>NC_133666.1:393329812-393976916 GCF_037893015.1 Macrotis lagotis
CTTGAATGCTTAAGTGAATGAGAAGCAATTTCACTGGAGTTGTTATTCCCTTTAAAAAGCATCATTAGTATGAAAGTATTATCACTGGTCAGTGTCACTACTCAATTCTTGGGCTTTCCCTTGCCCTAACAGGTTTCTATCGGTCTTTCTATGTCCTACTGTACTCATAAAATTAGTAAGGGAATGACATATTTTATAAGGTACAAAAAGAAAGTCTAGTTAAAAGCAGCAAACACACAGGAGGGAAAGCATGCCCTTAGGCTAAATGTAAATGTGCAAATGTAATTAGGATAGTTGGTGGCATGATATTTGAAACTTTTCTTTCTTGAGGCACATATTTATAGAGCAAAAGTCTAATAATGAGGAAGTAGAAAGCCTCTGCCCTTAGCCTCAACATCTGCCATCAATGGACTAAGATTTCTTCTTTCATACCCAGGGAAAGAAGCTTAAATATTGATTGAATGAATTTATGAGAATAAAGAATTAGCATGGCAAAGAAATGCACACAGTAGGTTCATAACTAGGTTTGCATTGTGCAGGGAGTTACTAGGTGCTGCTGCTAAAAAGAACCTAACTTTGAGTATAAGTGGGGCAAAAATCTCAAGTTACCAGGCAGAACTCCCAACTCTGATGTCCCTTATAGACACCCCTCAACTTGGAAAACTGCAAAAATGTAGGCATCCCTAGCAAATGTTTGATTTGCTTATGAATCATCGAATACTATGAACAATGATAGATGATCCCAAAGCTGCTGAAAATGGAATGAGGTTAATGGACTTCTGCCTCAATAGGAGGTATCAGTGTGATCTGATAACTCAGAAAGCTAATTTAATTTTGTTAGAGTCGTAAAGAAGTGATTGTCCTACTATACTCCAACCACATTCTGAGCATTATGATTAATTCTGGGGACCATATTTTAGATGGAAAAGTCGGAGAATATTCAAAGAATATCCAGCAGTTGGGATGATGAAAGATCTTTAGTTTATAGCACTGGTTAAAGGAAATGAAGGTAAATCTGGAAAAAAAGAAAATTAAGGAGGATAAAATCTGTCATAAAGCATTTGAAGGGTTGGTCTCTAGAAAAAGGAGGAACCTTGTTCTTTTTACCTCCAGAGAACTAAACTAGGAGAAATGGGTGGAAAGAAGGTGCAAAAAAGATAAACCAAAGTAAAAGAAAACTTCCTAATAGTTCAAAATGTCTAAAAGTAAAATGAGCTGCCCCTCTCAATGGGTTCCCCTGTGCTGTCCATTTTCAAGAAAACACTGCAGGGTCACTTAGAAAGGAAGAAAAAACAGAGAATTAAGTATCTACTTACTATGTGCCAGTCACTGTACTAATTGCTTTACAAATATTATTTGCTCCTCACAAAGAAATGAAGTTTTGTGAAATAAGAAAAAAGGAAACAAGCATTTATTAAGCACCTATTGTATGTCGAGCATTTTACAAATATCATCTCATTTAATCTTCACAACAACCCTGTGAGATAGGTGCTATCAAATGCCCATTTTATGTGAGAAATTGAGGCAAATAGAGATTTTTTTTAAGCCTGGGTGCTTGGGAGGATTATGGTTACCTCATCAGTAATAGCTCAAAAGGGTCAGGGTTGGCAGTGGGGAGAGAATAATGAAATGTTAATGAAAGAAATTATATTTAAACTGAACCTCAAGGTAGAAAAATATTTCAATTGGTGTGGTTGTGAAAGTATTTTTTCTAAGCATGAGAGCAGATTGTTCAAATGAAAAGAGCAGGTGAATATAAGAATAGATAGGAAAATAGCTAATAGTTTAGTTTGAATGACATAAAATGCATTAATAGCAGTAGAGAGAAATAAGGTAGGTTACAGAAATAAATTAGAGCAAAATTATGGAGGGCCAGAAATTCTAGGATTGGAATTTTGTAACCCATCCTATAGGCAAAGTTTTTTAATCAGAAGAATAGCATTCAACAAATATTGATTAAGTTTTACCAGGTAAAACACTGCACTAAAATCTGAGGATACAAGCATCAAAACAAGATAATTGTGTTATCATTCTACCTGTATACGGGGAAGATTATTTTGTAAATTCTGGAGATAGGTCAACTAGTCAGTAAACGATTACAACATTGAAAATGGGAGTTAATGAAGATTGAAGGAAGAGTGGTGGCAGCATGAATAAAGAAGTGAAATTTTGAGGAGGAAGAATGAATGGTCCTTGGCTATTGATTGAATGTGAGGAATAAAGAAAAAGAACATGTCTAAGATGACTTGGAGATTATAATATAGATGACTGGAAGGATAATTCTGCCTTAATGGAAACAAAAAGCTGGGATAAGCAGCAACTTTGGGGGAGGAAAGGGGTAAGAAAATGATGAGTTCAACCATAGATGTATTGAATTGCATTTAAATTCTCAAAAGAACCTTGAATTTCTTAAGTGTTTAATCTAGAGAAGAGAAGGGTTAGGGAGGACATGATAGTGTCCTCTGGATTTAGAAAGACACCAAGGAGAAGAGGTTCTAGATATGTTTTACTTGCCTCAGAAAGAAAGAACTAGGAGCAATGGTTGGAAATTAGAGAGGTACAGGTTTAGGTTTGATATTAGGAAAAGCATCTTAATAATTAGAATTGTCCAAAAGTAGGTGACTTAGGGAGGTGATTATTTCAGTCATGGAAGATCTTCAATAAGTACCTGTCAAAGCACATGTCTAATTGGTGGGCCTATATATCTGAAGGAATGGCAAATTTATAGGCCCTAACTGGGCCTATACATCTGAAGGAATGGCAACTTTAGAGAAAGATGTGAAGAGAATTGTTATCTTCAATGGAAAGTTAGATTTCAGTTAATTACAGGGTAGTGGAAGAAGTTTAAAAAGAAACTGGGGAAGAAGAGATAGATTTCCCCCTTTCTTATTTTCCCCATATATTACTTAAGCTGTGTGACCTTGGCACCTTAACCCTGATTACCTTACATACATTGCTATTCCAAGGCAGACGGGATGGCTTGTGGTTATCCACAGACCATAGCACAGGCAAGGACAGCAGTCAGAGTCTCTCCTAAGATATTGAATGAACTGAGGTCCTTTCTGGGGTGTTCCAATAACACTCAAAAGCTTGGGAAGTATCTCAAAACCAGGGCACAGGCTGGGAAAATGAGTAAACAGAAAAAAAAAGAATCTTACCAGAGACAATTACTTTGGTCTCATGAAAGATCAAAACACACATTCAGAAGATCAAATTCCAAGATTCTGTATCCAAAGTCTCCAAGAAAAATAGGAATTGGACCCAGGTTATGGAAGAGCTCAAACAAGATTTTGAAAATGAAATAAGGGAGATAGAGAAAAATTGGAAAGAGAAATGCAGGAAAAAATATGAAAACCAAGTCATCAGCTTGGTCAAGAAGATTCAAAAAAATGCATAAGGAAACAATATGTTAAAAACCAGTTTAGGTCAAATGGAAAAAGCAGTTCACAAAGTTAATGATGAGAAGAATACCCTAAAAAACAGAATAGGCCAGGTGGAAAAGGACATAAGAAAGCTCTCTGAAGAAAACAACTTCAAATGTAAAATGGACCTAAGGGAAGCTGATGACTTTATGAGGAATCAAGAAACAATAAGACAAAATCAAAAGAATGAAAAAACTAGAAGAAAATGTAAAATATCTTATTGGAAAAAACATTGCACACAAATGGCCACAGAGGAGAAGGTGAGACTGGTAGCATAGCACCCCGTCATCCACATCCAATTCACAGCATCACCTCCCTGATGTCATGGTCTTCCTTGAGAAGGAAGGACAAGCATCATATCCCCTTTATTCAATCTATTAGAAATTCGTCATCATGAAAGATGACATGAACCTTGAAGTTCTTACCTCCACAGCATTCCTTGCCCTGGGGGCCTTTGGGGGGTGGGGAGGACTTTGGAGAGATCTTCCCAGATCATCTACTATTTAAGGAGGGTGCCCAAGCCAATCACCTTAGAACTTTCAACCTGACTGTACAATTTTAACTTACTCTCATTCAGGTTACCCTCAGACTATACCCCCACCCTCATCCCAGGCACTTTTCATCTTCTTTCTATAGATTGCCTTTCCCTCATTAGATTATTAATTTCCTTAAGAACAATGACTGTCTTATGCCTCTTTCTATATTTTCAAGGCTTAACACAGGGACTGGCCCATAGAAAGAACTTAATAAAGGTTTATAGACTCTGACTCCATCACTAAAATTCTTTTTCCAAATTGCATTTTATAGTCTATTCTCCTCTTTATTTTCACTGTAATCACCCTGGTTTATGTACCTGATACTTCACACCTACATTACAACATGGTCATATAGCTAGATAATTGCCTTCAATTTCTTCTCTTTCTTATCAATATGATAAATCACTGCCAGACTAAATTTCCTAAAATGTCAATTAAATCTACTACTCAAGCACCTACATTATTTCTATTTCCAATTTCAAATCTAAATTTGTGTGGGGACCGGGCTTTCAATAGCTTTCCTAATATGAGCCATCTCTACCATGCAGCATTATTTTCTTCTACTTTCCAACTTTCTTCTATTGCTAGGCCTTATCTGCTTAATCACTTGTTTTAAATTTAAATTTATTAGAAAAAAAACATTAATCAATTAGAGCATTTATATTTGCTCAATAACTAAGTGTTTAATTTCAATGCATAAAATACATAACACTCTTTTTGGTTCCTCTCTTTGTCCTTTCATTTTAAAACACTTTTCATCATATTATACTGTCTATTCCATTCTTCTGGTTTTGCTTTTCCCACCCATTTGCAGCGTTTTAAAAGAGTTTTTTCCACATTTGTTTATTCCTCAGATTTGTCCATCTTAATCGCTATATGATGTTCCATTAAATTAATATGCTACAGTTTATTAACCATTCCTCTATTGTTGAATTTTCTGTTTCTTTCCAATCTTTTCTAAATACATAAAATATTCCCAAGAAAATATTTAAATGATCTTCTGGGGTGTTTTTAATAATAATATCAGAGAATATTATTAACAATGGAATGGGGGGGGAGAATGATCAATGCAATTTTTTTCCTTGTATTGCCACATTAGTCTCAAAAATATTCTGCTGGTTTTCAATTCCATGAGAAATTAATTCTCTATACCAGCACTGAGTTACTTTACTTCTAATTATTTTTGACAGCTTTATGACTGTGAGGTGGGACTGTAAAATTGTTTTAATTCTCTTCTCTCTGATTAAGTAAGTTTGGGGATTTCTCCAAATGATTATTGACAATTTATGTTTCCCCTTTGGAAGATTGTCTGTTCCTATCCTTTGACTTGGCACTCATCATTGTAACTTTTAAAAGTTCCCTTTTTTAGGCTACAAAAATGTGCGTACCCTTTGATCCAGCAATACCACTACTGGGTCTATACCCTGAAGAGATTATGAAAAAGGGTCAAAATATCACTTGTACAAGAATATTCATAGCAGCCCTGTTTGTGGTGGCAAAGAATTGGAAATCAAGTAAATGTCCTTCAACTGGGGAATGACTTAGCAAACTGTGGTATATATATATATATATGTCATGGAACACTATTGTTCTACTAGAAACCAGGAGGAATGGAACTTCATGGAAGCCTGAAGGGATTTGCATGAACTGATGATGAGTGAGATGAGCAGAACCAGAAAAACACTGTACACCCTAACAGCAACATGGAGGTGATTATCAACCTCGATGGACTTGCTCATTCCATCAGTGCAACAATCAGGAACAATTTTGGACTGTCTGCAATGGAGAATGCCATCTGTATCCAGATAAAGAACTGTGGAATTTGAACAAAGTTCAAGGACTATTCCCTTTAATTTAGAAAAAAAAAAAGCCTGATATCTTATTGTCTGATCTTGTTATCTCTTATACTTTATGTTTCTTTGTTAAGGATATGATTTCTCTCCTAACACTCAATTTGGATCAATGTACAACATGGAAACAATGTAAAGACCGACTGCTTTCTGTGGGGAAGTGGGGGGGGGGGGAAGTAAGATAAGGGGGAAAATTGTAAAACAAAATAAATAAAATCTTTAATAAAAAAATTCTTTTTTAGACATCAATTTTTTGTCAGTCATTGTTACCATAAATATTTTGTCCAATTTAATTTTTTTCTTTTAAAAAATTATATTGCTTTTTTCCAACATGTATTTTTTATTCTATTTGGAAAATCAATTCATCTTCTCCATCATATACTATGTTCATTTTTCTCTAACTTTCTATGACTGTTCAAAATATCATAGAATTAGTGCTTGAAGGGATTTAGATGTTACCAAGTCTGAACTATTCATTTTTTGGTTGAGGAAATTGAGATTTAGATAGGTTAAGTAATTTGTGCAGGGTCTGTGTTAATATTTGAACCCCGATATTCCTGACATACATTTTTAAAAGCAAACACCACATTGCAAGGGAGGGGTTTTATTGGGTTTGGAGAATTGGGGGGAGCAGAATGAGGTATAGTGATAGTGATACAAAAAAAGAAAAGAGCATTAATGACCTTTTAAAAATATTCATAAGAAATCAGAAGAAAGTCCAGAAGCAGATAGAGAAAAACAAGGCAATGTTGGTACTACCATATTAAATATAATTATATATATATTTGAAATTATAAAAAAGCTGTGGATTCAAGTCAGCACTCAAAACATTCATCTGCCACCCCTAAATTCTCATATCACAACCAGCCCAATACCTTTTCCAAAATTATTACCCTAGTGATGATCTTAGTTAAATTTAGAGCATAAAGTAATATAGCTGCAGCTTAATAATATGGAAAAACAATGTCAATCTGAAAATCTGCCCAGGTGCCCATCATTTTTCATTGTGATCTATGAGACAGAGTTGCTGGGATGAATCACTGACTCCTCTTGCATCAATACTTATGGTCAGTAGTAGAGTGGGGGAAGTTCTTTTTCTTTAAGGAACTAGAGAAGGCTTTAGATTCAATTAACAAATGCTAGGCTTCTAGGAGCATGGAGTGGGAAAATTGTATTGGAATGCTTAAAAATTGCATTGAGAGTTTATTTTTACAGATTGACTGTACTAGACTCTAGAAGAGATGAAAAAATTTTTAAAGAAATTCTGCAGTCATGAGCTTAAAATCTACTAAGAATATATATATAAATAGCTATATATGTGTGTGCCTATATATATATGTGTGTGTGTGTGTATGTGTGTGTGCCTGTATATATGTATATATATATATATATATAATATAAGCTTATGATTCATATAACATGCAAAACAACCAAACTCAAAATAGAACAAGATTTATATGTAAAAAGTAGTACAAAGGCCTAGATAACTTAGAAAGAGGAAGTGAGAGGGTACAAAGACAAATTTTTCCATGCTTTATAATTTAGCCCTATCTGCCAGAAGTCACAGAATCACAGATTAAGAATTAAAAGGGATTTCAGAAGTGGTTTAGTTTACCAAACCAAACAAGAATCCCATGCCTAACGAGCACTTATCATGCAATGATGAATTGAAGATCACAGGGGTAAAATAGGCTCATTCTACTTTGATCCAAATTCAATTGCTAAGAAGTTTTTCTTTTTTTTAGCATTAAGCCTAAACCAAAAGTTTCAACAGTTGCTTCTCCTCTTTCTCCCCTTTCCCGACTAGAAAGTTGAATTCTTCTTTCACTTGACAGCCCTTGAAATATTCGACAGCTTTGATATACATCTCTAACTATCGTCCTCTCAACTTGTCTTCTCCAGGCTTTTTACATTTAATTCTTTTTCTTACCAATAGTTTTCCTAAAATGTCAGTCAGTCAGCTAACATTTATTAAGTGTCTATTAAGTGCCAGACATTATGCTAAGTTCTGGGGTTACAAAAAAAAGGCAAATAAACAAAAAACTGTCTCTGCTTTCAAGAGCTCATTAGTCTAATGGGGAAAACAACATAAAAATGACCATGTGCATTGAAATTGTCTCAGAGAGGAAGCACTAAGATTGAGGACCCGGAAAGCCTTCTTTTTGTGTGTGTGTGTGTGTGTGTGTGTGTGTGTGTTTGTTTTTGGTAAGGCAATGGGGTTAAGTGGCTTGCCCAAGGCCACACAGCTAGGTAATTATTAGTGTCTGAGGTCAGATTTGAACTCAGGTACTCCTGACTCCATAGCCGGTGGGTGCTCTATCCACTGTGCCACCTAACTGCCCCAGAAAGCCTTCTTGCAGAAGATGGGACTTTAGCTGAGCCTTGAAGGAAACCAGGTAAACCAGAAAGTAGGACCATAGTTTGCATACATTTCATCTGTGACTTAAATTGCAGGCTGTATGGTTTTCTAAGTCTTCAGCCCATAATAGATTTTGAAAACATTAGATTTTAGATACTGGAGCTCTAAGATATAGTATGCAAAAGTACCGAATAGATGCAATGTAATTTGGGTTATATAGAGCATGCACAGATATGCCCTCTTTTGACCAATTACATATATGACTTAGTATTTGGATTCTTCATCGATGATTAATTTTATGGAGGTTTTTTGGCCTTGGAATGGATCAGTCCAGAAAGGACCCATTACTTTGGTGAGATACAGAAACACTTCAATAGCCCCTCATACCTCCCCATCTCATGATGGTGACATGGTTCTTCTGTCCCAATTAAAATGAAAATCATATCCCTGTTCTCACTCTTTTGTCTCTCCATATGGCATTATGTAACTCTGAGACTTTCAGTGATGAGGGAAGGGAGGAGAATGTCTGGAATTATAATAACAATTCTCAAATGGCAAATAGAATAATGGGGATTGCACTAAGTGTGCTTGTGTTGAGGCTCTCAACTTTTCTTTTTACTTGTTTCCTTTTCTGAATGAAGACCAAGCATCAACCTTGCAACCTTGAACTGAAGAAGTGGGGTGAGGTGGAGAGGACTCTACAGGTTCAAAACTCATTATTTTGTCAGTAGGTTTTACATAAGTTTTTCTTGATTACAAGAGAGAAATCAATGTGGAGTACTAGTAACTTATCAGGGGATGACCAGTGTATACAAAACAAAAGACATGAATCATTCTCTTAAAAATGAGTGCTTAGTTAATCAACTATGATGGATGTAGCTCCTCTCAGAAGTTAAGATAACTGGGACAGCCCCAGGAGAGCTGTTAAGGACAAAGCCATCCACATCCAGAAGAGAAAAAAAAAAACAAACAAAAAACAAAAACAAAAAAACCCACATAATCTGAATGAACATTATGTTCATTTTTTTAAAAGTTTCTCCTATGGTTTCCCTTCCTATCCCATTTCTTTCTTGTCCCTTTGTCCTAATTCCTCATATACAAAACGACTAACATGTAAACATATTGAACACAAATGTCCATGTGCAATGTTCATTATGCTGTTCACCACTGAGGGAAGGGGGAAGGTAAGATGTAAGAAAATTGAGCAACTTATAAACATGCCAGTGGATGAATGTTGAAAAACTTTCATAACATGTAATTGAAAAAATAAAATAAAATATCAATGAAAAATGTGTTGAATTTAAATACAAGATGGTTTAAAAACTTTAGGAAATTTGACAGTCATTACATTTCCTAACAAGCAGTAAAGATAATAACTATATTAATATTTTATTTTTTAAGCAAGGCTCTTAACATAGGTTACTGGGTTGGGGGATGGAATGTCTTTCACTGGAGATGCTTGAAAATATGATAATAAATATCTGTCCAAAATCATAATGGCATTTCCCAGGAATAGAAGCCTGAAATGAATACTTTCTTGAGATATTTTTTTTTTATCTTAAGACTTGAAGATAGCCTGTGTGGAAGCTGGATGAAAGTATATAATGAAAGCTATTAGGAATACAACAAAAGAATGAAACATTGCATATAATGGCAGATTTAAAAAATGTTTATGTTTCTTTCTATTTTTCATCAAAGCAATTATAGGGAATGTTTTCTGGGAGGAAAAGGGGAAGGGACATAGGCAGAAAATAACATGAAATAAAATAAAAAATATTAATAAAAATTCTTTTTTTAAAAAGTATACTGCTGACACAAAAAGCAGTTAATAACATGTCAAGTAGTTGTAGTGCAAGTGCAAGGAATATAGAGACATGGATCAGGGATCCTGAATTTGCAAGTAAATGCTATGGTCCTGTCTGTGGTAACTTATAGCTCTACTGACTAAATTGGATTACTGTGACACAGAGACATGATATTCAGCAAAGGATGGATCTGGAGAGAGGAAGAAAATGACAGAAAGTCTGAGTTACTTGATGTATTACTACATTGTTCTGATGTTAAAGTAGCAGAGTAAGGGATTTGTTTAGTGAAGGGAAAGTCTGCCTTTTTGAAGTCTTATTTGAAGTATTACATTATTTAAAGTTAAGATTATTCTCATTAAAGTCTACTATGAAAGAGCAATAACTTTAGAGTCAAAGAATCCGGGTTCAAATTCTGCCTCTGATCCTTACCCATATGACCTTGGACAAGTCATTTAACACATTTTAAATTAGAAGGTTAGACTAGATGAACTTAGAGATTCCTTCTGGTACTAGATGGATGATCCTTTAAACTTCAAGCTATATTTAAGTTCTTAAAAGTTATATAATAGAGAATAAATTCTTGCAGGGCCAATCAAGATGAGAGAATTTCAAGTATAAGACCAAAGGGGCAGCTAGGTAGCTTAGTGGATAAAAACACTGGATTTAGAGTTAGGAAGATCTGTTTTCAAATATGACTTCAGAAAATTACTAACTATATGATGCTGGGCAAGTCATATAACCATGTTTGTGTTCTCACATCTATAAAATGACATAGAGAAAGAAATGGCATACCACTCCAGTATCTTTGCCAAGAAAATCTCAATGGAATCATGAAGAGTCAGACATGCCTGAAAAATGACTGAACAACAACAAAAGAGACCAAAGATAGACTCTATTCATGCCATCTGCCTATTGCTGAGATAAGTTTGGAGAGAGTAGTTCCGCAGGTGATTAGCTACCAGATGATGACTTTTTTTTTTTAAAACCTCAGCTCTAAAGACCCTGCTAAAGTCTAGAAAAGTGTGAATCTGCACTTATGTAGAAAGTATCCATACAGATGAAATCATGGATTTTGAAGTATTCCTGTCATTGGATTGGAAGAATTAATGGAAAAGGGGACCATGAGAAGGAATGATACTAACTAGAGTTTAACAGCATGTAATCAAATCAATAAAATGATAGCATTCATACAGGAGTAAATTTGCAAACAAACTAAAAGATTATATTTCTTACTGTAGTGTGTGGAACTGAAAACAGATAGATGTTAAGCAAAACAAGTAAAAATATTGAGAGGTTAAATAAAACCATTTGAACACAGTCAAAAAAAGAGCAATTGAGGGGTCAGAACTTAAGGAGAATGTTTAACAAAGGTCATTGATGTAACTATAATAAGAAAAAAAATTAAATAAATATGAACATGTAAAAAGAATCTGAAAAGAGAGGAACAGAAAATAAAGTAAGATAATAGTAAGAGAACTCAATAAAGGATAAAGCAATGGAAAGTGGTTAAGAATATTAAGTTAGAAAATAATGTCAACCAATAGGGATGAGCTGAAATATTGACTTAAGGTATCTAACAATGAAAAGAGAAAGAAAATATTGGAAAACAATTGATAAATACTTTTCTTACATATGTAAGATAAGAGAGTTTTGTAGTCCTTAAGGAAAGCAAGTAAAGTAAGATTCCACCTCTGCAAACCTAATGATTGTAGGGAGGGCCTATGAAAAGAAATGGGGATAAGGAATGTCATTGATAAAAGAGCCCTAAGAGACTCTCCAATAAAGATATAGACAATAGTATTAGTTTTGAAACTGGTTTTCATAAATAAATTGGCATATGTACACATAACCCCAGTATGCTAATATAGTAGAGTCTGTTTCTTGGATTCAGAAATGCTGAAATTGGAGTAAGATCCTTATCTCCCTCAAGATAAATATTCTCAGGGTGCTAGGTGGCACAGTGGATAGAGCACGGGCCTTGGAATCAGGAGTACCTGAGTTCAAATATGGGCTCAGACACTTAATAATTACTTAACTGTGTGGCTTTGGGCAAGCCACTCAACCCAATTTGCCTTGCAAAACCTAAAACAAAAACAAAAATATAAATATTCTCTACTGAATCCTAAAGAGTGAACCCATTTCATTCTCTAGTCTACTTTACCTTGCACACAACTACCATACCTCTGTGAGGGTAGCCTCTTCATCTTCTTAATTTCCCTTTATGTTTTGTTTTTTTCCTATTAGAATATAAGTTTAATGGGAAAAGGAACTGCCTATTGTCCTATACCTAGCCCTTAGCACAGTGTCTATACCTTAATAGATAAGTATGGCTATTCGGCAATTGCTTCAGTCATATTGGACTTCCTTTGGGATTTTATTGGCAAAGATTTTTGACAAAATTGGCAAAAATAATGGCAAAAATGTATTGGAATGGATTGTCATTTCTTTCTCCAGTTCATTTTACAGATGAGGAAACTGAGGCAAATAGGTGGTTTTTCCAGAGTCACACAGCTAGGAAATATCTAAGGTCATATTTGAACTCAAAGCTTCTTGACTCCAGGCCTGATCCTCTAGCCACTGTGGCACCTAAAGTTCCCTTATATATCTGGGATGTATGGAGTATTAAGGGAGGTCTAGAACTTCTGGTAGAGGGTTTACTGAGCCCTTTTCAAGACTGCTAACCTACTTTTAGTGTGCCCCTTTACCCAAATATCACCTGTGGCTCCAAGGAATCGTAGCATGCACATATTGGTAAATAGGCTCAACCAGGTTGAGAATTAACACATGGACCTCAAACCTGTCAGTGAGTTAGGGGGGACATCTACTTCAAGCATTTTAAAGAAGTTTCCTGTCGAAATAGGCAAATGAAAATAATTTGTTCCAATGACCATGAAGGCAATCGAAGTAGGCACCGTGGAACACTTGGAACATGATCAGGTATCTAAAGTGCTAAAATCATCCACTGCATCCTGGACCATCACCAGTCATCTTGACTTTTTTCCTGCCTCTTAACGTTGACGACTCAGGAAGAGAGACTGAAGCTGTCTCATTTAAATTCAATTCACAGGCAAGTCAAGACATCATCCTGCCATTGGTCCTTTTCCAAAATGGGGGCCAAACACCTGGTTCTCACTTTCATTCCCAACCATGTAATAACAGTGGTTAATCTCAGATTACACCTCAAATATAAAAATTTTCTTTATTAAAGTCTCCTGCAGATTCATCTTTATGTAGAATTGACCCTGGGTTCTTGAAGTTTATAAGCAAAACACAGCCTCTGGCAGGTCACACTGAAAAAGGTTTCAAATACAGAGAGAGTGACAAATTGTATGTCTGTTTTCTTAATACTAATCATATGAAAGTCAGACAAGAGAGTGATCAAGTTTATAGCAAGCTGATTAACTTTGGTCACAGCACTCAAGAAGACAATCTACTAAATTATGAGATTTTCAATCTATCTCAGTAGATGTACCTGTACCAATGTAATAAATCCTTTGAAATAAACATTAAAATCAAAATGTTCAGGAAAAGTCAAAATACCATTAGGAAAATTAATAATAGAGCTACACATCACACAGAATTTCCTTATTTTATAATCCATCTGCCTTTTATTATGATTTAAAAATATATGTATGCATATATGTATATTTCTATAGGTCAGGGTGCAATTACATTGAAACTCCATTTTGTGGTTGAATAGGTCTAAATTAATTGTTCCTAGAAGAAAAATTTAACTGAGTAGAGGTTTATGAGCCCTTAGCTCAGAAGGTTATAATAGATATGAATAAGTTCCTTGATTTCAAACTATTGTTTGTCAGTTGGCAAAGCAGCCATCATATGAAGTGGCTTTTGAGGGTTGCTAAAGTGTGCGAAATGGCTTTTTTCCTTAAATCTTTCTAACAGGAAAGATTGTAAGCAAAGTAATTTATAAAGAATGTAGAAAAAAAAACTGTTCTCAAGGAGGCTTAGATCTATTGAAATAAACAAGCAAAAAGCCCACCAACAAATTTGAATCTGACAGAAAGGGAAAGAAAAATATTTGTATCTGATATATATTGGTATGTATATGTATAGTACTGTGCCACAAATTTGGGGACATGGTGAGTGATTTTTATGAAGACTGAACAGTGTAAAATGAAAATGTAAACACAATGCTTTCTTGAGCCTGTTTTCCCTCTCACTACAATCCTGTGCCATTTATTTAAAGATTTATATGAATGCTTTGTGTTTTAGGGATTCAACACTCAGAGAAAAAATCATTACCCTCCAGGGTAAGATAAACCCAGATGTCAAGTAAACATTTGTTTAGAGACCTGTGTTAGCAACTTAAAGTTCTTTTTAAATTGGTAGGTGTAGAAGAAAGAATAATGGCTTACTACTCCTTGAAATTTTGCTTATTGATCTAGCATCATTAATATTTTTCTCACCTCCGTTAAAGGGGTAACTCAATTTACATTTTGCCAACATATATCCTTAGGTTGATTTCTTCAGAAATCTCCTCATACACATTCACACTATTATTACTACCTTTGCTCCTTGCTTATACTTCTACCATTAGGGATACCCTCCTTTTATTTATCTTATCCATCCTTTTAAGCCCACCTGTTCTGTTCTATACTAGTTAACCGGTAAAGGATATCATTAGTTAATACTTTTATAGGCATAAGAGATTATCTCTCCTGAAATTTAGACAATTGAGAGAAGTGTAAACAACACCTGATTCAGACATTAATTTTGTTCAGATAAAGTTATAATTTGAGGATTCAGTTCCCTCTCCTCCAATTATGTGCTCTCAGGAAAGTTATCTTACATTTGAGGTCAGCAGATAGTAAACCCATAGTTCATGAGCCCCCTCAATATATATTCTTTTATTAAACCAACCAGAAGTCACATTAATTCAAAACAAGAGACTTAAATAGCATAACCAAAACAAAAAGTTACTAGACAGTTTCCAAATAGGTTTAGAATCTTTCATTTATGATATCTTTGGTGCAGGGAAAGAAAATATGCAAGAAACACATATAATTTGGGAGTGTTATGGTTGAGCAATTAATGTCTTCAATACTGGAGAACTACTGATGTATCTGGTGATATAATTTTGCTACTCACTTTTAGGTTTGTTGAGTTATTCTTTACTATAACACCCTGCCACTCATATGGACATCTCCTCAGTTGTTTTTACACTCTGGTACCATTGGATTGATTTTAGCTGTGATGTGAATTCTTCATCAAGTTGCTGCAGCAACTGTTAGGGTCTCAGCTCTGAAAAATTATTTACTTCAGGACATTTCATCTCTTTTTAGAGGCAAGTCCAAGTCAGCTATATCCACCCAAGTAGAAAGAGCCCTCATAGGCTTTTACTCTTTTAACTCCTTTCAGGTTCTCTTAATTGAAACTTTTATCTGACATAGCATTAGAAAATTCCTTTCAATGCCTTCTTGCTCTATGGAATCTGCGGTATATGAAAAGTCAATGTCTGAGTGGGATAGACTGAAAGAGTCTGGTAATCTTTGTTTTGCTTCACAGCTATTAAATCACTGTACTCCATATATAATTGATCAAGAATGACATGTTTTATTTCTATGCCTAAGTCCTCCTCTGAAGTGGTGTTATTATAATATATGAATAGATAACATAGATAGCTAAAGCAAGCATTTATTAAGCCTTTACTATGCTCCAGCTAATATGCTAGGTGTTACAAATACAAGCAAAAAAATAATAATCCTTACCACTCAAGGAACTTATATTCTAAAAGGAAAAATCTATGTAGAAGTAAAACTGAATTGGAGAGTCAGTAGCAGATCCAGAAGAGAAGCAAGCAGGGATGAACTGGACTCAGACTCTTCATAAAATAGTGGTCTTGGGCTACAACTCACCAATTAAAGAAGAAACTGCTAAAGTGGTGGCCAAGAAGTAGAAGTAACTCTAGTTTCTTGAAGGCTAGCTAAACTAATAGCTGTAAATGCTTTAGGTATGATCTAGAAATATATTACATGTCTTTATTGGAATCCCATGACTGATAAGCCAAGTATTCCATAGTGAATAGGAACAAACTCAGAAGATATTGTCAAGGACAGACCAAAACCCCATAATATACAGTCTTAATTCAGCTCTTTGATATACTAAGTGGCTAAGAATGCAGTCAGGATGTACTTAATGTTCAAGACTTTCCCATTGAACATTATTATGAATGAGATCTCTTCCTCAGCAGTCCTGAGGAATATATTATATATATATTATATATATATAATATATATACTCTAATGAGTAAATATTAATTCATTAGAGTAGCTATTGTGACCTTCTTGCTGTTTAATAAAGCAGTGATAAAATTTGCAGTAATTCATTCTCCTCATTAGCAAGTGATCATCCAGTAGCTGTCTTCAAAAGAGCCCATTTCTCTCTATCCTCTGCATGTATGAATTCTTTGCCCCAAGTCAGTTGCCCATGTAGATTCAAAGGAAAAGAAATGAACTCTAGCATCAAGGAACTTCTTGATTAATAAATTTCATGACTACCATTTCCTTATGGCATTTTCTGACCCCATGACCTTGAAAATGAACCTGTACTGATAAATAATAATAATAATAATAATAGTTTTAATTTCCTGTCCCAAAAAGTATTAATAAGGATTCAAACTTTAAAAGGTTAACATTTGACTAATTTTTGGGATACACCATGTAAATGATGATAATAATAATTATTATTAGTGAGCTTATTAATTACATAAAACATGTATTTTACTATATTATATACAATTATTTTTACTATAAAAAGAATTATTTGTATTATAATTTTATATAATTTTTATATATAATATGATTATCACTAATTACTATTACACATTGATAATAGCTTATACTTATTGAAGATTAAAATTGGACCAGGAATTTTGAGACTATATATATATATATATATATGTATATATATATATAGTATTGTACATAGTTTTAAGATTTTTGAAGAATTACATAACTATTATCTATAACCATATCCATATCTATATCTATAAAATATGATTTGATTTTTGCTACAACCTTGGGAGTTAGTTCTAATACTTTCCCCATTTTATAGATGAGGAAACTGAGGCTGAGGAAAAATTAAGTGAATTAATTGTCTCATAGTGAGTGTCACATAGCCAGAAAGTATCCTATGTAGGATTTGAAAGCAAGTTTTCCTGACTCCAAGTACAACACTATTTTCTCTATCACCTCTAGTTGTATTCTTGAATGAATTCTGCTGAGTTAGCTTCATTTAGGGAGTTATCTGTTTCACTAGCCCTTTAGCTCCTTTCTAAAAAACAATTTCCTTAGTATAAAGGGACTGATGGTCATTAGACTACAATTGTTCCCCAGGAGGAATTCTTGTCCCACATGCAACTAGGTAGCATAGTGGATAAGGAGTTTGGACTGGAATTAGGAAGAGCTGAATTCTCAAATCAATTGTAAAGGACCTATGAAGGCAGATTCTATTCCACCTGTAGAGAAATAACTGATAAACAGAATTATGTGTAGTATTAAACAGCCAGAAGGTCACAATGGCTACGCTAATGAATGTTTGTCCCAGGACTGCTGAGGAATAGATCTCATTCATAATAATGTGCAATGAGAAAGTCTTGAACATTAAGTACATCCTGACTGCATTCTTAGGCACTTAGTATATCAAATATATTATCTGTATTTTAATTTCATATAATGTTTGTTATATAATTATATTAATATAATATATTATATAATAAATATATAAATAAATATATATTATATAAATACATATACATATATTTATAAATTTGTGTCAAATGGTGGCCTTTTTTGGTAGAGGGTGGGGAGGGAGGAAAAGAGAAAATTTAGAACTTAAAATATAACCAAAAAAAATTAAATAGAACTAAGTTCAAATGTAGCCTTAGATCCGTAGTAACTGGGTGAATCTGAGCAGCTCACTTAATCTCTGTTTGCCTTGATTATCTCAACTACAAAATGAGAACTATAATACCACCTGTTTCCTATATTTGTTGTGAGAATCAAATGAGAAAATATTTGTGAAGCATGTAGAACAGTGCTGTTGTGTAATAAATGCTTAATAAATGCTAAGGAAGCTAGGTGGACAATGGATAGAGTACTGGGTCTAGAGTCAGGAAGACTCATCTCCATGAGTTTGAATTTGGCCTCAGACACTTACCAACAGTGTCAAGCCACTTAATCTTATTTGTCTTAGTTTCTTTATCTGTAAAATAAGCTGAAAAAGGAAATAGAAAACCATTCTAGTATCTTTGCCAAGAAAACTCAATTTGGTGTCATAAAGTGTCAGGAATGACAGAATAACAATTATTATTATTACATGCATCATACATATAGCATGAGGGAACATCAACAAGAACACATAAAGTTAGCTAGGTAATCAGACTTGCCAGAGTCAACCTGTTGTAATTAGCTCTATAACCACATTATAAGGGCCACTATTTCAAAAGTTAGCCTACCCCTGCTTTTTATATGTTGCCTTCAGGCAATCTCAGAGTTGGAAACAGGTCAATGCCCTCATGGGGTAATTAGAAACAGCTGCTTAACTCAAACCTAAGTATTTTATCTCAGAAAACTATTACTTTATGCTCTTTTTTAAACAAAGCAATTGTTAGAGACTACTTATTACCTGAGACAGTGTAGTGTAACAATGAACATCAGTAACAGATAACCCAGCTTGATTAGTAACTGTTGCCTCCCCCAAAGAAGAGTTCTTTGAGAGGAGGAACTATTTCATTTTTTGTTTTGGTATTTTTGGTGCCTTGTGAAGGTGCCCATACATATTGCTGTTGTTTTTCAGTTATGTCTGACTCTATATAGACCCATGTCTAAGGGGTTTTATTTGCAAAAATACTGTAGTGATTTGCCATTTCCTTCTCCAATATGTCCCCATTTTACAGATAAGAAAAAAATAGGGATTAAATGACTTTCCTCAGGGTTACATAGCTAAAAGATTACATTTGAACTCAGATCTTTCTGACTCCACACCTGGTGCTCTATCCATTGTACCACCTACTTGCCAGCACATAGGAGGTCTTTAATAAATGCTTTACCTATTCATTCTTGATGACTTTTTCTTATATGATCAATGAATATCTACACATTTATTAAGCTCCTACTAGACACCAGAGATATATAAACCCATAGAGTCCAGCTATTGGGATAAAAACTCTCTCTTTGATAGACATCAGAGATACAAAGACAAAAAAAAATGAAACAATCTCTGTCCTCAAGGAATTAACATTCTATCAAAGTGATACATGTATACATATAAATATATATACAAAATAATGACAGTGGAACACTAAAATCTGAGAAGAAGATCAGGAAAAGCCTTATGCAGGAAGTGGAGTTGGACTTGAGCAAAGAAACAAAAGTTCCTAAGATGAGGAGAGGTGAAGGATTAGGATAGAGCACAATAGATTAGAACATTATATGTGAAGAAAAACACAATCAGTTTGAATGAACTGTAAGATGTGAGGTCAATAAAGCTAGAAAGGCAGTTTGAAAGTAGATTGTGAAAAACCGCAAATACCCCAAATTGGAATTTATATTTGTTTCTAGAAGTAATAGGGAACCACTGGAATTTATTGAGCAGGGGAACAATATGGTAAGACCTATAGTCAGTAGTTGATCAATAAGGGTCAACTATATACCAAGTACTGTATCAAGTGCTGGGGAAACAAGTATGAAAAAAGAAAGTCCTTTCCTTCAAGGAGCTTACATTCTTATGGAGGGAAGAAAACACATGAAAGGAAACTGGAATGAAGAAGAAAGCAAGAAGGAAAATTACTTGAAATGAAATTGTTATGAACATGTTTTCAATGGAGTGTTGCTAGTGGGAAGTGAAAGATGGCTAGCCTGGACTCTTACTACATTTGAATCAGAGGGAGAATCCCTAGCAACAGAGGATCCTATTGGGTGTAAATTCTGGAGCTATAGTTTAGGAATATTACAGCTAGGTGGTAGAGTGGAAAGAGCACTGGCCTTGGAGTTAGGAGGACAGGAATTCTAATTTAACCTCAGATTTACTAGCCATGTGATCTTATCAAGTCACTTAACCCTGAATGCGTCACATCCAAGGCCATCTCCAATCATCTTGGTTCATATCTGGTCACTGGATCTTAGATGGCTCTGGAGGAGAAAGTGAGACTGCTGACTTAGCACAGCACTCCCTCACTCAAATCCAGTTCATGTGCTTGTCATGGCATCATCTTCTTCGAGAATGAAGGACAAGCAATAATTAATTAATTATTATTTTAGGAAATACATGCAAAATGGATCAGGAAGACTGGAAGCTGAAGACCAATTAGGAGACTATTGCAACAATCCATCCATGTTAAAGTTAATGCATAGCCTTAACAATGAAATCATTGGATCAAAGTGCATGAAAATTGTAGACATTTTCTTTTTTTTTAGGTTTTGGCAAGGCAATGGGCTTAAGTGGCTTGCCCAAGGTCACACAGCTAGGTAATTATTAAATGTCTGTGGTTGGATTTGAACTCAGGTACTCCTGACTCCAGGGTGGTGCTCTATCCACTGCACCACCTAGCTGCCCCAGACACTTTCTTTTGTATACTGCCAAGATACCCTTCAGAAAGAATCTACACATTTGCAATTAAGTGGTGTCAAATGGAGTACAAATCTCATAGATTCAGAACTGTTAGAACTGGAAGGGATTTTAGATTATCCAATATCCTCCTTTAACAAAGGAGGAAACAGTCACCAGAGTTCATGTTTGTGCTGATTAGAACCTAGATCTTCTGATTCTTGGTCCAATATCCTTTCAGTCATTGCTGAAATTTGGAGTCCCTGAGAGGCAGGCATTAAGGTACCAGCTCTTCCTTAGCAGCAGTCCCTAGTCTCATGACTCAAGATAGGAACCAGTTAGTTCTTTCAGCATTCTCTGACCCTCACCTCTGTCTGCCCTGTGGGAAAAAAAATAAGGTAAGTTCAGGGATATGGCTTAAAGGGTTTGCTTCATTCCTTTCCTTGAACAGATTGTGCTATCTAACCCGTTCTCCCTCTCCATTACCCACAAATGGACAATTCTTTTGTAAGGAATAGAGAACTTGGGAGCATTACCTTCTCCTTAGGGGCAGCCCAAATCCAGTCCCTGGAATCTCTGAATCTCTAGTGTAAAAGCAAGGCTTCCTCCTCCCATTCTTATCCCATTTGGCCTCTAGAAAGTTTGAAAAGTCAGGAAGGATAAAACTTTTAGAGAGAGAGATGAGAACATTGATGAGGGAGAGAGGTCCCTAGGAAGATACAGATCTCTAGCAAGGGTGGAAGTTCTATCTCCCTTCCTACTTTTTTCTCTGACTTTCAAGGTTAAATCACTATTAGGGAAGGGGGACTAGGACCCTGATTGTCATTAGTCTTTAGAATGCCTCTTTTTCTCAGATGGTTGGGTCACAGTTGGAAATTCCTGCTCAAAGAACTAGTTAAACTAATGGCTTCCAAGTCTACTTACCAACAAGTCACCAGTTACCCCAACACACACACACACACACACACACACACACACACACACACAAAAACACACACATCCAATACAACCCCACCCCATACCCAAGCTCCACTTCCACCTTCTTTTAGAAAATAATATAATTACCCATCCACAGTCCTAGAAATCTCTAGCCCTTTCCTTCTGGAGGTTATTGTCATCTTAGGGTCAAATACCTGAGCTCTTGTACTCATTCATTAAAAAGTTCTACCTTCTTGAGACTTAAATGAACCCATTTCTCATTATTTACCTAATAATTCCTTTTTGGAAAGGAACTATCCTAATTTCACCCTTCCCTTATGATTCCTAGAGTCTTCAGTTTTTTTTTCAGGTTAGGAAAAGAAAAGATCAGGCTCCCTCTTTATAAATTCTTCCAATCCATAACAATTTTCTTCTAATCAGGGAAAATTTATCCTCACAACCAAGTTACTAACTCACTCAATTAATTCCCCCCTTCCTTCCCTATCAATACTCAATTAGCTTTGAATGCTATGTTTACTAAGACCTAAAGTTTTACAGCTTGCTCGGGCCTACTTGCCTTTTAAAAGAGCCTTAAAAATCAAACATAACAGTTTTAAAAATAAATTATATGATGGTTTTCTCCTATCTTCCAGGAATCTAGTTAACTTACTTATGCCACTCTGAAACTCTGTCCTACTTCATGTCAGTTTTCACTGGGATACAGGAATCAGAATTGTTGAGGTGAATCACTGACTTTTCCCTGTTATCATATGAATATTCATGCCACAGAATAGAGTGGGGACAGCTATATGACACAGTCGATAGAGGGCTGGGCTTGGAGTCAGGAGGACCTGAGTTCAAATGTGGCTTCAGAACCTTCCTGTGTGACCCTGGGCAAGTCACTCAACTCTATTTCCCTCAATTTCCTCATCTGTCAAATGAGCTGGAGAAAGATATGACAAACCAATAGTATCTTTGTCAAGAAAACTCCAAAAGGATCATGAAAAGTTGGACCCTATACAACAGTATAGAGCGGGAAATCTAATTTCCATAGAGTTTGGAGGGTAGGCCCGTCTTCAGAATTGGAAAGTATTTCGAAAACCGGCAGTCACCAGAGTCCATCAGAATCTCCAAGCAGATCAATCAGAACAATAACAAATATTACTTGAGCATCTTCAATCTATAAATGAAAAGGAAGAATATAAGGAAATACAAACTATCAGAACTCAAGTCCTATAGTAGATTCTACTCCCTCAAGTCGTTTTCCAGAGGACATGTAATGGGGGCAGTCAGACTATTTGTTCCACTGGGGATGAAATGTCAGCACTTGGGGCAAAGTTGTGGCTTCTCTGATCCCAATGTGGCTCTGAATATGACTTGCAGGGGGCGGCTAGGTGGTACAGTGGATAAAGCACCGGCCCTGGAGTCAGGAGTACCTGGGTTCAAATCTGGTCTCAGACACTTGATAATTGCCTAGCTGTGTGGCCTTGGGCAAGCCACTTAACCCCATTTGCCTTGCAACCCCCCCCCCCCCCAAATGAATATGACTTGCAGTGATGTGATGGATGGGTTATCAAAAGGAGAAATGTAATTGTTTGATAGAAGTCTAGATGTTTGCACCTGGGTGGTTGTAGAAGAAGGAATATATATCAGGGGTACTGGAAACAGAATTAAAGGATTGGATGAGGGAAGGGGAAGAATTAAATCTTTTAGGTTTCTAGCCTTTATAATTGGGAGAATGAAGGTAAGACCATTTCATTTCCGTCTTTATATTTTCAGTATCTACCACAATATCTGATGCCAAGAAAATATTTAAAAATTATTGAAAGAATGAAATTAGGAGGGAGAAGATGAGTTCCATTTTGTACATGTTGAGTTTGATGTGTCTTTGTGGTAAAAAAGAAAATCAGTAGGCAATTGAAATTTTAGGCCTGAAGCAGCAGGAAAAGGTCTAGTCTAGAGATATCGATTTGGGAGTCATTCACATAGATAAGACAACTAATTTTATGTCATAAGAGTTGATAAGATTGCCAAGGGAGATAGTCTATAAAAGGAAATAGCATTGGGGAATTTTTCTAACTAGGAATTGGGAGGAAAACACCCTTTGAGGGACACCCCTAAAGGATACTGAGAAAAATTGATTAAATAGATAAGAAGAAAACTAGGAGAAATCAGTATTCCAGAAAAGGGAAGAGAAGAAAGACCATTGAGAGAGGATTGATCCACAGTATAAATTGCTGCAGATAATTCAAAGATGAACCACACAATTTCTGGTGCTATGTAGTTCAACTTAAGATCCCCCCACCCCAAGAATCCCCAGTTACAATAATTGTACAAATAATCATTCGATCTTTTTTTTTTTAAATCTCCAGTGAAGGGTAATATATTATTTCCTGAGACATCCTACTCCATTTTTGGAGTTTTTTACATCTTACTTCCCTTCATGTACTCTATGATGCAGTAATTCTAACCTCCGTACCATTCCTCAAATAAGGCACTATCCTCCTAACTTTGTGCATTTTCACTAGTTGTCCACCTTATCTGGGATTCTTTTCCTATTTATTGCCACATCCTTGGCTTCCCTCACATTTCAGCAAAAATTCCATCCAGGGCTTTTCCATGATGATTTCCACTTTACCCTATTTATCCTAAGCTCCATAATAGGAGCTTAAAAGAATGCTTGGTGATTTGATTCTAGTCATTTCAAAGAAGAGAAAGAAAGAAGGAAGGCAGGGAGGAGGAGAGAATGAAAGAGAATAGACAGACATAAGGACTGCACCTGCAATTTCAATAATATAGGGAACTCTTATGTGAAAGGACTCTCTCTTCCAGTGCTGGCAAACAGAGTTGCCTAGAGCACAGATAAGGTTAAGTGACTTGCTCAGTCACATTGCCATTATGTGGCAGAGGTTTGATTAAATCAGATCTTCTAAGTTTTGAGGCTGCCCCCCCTACCCATT
This sequence comes from Macrotis lagotis, assembly GCF_037893015.1. Lineage (NCBI taxonomy): Eukaryota > Metazoa > Chordata > Mammalia > Peramelemorphia > Peramelidae > Macrotis > Macrotis lagotis. The sequence goes on from NC_133666.1 coordinate 393,354,229, forward strand.
ATGTAATACAGCCTCATTTATATATATATATATATATATATATATATATATATATATATATATATATATATATGTTTTACTATTTTAAAAAAACCGGGAAGAATGAAATGAACAGAACCAAGAGCATAGTTTATACAGTAACTACAATAATGCAGTCCTTAAAAGTATTCAGAGCTCTGTCAAATTCTCAAAAAAAACTAAAACAAATCAACAAGTCATTCCCTAATTGACGAGTGGTCAAAGGATATACAAAGGCAATTTACAGATGAGGAAATCAAGTGATCCATAGTTATATGGAAAATTGCTCTAAATCATTACTTATTAGAGAAATGCAAATTAAAGCATCTCTGAGGTACCACCTCACACCTCTCAGACTGGCCAATATGACCAGAAAGGACAATGATTAGTGTTGGAAGGGATGTGGGAAATCTGGGACACTAATACATTGTGGGTGGAGCTGTGAACTTATCCAACCTTTCTGGAGAGCAATTTGGAATTATGTCCAAAGCGCAACAAAAAAGGTGCATAACATTTGATCTAGCAATACCACTACTGGGTCTATATCCTGAAGAGATGATGAAAAAGGGTCAAAACATCACTTGTACAAAAATATTCATAGCAGCCCTGTTTATGGTGGCAAAGAATTGGAAATCAAGTAAATGTCCTTCAATTGGGGAATGGCTTAATAAACTGTGATATATATATATATTATATATGTATATATATGTACATATATACATATATAATATATATATACATATATACATATATAATATATATATATTATATATTATATATATATATATATATGTGATGGAACACTATTGTTCTATTAGAAACCAGGAGACCAGGAGGGATGGGAATTCAGGTAAGACTGGAAGGATTTGTGTGAACTAATGCTGAGCAAGATGAGCAGAACCAGAAAAACACTGTACACCCTAACACTAACAGCAACATGGGGGTGTTGATCAGCCTTGATGGACTTTCTCATTCTATCAGTGCAACAATAAGGGACAATTTTGGGGTATCTATGATGGAGAATACCATCTGTATCCAGAGAAGGAATTATGGAGTTTAAACAAAGACCAAATTTAGAAAAAAAAAGTCTGTTATCTTATTATGTAATTTTGCTATCTCATACTTTATTTTTCTTCCTTAAGGATATGATTTCTTTCTCATCACATTCAACTTAGATCAATGTATATCATGGAAACAATGTAAAGATTAACAGACTGCTTTCTGGCGGGGGGAGCAAGAATAGAGGAATAATTGTAAAACTCTAAATAAATAAAATATTTAAAAAAACCAAAAAAAGTATTCAGAACTCTGGTAGGAGAATTATTACTTCAGAAGACTAGTGATGCAGGATTCCTTCCCTTGGATTATAATGGGAAACCATTCTCCAATATAGCCAGTATGGGGTTGTTTTGCTTGACCATTCACTGTTCTGATTGACCTGCACAATGCTCTTCAGCTTATTAATGTTCTTTAAAAATGTGATCCTTAAAAATGAACATGACACTAGATATAGTCTGACCCCGGCAGAGTATAGTGTGACTATCACCTACTTAGGTGTTGAAATTATCTTTTTTCCTTAATGCAACCCAAGACTGAATTAGCCTTTTTGGTTGACATATTATACTGATTCATAGTAAACTTTCAAACCACTAACAGCTTCTCTTTCAACTTCTGCACAGACAAACTGGTGTCTGCCATCTTCTACTTGTGAAATCGATTTCTTCAGCTCTCATGAAAGTCTTTACATAAATCGTTATTAAATCCCATCACCTAAAATTTAGCCTAATTTTCTAGGCTAGAAAGATCTTTTTGCTTCAATTTAGCAAGGAAGTCTCCAGTAACTTTTGTGATAGCTGTTTGAGCGATGAGGATTAAAAGTTGCAATTCCATCTATCAGTGAACATTTATTATGGGCCTACTAGGATACTAGGCACAGTGTTAACTGTTGGTATGCAATGGCTGAAGGAATAAATGAGTGGCAGGTAGGTTCAGAAGAAAAGGGCGAAGATGAAACTGTGTCAGGGTGAAAAAAAGAATTAGGGGAAGAGTTGTTTTTTGATTTTTTACTTTTTTTTTTTTAATAGGGGAGATCTGCTGTGTACTAAAAAAGAAAAAAAGTAATGTCATGAGCTGAAAAACAATCATTCAAGGTATAGAAAAAAATTGCTGAAGAATTTTGGACAAGTCTGCCGGACTAGGGCTATTTGTGATAGTATACCGGGTGGAGATAGAACTGAATATAGGAATTATGCAAAAGAGTATCTAATTATTCACATTTACATAACTTTATAATTTACAAAATCTTTTAATGTGTTGTCTCATTTGCCCCTCCCCTTCTCCATAACTCTATATGAGGGAGATAATGCATATTCTTTATTCAACAGCTTCGGAAACTAAGATTAGGGGGAATTAGGTGACTCGTTTAAGATCCTCAAGGCTCGAAAGTGGCATTTAAAACCAGGTCTTCCGACTCCAAATCCAGGGCTACTTCCACGACACACCAGCGATGCCTCTGGCTTGGAAGAGTACAAATGTAGTGTTTCAGAATGTCCAAGAAGATCCGGACTTTCTCAGCCCAGGACTCTCGCGCCCCCCCCCCCCCCCCCGCCCCCCAGCAGCTTCCAGTGTGTCTAAACCGGCCTCCCACGGATTTCCAACCACTCCGGTCCCGGCAGCGCGGCTGCCATCCAGGGTCCGCCGCCACTCCCTCCGTTTAGGCGGGAGCGGCTCCGCCAGAGCCGAAGAACCGGCCCGGGGGGCGGGCGGCGGCGGCTCGGCCCGGGCCCCCGTGGCGCCAAGCGCAGGCGGCGGAGGGCAGAGAAAGGAGAGAAAGAATCCAGTCCGGGTTTTGGCTGCGCGGGGCTCGCGGGCTGCGAGGAATGGCTAGCGAGGAGGGGAGAGGGGGCGGTGGTGGAAAACACACAACACAAACAGCTCCAGCGCCGCCGGAGAGCGGGGAGCCGTAGGCCCGGCAGCCGGGGCAGGGCCCGGGCGAGGCGCGGCGGCCGGCTCGGGCCGCGTGCATGGAGCCCTCGGAGGCGGCCTGCACCGGCTGTGGCTCCCCGCGGGCAGCGCCGGAGGCGGCCCAGCGCGCGCGCACACCCACCGCCGCCGCCCGCCGGCGCTAGCAGGAGCCGGCGGCCCGCCTCCCGGCCGGACCGCTCGGCGGGGCTCGGGCGCAGGAGAGGCGCCGCCGCCGCAGCCCCGCGCCGCCGCTCGGGCACTTGCATGCCGTGGGAGGCGGCCCCGGCGGCCCCCGGCAGCCCCGACCCCCGGCGGGCTGCGCCTCGAGCGACAGCCCGAGCCCGAGGAGGAGGAGGAGGAGGAGGGCGAGGAAGAGCGGGGCGAGGAGGAGGAGGAGGAGGAGGAGGAGGAGGAGGAGGAGGTGACAAACTCTCCCGCTTCGCACCGCGGCCCGGAGCCCCTGCGCCAGGCATGCAGGCTCGGCGCCTAGCCAAGCGCTCCAGCCTGGGGAGCCGCCGGGGGGGCGCCGCGCCGCCGCCGCCGCCGCCGAAGGAGGGCGCCCGGCCCGGGCTGCCGCCGCCGGCCCCGGCCCCGGCCCCGGCCCCGGCCCGGGAGAACTGGAGGCCGCCGCCCCCGCCGCGCCGGCCCGGGGCCGCCCCCCCGCCCGCCGCCGCGGCCCCCGCCCCGGTGCTGCTGCTGCCGGAGGAGGAGGAGGAGGAGGAGGGGGGCGGGCGGCGGCGCGGCCGCGGCAGGCCGGAGGGCAAGGCGCGGGGGGGCGCCGAGGAGGAGGACGACGACGACGAGGACGACGAGGACGAGGAGGTGGTCGTCGAGGTGGTGGAGGAGGACGAGGACGACGACGTCGAGGAGCGCTTCCTGCCCCCCGCGACCCCGAGGGGCCAGCCCCGGGGCCCGCTGAAGGTGCGTCGGCGCGGGGCGCCCGGGAGCCGGGCAGCGGGAGGGGCGTGTCGGCGGCAGGGAGCGCTTGGGGGCGGCCGGCCGCTGCTCCCCGGCTGCACCGGCCTTGCCCGGCTCGCCGGGGGATGGGCCTTGGCCGGGACCCGGAGCCGTCGTGGGATGTCTCCCACTCAGAGGGAGCGGGAGCGTGTCCGTGTGTCCGACTCTGCGTGACTGTCCGTGTGTCCCACCCGGGGGGGGGGTGCTGTTGTTCTCGATCCCGGGCCGGGTCTGTCAGACGCCGCCGAAGGCGAGCCCCAGCAGCAGCTTCCCGAGCCCCGAAACCGCCGGCCCGTAGCCTTCCTGCCCGGGACCTGTTGTCCTGCGGCGCCGGCCGGCCGGCCGGAGGCACTTGTTAGAGCCCCCCGTTCCCATTTCATGGAAAAAACAAGCAAGTTCTTCTGCCCATCGGGAAGGCTGTTTGCAGGTTTGGGGCTCCCGCTCTCCCCATCAGCATCCAAAAGGGCCGTAGTTATTTTGGCCAAATTGTTATTTTCCCCAAATTGTTGATTTAGGGAAAAAAAAATACCGATTAGGGTCAGCCTGAGGCAGCCAGCCATCTAAAATGAGCCTTTTTTTTTCTAATTATACATTGTTGTTGGAATTTACAGAATGCCCCCCTCTACGCCGAAGCAGAGACCGGTATTTTGGTGTTTATGTCTTCAGTGTATGATAAGGAGTTTATTATACAATTGTCTTGCCAGGGCTTTCAAGGCATGGGATTGGATAGCACAGCGATTGCTTGGATATATGTTGCCGAGAAGTTTTGAGAGTAACAGTGGTAAGCTGTTGAGCAAAGGATGATTACTTTTCATTATTGCTGGCGGGGTGTGTGTGTGTCTGTGTGTCTGTTTTGGTGTGTGTGTGGACTCTGCTGTTAACTGAACTTTTGTGAAACAGATGTTTTTTGGAGTCCAGGGAATCTTCTGAACCTAGCTATTCTTTTAAACTGAGCTAAAAATGTAAAGATTAGAAAACAGACTTCCAAAACTTGAAAACAGCACATCTACAAAACAAGCGACTGTTTAACTGTAACAAAGGAACAATGACCTCAATAAGCTAATGAGACATTGTTCTGAAGCTGGCAATTAGGATCATTTTGGGGGGAATGGGGGAGGGCTGCTTTCTAGGGTCCAAGCCATGGTCCCCATTATGGTCACCTATGTATGCCTAGAAAGCTTTGAAGAAAGTATGGTTCTTGGGGGTGACTAGGTGGCACAATGGATAGAGCACAGGCCCTGGAGTCAGGTGGACCTGAGTTCAAATCCAGCCCGAGACAGTTAATAATTACCTGTGTGGCCTTGGCTAAGCCACTTAACCCCATTGCCTTGCAAAACCTATTAAAAAAAAAGTTTGGTTCTAGGTTCTTCTGTTTGCTTTTGGAACTGAGCCCTTCAGAACTAGGGTGATATATCTTTTGAAAGAAGTTTTGCTTTTCCCATGGACCATTTCCCTTTTTTGGGAAGGGGGAACCAGAAATCTACTTTGCATTTTTCATAAAAATTTTAAATATAATTAGGTGTCAAGAAGAAAAGTGACAATTCTAATGTGCTGTTTCAAGAAAATTCAGAAAAGAGAATCTAAATTAAAAATAAAATGTATTTTACTAACACCCTATTCTGCGTTATTGTATGAAAGTGACCCTAGATCATCAAAGGCCATGACCAGTAGAGCAAGTAGTCTGGACGATCAAAGTTCAAAAAACTTTGAGTAAGGACTGCTTGATGAAATATATGTTAGAGGAAGATAAGAAAATTGGCCATCAAGTAAATAATTTCTTGGCCACAGCAATTCAGAGAATATTGTGCATTTGAGAGGATGTGGAGTGCAGTGGAAAGACTGCTGGGTTTAGATTAGACCTGGATTCAAAGTTACCTAGGAGAACTTGTTACTTGTAAGTAAACAGAACCAAATTTACACACTTGTGAAATGAGGGTAAGGAAAGTGTTATGTAAATCTTAAAGTACTATATTATAAATATGGCTTATTAGTCTTTTTCTTCTTCAACTTCTACTTCATCTTCTACCTTCTCCCCTTCTTTCTCCACCACCATTACCAAAGCCAGCTGCACTGCCAACAAGATCACCATTACTTCCATTGTAGAGGGTTAATGAGCAATTCTAGTGAAAGTAATACTTTCAATAAGAAAGACAAGAATTTTAAACTATAAATATAAAACAAGTAAACAAGGTGGTAGTGATTTGCATTTCAAAGAGCAGTCATCACTTTTCAAAAGATTCATTGCTGGATTCTACTTATTTGAAAAATGATTCATTTTGTATAAATTTGGTTTGTATACAGCTTTTCAGGAGTGTATTTATTGTTAAAAGAAAGGTATGCATCGTCCTCATCTTTCATTTTCAGACAGGGTATTTTAATTGCCTTTCAACCTCAGTGGTCTACTAATAGAATAGAAGAAAATAATTTTTAACAGGCTATAATATATATCAAGACAGTCTCTTGCCTGATTAACTTCCTTAATTCATTTTAAGATGTATATCAACATTTTCTGAAAAGGATTTAGTTAATTTACAAATCAAATAGAATGCAAAATAAAATATATAATGGTAAGAACAAATCAGAGATTCTGGTTAGAACCCTAAGCAGAGATTCTTAACTTGGGATCTGAGACTAGAATTCCTCATGAATTTATATTCAGGAAAGATTCACATTTTTTTTTTTGCAAGGCAGCGGGGTTAAGTGAGTTGCCCAAGGTCAAACAACTAGGTAATATTAAGTTTCTGAGTTCACATTTGAAACTCAACTCCTCCTAACTCCAGGGCCAGTGAACCACCTAACTGCAAGATTCATCTTTTAAAATTTTCATTAACATCTAATTAAAATTTAGCTTTCCATTCAATTATTTAAAAATCATCATTCTGAAAAGGGGTCTTTAATCTACTGACAAAGGGGTTCACAGAATAAAAAAAGATGCAGCACCCCTCGTCTGAAGGAAAGAGGAAATAGGGGCTAATAGACACTTAAATTATTAGATTAAATTAGATTGCTATTGTTAATTGTTTATTGTTATTATTGCTATTGTGAGACTTTTTTGCTAACTAAGGCAAAAAAGAAAAGTTATGTTACAAAATTTTCTGGGAGTAGGGGAAAGCAGACACATTTATCTTTAAAAGACAAGCTATTCCCCCCCCCCCCTTGAATTAAGCTTGAATTTTAGATGTGGTTCTTTATTTAAGGGCCATTAGGAAGAATAGTTTATCTTCAAATTTATTTTACAAAACAATATAAAATGTTTCACTGGTTATTAATTACAACCAGTGAAGACCTACGTTGGATGATTGTATTGGGAGTGGAGTAGGGTGGCTAATAGGTAGTCTATTGCTTCATTTTATTATTATCCAACTTTTAGTACAAGGACAGAATTTGGAGAATTTAGATGAGTGGACAGAGAACAAGGCATTTGCATGCCAGAGGCATCATCCTTCTTGTGGGTTGCTATCCATAAATGTGACTTTGTGCATCATGGAGAGTGGCATTTTCTGGCATTAAAGTATTTGAATGGTTACAAAAAGTTATCCGAAAACATGTCTCTTATTGTACCTTCCTGTGAAATGTACTCTGTGCAACAACCTACCATATCACCTCCAGATTTTTTGTTCAGTTAGATGAACTGAATGACAGAATTGATAGTTGTGTTCTACCGAAACGTGTTCCATAGGAAATCTGGATTAGAAATAATATTTCCTAATTGGCTATAGATGTTTTATTATACTCTCAAATGTGTTCAGAGACTGGCTGGTGTTAGGTTGTAGTGTATTCATGGTTTGAATTGTCCAGTTGTAGATAACTGTAGCACAGTAAAAGTGATAAGCTTTATTTGTGAGGGAGTTGGAGGAGTTGTAGTTCTGTTGTGAAAACTTAGTATCCAGAACTGTGTTCTGACAAACTGAAGGCCCAGAGGCCTATTCCTTTATAGGCTGGCCAGCTGGAGTGTCTGCAACTAGAACTCTTTCCTAAGGAAAGAACTTTGAACTTTTCCATGCATCTGTACAAATTACATTCCTACAGAGAGCAGTTGACATTAAACTTGAAAGTTCTTAAGGTGGGTGTTATCTGCTATTGATTTTCTTCAAGAGTCTTGTTAATGGGCCCACTATTGTGAGCCAGTTGCAAAATATATTAATGAATAATTAGCTGAATTGACCTGTTAGTTGATCATTCAAATGTTGAATCTCTATTGTTTGTTTATTCATTTAACAAATATTTATTGTTGTTGTAATCTTTGTAGAGCATTAATAGAGGCTTTGAGGGATACAATTATGTCTAAAACATAGTCCTTTCTGTATATGGAGTTTTCAAGTTAGTAAAGAACAAATCAAGTAAAAGAATAACTATCAAATTGCCATTAGTGCAGGAAGTCATCTCACAATTCTGATCTCCCCTCCCTCTCCCAGTAAATATTATCAGTTCAGGTTTCCTTAGAGCATTTTGTTTTGTTTTGTTTTGTTTTGTTTTTGCAAGGCAAATGGGGTTAAGTGGTTTGCCCAAGGCCACACAGCTAGGTAATTATTAAATGTCTGAGACCGGATTTGAACCCAGGTACTCCTGACTCCAGGGCGGGTGCTTTATCTACTACTACCTAGCTGTCCCAAGCATTTTGTTTTGATAAGAATAATAATAGCTTATATTGATGGAAGAACTTTAACATTTGCAGAGTGGCATACATGATCTCCTGTTCTCTCTTTTGACCTTCTCAAATTTTACCTCATATTATGCTTACCTGTTAGATTCCCCCTTCTCAATAAAATGTAAGATCCTCATACATTTAAAATGCATGACCTCACTTTGCACATTTTTTTTGGGGGGGAATCTAACTTGTGATTTCATTGTTATAGTATTTCCATTGAGAAAACTCTACCAGTACCCAGTAGCACCCTCTCTGTAATTTCTAGTCTTAATTGTCTGAACCATGGAGAAAGTAAATTATTTGCCCACCTCTCTCTATTAGGCCACAGTATTTACTACATATAATAACAGATCTTTGTAAATGTTTGTTGAATTGAACTAGAGTGTCCTAATAATAGATAATGATAGACAATATTTATGTAGTACTTGATCATTTATAAAACATTTTGCATATAATATGACCTAAAAATGGCCTAACCAAAATACAATCGTTTTTGTTCATCCTTCATTTTGGAAGACCAATGACATCATGATGTTGGGGTAAAATAGTTGATGATGAGTGATATCTTGACTTCCTAGTGAATTGGATTTAAGTGACATAATTGCACAAACCATCAGTGGAAGTTTACAGTCAGTGCAAGTTATACCATGTAAACAGATAAATTAATAAATTCCAACTAATCTGAGGAGGGAGAGAGAAGTTTTACTAGGTGGATTATAACAAGCCTTCCATTGAAAGTAACACCTGAAGTAGCCCTTGAAGAAATCTATGGATTCTAAGAGATTAGAGAGAAAAGACAATGTAATCCAAGCCTGATGGAGGAGATGGAAGTGGGAGGTGAGATGCAAATTGTGAAAATAACAAGCAGGTCAATACAGATGAATTATATTTTATGTGAAAAGGACTAATATGAAAAAAAAAAACCTGGGTAGGTTGGTTTAAACAACTGAGAAAGGGCTTTAAATGTTAAACTGAAGAGTTTGTATTTTATATTAATGACAATTTTTGTTTTGATTTTAAGCAGGGGCATGACATGGTCAGACCTGAGCTTTAAAACTATTTTGCCAGCTGTTTGGAAGGTACATTGAAGAGGAGAGTGATGGGAAATAAGCAGACCAACTAGGATACTTGGAATATAAATAATAGGAGCTAGAGATGACATGGCTCAGAACTGTGGTTGTGGCCCAGATTGGAGAGAAGATGATGGATGTGACATGTTATCGAACAAGAATCAACAAGATATGGAAAGTGATTTGATAAGGATTGAATTTGAGGGAAAGGAAAGCTTCAGATTATGTGGAAGTAATGAATCTGAGTTTGAAATAGGTCCTAGGCAAATAGGTTTATTTAGAGGAAGAGTGGATTAAAGGAGAAGGGAGGAAGAAAATGAGTTCTTTGTTCAACATGTTGAGCATGTGTTGCCCATAGGACATCCCAGTGAAAATAATGATCAGAGACTGGTGCTCAAGAGAGGAAATTAGGACTGAAAGAGCATTGGGCTTAGAATCAGGAAGACTCATCTTTATGGGTTCAAATCCAGCCTCAGACATTTACTAGCTGTGTGACTCCAGGCAAATCACTTAACCCCATTTGCCTTAGTTCCTCATCTATAAAATGAGCAGGAGAGAGAAAAATGATAAACTACTCCGGAATTTTCGCCAAGAAAATCTCAAATGGTCTCATGAAGTTTTGGGAATCATATACATAAAGATAATTGAACCTATGAGAGCTAATGTCATTAGTAAGAGAGGGTATACAGAGTGAAGAAAATAGTGGCCAGGCCAGAGTGTTGAGGAATGCCCATGATCAAGGGGAATGATGAGGCAAATAAGAAGGAACTATGTAGAAGAACTAGTAGATAGCATTCTCATTGAAGATGACCAGGAAGTGGTAGGGAGGGGAAATCATCAGTGTCCATTGCTACTAAGAGTTTAAAGGAAGAAGAAAAATGAGGGAAGACCATTAGATTGGGCAGTTAAGAGATTATCAATAAGGTTAAAGGGAAATTTCAGTTAAATCATGAGGCTGGAAGCTGGTTTGCAAGGGTTGAGAAATATTTGTGAGGTATGGAAGTAGATACAATGAATGTGATAGATTTATTCCAAGTGGAACAAATGGTATAAACAAATTTATAGGAGTGGGAAGAGATAAGGCATGTTCAGGGAATAGCAAATAGTCCAATCTGACTGGAGCATAAGCTTTGTGAAGAATAGTAAGGGGAAAATAAGATCGGAAATGTAGATTGGAGCTGTTTCTGAAGGGTTTTGGACTACAGCATAGAGAGCCTGTATTTTATTAAGAAGGCAGAGTACAGAGTTGGAAGGGACTTCAGAGACTGTTTAATCTAGTCACCTAAACAAGAATTCCTTATATATTATCCAGCCTTTGTTTAAAGACTTTAGGGAGGGGGAATCCACTGTCTCCTAAGGGTGTCTCAGGCATCCACTTCTGCTAAAGAGGTCTTCAACACAATATGAACTTTAGTGTCTCTAAATTTGTCTCACCTGAAATTTCTTTTTTTTCCCTTCTTTCAAATCCCAGCTCACATCCCATTTCCTCTGGGTGATCTTTTCTGACCACCCCAACTTTCAATGATCTGTTCTCCTGAATTTCCACTGTTTCTTGACTACACAGTTTATTTTGCTCAGAGTGGTTGTTGCCTGTTATTTGCTTTTGTATGGTAATGATTATATACAATATACAGTGCCTGGTATATGGTTGGTGCCTAATAAATGCTTGCTGACAGACTAATAATTTGATTACTATTTCATAAATTACATTTCTGCTAAACTTTAAAGTTTCCAAAGTACTTTCCTCATAACAATCCTGGGAGGTCTTATGGGTATTATGACCTCATCTAAAAGAAAACAGTAAGATCATTGACTTTCAGGCTTGCCTCAAAATTTTTCAAAGTCAGTGCTTTTCCCTCCTACTACATGTATATTTTGTAGAGTAATTTGTTTTTGGATATTATGCATTACATTATGAAGGACACTTAAGGATTTTTTTTTAATCACTGGATTTAGTTTTATTAGCAGATGGTGTTTACAAAGGTTTACAAAACCTTTTATTTCATCTTTGTTATTATTGACTCCAGGAACCTAAAGTTCAGAGAATTGGTAAATGGTTTCTTTATGATCATACAGTTATTAAGTATTAGAGAACATGTTCAAAATCATCTCTTTTCATATTATAAATGCTAGACTTTTTCTACTGCCAGTATATTGTTTCAGAGGTTGGAGGAGAGGTGACCTTAGGATGTAAGAGATTTGAGGAAAATTTCAGCTTCCAAATACTCCTGGAAAGAGGAAACAGAAAACTGTGTCTGTAAATTCATAGTTTTCTGCATCTAAATCAGGCTCCTCAGACAAGTTCACCAATTAGCTCATAAAGTAGTGTATTCTATTGGACTGCTTTTGGATTGGGAGTCAAGAGATATGAGTTCTAGTTTTATCCTTAGTATCCATTTAGTAGCCATGTGAACTTCAATAAATTACCTACCATCTCTGAGTTTCTGTTCCTCTGTCTAAAATAATGAGGATGAATTTGATGATCTCCAAGGTTCACTCTAGTTCAAAATTCTGAGCTCTCTTTAGACTAGGAATTAGGTATTCTAACCTTAACCTTTATCTTCTTTCTTTTCCTCTTCTTTTGTTTTCATTCTATTGAATCAATTAAAATTGCTAATTCATAGTTTTTCTTTCCACCTTCCAGGGGTATTTGGAAACTGGAATTTTTCTCAAGTCCTTTACATGCTATCTTCATTTGTCCCCAGACTTCCTACAGTTAGTTTAGTCCTGGCTCCACTCATCAAACCTGGGCCTCATCCTCCTCATTGAAGTCACTTTAGCACCTCTTTGAGCCTTTGAACAGGACAGGTCTGGCCAAGTTCCTGGCTTGTTTGTTTGTTTGTTTTTTCCCCTCCATTACTTTGAACCAATTCAAGGGAAGACTGGTTTCCAATGCCCCCATTATGTCTAACCCATATCCCCAGTTGCCCCTGTTCAAGCTTCCTGGCTGTGGGAAATTGTTGTAAGATTTTAGGCTGGAGAATGGAAAAATTGATCTGGTGGCTTTGTATGTAGTAAATTGGAATGGAAAGTTAAAGCATAAAGTCCAAGTAATACGGTTCTAACCATGAGGTTACTGACTTGAACTTGTAGCATTTATAGTTAAGTATAGGAGGGAAACTTTCCAGTTGCCACTTTTTGGTAATAACTAGCCAGCATGTTTTAAGGTCATAAAAGAAAATATTTTTCTTTCTCTGACAATCAAATCATCTAACAGCAAGTTATGTAAAGTTAAAACAAGAAATGATAGGATATGTCCTTGTTCAATGCCACTTAAAACTGAACTGATATCCATCACAACAATAACTTGTTAGAGTTTAGTCCATCTTAGGGGAGGGGGTTTCCTGGGAGAGAGATTGAATTGGTTTCCATTTTTCTCATTTTATGGATAGGGAAACTGGGGTAAACAGTTATGTGACTTTCCCAGGATCACACAGCTACTATGTGTCCTGAAGCCAGGTGTGAATACATGAAGATGAATCTTCCTAATTCCAGGCCCAGTGCTCTATTCATTTTGTCACCTAATTGCCCACTCTGATTTTTAGCAATAGTATTTTGATTTGGATGTTTGAAAGGACCTTCATAGCTTAGCACCTTTATCCTTGCCACAGCCTAACTAAAAGTGGCTAATAGAATGATGAACACTGCCTGTAATTTAAAATTGCTTTCAATTATTTTTTTCAATGAATGGAACACAGTTTTAGGGTGATAAATAGTTGAATAATTTTGCCTATGCTTGAATATATCTTGATGTTTATTATATGAGACATCAGTTTGAGAAATAGTCTTGATAAAATTAGGAGAAAGCTGGCATATTGAGATCTTTTATTTTATATTATGTTTTCCATCATATTTTTGTCTTTTTTCTGTATTTTGTTACCATTTTTTAGACTACTTTCATTTTTGAATATATTTTTTCTCCTCCTAACACCTCCCTAGGGATATATCCCTTTAAACTTAAAAAAGTAAATGAAAGGAAAGGCAGTTTATCAGTGGTAACAATGCCAACTAAGTAACTAAGACTTCTAGTTTATGGAATATTGATTGCATATCTTAAACTACATTTAGGATTGTAAGATAGTTCTGGATCTTAAGGAGCTCACATTTGAATAGGGGAAGGTAGGACTTAGAGGAGGTTGTTGCCTTCAGGGCAGTTGATGAAGTGCAGTCCTTTGGGTATAGCATCAATGTAGACAGTATGGCATATTCTTCACTGTCTTAGTTTTTAACCTCTCTGCAAAGAAGAGGAAGAATTTTTTTGTCTAATGCTCAAGCTTGGTCATTATGGTGTTCAGTTTCAATGCTTTTTCTCTTTAGTATTTACTTTTCTACTTCTATTTAATCATTGTGTATATTGTTGTCTTGATTCTGCCTAGTTAAATATATATATATATCAATTCATATAAGCCTTCCTATCCTTTGAATTTTTCATATTTCTTATGGCATAGTATCATGTCATAGCCAATTGCATATCACAGTTTATTAAACCATTCCTTCTTTGATGGAGAGCCATAAAATTTCCAGTTTTTTACCATCATATACACATAATACTGCTAGGAATATTTTACATGCACATATGTATATTTAGGACCTTTCCGTCTTTTGACTCTGACATAGGGTTTGGAAGAAATGTCTCACAAATTGATCAGATAATAATTTGGTATTAAAAATCATTCTATAATAATAAGTCACACATAAGGTTTAACTAAGATTCTTCTCATAAAAAGTCTTGTGAATTTTGTTATGTGAAGAGTGTTGACCTCACTTTATGAATAAAGAGCCTCAGACTCAGAGATTAAATAATTTTTCCATGATCATATGGTTTAAAAATGTCACAAAGTTCATAAGGGTTTGAGAGGGACTCCTAGGATGATCAGATTTATAGCTGTAAAGGACATTAGAACTAGACTCAAACCAAGATCTTCTCCCTCCAAAGCTTCTTCCTCTAAGCCAGTCTGCTTTACCATTACTCCTTTTGCTATAAAGTGGAGTTGAATTTTGTGTGACATTTAGGGCTCTAATAACTTTAGTAATTACATTTTGTTATTATCTGAGGATTGAAACTATCCATGAATTAGGTATTCCTTTGAGGACCCTCAAATAGGGAAACTTGATCATCTTTTCATAAAAGAATGTGTTTACAATGTAACTAGTTTACCCTGAGAGCATTTTTGTGGCACTGCTCCCCTTCCATTCTTTGTGTTCTCTTTTCAAAAGAAGACTGGATCAAAGTGCAAAAAGATCTCAGAGGTGGTGAAATTTGGTACCAATTAGTAAAGAGTCTGAATTTTAAAAAATACCTTCATTGTTATTTCTGGGAATATACAGTGAAACAAACTCATGGCTTATAATTTGTGTTACCTTTCAAATGTGCCATCTATTACAGCAAATTATCACTAGGATATTTTTTGTTGGGTTTTTTTGGCCTTTATTCTCAAAGAGGACCATAACAACAGGGAGGTGGTCCCATGACAAACATGTGAATTAGATTTGAGTGAGGGGGTGCTGGCACCAGTTTCACTTTATCCTCCAGAGTCATCTGGGTCCAGTGGCCAGATACGAATCGGGAGATGGGATTCAAACTCCAAGTCAAATAGAACACTGGCCTTGGAGTCAGGAGGACCCAAGTTCAGACAGCTCAACATTAGTTGTGGGACCTTGGGCTAGTCACTTAACCCTGATAGTCTCACATCCATCCAGGGTCATCTTCCACTGTCCTGATTCATATCTGGTCACTGGATCCAAATGACTCTGGAGAGAAAGTGAGGTTGGTAACTTATTACACCACCTTCACTTACATCCAGTTCATATGCTTGTCATGGCATCACCTCCCTGATGTCATGGTCTTCTTCAAGAATGAAGGATAATGGGATGGCTAGGTGGCGCAGTGGATAGAGCACTGGCCCTGGAGTCAGGAGTACCTACCTGGGTTCAAATCCAGGCTCAGACACTTAATAATTACCTAGCTATGTGGCCTTCGTCAAGCCACTTAACCCCATTGCCTTGCAAAAATCTAAAAAAAAAAAGAATTAAGGACAAAACTTTATTATTATTATAATTAATCCATGAAGATCATTTGAAATGAGCAAATCCATTGATCATATACAAATAAATTAGATGATCTGTTATTATATAATTTACTTGGCAAATTCGTTCTGTGTGCTTACCTATATTGCAAAGATAAGAATTCAGAAATATATTTCCATGCTCCCCAAAAAGGTGTGATTATAGTTTGAAACTTCTCTGTGTCTTAATAGATGACAACCTTCATGAGTTTTTGTGGACCAGAAATTCATCACTTGGTAGCCAGTCTCCTGGTGTTGATCTTTTCTTAATTTACCTTGTCTGGATCCCAGGTAACAGATACATAGTCTGTTGTCTTATGGAATAATTGGTTTCTGGTTGCTCCATTCTAATTTTTAAGTAGTTTGTTACTTGGGCAAGGTTTGGTACCTTTTGTGCCGAACTGTTAATTCCCTTTCCAATTCTTTCTTTCACAGTTTTCATTTCTTTTTCAGTTTTTTCTCTAATTCTCCTATTTCATTTATAAAAAAAAAATTTAACTTAAAAACTTCTTGCTTTATCTCTTTAGGAGGAATTCTCATTGGATTTTTGTCCAAGCTATTTTTTCTTTTTGATACTTTGCTTATAATTATTTTGGAGTCTATCTCTTCTTCTGGGTTTGTATCCTGAGCATTCCTGGGTTTTCTTTTTTTTTTCTTTTTCTTTTTCTTTTTTTTTTGTATTTTCTCATTCTTTCATAGACTTTAGACTTGATTGTATAAACAGGTTTAGTACACTTCTGGGGAAATATGTGAACTAAAATTTTGTTCTTTTGAATCCTTCTGTTCTTGACTTGAGTATTGAGATTCATATTGTGTAATTCCAGGAAGTCAGAGACAAGACATTCTGGAGACTTGGAAGTTTTCAGTGCTCCATCGTCGTCTGATCCAGGGTAAAAGTATTCTTGCTGTCCTCTTGGTTTTCAAGTTCCTGATTTGTGTTTGGGTCTGAGCAACATTGGACTCTTTCTAGACTCTGCTACAGTCATCCATCTGGAAAGCTCTGCTGGTTCAGAGTGACAGAACTGTAGGTTCTCCTTTGTCTAGAATTCCTGCTTTGGCTATTTATCTGAAGAGTTCATGATGGGCTAGAAGCTGTGTAACCGAAACATCATTTAACTCATGGGATCTGAGATAAACCACTGCGACTTACTTCTGAATTTATTTGTAGTCCTCCAACTACTTACTACCCTGGAATACCACCCCTGAGGAATCAGGGTCCCTTCTTAGGCTATTTTGCATCTTTTATCTTGAACTTGGCTCTAAACAACAAAGCTGCTTTTTGATACCTTTTCCCACTGTGGTGGAATCAGCTTAGGGTATCCCTTGGTATGGGTCTCGCACCTCTTCTTATCCTGTATAAAGCTTCCCCCTTGCACTTAAAATGCTCCAAATGTTACTCTCCTGGCCAGAACCAGTTTTTGATATCTATAGACCTCTAGCTATATTCCTTTTCAAAAGTGAATTGGAAAAATGACTCAGTATGATTTTTGTATTGGATTTCTCTATAAGCATTTACTCTGTTGCATTTTTTAGATGTTTGGAAGAGAATTTGTTTTTTTCCCCTTGGGGAGGGGTGGAGGGCTGGAGGGTGTACTGCAGGGGAGGGCTTGGGTATACTGCTACTCTCCCATCTTGGGTTTATCTTGTATTTAGTAGAAATGGTCATGTTAACGACATGCCTATGAAATTTGATAAAAAAAAAAAGCATTCTGCCTCTGGCTAATCCCCTTAATCCCTTCTTCCCATTCAATCAATCCAGACAATTATTTTTCAAATCTTCTTTTAATGATATATAGCTCCATCTCAACTCATATATATTCATTCATGAATACATATTCATTTAGACATCTCAACTAATTTTCTTATCAAAATCTTTTGTGTCTTAACTTTCTTCTTGAAATTCAGCTTTATCAACATAGATTGAAAAGTGTCCCAAAATCTAGTTTTGGCACTTCCTAGTTATTTAGCTAATTTGTCAACTCAATAAAAGATAGAATTTAGGGGATACATCACTATCTTAAGGATTTCTGAGATTGTCAGTATGAGTTCTCTATTTGCTGACCCTCCATCACTTTATGTAGTATCTAGTCTGCAAGAATTCCAGTGGCCAATAAATTTACCAACCTGCTGCCATCAGTGGTGATGAGTCTCCCCAATCTAGCTAGACTTGTCCTCAGACAATAGACATATTTTGTGATATTAGTCTATACCTGAAATGTTTCCAGCTTGGGTAGGGCCTGCTGTAACTTGTGTTCTACTGACATAATCTCCAAATCATTGTCACCTTAATATAAGGATGAGGCATTAAAGGAGGATATTAAAAAGATATCTCTCTTCCCTCAAGTCCTTGTCTTAGAATAAAGATTATGTCAAGAGGAGGACAAGGTTTGGCAGATTCTATCATGTTGGAAAGATGTTGAGGGTCCTGGTGGTAGACCACGTCTGCATTATGGATATTAAATACAGAGACGCTCATAGTAGATCCTAGAGAATGATGACTTTGACCTACAACATAAAAAAGCAACAAAATATAAAATGATCCTGTTTTATGTGACCCCTTGGGCTTCTGCCGGGATAAGTAGGGGAAGAAAGTATTAAGAATCACAGTTTTTAGACTAACTATAAATGCTCACTTAGCTGTTTCTACTCCAAATGTGAGACCAGTATGTATTTTGTTTGTTGTTCTCTCCTTCCATTAGATTGTGAGCTCCTTGAAGGCAGAGTCTGAATTTTCCTTTCTTATATCTCCAGTGCTTAGGAAATATTGACTTAATCCATATCTAATGATCAGAAAGTAAACCTATTACTGAAGAAGCTGAGTATTGTCGTTGTTGTATCATCACTGCAAATGAAATGAGAAAAAGAAAGAAATGGATTCTTTCATTTTTATAAATATTTATCAGACACTTACTGTGTCTGGCTGGCATTGTGCCAGACATTAAGGATATAGGAAAATCCAAAATATATGAGGTTCCCAAAAGTTTTAGTGCAGTTTAAAGCTCTTAAAATTTAGGGATGGGGGGACATCATGTGCAATGACCCAGAGATGTGAGTCAAAATATAGTATTGCATCATTTTAAAAATAGATCCTATTTTATAGTTAATTGATTTTTATCCTGTAACTGTCTAAATTATGGTTATTTGTCTTTGATCTTAGTTTAGAAATTCAGCTGAGTTAAGTTTTGAAATCCAATTCTTTAGCTAATTACCATTCTGGTCTTTCTTCAGGGAAACCTGTGATGCAGGGGGATATAGGGGGATACCAGGGAGTCTAGTCTAGTACCTTTATGCCACTGAACTATCCTTCAAGGATGTCTGGTTTGCTATCCAAATAAGTCTGTCCCACTGTCTCTGGTTTTACAGGTAGACTCAATGTATATTTCTTAGTCACAGTGTATATTTCTTAGTCACAGGAGGGAGAGAGGGAGTTGTTGCTAGCTTCTAACTTCCAGTTCCTATCAATCATATTGTCCCCTTGCCTCAGCTCTGTAAGCAGTCATACGGATTTCACCATTCATGATGTTGGGTTCTTTTAATCAGTCATAACTTGTTCCCTACCTACAAAATCTTGTTCTTTGTTCTATATTCCCCCAAAACCATAAAAAGGAGCTGTCCCTCTCATTTGGGAATCTTAGCTTTGTGGAGGAAACTAAGATAGTATTTACTGGCAATTTGTGCTTTACTAATAAATTGTTCATAATTGGAACTTTGAGCTTCAGTATATGTTAATTTTAACTGTTTCAGTAATTTAGGGTGGTTTGATAGGATAGAAAACATGTGAGAAGAAATGCCAAGCCATAGAGTTTGTATTTTATCCTGCAAGTAAGAAAGCCACTGGAAATTCTTAAACAGAGCAATGGAGTTGTGTTTTAAGAAAATTAAGTTGGTAGTTTTATGGAAAGTGTATTGGAAAGAGGACCCTTAATAAATTGAGGCCAGTTAAAGATTTTTCCAGGTAGGTGGTGTTGGGGACCTAAAGTGGGGTAAGTATCTATGTGAGTAGAGCAAGAAAACAAATATGATATAGTGTTGTGGAATCAACAAGACTTTGCAGCTGACTGGAGAGTGAGGGAAAAGATGTGGAAACATCTAGTGTTGTGAGATTTGGTGACTGGGATAGTGGTGCCTACAGTGGATTTGGGAAGTCAGGCAACAGGGAATGAATTCTGGTTTGGATATGTTGGGTTTGAGATGCTTATGATATATCCAGTGTTCAAGAGACTCAGAGATAAGTATATAGATCTGAGAGTTGTCATCTTGGAGAATTTAGTCAGACTCATTGTAATAATAATAATGATAATGATGATAATAGCTAACATAATATTATATTTTTTATGCATCAGATACCGTATTAGTGCTTTACAAATATCCTATTTGATCACAACGATATAGACGAAAAAGCTGAAGCAAACAGAAGTTAAGTAACTTGCCCAGGGTCACGCAGCTGGCAGACTTTCTGAACTCAGGTCTTTCTTACTCTGTTCTTTATGCATCACCCAACTAATGAGCTAATGAACTAATGTACCTAATAGTCTAAAATGATAGAAAATGAATAGGCAGAAGATAGAAGAGTCAGAGAGACTTAGAAACATACAGGACCTAGAAGGAGGGGAGGCAATCAATGGTGATCCAATGAAGGAGACTAAAATAGTAGCCAAACAAGAGAATTAGGACAGAGCAGCATCATTAAAATCTAGGAAGAAGAGTACCCAGAAGAGAGGGGAGTGATGAATAGTATTAAATATTTCAGAGAGTTCCCAAAATATGAGAATTGAGAAAAAAGCTCATTGAATTTGGCATTTAAGGTCACTAGTAACCTTGGATAGGACGGTCTTAGGTGAGTAATGTGTCTGAAGCTACAGTATAAGAGTTTGAGAAGTCAGAGGAAGATGAGAAAGTGGAGGCAAGGCTTATAGAGAGAAATTTTTTGAAAAAACATGAATTTGAATTTGAAATGGAGAAGAGACATGGAATATTAGTCTTAGAGGATAGAAAGGTTGAATGAAAAATTTTGAAGGCTGAAGAGAACATAAAGCAAGTTTGAAAACTAGGGTAAGAGAGGCGATGATTGATGGGATAAAAAGAAAAGACAAGATGGCATTCCAGTAGAATGAAACCTTCTTGAAACTGAGACAATTTTTATATCCTTAATGTCTAACAATTCCTGCCACATACAAGTTCTTAATAAATGCTTGTTGATTGCTTCAGGGGATTGAGGGATTTCAGTTTTAGATAATGAAGCTTGAACATTGAGGGTGATAATGAAATCAGAGTATGCCTATCCTTGATTGTGCTCACAGTAGAGTGAAGGCATCATAAGAGATGATGAGATTGATGAACCAAGAAGCATGAGTACTGGTGGAGACATTGATATCAAATTAAGTCTCTAAAACATACGAGAAAAGGAGGTTTCAAAGTCCTTGAGAAAAGAGGAAGAATGATCTAGGGGCTGGTCAAAAATCTAGGCTGCAGTGAACCTCAAAAAAAGGTTGCTGAAGGGGGAACCTGTTAATTCTTCTTGGAGAAATAAATGGTGGGGTTGATTTTTGTCTCATATTTAGAGGCAAAAGGAAAAAATAATTTCGTGGAACTTTGCCATCTTGTATTGCAATGCTCATGGTAAGACTTTTTAGGAAGATAAAGTTGAAAATAATTGCAATTTATATACCAATTTCAGTTTTAGAAAACGGAGAGGTAAAAATTCTTTGAAGAACTTGAGACCTTTCATGTTAAATCAATACATATATTTATATTTTACTTCTCAGTGATTTCAATTGCAAAGTGGGGCATAGGTGGGACCAGTCAAAAATATCTTGGAAAAATATGATAATATGTTTAACAAATACGGATAAAGAAAGTCTAAAGACTTGTAGATTGCACAGAACCTTCACCCTTATAAATTTTAAATATTTTCCTTTGACAATGGAAGCAGAAGGTACTAGACAGTGAAAGAATAGAATAGTATTACAAAAAATTGAAACTAAACTTTGGCAGATAAGACATGAGGGAAGAGGAGAGGGAAAACATGTTTATTAAACACTTCTAGGCATTGTGCTGTTTTGCAAATGTTTTATTTGATCCTCACAACAACCCTGGGATATTGGTACTATTAGTGTGTCTGTTATATAGATAACGAAATTCAGATAGGATGTTAGTTGTTTCAGCTGGGTCTGACTCTTCATGATCCCATTTAGGGTTTTCTTGGAAAATATACTGGAGTGATTTGCCGTGTCCTTCTCCAGATCATTTTCGAATTGAGGAAATGTAGGCAAACAGGGTTAAGTGACTTGCTCAGGGTCACACAGTTACTAGGTGTCTAAGGCTGGATTTTAACTCAAGTCTTCTTGGTTCCAGACCCAGCACTTTTTATACCCTTCCACTTAGTTGAATTCTTTACTAAAGGGGAATCATTTCTGAGTTGGTTTATAGTGACATGTTAGTGCAAAGATCAAAATGATTGCTGCACCTGAAGTATTACTCAGTAGTACTATTCATTACTACTTGTACTAGTACTACTACTACTACTACTACTACTACTACTACTACTACTACTACTACTACCACCACCACTACTACCACACCAAACAACCAAACTTCTTCCCATATCAGCAAAGGAACCACAGCAGTACTGGGCAGTACTCATCTGGCAGCAGGATAGTATATCCTCTTATCTCCTAACATGTTACTAGGTGGAACAATCACTGTTACAGTGTTTCCTCTCCAACCTTCTATCTTTGACTTTGAGCAACTCTTCAGTATTATGTGATTGACAACAGCTTTAACAATGTCAACTTGCAATTCATTCAACTATACTACTCTGCTATAAGTACACTCGCTCCCTATAGCTTGATCTCACTGTTGCTGTGAAAACCATGATTTTTTCCAAAGTTTGGACCCCTCTCTCAGCATGAACCCATTCCATGGTGAGTGACCCTGCCCTTCACAAATAAAGGAAAACTCTCCTCGAGACTCCCTCTGACTTCTCAAGGATCAGTTGTGTTACTGCACTGGATGATAATCCAGATTCAGGGATCTGAACCCGATTCCTTTTGGATCAATTGAGGGCAATGGAGATTATCACTGTCCCTTTGGAAGGATTCTCAACTCTCAGAAGAAAGGTTCATTAGAACAGTTGAACTAAAAGAATGAAACATGGGAAAAGATAGAACATATAAAAGCAACTTTAATTTGATTTTATAAGTCATTAATGTTAAGAAAAAGGAAAATGACTGGAGGAAAGGACACAGGCACCAGCTGTTATATAATAATTTCACCTAAGGTTAAACAATGTAAATCATTTGTCACAATGAGCCGACTTTTATGAGATTCTTAATAAGCAAATACTTGCTTTAATTGCTGAGTGAAGAGAGTTGGCACCAAGGCTGAATGAAGTTGTTTTAAAATATGATTTCACTGGCAAAACCTTTTGGAGAAGAAAAGTAGATTATGAGCAGTATCACCTCTTAGCGGAGGGGAAAACCTAGCATAACAAAGAGATGAAAAATGTAAAATATTTGCAAATATTTTCTCTATTGAGGATAGTGAAACTACTACATTTGTACTTTAGAATCCCAGAAATGCTTCCATAGGAAATGAAAGAGCACCGAAGCAAAGATGAGAAAAACACCTTGTGTAGATTAGGGAAACATATAGGAAGTCCATGCTGGAGGTTACTCAATGAGAGTTGAGAGCCTTGAGGGACCAATTCTCAAGTTAACTGAAAGAGGGAGAAGATGCCAGACTAGTGGAAAAAAAAATCTTAAGGCTACTTTATTACCCAAATAGACAACTGAGAAAATAGCAGTAATATTGATCCATGTGCTTACGTTTCATTTATTCAAAGTTTCTATGTACAAATAGGGGGCATTTTTGAGGAGGCATTCATAAAAACCAGCAGAATTTATATTGCACAGTATACAAACAGTTATATAAAATTAATATCACTTACTTAAAAGAAAGATATTGAGAAACAGAATTATTTTTATTAACCATAAAATATATTAATTCAATATAGTGAAATGCCAGTGTAAAAGCTTTCCAACAAGGTGTCTCCCATTTATATTGTCAACATTGAATGATTTTTTTCCAGAGACTCTTGTTTGTCAACCCTATAGAATCATTAATTTCAAATGAAGTTTTTTGTTACTGTCATAGAGGAGATTCAGAACAGTAGCCAAGCTGAAGACAAGTTTCCTTTGAAGCCCCATAATTACTTTTGTTTTTAAATAACATGCTCTTTGATACAATTCTGGAACATAGCAGAGGCTCCTAAAGGGGATTTATAAACACTCAAAAGAATGTGGCCTAACTGTCCATCTTGGAAGAGACAAGTGGATGAAAAAATGCCTGTTTTCCAGGCTGTTAACATACAATTAGATGAACAACAGATAGAGTATATTCTTTAGTATATGATGTACATATATATGCATATATATAAAATGTGTGTGTATTTGCCTTCTCATGTAATTACAGATATTATGCTGTATTATGTGTCATATATAAGTATATCTTTCTATCCACATTTATGTATATTTTATACAGATGCTACAAATGTTCCCTGAGTTGGGCTTGGGATTGAATAGGAAGAAGAGAAGAGGATATATTTTCTTTTGGTAACTACAGAGTTCTAATCATCTTAGACTTCTTCCTTAAACAAAGGCTCAACTTGTTAATACTAGTATTATTCTGTTAAGATATGCCCATCAGGGGTGGCTAGTTGGTGCAGTGGATAGAGCACCACCCCTGGAGTCAGGAGTACCTGAGTTCAAATCCAGCCTCAGACACTTAATAATTACCTAGCTGTGTGGTCTTGGGCAAGCCACTTAGCCCCATTTGCCTTGCAAAAAACCTAAAAATTTTTTTAAATAAAAAAAAGATATGCCCATCAGTCATTTATTGCCACAGTTTTATTCAAAGAGCAATAGAGAGAGACATTGTGGGCATAATCAGGCAGTTATAGCATATCACAGAAAAAGGAATTTTGAAGAATTGGTGTTCAGGGGCATTATCAAAGACATATATGAGCAAAAAAAGAAAAAAGGTTGATTGATCACATGGTGAGAGTGACGCTAACCAGTGGACAGTTCATTGACTCCATCTGTTACTCTGAATGTTAGGAGGAATGAAGAATGAACGATCCCTAGGAAATTGGATGGACTCTCTTCTTGCTAATTTTTGTGCAAGAGTTGTTTAAGTTGGGCTGGCAGAGTCGATTTGTAACATACTGCATCCTTGGAGGGAAACACCTCCGAAAGATGGCAGAAATATTGTACTATTAGAATATATCTGAATGCTATCAGAGACCTCTGATTACCATTGATTTTTTTAAAAAAGATTTTTTTTCTCCAATTACATTTTAAAACAATTTTACATTCTTTTTAAAAAAAAGTTTGAGTTCCAAATTCTGTCTCTTCTTCCCTGTCCTTTTTCTCTCTGAGATGGTAAGCAATGTGATATAGGTTATACATATGCAATCAAGAAAAATATTTCATATCAGGCATTTTGTGGAAGAAAATTTCAACCCCTGAAGAAAGTGCAAAATAGTATGCTCTAGTCTATATTCAGATGCCATTAATTCTTTCTCTGGAGGCAGATAGCATTTTTCATCATGAATTCTTTAGGATTGTCTTGGATCATTGTATGACTGAGAAAGTTAACATTCATAGTTGATTACCATACAGTATGGTTGTTCCTGGTTTTGTTCTCTTTACTTTGCCTTCAGTTTAGGTAAGTCTTTACAGGTTTTTCTGAAATTATACTGCTCAACATTTCTTAAAGCACAATATTATTTTATTATAATAATATATATACCATAGCTTGTTTAGCTATTCCCAATTTAATGGGCATCCCCTCAATTTCCAATTCTTAACCACCATGGTTAAGAATTGGGAATTGAGGGGATAGAAAATAGAAAACAGAAAATTTTGAACAAATAGGATAGGTATCTTATTTTGTGCTACAGATCCAATAATGGAATTACCATTGATATTTAATTTAAAAAATAGTTTATTTGAAACCTTTTTAAAAATATATATTATTTATTTTTCTACTTTAATGCAAAGATAGTTTTCAACACTCATTTTTGTAAGATTTTGAGTTTCACATTTTCTCCCTTTCCTTCTTTCCCATTCCCCTTCCCGTTTCTTTGACAGAAAGCAATCTAATATAGGTTATACATAACTATGTTAAACATATATCCATATTAACTATGTTGTGAAAGATGCAGAAAGTTTAAACAAGCTGAAAAACAAATTATTTATGAAAAGTCAGTAATAAAGTGTTCGATTTGAAGTTAGGCAAGAATTGGGTTTGAATATTTTCTCTTGATATTTTCCTAGCTATATGACCATGGGCAAATAATTTTTCCTTTCTAAGCCTTAGTTTTCTTATCTAAAAAATGATGATCATCATATTTGTTATACCTGCCTTAAGGATTGTTGGGGTGCTTTTAATGCTTTACAAATAGTTCATTTGAACATCATAGCAACTTATAATGCCCCTTTTTACACATGAGGAAATAGAGATAGGCAGAGTTGTTTGCCCAGGGTCACATAGCAAATGTCAGAAGTTGAATTTGAACGCAGGTCTTCCTGACTGTAGACCTGACACTCTACTCACTGTACTATCGGATACCAAAGTGCTTTTGTACTTTTCCTGACTCCAGGGCTAGTGCTTTATCCATTGTGCCACCTAGCCGCCCCTGCTTTTGTACTTTTCTAAGCTTAAAGTGTTACATAATATTCAGCTATTACTATTACTAGACTTGTTATTTATTTACTGCCCCCTGTTTGAAACAAGTAAATCATTTAACCTATCTGTGTCTCAGAGTACTCCTTTGTAAAATGATGAGGTTTGGATCAGGTGATCTCAAAGGATCCCTTCTAGGTATAACCGTTGATTCTCAGGATTGTTAATATTCCAGATGTCTTCCTAGGGAAGTAAAAAAGGCAGTAAAAAAATTTGACTCAGAATTTTTCTACCTTCTGCCCAATAGCCCTTGGACTGTAAAGTAGTCAGAAATCTGTTTATTTTGTAGTTAACAGAGGTTAAGGGGACAGTGGACAGAAGAGAGTGGCTTTCTAAAGAGCTTTTTTTTTTGAAGTGTGTGGAGAAGTCTAAATACCTGCTCATTATTTTGATTTTCAAACAAAACCTTCTATATCTGAATGATTCCAAATATTCCTACCTAGAATGACTTCCTTTTCAATTTTCCTAATGTTATATTATATTGACAGTATGTAGAGGTCCCTAAATACTGATGTGGAGTCTGAAAGACCTGTGTTCAGATTCATCCTCAGACACTTACTAGCCATGTAATCCTAGGCAAGTCATCAAACCTGTCTGCTCCTCAGTTTTCTTATCTGTAAAATGAAGGTAACAATACTTACCTCCCAGAAATAGTTCAAATGAACTATTTGTAAATTTGCTTTGCAAACCTTACTGCTATATATAAAAACTAGCTACTATTATAATTATATATATATTGAGCTAGATTCTCCCCTTTTAGATAGGGGGGATAAATGGCTTATCTTTTGGGGCATGAATGGAAGAGGCATTCCTTTTTCAAGAGGTCATTAGCATGTCCATTTGTATTCTTGGTTTTATAGCACAATACCTTGGCTATGGTCTGCAACCATCCTCCTTTGAGAAAGCTGCCTTGTAAATCTTAAAGCATCATATAAATGTGAGGAGGAGTTGTAATTATTACATAGCAGAAAAGCCCAACTGACCACTTTTGGAATGTGTATAATTAATGACTCTCAATAGAAGTATCATGATGTCATTTCAACTATAACATTCTGTGAACAGTCAGCATATCCTGGAGTGGGGATGTTCAGGGATACATTTGCTAGCTCCATACTTAATAGCATAGAGGTCATGCTGAAATTCTTTGGACAAACAACTGCAATCTGTCCCCATGCCTGGAGAGGTTACCATTCTCCATTCATTGGGTAGGATGTGCCCACCAAACTAAACCATCCTTCTCCTCTTCTTTTTTTAATTTAATAAGATAATTATTTCTATCCAGCACTTGGATGAAAAATGTCTAGGATATTTGTGGATACTCCTTTGTCCCAAAATTCCCCCAAATATACCACATGGATTTTAAAGTTAAAACCATTCCCCTACCCCTCTTTCCTGAACCTGCAGGGCTGGAATTGAGGTACATCAAAGTCAGCAGCAACCTCAGAGTCTCCATTGTATTGTCTCTCCAGAGGTAAAGAGAAAGGAAAAAAGACATGTGTTTGTAGATTTTACATTTTTATGGAAAAAACTGAAGAAGACTGGAATTTTTCACAATAAGAAGTATCTCACTGTGGGAAGGATACCTAAGAGTGTGACTTCTTACTCATCGATTACAAAACATACAGTGAGAGGATGGACAACTGGGACACTTCAGCTCCTGTGGCATTATTTATGCAAACAAGTAGAATTTTAAACCAAAAAAAAAGCTAGAATTGATATGGAGCTTTACAGTATGAAAAGTGCTTCATAATTATTTTCTCATTTCATTCTCACAACAACTTGGGAAGTAGGTGCGGTTACTATCTCCATTTTATAATTGAGCAGAATGAGGCCAACTGAAACTAAGTGATTGGTTCAGGGTAATACAACTAAGTGTTGAGACAAGGTTTGGTCTCAGCCCTTCCTGACACAAAGTCCAGTGTTGTGTCCACTGTACCATTTAGCTACCTCAATACAGGCCAAATCTGTCTTAAATATCCATTTTCACACTTAAGATAACTATTAAAAAAGAAAAATTTTTCGTGCTTTTCAGGAGCAACTGCAAACTAGGAACTAAACTTTTCAAGCAAAAGAACTGATCAGTGGATTTTATTTGTTAATAAGTTTTTGGTTTATACCTGAAATATATCATAAAAAAATGAACATTTCCCTATATAGTCATGATTTTTTTGGAGTTATCCTGACTTCCTAGCAAAGAACTCCCTGATTTTTTTATTATTCATATCTTTATCTATGTATGTATAATATTGAATGTTAAAAGTTTTTTCATTACAATGTTTTAGTTTATATAATGGGTAATTTTTTTTTTAATAATTGAATCAAGGGGCAGCTAGGTGGCACAGTGGATGGAGCACCAGCCTTGGAGTCAGGAGTACCTGAGTTCAAATCTAGCCTCAGACGCTTAATAATTACCTAGTTGTGTGGCCTTGGGCAAGTCACTTAATCCCCTTGCCTTGCAAAAACTTTTAAAAAATTGAATCACAAAATTCTATTCCTGGAAGCAATTAAATTTTTTAGTTAAAAAAATTCTTGGGGGAGCCAATATGGCAACAAGAGAAGAGTCTCTCTTAGGTGCTTTCTCTCATAAAATAATGACTCTTGGGGCGGGTAGGTGGCACAGTGGATAAAGCACAAGCCCTGGAGTCAGGAATACCTGGGTTCAAATCTGGCATCAGACACTTAATAATTACCTAGCTGTGTGGCCTTGGGCAGGTCACTTGACTCCATTTGCCTTGCAAAAAACCCTAAAAACAAAAATAAAATAAAATAATGACTCTAACTAAATTTTCGAGAGATGGAACCCACAGAAAGATCCAGTGAGGCAATTTTCCAGCCCAAGGTAACCTGGAAAATAGTGGAAAGGCTCCACTCCACCAGAGTGAAAGAACTTTAGCCTCCCAGAGGCAGCCTCAGGGCGCCTGGGAGCTGCAGCTCATGGCAGCGGGGGGCAGTTTCCTGATCTACACACCCGGGGAGCACTGGGCACAATATCAGTGGGGAGACCTCTGCCAGAATGAGCACATGAAGCCCAGCCCTTAGGGCACTCAGCTAGTAGAGGTGGCCTGCAGCTCAGATCCAGGAAATGGAAGCAGGTGGAGCTGGTAAGCAGGAGCCCCCAGGCAACTGAGGCTTGAGTGCTCAGCCTACCAAAGGTAGAGGAGTGGAGAGAGACTTACAAGATTTGTCCGCTATACTTAGAACAGGACTCTGGGGCTCTGACCACATTCAGACCCTGATCACAGTCTAGGCCTCCTATAGAACATCAGGGTCCCCCACCTCAGCCCTGTGGCAGATGGGTGCACTTGTGGTCATTCACAGACCAGGAGGGAAGACAGAACGTCACATACTGAGATCCTTTGGGAGAGTTTCCCAATAATACTCAAAAGCTCAGGAAGCACCGCAAGACCAGGCACAGACTGGGGAAATGAGTAAACAGAGAAAAAAGAGGAACACCATTGAGAAATACATTGTCTATGATCCTAAGAAGGATCAAAATACTCAATCTGAAGATGAGGAAGTACAAGCTCCTGCATCTAAAGACTCTAAGAAAAACATAAATTGGGCTCAGGCTATGAGAGAGCTCAAAAAAGATTTTGAAAATGAACTAAGGGAGATAGAAAAAAATTGGGAAAAGAAACGAGAGAGATGCAGGAAAACATGAAGAAGCAGTCAGCGGCTTAGTCAAGGAGATCCAAAAAATGTTGAAGAAAATAACATGTTAAAAATCAACATAGGTCAAATGGATAAAACAGTTCAAAAAGTTATTGAAAAGAAGAATGCTTTAAAAAGCAGAATTGGCAAGATGGAAAAAGGGATAAGAAAGCTCTCTGAGGCAAACAAATACTTCAGATCTAGAATGGAGCTTAAGGAAACTGCTGACTTTACGAGAAGTCAAGACACAATACTTCAAAACCAAAAGAATGAAAAATTAGAAGAAAATGTGAAACATCTCATTGAAAAAACAATTGCTCTGGGAAAACAGATTCAGGAAAGGAAATTTAAAAATTATTGGGATACCTGAAAGTCATAATCAGGAAAAGAGCCTTGATTTCATTTTTAAAGAATTCCTACAGGAAAATTGCCTAGATATCCTAGAAGCAGAGGGCAAAATGTAAATTAAGAGAATCTACTGATCTCTCCCAGAAAGAGATCCAAAAAAATAAAACCAGCCCCCAGGAATATTATAGCCAAGTTCTAGAATGCCCCAGTCTAAGAGAAAATATTACATTTAGCCAGAAGGACACAATTCAAATATCATGGATCTACAGTCAGGATCACACAGGAGTTAACAGCAATTACATTAAGGGCTTGTAGGGCCTGGAATATAATATTCTGGAAGGCAAAAGAGTTCAGAATGCAACCAAGAATCAAATACCCAGCAAAACTGAACATCCTCTTCCAGGGAAAAAGATGGACTTCCAGTGAACCAGGGGAATTTCAAATATTCTTGTTAAAATGGCCCGAGTTGAACAAAAAGTTTGATCTTCAAATACAGGACTCAGGTGAAGCATAAAGAGTAGAGGAGAAGGGTAAAATAGGAGGGACATAATGATGAACTGCATGTATTACTGCATAGATAAATGATACTGTTACTACTCATAAGAAACTTCTCATTTAGTAGAGCAGATAGAAGGAGCTTTTATAGATGAAGCATAGGAGAGAGCTGAATTTGAAGATACAATATATTGTAAAACGAGTCAATGGGTAAAAGGGAAATGTAATGGGAGTAAGAGAAAGGTTGAATAGGCTAAGATATTTCATATATTAAGATTTTTTTTTATTACAATGACCTATTGCAACAATATGGAAGGGGAAAGGTGAGAGGGGGAATGAGGAAACCTTCACTTTCCTCAGAGGTGGCTCATAGAGGAAACAGCATATATACACTTCTAGAGTAAGGAGAGACGGGGGACAGGGGGAAGGGGGGATATGAATGATGGAGGAGAGGGTGGACTGTGGGGGAGAGTGGTCAGATATAACGCATTTTCTTTTTTACTTCTTGCAAGGGGCTGGGATTGGATGGCCTGTCTGGGACCACAGGGCCGGGTAGTTGCTGGGCCTTAGGGGTTGTATGTGGCCTTGGGGACTCTTGGCCCCAGGGATGGTGATCAGTCTGCTATGCCACTCAGATACCCTACAGCACATTTAAGAAGAGGGACAGAGTGAAAGGAGAGAGAAAATGTAGTCTATGGTAGTGGGGAAGTACAAATGGAGAGAGATGTAATCAGCAATGGCAACAGTGGAAAAGTATGGAAGTAGCTTTTGTGATGGACTTATCCTAAAGAATGTGATCCACCCATGACAGAGCTGGTGGTATTGGAACACAGACTGAATCACATTTATTATTGTTTTTATTGTTGTTATTATTATTATTATTTGGTTTGTGCAGGGCAATGGGGTTGGGGTGACTTGCCCAGGGTCGCGCAGCTGGGTGATTGTTGGGTGTTTGGGGTCGGATTTGAACTCTGGTGCTCCAGACTCCAGGGCCAGTGCTCTGTCCACCGCGCCACCTAACTGCCCTTACTAATTTTTTTTACATTTATATTTAATTTTTTTTCTCTTTACTTTATTGCTCATCAGGGTCTATATTTTTGGGGGAGGGGGTATTATGTTTACTCTTAAACAAGAATATTTTAGTAATGTATAAAAAAACATCATTTGTACAAAAATAAAAATAAATACAATCAAAAAAAGAAAAAAAATCTCATTTTTTAGACGAGAAATCAGACCTAGAGGTTTGAATGACTTGTTCAGGGTCACATTGCCATTTTACATCTACCAGAACTGCCCAATTTGGAGGTATCCATATTCATTTGGAGCTTGTTACAGATTCCATCTTGTCCTGTTGACTGTTATTTCCTCCTTCCCATCAATCCATGCAGAATAAGTTGTTGTCGCACTTGAATCAGCCATATGTACCTATATTACCCTCCTACCACAGATTTTTATTCACTATTCTCTCAATGTAAACCCTCATCATCTGTTTGCTTAGGAAAGGAGGTGAGCACACTTTTACTCCAGAACTTCAATCTCCCTCAAACTGGTTTGAGATTGGTGTGAATATTTATTTTTATTTGAGGAGAAAATGTTGTCTTTCTTTTTTTATGTATCTTTTTTTCCTTTCTCTCTCACTCTGTGCATGTTTGTAAAGCAAAAATCAAAACTTGTTTGACCATTTGAGAGCATTTTAAAATGTGGTTGAAATTCTTATGTAATCTCCTGAATTCAAAACATATTTTTGTTTACTAGCCCACTATGTGCTTTGAGGAATATAAAGATGAATGGGGTAAAATTTGAGAAGTCAAGGCACAAATGAAGCTAGACAATTTTTTTTTCTAGATTAAGATTAGGAAATAGAAGCATGGGAAGAATGGAAATTGCTAGTTATGAGAATTTAATTTTAAAAAAACTTTTATTAAATGCAAACTTTTCTGTTAAATGCTTATTTGCATGGTATTATGGTAAGTACTGCAGACATAAAGAAGGAAAAAACCATGATCTCTCTCCTCTGAAGGAACTCACATTTTAATGGGGAGACAACATGCAAACAACTATATAAATAGAATATAATGTGCAAAGGGTAAAAGAGATGGAATTTAAAAAAGAAATTCCAGGGGGAAATAGTGAAGAGTTTGGGAAAGTACTCTTGTGTAAGGTAGGATTTGAGCTGAGTCTTGAAGGACGTGGGGGGAAGCCAGAAGGCAGAGGAAAGGAAGGAGAATTATTCTGGACAAGAAAAGATAGAGAGATGGGAAGTAGATTGTTGTATGGGAAAGTCAGTGGATTGGACAGTGTGTGGAAGGGAATAAAAAAGGGAGGGGAAGAAAATGGGAAAAGTAGAAATGCACCAGGCTGTGAAAGTCATTAAATGACAAACAGAGGATTTGATAGTTAATCCTGTAGGTAATAGGAAGCCCCCAGAGTTTATTGATCAGAAGAATGATGTGGTTTTGCAGAAGATCACTTGGACAGCTAAGTAAGTGGAGAATGGACTGGAGTAGGAAAAGAAGAGACCAACCAAAAGACTGTTTCAGTAAATCCAAGGGGTGGTGATATGGAAAGAGAAATGGAGATGTAGATGAGGTGCAAAGGTATAAATGACTTGTTTTGGAAAGATATATAAAGTGAATGAGATTGAGGAGTTGAGGTGTGTTGGAAGGTATAAGAAGATAATATCCCACAGCCATTGCTGTCATGTCAACAGTTGAACATTGTGGCATTCCTCACAAAAGATGGATGCTCCATCCCTGTGAAAATTCTCTCTCTCTCATCTCTGCCTCCTGGCTTCCCTGACTTCTTTCAAGTCCCAGCTAAAATTTTACCTTCTTCAAGAAGACTCATTTAGTCCTTAATCTTGGAGCCTTCTTTTTTCAGATTTCTCCCAATTTATCCTGTATAGATCAAATTTGTACATAGTTGTTCACATTGATATCTTCAATAGACTATGAGTTGCTTGAGCACTTGGACTGACTTTTGTCTTTCTTTGTATCTCTAGTGCTTAGCATAGAGCCAGACACAGAATAGGCATTTAAAACAGTGCTTTTTGACTGACTGGTTGAGTGAGGGTGTGGGGGAAAATATGTGTACACAAATAATTAAGAGAGAAAAGCGCAAAGAAGAAAAATAACCCCCAAAACATAAATGGAAGCAAAAAATTTAATGTTGGCAATGGTGTGATGCAGTGGCGAGGATGCTAGGTCTAGAGTCAGGGAGATGTAAGTTCAAATCCAGCCTCAGATCCTCCCCAGGTGAATGACTTTGGGAAAATCACATTTATCTTTCTCAGTTTCTCCTACTGTAAAGTAGGGTTAATCATAGCATCTACCTCCTAAGTCTCTTGTGCAAATCAAATGAGAAAATATTTATAAAGCATGCTTAGCATAGTGCTTTGCACATAATAGGAGCTATATAAGCTATTATTATGAATAATAACTATTATTATTGTGAATTAAGATGATCTAGTTTGACTTGGGAGAAGAAATAAGAAAATGTGCTTCTGTTTCTTTTGCAGAGGTAGGGAACTTTGAGTGTGGAACATTATATGAACTTAGTGAATAAATTGGTTAGTTTTGATGAAGTATCCCTCCTTTTTTCTTTCTTATAGGATCAGGGAGATCAGAGAGACACATTTGGAAATTAGGGTGATGTAATTAATATTATAGAATTGTAGAGTTAACATTCTATTATAGTGAAATATATACACATATTTAAGCATATATATATAGACATACATTTGTGTGTATATATATATATATATATATATATATATATTTTTTTTTTTTGTACCATCATGAAAAGATCCAGGCAAAGTGGTATGAGAAATTTGAGAGAGTTCCCTAAGGCATGGTGTTGAACTCAGAATAAATTAGACCCTATTTCAGCACTGGTAGAAGCACTCGAAATTATTACCTCAACTAGAAGATATATATACCATGTTAATGGACAGAGAATTATTTGAAAGCATGGAAATTCACTCTGTAATAAATGCCAGAATTTAGGTGACAGAATCTGTGGCTATTAATATATTCCTGATATAAAACTCTAGTCATATATGAATGTTCCAAAGGTCCTGAAGAGCCTTTCATTCTCCCAGCTGCCTTAATCATGAATTTCTACCTGTAAATTCATATATATATATATATATATATATATATATATATATATATATAGTATTTAGTTTGAACCATAATGCCCTACTATATTCTACCTTCCACTTATTTTTCCTAATTGCCTTATTTCTTCTTTACTAGACTATAATCTCCTTGAGAGCAGTGACTGCCTTTGTATTTTTCCTCTATTCCTATCAAAATCCTTGTATTGTGTGTGATAAGTTGCTCATGTGATTCCTCGATGCCAGATATAGGCCTTAGATTGATGATGATGATGATGATGATGATGATGATGGTGATGATGACGACTATGAGATGATGAGACAAAGATGGTGATGATGTTTGCCTTTTGTTCTTAAAGAAGATCATGACATCAGAGAGGTAATCCCATAATAAGCAAGTGAATTGGATTTGAGTGAGGGGGAGCTCTTCTAAGTCACCAGCCTTGCTTTCTCCTCAAAAGTCATCCAAATCCACTGGCTAGATATGAATTAGGATAACAGGAGATGGCCCTGAATGCAAGGCAACTAGGATTAAGTGACTTGTCCAAGGTTACACAGCTAGTAAGTGTCAAATGTTTGAGAATAGATTTGAACTCCAGTCCTCCTTACTCCAAGGTCACTGCTCTATCATCCACTGTGCTACCTAGCTGTCCTTAGATTACATCTCATCCTACCTATTCACTTGATGTGCTTAGTAAAGGTATGCATCTAATTTATTCATCCGTTATTGTTTCTTGAAATTTTAAGTTCTTCTTTTCATATTATTATATGATTCCTCTTTTAGTGACTTTTGTTCTCATTATGTTTATGACTCACACTTTCTCTTAAATCTGATAAGAATGCTTGCTATTTGGGAATAGTAGGTTAACCTTTAAAAAATTAGTAGAGTTGAAATAATTCTTGTTGTTAGAAAACATTTCTCTCCTTATATATTAAAATCTAGGCACCAAGAAATCTTTGCCAACTTAAATGAAGTGAAAGGAATGTTTTTGATTGGTTTTCCATTTTGTCTGACTTGACAGCTTTTACTTTGATTCCCATTGAAACTTCAAATGCACTCTATACATTTTCATTGTGACTATTTGGTGGGTTAATAATAATGATAATATTAATTTCCTCTGTAATCACTTTCATCTGGAGAATCACAATGCATTGTACAAACATTTATTAATTCACCCCATTTGAACTAAGTACATAGTAGAGTCACCAATTTTACAAATACAGAAGTAGGCATAGGTGGCTACATCATTTTCCTTTGGCTGTATTACTAGTCAATAGTAGAGCTAATAAGGACTCAGATTTGCTGACTTCCATGTTCTTTGAGTATTTAAAAGCCCATTATATATTATGTAAAGGAGATTAAAATGTTGAACTCAAGCTTTTTTTTCTTAGAATAAATTAATAGATGAAATACCAGTTTGTCTTCTGTAAGGGCATGAATAGTCATGCCGTGTTGATCCATGTGGTCCTTAACATTGGCTTTAAAAAATTATAATAGAAAACATAAAACATCAAAAAAAGAACTAATTCCAATATCTGTCATTGTAGAATGAGTTGGAAGGAGAAGCCAGTTACCCTTTTTCCCACTCAAGCAGACACCCAAGTGCTTATTCTTAAGTATTTTTAGTGCACTTTTTTTTTTTTTGGTTTGGTGAAGCCTTGTCAGGGAGATTTAGGGGGGGAAAAACCTAGGAGAGAAAAAAGGGACTGGGAAGGAACTTGTTAGCAGAGACAGGAAAATTCATTTTTGTAAAAAATGATTAGGTACTTCAGAAGAAATGTTTATTGTCTTCTTGCTCTATATCCTTTTGACTTCTGTGGCTGATGATCTTATATTTATGTAGTTTGTTGTACTTTTCAAAATAAATTCATATAGTCGGTAAACCTTTATTAATTATCTATTTGTGTCTCAGATTCTTTGCTAAGCACTGAGGAGCCAGAGAAAAGTAAAAGACAGTCCTTGTTTTCAAGGAGCTCATAGAATAATGAGGAAAGTGACATGTACAATGATGTGTACAAATAAGATAAATTGAGAATAATCAACCAAAAGAAAGCACTAGAATTAAGAGGGATCAGGAAAGGCTTCTTGTAAAAGATAAGAGTTTTATTGTGACCAGAAGGGAGCCAGGGAAGCCAGGTATCAGAGCTGTGAAGAGAGAGCATCCCAGGAAAGGGAGAGGACTAGTGAAAATGACTGGAACTGGGAGATGAAGTCTTATTTGAGAGGATACAGCATTTTATTTTCCTAACAATATAATAGGAGTAGGCCAGGGTGGAGCTTCTTAGCTCTATTTTATAGATGAAACTGAGCCCTAGAGTGATTACATGACTTTTCAAGGTCACATAGCAGAATGAGCTGAGACTATAATATGTGTTCTCACTCTTAGTGTAGTGGCTTTGCTGGCTTTAGTCTTTGTCTTTAAATTGATTTTTCTTTATTTTCTTTGTCCTTCCTGAGGCAATTAGGCAAAAGTGATTAGTGCGCCATCCCTGAAATCAGAAGAACTTGAGTTCAAATCCTGCCTTAAACACTGATGCTAGGCAAGTCACTTAACCCCGTTTGCCTCACTTTCCCCAACTGTAAAATGATCTGGAGAAGGAATTGATAAAACACTCCAAATCGAGACTTATAGAGGATCACATAACCCTTGTTCTCTCCCAGAGCTCCTATTTCTGCATTTTTGTTGAATGCTTTCATTAGATCAAACTCAAATAATTTTCAATAGTAAATTGTAAATGTATTGTACACTAAATACTGGTGTTACAAATAATGATAAAAGATAGAATCCCTCCTCAAGTAGCTTACAGTCTAATGGGAAAAGACTGCACTAAAAAGCAGAGAGGGTTGGAGGAGAGAAGCAACCATGTCCCAGAGCATGCAGCCGGATGTGAAATGAGATGTTCTGAGTTGAGTTCCTTCCTAAAATGGAGATTTTTGGAATTCATGCCTCACCCTTTAAGCAGACAGGCAGAGGGGCAGCAATGAGATGGATTATGCAGGCTGATCCAATCTTGCAAGATGATCATACAGATTCAAACCGTGGAATAATGTTTCTTTCCTCTCTTTCATCTTCTGAATACAGTCATTTACCAATCTTGTCTGTTTCTCTTCCATAGTAATTCTCT
Organism: Macrotis lagotis; assembly: GCF_037893015.1. NCBI lineage: Eukaryota > Metazoa > Chordata > Mammalia > Peramelemorphia > Peramelidae > Macrotis > Macrotis lagotis. Next base: position 393,392,434 of record NC_133666.1, read on the forward strand.
TCTTATATCTGCTGACTTTTTCCCCACTTAGACTGCTACCAGGTTGGTTCAGATCTCCATTCTCTCTCACCTGGGACTATTGCTTTTTCATTAGTCTCCAGAAGGCCAAAGTTTCCTCCCTCCAACCCAACCTTCACTCTATTAGCAAAATAATACTTCTAAAGGCATACTGTTTACGTACTCCAAGACCTTTTCTCCCTGTTGCTTTTGGATAAAATACAAACCTTTTAGGTGGGTTTTTAAACCAGTCCTCCAAAGACTGGTTCTAACCTGCTTTTCCAGTCTGTTTTCATGTTTTCTCCTCTAGTACTTTGGTTTAGCCAGCTCAGACTCCTTCTTGTTCTTCAATCTTAATCTTACCCTTATGACTTTATGTGCATGACTAGAATTCTCCCTCTGAATTCTTTTGAAATCTTTTTCTTCCTTCAGAATTCACTTAGTTGCTGCCATCTCTTCAAAGACTTCCCTCTCCTTTTAACTAAAAGTGACCTTAATCTCCTCAACTTTTCTCATATCATTTTATCTGGATTTCTTTCTTGCACCTTTATATCATAGTATGAGATCTCTTTCCTGTTGGATTAAAAATTCCTTAAGGGAAGGAACTTTATTGATTTTTTTTTTTATTTTCAGCATCTGGCACAGTATCTTTCATACATTAGATGTTTAATAAATGTTGATTGATTTCAATTAGTGATAAGTAATCTCTTATTGATAGAAAGATCTAAAACTTGTGTAGCATTGACTACTCCCCATCCTCCCCCACTGGGGTATTAGATTTCACTTCTCCCTCAGGGTTCTCCAATACCTTAAAGGGGTTGAGGATTGAGATTTGTACTCTTTCTGCCAATGATTTCAGCTCCTACTGATGGTGTTCTAGCAAGGAAGAGGGTGGGATCCCCTGCAACTCTAGTTTCATTTAACTATTAATGGTCAGATTAGCTTTTACCCAGATGTATTTACTTCAAAAAATATATCACAAATATCCAAATTTATGCTCCCAAATTGTGAGAGACATAACCTCCCCACCTACCCCCACCGCCTTTGCATCTTTTTAGACTTGAGAAAGAGAGGGGGTTCATAGCTTAGCTTGGGTCCTATAGAGCACAGAACTTGTTTTGTCCTTCATTCGTGATGAGAACCATGACATCTGAGAAATGATGCCATGATGTAAGTCACTTGGATTTTTGTGAAGGAACACTGAGGAACGTTGCCAACTTCACTTTCTCCTCCAAAACTATCTAGAGTCCAGTGGCTAGATATAGCTCAGGATGACCCTGGATCCAGTGGGAGACTGTGACCTTTTTAAGTAAGGCTTTTTTCCCAGCTCTCATTTTGATCAAGGCAAACCCATTCTGAGGATTCAGGCAAGTTGGAAAGAAATGAAACAAAGGCTGACCTCTCGCAGAATTGAAAAAAAATCATTCTGGGAGGGGAAGATCCTCAGAATTTCTGTTCCAAACAGGAAAATTGCTGCTTACATTAATTCTGAGCCAATCTGGGCCCCTAGCAATAACCAACTGAGGTTTGACCTGCAACCTATTGTTTGCCTGTCTCAGAGAGCAGGGGGGCCTATAAACCCCAAGATTTCTTAAAACACAGAACTAGTTCCAAAACCAAGTTATTTCCTCAGGCTTGAACCCAAGGCTTCATGGCTTCTTTGGACATCTATGCCAGGCTGGCTGATTGTACCAATCTACCTATAATTCTTACTCTTAAGATGGTCATAGCCGGGACTCCCAGATCTGGAAGATCACCTCCAGCATCTAAAATCGAGGAAGTATAAATTGGCAAATAATAGCAACAAAAACACCCCGTCTCATTTCTTAGAGCTTGGATTTTAAAAAAAGGAGCAGAAGGAAAGGTCCTTCCCCTCTCAATTCTTGGCACTGTAGGGAAAACTGTGATCATTACCCTCCGGATGCAACAAATAAGAGTGGCCAGAGAGAATGCCAGAAGAAGTAACTGGCTCAGTCTTGCCAGTTTTAAAGACTCATGTAGCTGTTCAAAGGAGGCTAACCACACCTATATGATCCTGGTTACAGAGGTCTGTATATTAGACAATCTGGACCTGCTCCAAAGGCCCCAAAAGGGTACTTTCATTTCCGTTGAATTAGGCATGCCCAGACAGCTTGGATTAAACAAAGAAAATCAAAACAAAACCCAAGTTCTTCCTTTACCCCAAAGAATCCTTTTATTGCTTATTTTCTTATGATTGATAGAAACACTGTAGTCTCATAATTTTAGAGCCATATTTTACTCATTTCCCTTCAATATCTGTATTATTAAGTCTATTACCAAGCCTTGCCAATTCTTTCTCCTGTTTTTTAATCACATTTACCTATTTTATTTTCAGTTCCATGATCATTATTCTACATCCAGTGACTGGTTATTGATGTGGGAATAATATCCAAATGGACTTACTATCTCTTTCCTTCAGACCAGTGATTAGTGTGAGCAAAGAATTATTAAGACTTAATTTTGTTCTTTTGAGTCCTGGAGAATTACAGAGAGATATAGTTTATCTAAAATACCTATTATTTCTATAAAAATTATGTATATGTAAACTTTATTATGCAGTTGCTTTTGCAGTTGTCCTATTCTTCATGAACTTATTTGGAGTTTTCTTAGCAATGATGCTGGAATATTTTGCCACTTCCTTCTCCAACTTACTTTACAGATGAGGAAACTGAGGCAAATAGATTAAGTGTTTTGCCCAGGGCTTCGCTGATACTAAGTGTCTGATACCAGATTTGAACTTGGGGAGCTGGGTCTTCCTGACTCTTAAGCCCAGCACTCTAATTGCATAGATATAATTAGATGCTTTTAGAACTGATTGAATGGCTACACTAATATAGTGATTAATGATTCAATATTATCAAAGGAAAAATATTAATATTACATTTATGGTTTAGGCACATGTCTGTTAGAAAGATTTGTATTAACTTTATTTTAAACCCAAGTTTCTGGCTTAGAAAGGAAAGAAACAAGCATTGATTCATCTTATTTGCCAGGCACCATGCTGTATACTTTAGAAATAGTATCTCATTTAATCCTCACAACAATCCTGGGAGTTTAGAGCTTTATTATACTTACAATTCAAGAAACTAAGACCAATAGAGGTTAAGTGACTTATTCAGGGTCACACAACTAGCATGCATGAGAGGCTATCTTTGAATTTGGTCTTCATGACTCTAACACCAGCACTTTACCCACTGTATCACTAATTTCCTTTTTAAAAAATGGTATTTTTGGGGCAGCTAGGTGGTGTAGTGGATAACGGGCCCTGGAGTCAGGAATACCTGGGTTCAAATCCTTTCTCAGACACTTAATAATTACCTAGCTGTGTGGCCTTGGGCAAGCCACTTAACCCCATTTGCCTTGCAAAAATCTAAAAAAAGAAATGATATTTTTGATACTTGCCATGTCCAGTGTCTACCAGTACTCTTCTTGAAAGTCTTTTTCATGTAGAGCTATGAGAATTCTGAATAATTTTTAAGACTTTGGCTGCCTCTCTTTTTCTTATTTATGATGTTTGTCAACTTTGGGGGATCACTTTTCCCTAAAGGCACCTCTGTAATGATGTTACAGAGAAATAAAGTATATGCTGATTTAATTTGGATGGTCTTAATCAATTTTTCACAGAATTTCATGACTTCCTTATCCTCAGCAGTCCAGGTTTTGGTGCATAAGCTGACTTTTTGCAAATGTGAATAATTAGAATTGCAGTGAGATGAATAGATAGATGTCCCATGAAATGATGCTTCTTATTGGCCATGTGCAGTTAAACTATACCAGTTTCTTAATTTTCTTCTCTAGGGAAATCCTGGACACTGTCCTTTTACTTAGCTACAGCTTTCTGGCTTCATTTATAGTACAAATGTTAAAGTAAATATGATTTAATTCCTATAGTAGTTTTTTCCTTCAATTTAATTGCTACTGCTACTGTCTCCAGGTCCCACAGCCAGTGTTACTTCCACCATGTTGCATTCCTATCTAGTCCCCATCCCCAGTGTTCTCAGTATTTTTTTCTGGTCTGTCTTGTCTTGAGCTAGAAAAATGGGCTATCCCATTCAGAATTTGATTTGACATGCTTTTGAAAAATTGTTTAGTGGGTTAGGTGAGAGAACTCATCAGAAATGTTCAATTCACTTTGTTGTCCTGGCTTTGCTCCTAGCTGAGTTAATATTAATGAATGATCAATAACATAGTGATTCTCTGTTCTCCTCTTTTGTCTTTCCTTTTTTTTTTTAGCCACAGTGCCACTGTCACTGAAGAGAAATAGGAGGCTCCAGTTTGCTTGTCTGTAAAAAGGGGGATAAGAATGCTTGTTCCATCTACCTCACAGATTGATTGTGTTGGAAACTGCTTTCTAAATTTTAAAAGCACTGTATAAATGTATATTGTGATTGTTGTATTTTTGAGTGACAGGGAGTATACAACTAAGATTTATAGCTGCAAGATACAGTGAGACATTTTTCAGTGCTTCCAACAACTAGAACTATGCAAAAATGCAATGCACTTCCTAATGAGGAAATGACTTCCCTGGAACTGGGTTCTTGAACAATGTCTAGATCACCACTTGATGGGGCCATTTTTCAGTGGAATTTGTGCTGACTGGGATAGATGACCTCTAGAATTCCTTTCAAATGAGATTCTAGTAAGTTTATAGGTGATACTCAATATGTTTCTGTTGTGATCAAATGAGATTACAACTGTCAGAAAATCTGTTATTTAACTCAGGATATAGGGAGTTATGGTTGTCAGAAAATTTGTATTTAACCCAGATATAGGGAGTTATGGACTGATTATTTCAATAAGAGTAGATACAAATCATTGGAAATTCTAGATTTCCAAATCCATTGCTGTAAATGATGGAAGGTCATTAAGTGTGATTCTCCTCACTCTCCCCACCCCCAAATGACCGGTCCAGTGCCTTTCCTTTGGAGATGTCTGTGAAAGTTAGAAGACTGACTGATACAGATGGAACACTAGATTCTGGAGTGGGGTGTAATACCGCATATATTGTTAGGTCTGGTTGGTGTATTGGTTGTCTTTGTTAAATGTCTTTCTCTTTCCTTTGTTACTTGGGCTGACACTCTGGGAGAGGAATTTATTCACACGTAGGTGATATAAAGCCAAAAGATATCAATAAAAATAAGATTAGGAACAAAAAAGAAAATGGAACTCTGAATTGCTGAGTACACTAATTATGTGATAAATTTAACCACTGGAGAATGATAGATAACTCCCTATGGAGAGTATTCTACTTCACAGAATAAAACAATAATGTTTCATAAACAGGAGAAAAACAAGATTAATTTTGTAAGGTTGACTTGAAAGATAACTAGAGAATTCTAAATTGTTGATTATAGCAACATTACTCTAGGATAGAATGCTATTCACTAGGAGCAAATATGGGTTAGTACACTAAAGAAAGAAAAATAAATTTTTATACATACAAAGTAAAAAACATCTGGAAACTAGTTGAATGCAAGTAGAGCTAAAAATTACTTAGGTATTATATTAAACACAAATTGAATTTCACATTCATTCTACTTTATGTGTTTTTGTCTTTTGTATATGCATGCAAGTGTACATAAACATGTCTGTGTGTGTTTTTAATCTTTGTAATAATGGAATGTTACTGATACTAATGTAGTAGCTTGGAATTAATTTCAGTATCCATAGCATTGATCAAGTCCTTGTAGCTGACTTTGTTCAATGTTCTTGTCTATTTTGAGAATACTGTGGAAAAACTAAAGAGAAAATTTATCCTCCCCATAGCTGCAAAAAATGATTTTTCTAAAGTGTGTGTCTGATCATGTTACTACTCTACTCGGTAAACTTTAGTGGCTTCCTATTACTTGTGGAATCAAATATTACATCCTTATTGTTAATAAGTAAAGCGCCTCACAGTCCTATGATCCAAAGATGCTAAATGAACATTTTTCCAAAACCTAAAAATTCTCAATGTCTGCCCCCCAACCCAAATGAACTTTATGCCACATGGAGAATAATTATATCTGGATAGGAATGAAAAATAAAGTAAATAAATCAAATTTTAAAAGAGAGAAACATGACAGGGTAACACTTTATGATAACTAATTGATTTGCTCAGCACCTTAAACCTACCTCTTAACCTCCCAACATAGACATATACCAACCTATGGACCTGTATTTGGGCCTCCCACTTTGAATCTCTTCCTGATACAGAGACCAGTGGTATATCCTAATCTCTCCCTACTCCCCACTCCCTGAGGCAGACATAAATTCTCCTCAGCTATGTGAAGGGGGGGGGGGAGAATCAAGCTGCCTTCTGCCAGGGATACCCCTATGTCAGGGATCTGTAGTCTTTTGACTCTTTCTAGAGCAACATTTGTGCCCTCCTCTATCCCTGAAAAAGGATGCAGATGCTGATTTGGTCTGATTAGAGAAGTATGAAAGCCATGACATGAACAGGGCAGGAGAGTAACATGAATGGCTGGGACTTAAACATAACTGGGACAAATTCTATACCTCTAATGCTATTTAGTGTAGGGTCCAAGGCTATTAAAATGCAAATTCTCTAATGAAGAAGACTCCAGTGGCTTCTCAGTCTAGCTCTGGGTATGTACCATCATCAAGAAGGAAGGAGACAGAAAGTGGACGATGGCAGGGAAGAATTGAAGTAAAGAAGACTTAAATACCAGAGATTTAAAAAAGATAATTCAATTAAAAAATAACCTAAAACAGAAGTGGATAAATAAATAGAGAATATCCTAAAACTAGAATAAAGGATGAATAGTGAACACTAAAAGAGGAGTGCAAAACTTACTTAATAAAATTTGCAAAATAAAAATAAGTGAACTAATGACCAATAAAACAGAGAACCCATCTTCTAAGGAAGCATGGAACAACAAAAAGAAATCACAGAATGGTTCAAAAGAGAAATAAAATCCACAAGAGAAAAAAAATTAAGAAGGAACAAATATCAAAATTTTTACTTCTCTAAGTATAAATAGGAGATCAGAAAAAATTTGAATCCACAGTAGCTCTTTTCTCCAAAGAGAATAAGAGATTTGGAATACAGAAATACTGATGTGGTGGGAAATTTTGCCAAAGAACAAAAAGCAGTAATTTTAAAACCACTGAATTTCTTTATAAGTCAAATCCTTTGACCTCAAAGATAGAATGTGCAGAGACAACTTAAAGGTCATAGGTCTCTGAGAAGAACCCAGCAGGAAAACTTGAAAATTGTAATAGAGGATATGAGAAAACTGTTGAGAACTTCTGAATACAGAAAACAAAAGACCAGTCAAAATAATCCATAGGTTATTTCCATAGCATTCCATATTTTAAACTCTGATACATATACACATATCTTCAGATATTCATATCTGTATATATGTGTTTATATATGTACATATATGTGCATATGTATTTGAGTGGCTAAATTAAATGGTTTAAACGAGAAACAACAATTTCTGTATGCTCCTGAGACTAATACCTTCAAATATAAAGAAAAAAAAAATTCAAGTAACACTATGCTGAAGCAGACCTATTAGAAACTGCAAAGGGAAATGAAACAATATATTCCAAAAAAAAAATCAAAGAGCCCAAGATACAGTCTAAGATACTATACTATGAAAAACAGAGCCTAATTATCAATAAAAAATATGTTCAACAAAAGAGAAGTATTGACTCATTCTTGTAAGCTCAGTGGAGCTTACAAACTCAGAGGAACAGTGGTTCCTTTCCCACCCCCCCTCAAAAAAAATCCTAAATTGCAAATATACCAAAGAACAGAAACATAAGAAAGTGATATCAGTCCAATACCAAGGAATGAATAAGTAATAAAAACTCTCATTAGAGGTTTTGTATTTTTTACTCTTTTGAGAGATATTGACTCATGAAGTTTAAAAATTTCAATAGATAGGGAAGTTTGTAAGTGGATAAAGATCTAAGTGAAATTTAAAGAAATAGGATAATGCACAGCAGAGGAGCAGTACTGAAGCAGTATATTCTCAAATTTATAACTCTCCTACCAATGATCATTGCATTTTGTAGGAAATAATTTCTAGGTGTGAAAATACAAAAATAAGGAATTGGAAAATGTGGGGGAATGTGTCTTGCTACTCTATCCAATCCCTATGTCAGTAGCAAAGAAATGATGGATTTCTAGAGTATTTTAGCAAAAGTACAATTGCAGGAGAATGGGAGAAATAACAGAAGGGGAAAAATTGGAACTGGAGAATGAGAGGGGATATCTCATCCCGATGGGGAAAGAGGTATATGTCTATCATAGAAAATGGGGATCTTATGATGATTTAATCTGGGAGGAATTAATGGACTGAGAGACCACCTTCTCTGACAGTGTTTTGCCTCCATCAACATCTGACTCTGGAGAAAGCAGATTGGGGCTCCTAGGGTCAACTAGTACTCAGAAGGATATGGATCTTGAAGTGAAATATTATGACCAGTGAGAAGGGTAACGGTCATGGAATGGGCAAGGAGTTGAACTGTATCACACAGTGTGAGACATATGGTAAGTTATATCAAAAGGTACTGCTTCTACTCCTATGATTTCCCTCATGAATTGATAATTATTAGAATGAATACAATGGATAATAGAATGAATAGAGTGGACAGTAGAATAAGATCTTTCAGGATAATAGGGACAACTAGGTGGCACAGTGGATAGATTGCTGGAACTGAAGTCAGGAAGACTCATCTTTGTGGGTTCAAATCAGGCCTCAGACACTTATTAACTGTGTAATCCTGAGCAAGTCACTTAACCCTGTTTGCCTCTATCTTCTTATCTATAAAATGAACTGGAGAAGGAAATGGCAAACCACTCCAATATCTTTGCTGAGAAAGCACAAATGGGTAAGAAAAGATTGAACAATAAAATAGAAATTATTTAGAAGAGGGACCTTAAATCTGATACTTTAGAAACTTTAACTCCATATGAGATACAAAGGACTAAAAAAAGATATAGACCAAAATTCAGAGAAAAAAGTTCACTTATCTAAATTCAAAGAACTACATAGAATCCAAGAACAAAATTTATTATACATTAGGTGACTCTAGAAAGATACTGCTATCAGACAGCATAAATCAAAGTTGGTAGTATCAATAGAGATAAAAAAGGAAATTGACTTACAATTAAAAGGAATCAAAGACAAGGAACCAATATTAAAATTAATTTTATATGCATCAAATATCATAACATCTAAACACATAAAAATTTAACTGAATTGAAAAAGACTGAAATTAACTGAATTGAAAAAATTAACTGAATTTAAAAAATTGAAAAAATGATACTTTAATATTCCTCTCTCAGACCTGGATAAATGCAACAGAAAGATAAACACTTTCAATATAACTTCCCATATGTCTCATACTGTGTGATACAGTTCTACTCCTTGCCCATTCCATTATTGTTACTCTTCTCACTGGTCATATTTCACTTCAAGAAAAAAAATATAATAATGAAAACTCTTAACTCAAACTCTTCCTTGTTTTTCAGGCGTCTTGTATATTACTTACTCCCCTAACAGAACCATCTTTTCCTCATTCTGTATTGAATGGCTTCGTGTTTCTTCCAGGTATTTTTATTTTGTTTTGTTTTTTTAGGTTTTTACAAGCAGACGGGGTTAAGTGGCTTGCCCAAGGCCACACCAGTTTTTTTTTTAAACAGTTTGCTATTGTGAGTAGAATTTTTATCTGCCTTTTCCCAAATTATTCTAATTAGCTCATTTAGGATCTTATTATGAGGAAACAGGTTAACTGAATTATGCTTTCAGACATCAAAAGTTCAAAATTTTAGATGATTCTAGTGTAAGACTCATTCTGCAGATCCACTTCTTTCCCTTAACCAAAATATGTTGAAACCTTTGAGGGTACTTTATGTGATATTTCCTGTATTTATACTATAATACTATCACAATGAATATAATCAATTTCCTGTTTCCATGCTGCAGAGCCCTATTTAGATTTATAGAATGTGTGTGGAGGGGAACAGATGAGGAGAGAGACAACAACTTCCCATCTTCAGATAAGGAGAATTTATAGGGGAAACCAAACCTGACCTTAGAAGTATAAAGCTAACCAATAAAAACAGACAACTTCCTCATTTTGAGAGGGCAGACTAAGGCATTAAAATTTAGGGTGAAATAATCATACATGGAGGGTTGGAGATATGAATGTAAAATTGGTTTAACATGTTTTCTGGGAGGTGATACTGTTCTGTTAAGTCTCCAGGTCCATCTAGTTTGAAGAGTATTTTCTGTCATATTGCAAACTTTGTTAAATATATTATTTATCTTAAACATCAAAAGCATAGCTGCCTAAAATAATTTACTTTTTAATTGTTTTTTATTATAGATTTTATTTATTTTGAGTTTTACAGTTTTTCCCCTAATCTTACTTCCTTCCCCCACCCTCCACAGAAGGCAATTTGTCAGTCTTTACATTGTTTCCATGTTATATATTGATCCAAATTGAGTGTGATGAGAGAGAAATCATATCCTTAAGAAAGAAACATAAAGTATAAGAGATAGCAAGATCAGACAATAAGATAATCAGTTTTTTTCCCTAAATTTAAGGTAATAGTTCTTGGTCTTTGTTCAAACTCCACAGTTGTTTCTCTGGATACGGATGGTATTCTCTATTGCAGACAGCCCCAAATTGTCCCTGATTGTTGCACTGATTGGAACGAGAGAGTCCATCAAGGTCAATCATTGCCCCCATGTTGCTATTAGAGCATACAGTGTTTTTCTGGTTCTGCTCATCTCACTCAGCATCAGTTTATGCAAATCTCTCCAGGCTTCCCTGAATTCCCATCCCTCTTGTTCTGATAGAACAATAGTGTTCCATGACATACATACACCACAGTTTGCTAAGCCATTTCCCAGTTGAAGGACATTTACTTAATTTCCAATTCTTTGCCACCACAAACAGGGCTGCTGTGAATATTTTTGTACAAGTGATATTTTGACCCTTTTTCATTATCTCTTCAGGGTATAGACCAAGTAGTGGTATTGCTGGATCAATGCATGCACATTTTTGTTGCCCTTTGGGCGTAGTTCCAAATTTCTCTCCAGAAAGGTTGGATGAATTCACAGCTCCACCAACAATGTAATAGTGTCCCAGATTTCCCACAACCCTTCCAACAATGATTATTATCCTTTCTGGTCATATTGGCCAATCTGAGAGGTGTAAGGTAGCACCTCAGAAAAGCTTTAATTTGCATTTCTCTAATAAGTAATGATCCAAAAATAATTTCAAACACTTTTGAGTAAGAGATTGATTTTTAGTTTTCAAAATACAGTTTTACTATTTAACTCTTGCTGCCTTCCAAATGCCTGAGTACCAATGTGTATAATATCAATCCAGCAATTATAATTTGTTCAAGAAATTTCAGTGACAAGATGACACAAATAATCAGTGTATTATAATAATATTGATGATAAAAGATTTTAACAGTGAGAGAAGTGTTTAAAAAGCCTTTCTTTAAAGGTAAATGAACAAGTCCTCAGAGCCATCACTTGCTGTTAGAGTTCAATTTTAATAGTCATCTCATGAGAGAAAGGTAAGAGACAAATATTAGGGCAACTTGAGAGTTTGATGGAAAGAGTGCAAGGCCTGGAGAAAGGAAAATCTGAGTTCAAATGTGGTCTCAGATGCCAGTTGTGTAATAAGCAAGTCACTTAATCTCTGTTTGCCTTAGTTTTTTCATCAGTAAATTTGGGATAATAACAATACCTCCCTTCCAAGGTTGTTGTGAGAATCAAAGGAGACAATAATTTAAAACGCTTAGAAAAATGTTTAGCACTTATTAGGAAGTATGTTACTTACTGTTAGGGGTTGGTACATGAGATGATCCTTGAAGGAAGTCAGGAATTTCCAAAGATAGGGAGATCATTTCAGGAATAAGAGGATAATTACCTGAGAAAAGGAATGGAGTGGAAAGTCCTGAAATGAGAAATAACAAGTAGGCAACTGAAAGCAGTGAAAGATAAGATTTTATTCAGTTTATTTATTTGGTTTTTCAAGGCCATGGGATTAAGTAATTTGCCCAAGGTCATACATGGGTAATTATTGAGTATTTGAGGTTGGATTTGAACTCAGGTCCTCCTGACTCCAGGGCTGGTACTCTATTCAATATGCCACCTAGCTGCCCCAATAAGATTTTATTCAATAGTATTTTATTTTAAAGTTATTTAATCAATAAAATTAATTAATTTAATCAGTTAACTGGGGGATGAGTACATTTTAAAATATATGTACTACAAATATAAATTGAATACACATATTTATTATATATATTTATAAATAAATACAAGATAGTTTGGTCAAGAAAGCACTTGCAATTGAAGGGACTAGTAAAGGTTTCAGGCAGAAGATGGTATTTGTGTTAAATCTTTTTTTTTCTGCTTTTTGCAAGGCAAATGGGGTTAAGTGGCTTGCCCAAGGCCACACAGCTAGGTAATTATTAAGTGTCTGAGACCCTGAGACCGGATTTGAACCCAGGTACTCCTGACTCCAGGGCTTGTGCTTTATCTATTACACCACCTAGCTGCCCCCATTTCTGTTAAATCTTAAAGGAAGAGAGGCATTTTGAGACTGACTGAGGTTAAGAAGGAGTCTCAGGCACATGGGGCTGACCCAAGCACAGGAATGAACATTTCAAAGGTGAGGAGAGCTAGAATGGAGAGATAGTTGTACTTTAAGTTGGAAATGGAATGGGTCTGAACATGTAGGATGGAGTAAAGTTGTTAAGGGAGTTTAAAACTGAGAGAGTAGTTTTAATTTTATTCTAGAAGTAATAGGAAATTACTGGAATTGGTTTAATTAGTGGAGTCAGATCTGTCCTCAAGGAAAATTACTTTAGCCTCCTACTTGAGGTAGAGAACTGAGAAGGCAGTTCAACATATATAAAACTAAACTCGTTAACTTTTTTTTGCCAAAATACTCTTCTCTTCCTAATTTTCCTGTTACTACAGAGAACATCACCATCCTTCCAATCACTCAAGCTCACAACCTAGTTGTCATTTTGGCTTCCTACTCACTTAACACGTTCCCCCCTTCGAATGTTTCCAAGTCCTATCTATTTTACCTTTAAAATATCACAGAATTTTTCTCTTCTTCTCTTTTCTGATATTTCCATCTTATCTGAACTATTGCAGTAGCCATTTGATTGACTGTCCAACCTCAAGACTTACCACCTACTTACTTGTCTGTTGTCCCCTCAGCTATCAAAGTGATCTTTCTAAAACACAGGTCTGATCATGTCACTCACCTATTCAGTAAACTACAGTGACTCCTGATTACCTCCAGGATAAAATATAAAATGCTCTGTTTTATTTTCAACCCCCCTTTTTTACTTGGCTCCTTCCTACCTCTACAGTCTTTGCCCCTCCAAGTATTTATTCTGTGCTATCCTAACTCTGACTTCTTTGCTGTTCCCCAAAGAAATTTCAATTTTTTCTCACTATCCCTATGCCTGGAATTCTCTCTGTCCTTATCTCTGCCCCCCTTTTTTTACCTCCCTTAGGTCCCCTAACTTCCCTTTTTACTTCCCTTAAGTCTTGTTTTTGTTTTGTTTTGGGTTTTTCCAAGGTAATGGGGTTAAGTGACTTGCCCAAGGTCACACAGCTAGGTAATTATTAAGTGTCTGAGGTCAAGTTTGGAACTCAGGTCCTCCTGAATCTAGGATGATACTCTATCCACTGTACCACCTAGCTGCTCCTGACTTCCCTTAGGTCTTAATTAAAATCACACCTTCTATAAGAAGCTTTTATTAGTCCTCAGAGCTAGTGCCTTCACTCTGAAATTAATTTTATATATGTATATTTAGAACTATGTAACTGTAAGATAGATAAATAGATACAGTTATCTTTATCCTTATCCTTTCAAATGATAATGATATATTAATCAGAGAGGATAATTAAGCAGAATACTCCATTCTCCAGCAACTTTAGAGAAGTTTACCAGATAACAGAGTTTATTATCATTAAAATGTCCTTTCAGTGCCTAACTAACCTTGCAGTGTGACTCCAAAACAAAATTAGGGGTCTTGGAAAAGTCCAAAAGGCTTGCATCACTAAGCCTTGACCCTTCTGTGAAGTCATTCAGGATCACAAGTACAGCCAAGAGAATGTCTAGCTTTAACACATTATGTACTAATCCTAAATTGTTTCTCTGCATTTGTGCTAAGTTATGTTTCATACTTGGCTTTCACCATAAAAAGAGTACATATTCTATATAACCATAGAGAATAGTAGGCATACAATTTTCTGGAATGCAATCAAAATCAAAGTAAGATAAAATAAGTACAGTGATACAGAAGACAGAGGCCACAGACATAATGTAAAATGAGTATTCAGAGCTAGAAGGAGAAAAGAAATGAGAAAAACAGAAAGAAGACAAAAAGATTAAGACACATGACAGTCAGGGAGCCTTTGCTGAGTGCTCTCCCTGTGCTGGGTGCTGTACTAAAGGTAAAAAGAAAAGCCAAAAAAACCCCAACTTGTCCTGATGGAGCTAGATACACACAAGATAATTAGATGAAAGGTCATCTCTGAAGACAAGGTAATGGTAGCTGGGCGGTTTGGGAAAGACCTTCTTTAAAGGTAGTATTAGAATTGAATCTTGAGGAAACTTGACTTAAGGGTTAGGGGAGGGGTATAGAGTAGCATGTATCAGGTTCAACAGACAGAGGAATGGATCATATGGAGTGATGAATGATATAAGGTGCCTGGGAAGTTAGGAAGGTGCTGGGTTCTAGGCCCACAAGCTATATAATTTGATCTGGCACTGCCAAGACAACTTTAGGTGGGACTCAAAAATTCAAAGTTTAGGAGCTTTTAAGGGATGAATCAATTAAATGTTCATCCAAATATATCAGAAAAATTTTTTAAGTTGATAGTTTTATATGACCTGCAAATATGTTATAAATATCCAGAGGACCCTTGGCGAAGAAAAAGAAAAAAAAAGGTTCCCCACTCCTGTTCTACAGCTTCAAATAAATGTTAATTTAAAGTTTATTTTTGAACTTTCGACGTAATATGGAACCACTAGGATAACATGATTAGATCTAAGCTTTAGAATCACCACTTTGAATTGGAGTGGGACATAAAGGTAGCTCAAAGAGAGCCGGACCTGGCATTGGGAAGAGATGAATTCTGTTGTTCCCAGGAATAACCCTTTAAACCTAAAGTAGTTTTAGGAAGAAATGTTTTTTGATCATCTCTTAAAAGAGAGAGCTGGATGAAGGTGCAGTTTTCTTCGAGGTTCTCTGTGAGGTTTACTAGACCACGTTGTATGTGGTCATGTGAAGGTTAAATAGGTAGAAAGAAAGCACAACTCTCTGTACAGTGGAATGTGGATTTCTTTCAGAATTATGTAAGTCAGATTTGTATAATGCAGATTTATGGAAAATCAGAACTGTCTGCATAGGGGTCAGACCAGAGTACCTGCACCAGAACTTCAGAGCACCATGGAGTAGTTAAGCAATTTTGCAGAGAGGGCATTACATTTAGTTTAAATATTTAAATTTGGGGAATCCAAAACATAAGTACATTGTGGTCCCAAAGAATCAGATTGTAAGTATTTTCTGCAGCCATCCGACTTCCCTGAAGTCTCCGAGGTCAGCCTGGCTTTTATAATAAACTTTGGATTAGACAGTTTTTTTAGCCCCAGAAAGGTAGGTTCAAACAAAATAACAAAAAAGATTTTCTGAATAATAAAATAAAATATTTCTCTAAGGCTCAAATGCAGCCTCAAGCATTTTGTAATTGTGTAACCCAGGGCAATAGTTTGCCTCAGGAAAGTAGGGGTGATAATAATAGTGCCTCAGAGGGTCATTGTGAGGTTCCAATAGGACAGTAATTGTAAATTGCTTAGCACAATGCCTGGAATCTGGTAAGCCTTATATAAATACTATTATTATTGTTGTTATTATTAAAATATAGCATATAAAAGCTTTGAGCTCATTCCTCCCAACTCCAAATCCACTTGTGGAACATAGCTACTTCCACTTTTATTGAATTAGGGGTAACTTTGAGTGTGTATAGAAAACTGTTATTATTTCTCTTGAACAATAATACTCAGTTCAATATGTTATTCCAAGTAGTTTATTTCCACTGTTTACTACCCCAATATCAGTTAAACGATTGATATCTCTTGTATGTCATTGACAAAAACCAAAGAATTTTCATATTTGCTAGAAAAAGATATGATTATAAGTGAAGTCCAGAAGCATTTCCCTAATCTGGGAAACCCTTTCCTCTCTATACTTCAGTGTAGAGTAGACTCAGTCTTGAGTGACAACTTCCAGATGTTTTGATCTGCCGTGTTCATTTCTGCATGTGGTGTGGTTGATGGATGAATTGAAGGACATGATGTCTCAGCAGCTGGATCAGTTGCCTGTCAGGATAATTCAAGGGAGATGCCCCTCAGAACTGGATCCTTACCAAGTTTGATTTCTACAACTCTTGATAGTGTCTCCTATGGATATCTGTTGTTGAATCTCTGGTGAGTCTTTTGACCTTGCAAAAGGTTAATGAAATTTTAACCTAATACATTCTATCTCTTAATTTCATTTATCTAAAATCTAACATAGACAGAAGAACATCAGAAGTGTGTGTTCACAGACCTGGGGAGGTAGACCCTACTGAAAACATTTTTTTTTACCTTCTAGGGTGGAGAGAATAATTTTGTCTGTATGTACCTTATGTATGCATGTATAACAGAAAATATTATAGAATATCTGTCTATACTTTGACTCTGGAGCAGGACCTCATAATCTATCATGTATTTACAGAATCAGATTCTTAAGCTTTTGCAGGTACCAAATAAAGTAGATTGTCAAAGAATTGGGCCTTCTGTTAAAATTAAATTCACCTTCTAATAGTTAATGCTCTTTCACAGAACTTAGAAGCAAGAAGGAAACTTAGAAATTTGATCCAAATGTTGCTCTGAATCCAAAAGAAGTTAAGTACTTAGCTTTAAGTTAAATCATTAAATGGAGTTCAACAGGAAAGTGACATTATTTTATTGTATCATATAATAAGTTCATTTAACAAATATAAAGTATAATTTTATTAAATGACAAACCTGTCCTGAGGCTTGGCAGAAAGGATCTTCCTTCTCCCCCTAAACCTCATAGATGAAAAAAATAATCAAAACTATTTCAGACACTTTCCCTGATGTGGTTATAGAGATCTCTTGATTATTCATTGAAAGATTAATTTCTGGAAAACTGTATCACATATGGTCAGGTAATTTGACAATGCTTTCGAGGAATTTGAATTATAATAGTAAGACTGTACTTTAAACAAAAATGTAGATTTTCTTTAAAAAGGGGGAAGGACTTATTTGTATGAAAATTTTTACTACAGATTTTTTTTTTTTGGTGGCTAAGAATTGGAAATTAAAGGGATATCCATTGGTTGGGAAATGATTAAACAAGATATTGAATATGGAATATTATCATGCTATAGGAAATAGCAAAAAGAGTGATTGCAGAAAAACCTAGAAAGACTTTCATGAACTGATGCATAGTGAAGTGTACAGAACCAGAAGAACATTGTACATAATAATAACAATATTGTTTGATGAAGAATTGTAAATGACTTCCCTGTTCTCAGCAATGCAAGACAATCCTAAAGGACTAATGATGAAGTATACTATCTGCCTCCAGAAAAAGAACTGATATTGGTTGAATACAAACTGAAGCATGCTATTTTTCACTTTATTTCATACTTTTCTTATATTTGAATCTTCTTCAAATATACTAAATGACTAATATGGAAATGTTTTACATGATTGCACAAATATAACTTTAGAAAAAGTTGATTTACTTTGCAGATAAAAGAAGAGGATACTTGTTTATAAAAGAATCCCGAATAAAATTTCTTCAAATAGTGTTCTTCCCTAGTGCATTTAAAATAGAATTAATTTTCAAAACAAAACCACCTCCAAAAGATTTTACAGATTTTTCAGAAATAACGATGATGCTAATGGTATGATGATAGTTCACCTTTGTACAGTGCTTTAAAGTTTATAAAGAATTTCCCCAAAGTACAAGGACAAAGTACAAAGTACAGTGAAAGTTACTATTGAATACTCATGGGAGTTGGTCTTTAGTTTGAAATGTATTTTATATAAGAGAACTGTTAATTGTAAAAAAAATGACAATTATATATATATATATATACATATATATATATATATATGTATATATATATATATATATATATATGCACACACACATAAATGTTAGGAAAGCTTCCTTAGATCCTCTTTGTTCTTAATTTTACTGTTTTGGGAATAATGCTGAGGGAAAGTTCTAATGTACTTGATAAGCTTGAGAGAAAAAAATATATAGTGACTGCACAATCAGTGTTAATCTTTCCTATAATCCAGCCTTAGTATAGTTCTAAGAAAGCGGGTGGCTAGGTTGCGCAGTGGATAGAGCACTGGCCCTGGAGTCAGGAGTACCTGAGTTTAAATCCGGCCTCAGACACTTAATAATTACCTAGCTGTGTGACCTTGGGCAAGCCACTTAACCTCATTGCCTTGCAAAAAAATAAATGAATAAATAAATGATTCTAAGAAAGAAAACTGTTTCTTTGACATGTGTTTGTGATTTGTATTATAAATATGACCTGTGCAATCCCATCTACTCCATATTCCACAAGGAAGTACATTGTTAGGTAAATTAACATTTTATGACTTTTCTGAAAGGATAATAAACTTCAGATGGAGGCTTACTTAAAAGACCTGTCATCTAAGAGCTGTAGATGTTATAGTCTTTAAATTGTAAATAGAGACCAAGGAGAAAATAAACAAGATGCTGTGGAATTACTAGGCAGAGAGCTAGTATCTTGCGTACCCTCTGTCTTACCAACTAGATAGGATAACCAGCCTTGCCATCAGGAGGATCTTCTAAGTACAGGGAGGAAGAGGCTAGAGCCAAGCAAAGAATATCAGATTGTTTTCCAAAATGAACTAATTATCCTTGAGTATTCTGACATAATCCTTTAAACACAACTGTACAAACTCCCATTCCTTTTAGCATGTTCACCATGCCCTGTTTCCCTCTTAGCTGCTTGTCCCTTTAGGAATATCCCAGTTGCAGCAACCCTGGAACTGTATAATAAAACTTATATGTCCCTTATAACTCTGATTTGTGGGTCTTTCTCATGAATTCATTCTCTTGAACCCTAATCTTCTCATACAGTATGAAAGGACTGAAGAACTGGAGGAACTGTAGAAATCTGGAAAAAAAAGATAAGGTTTTGAGTGCCAGGCAGGAAAAGAAGCATCTTGAGGAAAAATACAAAATATATATATATATATATATATATATAGTTGAAATTTCTATAGGAATTAAGCAATAGAAAAGAGGTCCCAGAAAAAAATATGAATCAGATCAGTCAGAAAAGTTTGAGTCACATTGGAAATGCCCCAAATCGACAGCTTGATATGATAGAATGTTGTCATAAGAATAATGTAATGATGTCATCTTTTCTCAAGTTCTTTTAGAAACTCTTAGATTGGCATGGGGGGAGGTGGCCATTGTGAGAAGATCAATACTGGGAATCTACTTCAGTCTGAGTGAGGGTGACTAAACAGATCACTCAGTCATGTCAATCATTTCTTCTCAAATATTGAAATCAGTTCACAAGATTATAGATTCATAGCTGGATAAAACTCTGTAATTCATCCACAGATGAGAGAATAAAGGTCCAGAGAAGTGGTGACTTGCCTTAATATTACACAGGTCATGAATAGCAAAACCTAGGGCTTGCACTCCAAATTTATTATTCTATGCAATGGGATGCTTCAGTATCATAAATTATATGAATAAAATGTTCCTCTTAGTAGTAGTCACTGGTGGAGAGAGTTGATGAGAATAAGGATACCTAATGATGATGATGATGATGATGATGATGATGATGATGATGATGATGTTTGTCTGTCCTCAAAGAAGACCATGACAATCAGGGAGGTGATGGCCTGACAAGCATGTGAGATGAACTTGAGTGAGGGGATGCTGTGCAAAGTCACCTGCCTCATTTTCTTCTTCAGAGTCATCTGGGTCCAGTGGCCAGATATGGATCAGTACAACTGGACGTGGCCTCAGTGTGAGGCAGTCAGGGTTAAATGACTTGCCCAAGATCAGACAGCTTGTAAGCTAATAAATGGCACGTGTCTGAGACCAGATTTGAACTCAGGTTCTCATGATTCAAGGGCTGATGCCCTATCTACTGAGCTACCTAGCTGCCCAGATCGTTCAGTGGAGAGAGATTTAAGTCTAGGGTCAGGAAGACCTGACTTCAAATCTTTCCTCAGACACTTAGTGGTGTGATGCTGGGCAAGTCACTTAGAGCAACCTGATATATTTACCAGTACTGTTTGGACAGAGACTCCAATAGAATGACCATTTCCAAAGCTTTGAATGCTATAGATTTTCCTGCCTTAAAAGGATGTTTAATAGACCTTGCAAACCTGAGATTAGCTTATAGTTATAGAACAGTTGTGTGAAATATGACTCACTGACTAAAATTTCATTTTAAAAAGCAGGGACAAATTAGTTTGAAAGTTAGATGAGGTGAATTGTTAAGTTGAAATTAGAAAGTTTGTCCTCTGGGCATTGATAACACTGGTGAATTTCAGGGATCAATGAGTCCTTGTTAAGATACTCAGTTACTTCTTTTTGCTACTATTTCAGTGTTTTTCATCTCATATTCTTTTTATATTAAGAATTAAACCAAATCATAATATAGTCAAAGGAGCCTACTAAAAACAATAATACTAGATTTGTGAATGAGAACTGGTAGTCCTTCAGAATCTATAATAAATCAGTACTGTCTCAAAAAGGTAAAGTTTTATTTTCATATTAATTTTTAAAGGACATGACACAGTGGTTAGAAGCAGACCTTAGTTCCAGGAAGGCCTAGGTTCAAGTCCCTCATCTGACACCTACTGGATCTGAGATCTTGGGCAAGTCACTTAACTTCCCACTCCTTTGTTGCTGTCGTTCACTTGTGTCTAATTCTTTGTGACTCTATTTGGATTTCCTTGACAAAGATACTGGAGTGATTTGTGCTTTCTTTTTTTCACCTTTATATTTTACATATAAAGAAACTGAGGCAAAGATTAAGAAAATTGCTCAGGGTCACATACCTAGTAAGTGTCTGAGGCTGGATTTGAACTCAGAGATGAGTTTTTCTTGATTTCAGGCTATTTTTGAAATCTATCCATTCCATCTAATTGCATTCTCACTCCTCTAGGAAACCCTTTAAGACCAAAAGAGACAGAGAAAATGATGACCTGTATTGATAAATGGTTTTTTTTTTTATTGGAAGTCCCCTATGCCAGTGAAATCAGCTCTAATCCCAGTCTCTCTCCCTTAATTTCTTAAACCTGGACTGCCAAATTTTGTTTATCTAAATAGCTTAATATAATAATAAGTAGCTCCTGTAAAATGAAAAAAGGAATCTGATTATAAGGAGAATGATATTTTTTCTGTTTATTGTTTCTGAGACTAGTATTGTATTACATACATCATATTCTAACTCTAGATATTAAAATAATACTTACTAAACATCCATGAGCTAGTATTTATATTTCAATTTTAGGAAGAAGAAATTGGGGTTCAGGAATGTTAAAATCACTGTGAAAATAAAAATGTAAAAATTCTAATGGACACCGCAGTGGTCCATCCTCCTTTCTCTCTTGTCTTTCTCTGCAACTTCTCAAAAGAAATGAGAAGTGAAGAAATAATAATCTACTGGAATAGCAATTGGACAGTGTTCCTGTGTGAATTTCCTGTGGAGGTGGAAAGGAGGATATACTATTTGCTTTAAAGTAGAGAATTCCACAGTATGTACCTCCTAGTTTAGCATTAAGGTTATAACATGTTACGGTGGCACTGATTCTTCAGTCAGAAGATGTAAGTTTAGATCTTCCCTCTGATTTTCCTAACTTGTAACTGATGTCTCTGGGCATCGGTTTCTCCTCATCTGTAAGTTGAAGGGTTGGAATAGATGACCTTAGTAGTCTAGTCGAGCACTGTACTTATACCCTAAAAGGCAAATTTGGGGGAAAATACCCTTGAAACAGTATTTTAAGATTTTGAGTTGGAAAATAAATATGAAAGTACACTTCATAATTTTTCTTATTTTATAGAAGGTGTTTATATACTGTCTGTCATTTGTCTGATGTTTTCATGGCAAAAAGTAGATGTTTCTTATTGAGAGCAATTTTTTCTTTGTGGTTGTTACTATTAATAGTGCTTCATAATTTTTTAATCTAGTATTTTCTTTTAGGTGATGAAGAGAGACTCTTAGGACTAAGCATTTGTTTAATTTATTAACACTGAAATACATTTATTGAACTCTTAACTTTGTGCAGGGCATTTTCCTTTGAAAGCTGTCCTTACCCAGGGCTGACTCGAGGGTTCACGATGAATTGTGAGCATAAAATATTTTCTTTCAGAAGATTCTTTCAGAATCTTCAAATTATCAGTATCTATGCTGTTAAGTGGAATTTTTCTAGCATATGCAAATAATTTCACACCTCTATTATAATGTAATACTTAAAGATTCAGTATTCTATTTGTCTGTATACTTCCCCTAATAATGCAGATTGTAATCCCATTATACCTTTTTATGGTTAAAGAAAAATAATCATTTTGCCATACTTTTTCTGATAATGATCCTCTCTGAATTTTATGATGGTTCCGACAGTCAATTATAGAATTGTTTTAGACCAAAATACATGGGAGAACTTATTGCTAAGAAATTTACTCCATGAAAGTCCTGGAAGATATAACTATAGCTATTCCCTGGCAATAGCAAATTTAACACTATCTCTATCCTCATTTCTTCAATTGATGCTCACACTCAAAAGAGGGATGTAGGTGAAAGTAAGATGGTAAAAGTTTCTTCAGGAATTTTTCTGACAGACTTTTGTCTTGTTTGCTATTTCTTCATTAGGATCAGACTTATACTTAACTATTGACTTGAAAAGGGGATCTTGAAAAGGGGATTTTCTGTAACACAAGACCTGAAGAATACAGTTTCAGAAAAGAAATGATGACTCTGCCCCTAAATATTTGTTGTTGTTTTTGTTCTGTAGTTTTTCAGGTGTGTATGACTCTTTGTGATCCCATGGACCACAGTGCACCAGGCCCTTTTATCCTCCACTCCTCTTCTCAAATCTATCCAGGCTTATGTTTGCTGCTTCCATGAAGCTCTCTATCTATCTCATCTTTTGCTTTCTCCTCATTTTACCTTCAATCTTTTCCAATAGCAAGGCCTTTAATAATGAGTCCTGTCTTCTCATTATGTTACCTAAGGATTTAAACTTCAGTTTCATTATTTTACCTTCCAATGAATAGCCTGAATTAATTTTATACTTATTGATTGATTTGATCTTGTTGCTGTCCAAGAGACTCTCAAAAGTCTTCTCCAGGACCACAATTTGAAAGTGTCTATTCTGTGGCAGCCAGCTTTCTTTATAGTCCAACTCTCTTGGCCATATATTGCTACTGGAAAAACTATAGCTTTGACTATATAGACATTTGTCAGCAAGGCAATGATTCTGCTTTTTAGTTTGCTGTCCATATTCATTATAGCTCTCCTTTCAAGGAGTAAGCAACTTTCAATTTCATGGTAGTGATCTTTAAGCCCAAGAATATAAAATGTGCCACTGCTTCCATTTCTTCTTTCTCTATTTACTAGAACTGATGGGAGCAGTTACCATGATTTTTTAAATATTAAGTTTCAAGCCAGTTTCTATACCGTTCTCTTTCAAACTCATCAAGAGGATTCTTAATTCTTTTCTACTTTCTACCATCAGAGTGATATTGTCTGCAGTATGACTTGTTGATATTTATACTGGCAACCTGAGTTCTGGTTTTTGATTCATCCAACCTGGCATTTCTCATGATGTACTCTGCATATAAGTTTCATAAATAATACAGTCTTGTACTCCTTTTCCAAATAGTTTTATGTTTGGTTTTGTTACTTCTTGACTCTTATGCCAGTTCCTCAGGAGACAAGTAAGATGACTTTGAGGACTTGCTACATATTGTTGTGATTCACATAATCAAAGACCTTAGTATAGTCAATGAAGTAGAAGGAATGGTTTTTTGGAACTCCCTTGCTTTCTCCATAATTCAGTTGGATGTTGACAATTTGTTCTCTAGTTTCTCTGCTTCTTTGAAAATCAGTCTGCTCTTCTTGTAATTCTCAGTTTATGTACTGTTGAGCCTAGCTTGCACAATATTAAGCATAATCTTGCTGGTCTGCGACATGAGCACAATTATTTGGTAATCTGAACATTTTTTGGCATTGACTTCTTTAAGATCAGGACATAAGCTGATCTTTTCCAATCCAATGGCCTCTGTTGAGTTTTTCAAATTTGCTGGTATATTGAGTGTAGCACTACCATTACTCTTGTTCCTCTCTGTCCTCTTGTCATCAAATTTTCCTACAAAATTTGATTAGGCTTCAGGAGTGGAAAATTCTGAATTGGATCAACCATTGTTGACCCTAAACAAAAATTATGAAGTAGATGAAATTTGTTTTTTAACCTATACAACTTCTTTCCCATCTGTCTCCTTACAATGTCTCTGCATTATGCCTTATCATTTCATATCTAGATCATTGCAATGTCTCTACTCTACATTGTACCCTAGAAAACTGTCAAATTGATATTCCCAAAACATAGTATGGGCTATGCCATTATCTACTTAAAACTCTTAGTGACCCTATATCCACTCTAGTACAAAATATAAAATCTGCAGTGTGATATTTGATAAATTAAAAATTGAAATCCACTAAAATTTCCAGGTATTTTTCATAATGGTTTTTCTGTCTGTCTAAATCTATTCTCATGGCTATAACATACAGATGATTTTTAGAACCTCTGTGCAAAATTATATTTTATCTTGTTAAATTCTATCCTATCTGATTCTACCATATAATATATTAGAATCTGTTCCAGCTTTCCCTCATTTGGGCCTCCCTCAGTCTTTGTGTCATTCAAAGCATCAATAAAACTGTTGAACAGAATAGGATTACTATGAACTCTCTCCTTAATTTTTATTTTATGTTACTGCCCTTGCTGTGCATTTTATATTACTGTCCACACATTCTTCATAGTAATAAAACTAACCTAGTAACTGGTAGATGATTTTATATTTCTCACTCCAAGCCTTGGACAGGCATTCCTCCATGTCCAGAATGCATTCTCCCCAACACCTAGCTTGTTTCAGAGTAAGGCTGAAGTGATAACCACAAACATGTGACCTTTCCTGATTTCCTTCCCTTCTCCCAATTGAGTAGCCTCTTACTTTGTATATATTTATATATTGTAAAATTCCCCTCCTCCATCTGGCCTCCCTTCTATCAACTCTGCTACTACCACTTATCTCCTTTTCCTTCTACTTTCTTGGAGAGTAAGATAGATTTCTGTACACAATTGAGTTTCTATGTTATTCCCTCTTTGAGACAATTCTGATGAGAGGTTCACTCGCTATCCTCTTATGTCTCTGTCTTTTCCTCCATTATAAAGCTTTTTCTTGTAACTTTTATATGAAATAATTTACTCCATTTTACCTTACCTTTTCCTTTCTCCCGGTATATTGCTCTCTCACCTCTTACTTTTATTTTTTTAAGTTATTATCACTTGAAATTCAACTCACAAGTGTTTCCTGTCTATATATTTTCCTTCAAACTGCCCTAATAATGAGAAAATTCTTATGAGTTACTATATCATCTTCCCATGTAGGAATATAAACAGTTTATAACTATAAACAGTTTAACAGGTACTTAAGGCCCTTATGCTTTCCCTTTCCTGTTTACTTTTTTTTATACTTCTTTTGTGTCTTGTATTTGAAAGCAAGATTTTGTATTCAGTGTTAGTCTTTTCATTAAGAATATTTGAAAGCCCTCTATTTCATTGACTGTTCATTTTTTCCACCCTGAAGAATTTTACTCAGTTCTCCTGGTCAGGTGATTCTTCATTGTTATCCTGTTTCCTTTGCCCTCTGGAATATCATATTCAGAGCTCTCCGATTCTTTGATGTAGAAACTGCTGAATCTTGTGTTATCCTGACTTTGGCTCCATAATACTTGAATTGTTTATTTCTGATTGTTTTTAATATTTTCTCCTGGTCCTGGGAACTCTGGAATTTAACTATAATACTCCTGGGAGTTTTTATTTTGGGACTTCTTTCAGAAGATGATCAGTGGATTCTTTCAATTACTATTTTGACTTCTCATTCTAGAATATCAGAGCAGTTTTTAAATTCAATTTTTTGAAAGGTGATATCTAGGCTCTTTTGTTGATCATAATTTTCAAGTATTCTAATTTATTTTGTTTTGTTTTTAAGTTTTTTTGCAAGACAACGAGGTTAAGTGACTTGCCCAAGGTCACACAGCTAGGTAATTATTAAGTGTCTGAGGCCAGCTTTATACTCAGGTCCTCCTGACTCCAGGGCTGGTGCTCTATCCACTGCGTAACCAAGCTGCCCCTATTCCAATAATTTTAAATAATTTCTCTTTAATCTATTTTCCAGGTCAGTTGTTTTTCCAGTGAGATATTTTACATTATCTATTTTTTCTTTCTTTTATTTTGTTTTATGATTTCTTAATCTTCATAAAGTCATTAACTTCTATTCCTCAATTCTAATTTTTAAGAAATTATTTTCTTCAGGGAATTTTTGTACCTCTTTTCCCCTTTGACCAATTCTGCTTCCCCCCCCGCTCATTGATTTTTGTGTCTTCTTTACTATTTGATCTAGTCTGTATTTTAAAGGTTATTTTCTTCAGTATTTTTTGTGTCTCCTTTAACAAAGGAGTCATTTTTTATGATTTTTTATCACTTATTTCTCTTCCCAATTTTCCTTTGATTTTCAAAATCTTTTTTGAACTATTGTATAATGAGAATAATTCATATTTTCTTGGAGGCTTTGTATGTAAGAACCTTGACATTGTTATCTTCTTCTGAACATGTGTTTTGATCTTCCTTGTTACCATAGTAACTTTCTTTAGTAATATTTTTTTCTTTTATTTGCTCATTTTCCCAGCTTGTGTTTTGACTTTTAACTCTTTGTTAAGTAGGGATCTTCTTCCAGGCTAGAGGGTTCACTCTCAAACTTTAGGGGTTTTGTGAAGCTGTTTGTGAAGAATTATTTCTAGGGACTTATATATTCTTCCAAGATGGTATGTTCTAATGAGAGATGTTTACTATTCTCCTGGCATGTACTCTGATCTGTGAGTTGAACAGATGCATTTTCTGCCTTGGATCTGTTAGGAGGGTCCTTACGACTCTGTGACTCCTCACTCTGGGACTTCCACTTTTGACTGTGGCCTGGATCGGAATATGGGCAAAGTAATAGATTCCTGCTTCACTGCTAGCAAAGAGACTTCTATAATCTCCTTCTGAAAAGTTGTTTGAATCTGCTTCTTCTGTTGCCGATTGCATGGCTCCCAAGGCCTGCTCCAGGTTTGTTGGAGCCTGGTCTGCACTGGACTGTTGTTCATCTCACCCAGGTGCGACAGACCTTTCCTGCTGACCTTCTAAGTTATCTTTGGTATCTTTGGGCATTGCCTCCACTGCCAATGATTCAGTCACTCGAAGTCCTGCTCCTGATTTGCTAGGGCCAAATGCGTTCTTGTATGGTTTGTGCTGCACTATGCTCCTCTCTCATCCTGGTACAAGAGACCTTTCCTGTGGACTTTCTGTCTTGGTCTGGAAAATTGTTTCACTGTCTTTTTGAGGGTTCTACTATTCTAAGTTTTGTTTAGAGTCATTATTTAAATGTATTTGGAGGAGTTTGGGAAGAAAACTCGGGTGAGTCTCTGCTCTTACTCTGCCATCTTGTCTGTACCTCTTGACTATGCCTTTAAATCCAAATCCTTACTGATGGGCCAATAATAGTCTTAGTCCAAGCTTCACTTGCTCAGTGTTGGGATTTTGTTTGCTCAGAGTGAGTATAAATAGAAATTATTTTTGTTTTGGTCAAAAACTCTGAGCGCCTTCCCATCCCTGGTTAATCCTTTTTTGATTAGGCCATCTTTTGCCTCAATTTTTACCTGGTCTTTAATTACTAAACTCAGATAGACTAAGACCTAGAAAAGACCTTAGATTAAAAAGGCCAAGGTCTCCTACTGCCTCTAGACCATTGCACTTTAACCATAGTTTTGCCACTGGACTCTGATTACTCTAGAGGAGAGAGGCTGATGATGAATTGTCTCAGTCCTGCCTCACTTAAATTCAGTTTACTTGCAAATGAAGACAATACCCTCCTAAGGTTATTAGTCCTCTTCAAGAATGAAGATTAACTATAGCAGCAACAACACCATCAAAAGTCCTATCATCTATCCATTGTTCTAGATTCAGACTTGGTATTGCCCTCAACTTCTCATTTCCTCCTTACCTCTCTTACCCAGTCAGATACCAGTTGTTGCTGATTTTTCCTCCACGAAATATCATATCTGTCTTTTTCTTTATAGTCACACCCCACCACCACATGTATTCAGATTTTTAATACCTTTCTGCAGCAGTGTTCCAATTGACCTTCCTTTCTTAAGTCTCCCCTCTCTAATCCATCTTCCACATATTTGCCAAGTTGACAATTATTAAACAAAATGCATGTCCTTCTCCTTTTCCCTAAAATCAACTATTGACTCAAGGTTCAAGGAAGGAAAAAAAAACTAAATATTTATTAAGCACGCACTGTGTACGAGGCCCAGTGCTGAGCACTTTACAAATATTATCTCATTCTATCCTCACAACAACCCTGGGAAGTAGGTACTGTTTTATTATCTGTATTTTATAGATGAGGAAACTGAGACTGACAGGTTAAGTGACGTGGCTAAGGTCACACAGGCTGAAGTAAGATTTGAATTTGGGTCTTCCTGTTTCCAGGCTCAGCACTCTTACCTACTGTGTCATCTGGTCAAATATAAACTCTTTGAAAGCTCTTTACAACTACTTTTTCCAAACTTCTTAACACATTGCACCCTTCCACACTATTACACACCATACTGTAGTCCATGCTATTCTTACATTCACTGTCTTTGTGTTGGCTGGCCTCCTTTCTTTTAGTGCATTTCTTCAAGGTCACTTCTTGTAATCCTTGTCTTCCTTAGTGATTCAATTTAATGCTATCTTCTATAGGAAACCTTTGGTTTCTCCCCTAGCTAATAGTGCCTTTGTATCTGAAATTATCCTCAATTTTATACATATTCAATATATATATCTGCATGTGGGTATGCATGTGCATGCATGCAACAAGTGTGTGCACATGTGTTGGGTGTGTCATCTCCCCTGAAAGAAGGAAGGCTCTTTGAAGACCATAATCATTTTACTTTTTGTCTGGATATTCAGCACATCACATAGTGAACATTTAAAAACTGTTCACTGATTCATCAATCTAGTTTAGCTTCCTTCATTTTACATCCAGCATGAGATCAACAAGGTTATGAAATACCTGACTTTGCATAGATAATAAGTAAGTTGCAGAAAATTGGGTCTCCCTTTTTCTATCAAGTTGGAAAACATCTTGCTGTCATTTCCTATATTTCTGTATACGTTCCATATTAAACTCTTTTTTTGAAATAGTATTTTATTTTTTCAAATTAGATTTAGTTTCCAACATTCATTTTTATGAAATCTTAAGTTCCAAATGTTTTCTCCCTCCCCTCACCCCTCCCTAAGGTGACAAGCAATCTGGTAAACGTTGTATTGTGCAGTTATGTACGTGTATTTGCATAAAGGTCATCTTGTGAAAGAAGAAATAGAATAAAAGGGAAAAACCAAGAAAAATAACCAAAAATAAGAGAAAATAATATGCTTAGATCTGTATTCAGACATTATAGTTCTTTCTCTGTATGTAAGTATATCTATGAATGTGGGTAGCATTTTCTATTATAAGTCTTTTGAAATTGTCTTAGATCATTGTATTTATCTGAGAAGAACTATGTCAATCATAGTTGATCATTGCACAGTGTTGCTCTTAATATGTACATTATTCTTGTTCTGCTCTTCACTCAGTATCAGTTCATATAAGTCTTTCTAGGTTTTTCTGAAATACACTTGCTAATCATTTCTTATAATACAATTGTATTATGTTACTTAAACATTTCTTATCTATTCTTGACTCTTTTTTAAAACCTTTCTTTGACATTATATTCCTATGTATTAGTCAGTTCCTCCTTTTTTATGTCCTTCTTTGGAAGAAGTAGTATTTCTATGATGATGATGATGATGTTTGTCTCTTATTGTAGAAGATCATGACTTCAGAGAGGTGATGCCTTGACGTGTGTGAATTGGATCTGAGTGAACAGAGTGCTAAGACACAAACTGTACTTTCTTCTTTGGAGCCACATCTGGGTCCAGTGGCCAGATATGAGTCAGGATGACTGAAGATAATCCTGATTGTAAATCAGTCAGAGTAAAGTGACTTGTCCAAAGTCAAACAACTAGTTAAGTGTCTGGGCCCAGATGTGAAATCAGGTCCTCCTAACTTCAGGGCTGGCACTCTACCCACTGTGACACTATGTACTCCATTATATATAATTTTTCTTGAAAATCATTTTAAAAATTAAATTCATGCAAATATATACTTCTGTGTTTGCAGCTTATTTTCTTGGACTCACTGAAATTGAATGTCTTAGCAGGTTTTTATAGTCATCTGTATAACTAGAGTGATTACTTATTTGTCATCTGTGAATTTAGCACATAATTTGAACTAAAATATGAACTTGTTATTTTTAACTTGATTTTTAATCTCACCTGCCAGTCATTGTTAAAAAAAAAGAAAAATATTTTAAAAGTGAATCTATTGGAAAATGAGGTTATGTCAAGTAATTGTCAATAGTCTACTTTGTTGCTTCCTATGAAAATTTGATCTACTTACAAAATTATTCTATAGACTACTAGGTATTAAGGATAATGAAAGATAAAATTTGGATTCTTAATAATCAGAAAAATTAAATATTCCTCAGCTTTTAGGTTTGTCCTCTTCTAGTTAAGACTATAACTCACATCCCTAGAATCTTAGAATTCTGGAAGAGACATTAAATGCCATCTAATCCAACTGTTATTTGGACAGTAATTTCCATCCAGGTGGTCATTCAGCCTTGGCTTAAAACCTCTACTGAGGTATAACTATCTCCTGAGTGAAGTGTTCCATTCTACTTTTGGATAACAATTTTTCCCCTTTATACCAAAGCTGAAGTTGCATCTATGATCCTTCTACCCACTCAGGAGCCTATCAGAACAAACTTAATCCCCTTCATGATTATAGCTTTCCAATTATTAAATGAGGACTTTCACATCCCAACTCTTATTCCCCAGCAATTGTTCTCTTCTCCAGTCTAAACTTACCTAGTTCCTTCAAGTGATCTTATCTGCCATGGTCTTGATACACCCTTCATCACCTTTTTGGCTGTTATTGAACAATATCTAGCTGATAAATTAGTCATTCTTAAGATTTGGTACCTAGAATTGAATGCAGTACTGAAGAACTGGTCTTACTTACTGGGGCATGGTATATTAAGAACATCACCTTCCTAGTACTAGATATAAGAGTCTATTAATTCATCTATTAATGTAGGTTAAAGTCTTATTTATTTTCTTGAAAGTCATTTAATGTTACTAATATATTGCATAGGTATTCATATGAATAAGGATTACTTGATTCTCACAACAACTCTGCAAGGTTGATACTCTTGTTCTTCCATTTTACACTTGAAGAAACTGAGGCAGACAGGTTCAGTAACTTGCTCAAGGACACACAACTGATGAGTATTTGAGGCCATTTAGATCTTTCTCCCTCCAGGATCATCTGTCTATCCACTCTGCCACCTAAATGCCTTGATTCTCAATAGATAAACAACAACTACTCTTCTCCTACTTTATATTTGTGAACTGACCTGCTGAAGCCAAATGGCAGGCTTTATGTATTCTTGTTAAATTTAATCTTGTAAGTTTCAGGTTATTGAGATATTTTTTTTTAAATTTTGTTACTGCCATATGTCATGTTTTCTGCACATCCTTGGTTTATGCTTCCTGTAAATTTGATAAGCATGCTTCTGTGCTTTTAAGTTGAACAACTGTGGTCCTGATTTAGATTCTTGGAATGCTTCACTGTAAGCTTACTTTGAAGATGACCTAGAACCACTTAAGACTTCTCTTTGAGAAGGTCCTCTTAAAACTTCATATGAATCAATCTAACAGTATTATTTCCTAACTTACAAATTTTTCTCTTTTCCAAAGGGTATCACAAGACAATTTATCAAATGCTTTGCTAAAATCTAGGTAACTCATAAGTTACAATATTCCTTTTATCTATTAGTCCAGTAACCCTGTCAAAAAAAAGGGGAGAAGGTTAATTTATCATGTCCTTTGCTTGATGAAATCTTAAAGTCTCTGTGATCATTGGTTCTTTTTCAGGATGTTTGCTTACCATCCTTTTAATTATATCTTTTATTTTTTTCATCTAAGAATAGAGGTAATACTAATTTTAGAAACCACGTTCTTCCTGTGATACTTTTAAAAAAATCTGTTTCTAAAGATGGATTAGAATAAAGTTTCCTTGAATTTTTACCACTTACTCTTCTAATCCCCAATCCCTCAATCTTTTGTTTTGTTGTGAAAACAACTAAATGTAATGTTTTCTTTGAGTAGTGGGTTAACCTGTATAATATGATTTATAGGAATTTAATAATTTACTCAAACTCTCTCTTAAAGTTTAAAAATGTTATTGTTGCCTTGGTTCCTTTAGTATGGATAACTAGAAGAATTTCAAAACACTACCCAAGCGTTTTTTAATAAACATTTTCACAACAATTTTTCACTGTAAATATACAATTGGCTAGTTTACCTCAAGGCAAGCCAACTTATGCCTTGTTGAATATTAAATCATCAAGTAAAGTCAAAACTTGCTTTAATTAGTCTACCATTGATTGTGTGAGACAATGTTGTGTGTTTGGAATGTGCAATGCTAAAATAATATCCTTTTTTTGCTTTTAGATTTTTAAGGAGTGGGGCAAGCTAGATGGCACAGTGGATGGAGCACCAGCCCTGGAGTCAGGAGGACCTGAGTTCAAATATGACCCAAATTGCTTATTAGCTGTGTGACCCTTGGCAAGTCACTTAATCCCAGTTCTCCTTCCATTACCCCCCCCCAAAAGACATTAAGGATCACATTGAAAAATTTAACCTTTTTTCTATGTCACTAGGAAACCTCCATCAACTTCAATTGTAACATAGAACTAAAATTAAAAAACTACAAAAGACAGCCATTCTAAACCTTATCTTTCCTCCAAAACCCTGGACTTTTTTCTCCACATAAAGCTTACCGAGAAAATTGAAGGCATTTTAGTGAACATGCTCAAATTCATTTTTCTAAACATCTCAGTGTTCTCAAATTGATTCTTCTACTTTCCAGACTCAAAGGCAGTACAATCATCCTTTGACATTTATGGGTTTCACATTTACAGTTTTGCTTATTTGTTGATAGGTCATTGTTAATTAAATGGGTACTTTTTGGAAATTTGGGGTATGCTGCAGAAAAATCACCAATGATGGATGAGAATATGTAAAGAAAATTAAAAATAGGAACTTATGAATGCATAAATATGGTATATTATTAATTTATTTTTATCATTTAATTTAATACATAAGTTTCTTACAAATAGTAAAATTTTATTGAAAGTTTTAGTGTGATAAAGAAGTATAGGCTATACCCTCTCTCTGGGAAGACTGTCACATGTTTTTCTCCTTCAGTGATCTTTTAATCTTACGCTTTTTATAGAAGGAAATCTGTGAAGCAGTTGCTGTGTATAGTGTGAGATACTAATTTTCTTACATAGAAGCTGCAACGTTTTAACGGATGCAGTGTGTTGTTTTATTTATTTTGTGCGCTAAATAAATATGATCAGGATTATTAAAAATAACAGTTTGGGGTGAGACCTAGAGTTATTTGTGATTTTTCACACTAGTGGGAATCCTGTGTTCCTAAGTGAGTTTATGGGAGTTGGTCCATGGATAGCAATTGCTTAGAATTATCAGGCATGGTTGGAACAGAAACAATATAATCTGAATTTTTGGAGGGAACATTCACATTGATGAAATCATGGATTCATTTGGTATCAGAGACCAACTCTTCCCTTTTGATAAACCAACTCTTCCTTTTTGATAACTTTTTTTCTTTTGACTTTTGACCCATTATTCTACCATATCTCTATATTTTTGGTTATTAATGATTTCCTATTTCTTAAATAGCAGTTTTCTGAATTTTTTGATTTTGACTTTCTTGTTTCTTTCTCCCTTGGTGATCTCATCTACTCAAATTGCTTCAATTATCACCTCTATGAAGATGTATCCCAATTATAAATCTCCATCTGCAATGTCAGAATTTTTGCTGGGTATCTCCACCCAGATGTCATGCTGGCACCTGAAAGGCACAATGAACTCATCTCCCTATACCCCACCCCCAAAGTCTATTCCTCCTAACTTTTCTATTTTGTTGATGGAACCATTAATCCTATTTCTTACTTATGCTCAAAATCTTAGTTATTTATGATTTTTTTCTTCTCTCTTTTTCTTCCTCCTCTCCCCCATCCAGTTAGTTGCCAAGTCCTGGAAATTATGCCTCCATACTTATCTCTTCCATATTTCCTCTCATTTCTATTCCTAGTACAACTACCCCCTAGTTCAGACCCCCTTCTCACCTGTTTTAATAGGTTCCCTATTAATCATCTTTTTTCTCACTCTAGACTTTTTCCAGTTGATCCCTTTATATCATTGTTTGTAATTTTCCAAAACATTATATCTTATTCCACTAAAAATAATAAAAAATTTTCAATGGAATTCCCCAGATACAATCCTTTGTACCCAGGACCCTTTACAAAATGGTTTTAGAGTCTCTTTACAGTCAACTGGCATTTATTAATTATTTTCTATGTTCCAGGACTTATGGAAAGTTCTTGGGATACAAAGAAAGTCAAAAAACAGTTACTGCTCTCAAAGAGCTCACATCTTCACAGCCTTGTCACATGTTGTTTCCTTTTGACATACTTTTTTGTTTTTTAGGTTTTTGCAAGGCAAATAGGGTTAAGAGGCTTGCCCAAGACCACACGGCTAGGTAATTATTAAGTGTCTGAGACTGGATTTGAACCTAAGTAAGTACTCTTTGAACCCAGATACTCCTGACTCCAAGGCTGGTGCTTTATCCACTGCACCTAGCCACCCCATCCTTTTGACACACTTTATAATCTTCCAAATTCAAATGTACTTCAGTCCCCCTTTTCATTCTGTGGTTTCCCATCTGTATACTTTTAATCATGATATTTTCTATGCCTGCAACAACCCATAACCCTGTGTCATCTCCACCTGTTCGAGTCCTTCCAAGCTCAGATTTTACTTTTCTCCTTTCACCCAAAATAGTCAAAATCAAAAAATTCAGAAAAACTGCTATTTAGGAAATATGAAATCATTATGCACATAAATTATTATGTTTGCTTTTTTTAGCAGTTCCTATATTTCTCCCTTTAATTAATTTGTAAAATCCTTAAGAGCAGATTCAATGTAGTTTCTTTGTACCTTCAGCACATAACATAATGTTTTATAAATAAATTCCACATGATATTTTGTTTTATCTCTTTTTAATCAGCAATCTGATTTAGTATAGAGAAACGACGTATCTAAGATACAGTATTTCATTGAATTTAGGATCAGGGGTATAATATAATCAAATACCTAGTAATCCAAATCAACTTTAAAAAGTTATTCTAAAATAGGTATTCATTAAGACTGGATAAACCCCTCATGTGTACTTATCTTTCTGCATACTTTATGGGATTAAAAATTTTTTAACATAAAGGGGTTAAGTTACTTGTCCAAGGTGACACATGTAAATAATTATTAAGTGTCTGAGACTGGATTTGAATTCAACTCCTCCTGATTCCAGGGCTAGTGCTCTATCTACTGCACCACCTATACCTCATGGAATTTGAAGAAATTAATCTGAAATACTTTTAAGGAGGAAAATTCTGCAAGCTATTTTTATTACTTTTATCAGATGGGGTGAATAGCCATTGCACTTACTCTCAAATTCATAGAGCAGATCGAGAACTTTTTTTAGCCTTTTCTGCATATGGTTCAAGACTCAAAAGTTGGGAGGAATATTTGAAGCACTTTTATGACGGGATCCCAAAGATACTTAATAGCTAGGACATTAAGTTGAATCAAATGAGATGAAATTTAGTAGGAATAAATATAATCTTATACTTGATATCTTTGAAAACTGTTCACAAATGGAAGGAGAAAGCTTGGTTAGATAGCTATTTATCTAGGGGAAAAATATGGAGGGAGGGGAGGTTATTTAGTGCACTGCAAACTCAATATGAGTCAATTGTGTGATTTAGTAGCTAAAAAACTAATTTGATCTTAGTCTGCATTGGAATTTTAGTGGACTGCAAATTCAATATGAGACAACAGTGTGGTTTGGCAGCCAAAAGCTAATTTCTTGGAAAGGCATAGCTTTCTAGAAATAGTATTGCTATATTCTGCCCTAGTCAGATCATATTTTCAATATTGTATTTATTTTGGGGACATTGGTAAGCTGGAGAACATCCAGAGAAGACAATCAGAATGTTAAGACCTTTGAGACCATGACATTTGAGGATAGTTGAAGGCACTGGAGATGTTTTGCTGGGAGAAAAAATGTCTTGAGAGAGGCAAGGAAAGATGGGGGTTTGAGACAAACTATCAGTCTGAAAGTATTTGAAAGCAGTCCTGAAGAAATGTTAGATTTGTTCCATTTTGCCTCAAAGGACAAAATGAGGAGCAGTAGGTGAATTGACAAATCTTAAAGTATTTGAAAGTAATTCTGTAGAAGAGGGACTAAATTTGTTCTATTTTTGCCTCAAATGGCAGAATGAAAGCAATGGGTGAATTGGCAAAGAGGTAATTTTAGATATCAGTAAGGAAAAACTTCTTGATGGTATGAACTATCCAGAAATGGAAAGGGTTAGAGTTGTTGAGACAGAGGTTTACAACTACTGCCTGGATATAAATATTGGATTTCTTTTTTAAAATATAGATTCGATGATCCCTGAAATACCTCCAGACTCTGAAATTTTGTCATTTTAAACTAAGATTAAACATTCGTGTGGTGAGGTTCAATAACTAATATATATATATATATATCATTCTCATCATAGAACCAAGTTTTCTAAATGAATTTTATTATCAGCATTGAGAACATTCTGTAGGTTTTTTTCCATGTTTTAAACTGTCATGCTTTGAATAAACATAGGAAAGTCATACCTACCTTCCTTCCCAGTTTTCATTTCTAAACCATGTTGTATACACAGTGACCTTCATCCTCATTTCTGCTTGAACATTGAATTTTCTACTGGCATTACCTTGGACTCTGATAGATGAGCTTTTTACCTTATTTTGCTTGTAATCAGATTTCTCAATCACTTGTTGGCAACAATTTCCAAACCCTGCCATCACATTTATATCTCCCCTTCTCCTTCTAGACCTTTTCTGTGTATTGCCTCTCCCCATTAGATTGAAAGGTCTTTGAGGGAAGGTACTATCTTGTATTTGTAGCCTAAAACTTAGCTTAGGGGTCTGGAACATATTAAGCACTTAAACATTTTTATCTATCTGTCTTCTTATCTACCATTTTTTAAGGAACACACATTCTTAAAATAGTTCAAACAATGGTGTTGTTGTTGTTTGGGTATGGTTAGTGGAAGTCTTCTTTGGAATGATTGTTCAGGTGAATTAATCTACTCCTTGACACCTACATATACAGATCCTGAGTAGTAATGGTCAAAAGAGTGATGATTTCAGCCCAGAGATGTGTTCCCTAGCAGGCAAAGAGACCTGACACCTCTATAAACACGTATTAGGTTAGGATCCTAACCAGGTTAGGATCTTTATAATTGATCTTTATGGACTGGTTGAGTCAGAGATGGGTAGCTGGGCACAATTTCCTAAGGCATTTACCTAATGATATTTGACACCTCTAGGTGGTGCCAGTAAATCCTTAGGGTAGGTGGTTATTATTTTGAGTTCACTTGAATGCAAATAGAACACACTTAACAAGTAGGTGGACTGATGTCAGAAACCACCCTCTTCTGAGTGAGCTGCTATGACAGTAAAATTCAGATGCTTTTGTGTTGAATAAAGGCTAATTTAGCTTCACTGATTATCCTACAGAGTAGCAACCAATTCAGAAAAGGCATCATTCAAACAGATTCACCTTACAAATAGATGCTGTTCACTTCTTGTTAGAAATAACAGTGTTCCAACAGTGTTCCCAGATGCATTGTTTTTCTTTCTGTGGAGAAACAAAAGCTGTTCATGGCAATCAAAATTCTAAATTGTATTTGTAAGTGAACTCATTAATTGGTTGTATTCTCATGTAATTGAATATTGAAGTGTTTCCTTCTCATAAGGGAATTACCCTAGATAATATACATGTACACATAACCTTGTATATACATTATGGAAGGATTCTAGACCCGATATGTAGAAAGAAGTCAATGGTTTGCAAGAATAATGAAATGTGATGGAAATAAAGAATTAATCAATTTTAGAGATTTAATGGTTTGGTGGGAAGATGACTGACATTGGAGCAAAGAGAACAATTTTAAGTTTGAGTATTACCTCTACCTGTATGATATGGGAAAGCCACTCAACCTATCATCATTTCAGGTAATTCCCTAGGACTATACATGATAGGTAATCTCTTTTGGTGAAGGGACTTACCCATGAATTGATCTGGACCAAATTTATGAATTCATGTAAATATAAGTGCATTTATGCAATGTGTGGTTTAAAATTTTTATCTGAGATCTTTGATTCATTGCTGTAGGGAAAGTTCTTGGGAGGAAAATCTTCCTACTGATGCAGATTTTTCAGTTGTTCTGAATCTTAAGAGAATTGCTCACACAGCAGTATATGTCAGACATGGGTCTTGAATACAACATTTCTGACTCTGAGGACTGTTCTCTATTCACCAACCTGTGTGTGTGTGTGTGTGTGTGTGTGTGTGTGTCTGTGTGTGTATGTTGGGGGACAGAGAGACAGAAGAAGACAGAGAGAATGCATTTATTTTATTACATGTTCTAGTTTTGTTATTCAACAAATATATTTGAGTATTATATAGTCTAACCTGTACTAGAAAGCCCTTCTTAGCAAGAGCTTATCTGTTCTCTGTTTGAAGGGTAACCCACTCCATTCAGAGGCAGCCCCATTCCTTTTGCAATAGTTTTTAATGTTTGAAAGTTTTTCTTTACAAGAAATCTAAATCCTCTCTTTGAAACTTAACTTTTGCTCACAGTTTTGCCCTATAAAGCCAAGCAGAACAAGAGAACAATTCGGTTCCTCTTCCTTCTTTTCCTCTTTCTCTTCCTTCTCCTCCTCTTTCTTCTTTCCTTTTCCTCTTCTTCTTTGCATTTCCTCCCCTTCTTTATGACTTTTCAGCCTCCTGATTGCCCTCTAGCTTATCTAGCTAATTCTAGTTTAATCCTAGTGGGAATTCTGCCCCATTCAGACCACTTCTGGAGACCTGAGTTCACTTTGTAGTTCTAGACTCCTGAATGCATTTTCTGTTTAAAAACTCTTCTCTTTTTTTCTTGAAATAGCTCCTTTTTTAAGGTTTTTGCAAGGCAAATGGTGTTAAGTGGCTTGCCCAAGGCCACACAGCTAGGTAATTATTAAGTGTCTGAGACCGGATTTGAACCCAGGTACTCCTGATTCCAGGGCCAGTGCTTTATCCACTACGCCACCTAGCCACCCCAGAAATAGCTCTTTTAATATAGCATGGGTTAGCATTAAACTTTATGACTTCTATGTCACACTTCTGACTTTCTGAGCTTGCAGTCTACTACTCAACATCTTTTTCATATGAACTATTATCTAACCAGACCTCCTATTCCATATTTGTGAAATTAGTTTTTAGCAATAAATGTAGACCTTTACATTTTTCTCTATTAAATTTCATCTTGGGAAGCAAGCAGTATGCCATAGTGACTAGCAAGCTGGGCTTGGAGTCAGGAAGACTTGGACTGAAGTTGTACCTCTGACACATATTGATTGGATATCTCCTAGCAACCCAGGCAATTCTTTAAGACTAAGTTTTAGAATAGATGCTAAACTGCATTGGTAAAGCAAATTTATTTTTAAGAGTTTTTTATGCCAATAAAATCATGGACCTGGTTTAGAAAAAAAATCACCATATTAGACTTGACCCATTGTTGTAACTTAATTAGTTTTTTCTAGATTCTAACTGGCATATAAAGTGTTAGTTGATTCATCACATTGTGTCATCTGCATATTTGACAGTGATGTACTCTATGCCAATAGCCAAGAAATTGATTCTGTCCTATTCATTAATATTTATATCAATGACAGATAGCTGGAGATCATTAGTGATCACCTTCCAAATTGGTAAAGAATCATTAATAACTCTTTGCGCCTGGTCATTAAACCATATCCAAATCCATCTAAGTGTACTGTGCTGCAATCTATAGTTCTCCATTTTATCCATAAGCATAGCATAAGAGACTGCCAAATAAATACCTTGCTCAGTTCTTGGTGTACTTTGTCTACTACTACATTAATCTAATTAAGTCTGGCATGAATTGGTTTTTAAAAAATTGCTGATTCCCTTTGTTCTTGTATCACATTTTTTTTTTTGTTTTACCCCTCTTCTCTTTGGAACTGGACCCTTCTCCATAGCAAAAACAACTTTTGAAGCAAAATCAACCAATATGGTGACAAAGTGATAATGTATTCACAATTCTGTCCCTCTAGCTTTTTCTCTCTGCCAAGAAAAGAAAGATATATTCCCCTAACTCTTCTCCAGGTTCAAGATTGGTTACGACAATTACTACAAATTAGAGTTTCTTTTGGTGTTCTTTTCATTTTCATAATTATAGTCATCATATATATTATTCTGGTTCTGCTTACTTCTTTCCTTATAAGTTAATGTAAATCTTTTGTTATTTCTATGAACACTTCATATTATGTTCATAAAACACAATAAGAGTACATTACATTCATATGCCAAAATATATTCATTACATTCATATACCAAAATGTATTCAACTACTCCCCAACTGAAGGGGTACCATTTTGTTTTTGGGGGGGGTGTTAGGTTTTTGCAAGGCAAATGGGGGTTAATTGGCTTGCCCAAGGCCACACAGCTAGGTAATTATTAAGTATCTGAGGCCAGATTTGAACTCAGGAACTCCTGCCTGACTCCAGGGCCGGTACTCTATCCGCTGCACCACCTAGCCGCCCCTACCATTTTGTTTCTACTTTCAAGTGCTTCTCTCAATATTTTGGAGTCCTGGGGAGTGAATAAAGTCTGGTGGCGCAGTGGATAAAGCACTGGTCCTGGAGTCAGGAGTACCTGGGTTCAAATCCGGCCTCAGACACTTAATAATTACCTAGCTGTGTGGCCTTGGGCAAGCCACTTAACCCCATTGCCTTGCAAAAACCTAAAAAAAAAAAGAATTTTGGAGTGCCATCTCCTTGGTGACATATCCAGTGAT
Source organism: Macrotis lagotis (assembly GCF_037893015.1). NCBI lineage: Eukaryota > Metazoa > Chordata > Mammalia > Peramelemorphia > Peramelidae > Macrotis > Macrotis lagotis. The sequence goes on from NC_133666.1 coordinate 393,434,031, forward strand.
AGGAATATGACCTATTTTTGCTGAAATCTTGCTTTTGTTATCTCTTCTTTGTATTTGTAAACCATTATGCCTATCAGTTTGTTCTAGAATTTTGTCAGGAATAGAAATTGAATTCAATGTTCTATTGTGGGTAAATATCCTTTTTTCTTTATTGAAAAATGAAGAGCACAGAATTTTCTTTAAGATTTGTTGAAGAATATTGAACCATGTGGCTCAACAATAACATTTTCTTTTGGTATACTAGAATGTATATATTTTATCTAGACTGGGTGCTTTAAACATTGATAATGGCTACTTGCTGCATCCATACTTAACGTAGGTTGCCATTCTGTATTAACAATTTTTGTTTTATCATTATTTATCCTTCTTAACTTTTAGGGGAGTAGAGGAATATAATAAGTAGTTTAGCTTTCCCAATGTTTTATGTTAGCAACTTCATTTTCAACAGTTTTTTTTTGTCTATCTTTTGGTCTAAATATCACTAAAAGCAAACAAACCAAAAAAATTCTTTTTTGGTAACCTTAGAATTCTTTCACCAACTTAAGCTAGTTCTGGACTTCAGCATATCTGACCTCATTTTTATGGAACAGAGTTATTCTTTTATAGGTCCTATCTTTGCACTTAACTTGTATGCTTGTCTTTAAAAAACTCAGTGTGCTGACAAATTTCTCATGCATCTACTTCAATCTCTTAAGAAGCTTCCCATCCCTCCTTTTGAGAGCATTTCTGGTAGTATGGAAAAGAAATTATCACAAAGTATAAGATATATTTAAAAACCTTAATGAAAATAAAGTAGTACGCCCAAAGGGCAACAAAAATGAGCATACCCTTTGGGCGTACTACTTTATTTTCATTAAGGTTTTTAAATATATCATATATATACGTATATATACATATATACATATATACATATATATATATATATATATCTTTGACCCAGCAATACCACTACTGAGTCTATACCCTGAAGAGATGATGAAAAATGGTAAAACATCACCTGTACAAAAATATTTATAGCAGCCCTGTTTGTGGTGGCAAAGAGTTGGAAATCAAGTAAATGTCCTTCAGTGGGGGGATGGCTTAGCAAACTGTGGTATATGTATGTCATGGAACATTATTGTTCTATTAGAAACCAGGAGGGGTGGGAATTCAAGGAAGCCTGGAGGGATTTGCATGAACTGATGCTGAGTGAGATGAGCAGAACCAGAAAAACACTGTACACCCTAACAGCAACATGGAGGTGATGATCAACCTTGAAGGACTCACTCATTCCATCAGTGCAACAATCGGGGAGAATTTGGGGCTGTCTGCAAAGGAGAGTGCCATCTGTATCCAGATAAAGAGCCGTGGAGTTTGAACAAAGTTCAAGGACTATTCCCTTTAATTTAGGGAAAAAAACAGATATCTTATTGTCTGATCTTGTTATCTCTCAGACTTTTTGTCTCTTCCTTAAGGATATGATTTCTCTCTCATCACACTCAATTTGGATCAATGTACAACATGAAAACAAAGTAAAGACTGGCAGATTGCTTTCCATGGGGTGGGGGGGTGGGGGGAGGGAAGTAAAATTTGGGGGGAAAATGTAAAACTCAAATAATATCTTTAATAAAAAAAAAGTAGTAGATTTTTCTTTGCATAATTTCCATTGGTTTTCAAGGCCAGGAAAAGGAAATTGCCTTGGTAAATACCACTTGAAAATATCAAATACCTTTTGAGATAAGCAATTAAAAGTTCAATTAGAAGACAATTGGATTTCATTATTTTATTACTAGTATCATTTCAATTTCTATCAAGAAGACAAATGAAAAGTGAACAATTCATTTTCTAATACATTTAAAAAATTTTATGTGTATCATATTTTCTGGAAGTATAAAATTTTGCAAAGTGAATTTCTAAATTACATTAGAATTTCAGATATACACCAAATTTTAAATATTGGAATGAAAAGCAGCATTCCTATACCCCCAATAACAATAGCAACAACAACAGATTATTATTTTTTTTCCTTCTGTATACAAAGACCCATGTTAGTCTTTTAGTAGAGGAATATAAAGCTGAGAAGTCATGTAAGGTAATTTCTTTCCTCAGGCAACATATATAGGGAATAGCACAAATACCTATAATATTCCAGCATATGTGATAATAATAATATTAATTGTTAAGATATTGATATTTGTTATAATAACTTTTATAATAATGATAATGACAGCTAACATTTATGTAGTATATATTGTATGCTAAAGAATGCTGTATTAAATCAGTGAATGAGATCCAAACAGAAAACTTGTTAAGAGCTGCAACTAAGGGAATAGCAGTAAATCTGAGTTGGAGTTGAAGAAGTACATTTCAGACTATAGGTCTATGGAGGTTGGGAATGTAAAGTCAGACTTTAATAACTAGTAAATAGGCTAGTTTAGCTAGAAGGAAAGTCTTATGTGTGGTTTCCCTCAGAAACTGTGGGTCTTAATTTAATTTGGTATCTCTATTTTCATCTTTCTTGCCTTTCCCAATTATTTGTTCAGTTTTTTCAATAATTCCCTAGCTTTCTATTCATATGTCCCAGAAAGTCTTATATGTCCAAAAATGAGTCAGAGACTATTTCTGATGTTTTATTTGGATACTGAATTTGTGGTCAGCACAATTGGGGAGGTGAGTGTGCTTATATTACTTCTTACTGGTATTGTCCTTTAATGACTCATAGTTAAGGTGCTAATGCTCCTCCTCAATTTCTTTGTGTGTATGTATGTGTATATGTGTATTGTAAATACTTATCTTTGTATATATTGTCTCCCTGATGCCCTATCAAATATAAACTTTGTGAGGCCAGGAATTGTTTTATATGTCTTTGTATACCCTGTATCTAGCTCAATATTTGGCTTAAAATAGGAACTTAAAAATGCTTTTTGATTAATTGATATAGAATTGATGGAAGAGGTAGAGAATAATAGCCTAAATATGACTTTATAATGTGACATGATAGGCAAAAAGTATATCTTAGGATTCTTTAAGAAAATACTGATCTAGGTCCAGAGCGAAGGAAGCAGTGGTCTGGTTGTACTTTGCCCTTGTCAGATGAATACTGTGTTTAGGTCTGGGTGCCAAAGTTTAGGAAAAAACATTTAAAAATTGGAGAACTTAAGTGGACTTCTAAGATAGTGAAAGAAGTAGAGATAATGCCATAAAGAATGTTGAAGGAACTTTAATTATTTGAACTCTGGATATCTAGTCTGATTGAGGTGGAGGTGGGGTAAAGACAGAAATAGAAGAAAAACATAATAATCTTCAGGTATTTGGAAGGATGTCATATGAAGTATTAGAACTGTTTGTTTTTTCCCCTTGAACTCAGAGAAACTGAATTAGTGTTTAAACATTGTAGAGGCGTATTTTGGCTCAATGTAAGGAAAACATCCAGTGAGAGCTATTCAGAAGCAGAATCAGATGTTTTAGAAACAATCTCTTCTTCCTCAATGGAAGCCTGTTTAGGATTGTTTCAGATTTGTGTGTCTGAGCCTGACCTTCCTCCTGTGCGATTAATGGAAAGAACTGTGTATTTGGAGTGAAGAGGCAGATTCAGATTCTTGTTCTACTGCTTACAGCCCTTTATGTTCTTGGGGAAATTGTTTAGTTTCTTAGGGCTTTAGACATTGTGCTAAGCACTAGGGATACCAAAAACAAAAACAAACAAACAAAGAAACAAAGCAGTCTATCCTTAAGGACCCTGCAATCTAAAGACATTGGATGACTCTGAAGGAATCTTCTATCTCTAAAGCTACTATCCTTTGTCCCCTTGGAGTATATATATTTATATCATGCTTTTCATAAAGCACTTCACTTGCAACAATTCTATGAGGTGTAGGTAGTACAAGAGTACTATCCCCATTTGTAAATGATCAAAAATCATCTCTGAGAGGTTAATTGTCTAGTACAAGATTTTAATTCAATTTCTTGACTCTGAGTCTAACACACTCTCTCTTTTCTCTCTCTCTCTCCACACAATTGACTAAATCATCTCTGAGAGATTAAGGTTATACATTTATATAATTGTCTAGTGCAGGATTTAAAAACAATTTCTTGACTCTAAGTTTAACTCTCTCTCTCTCTCTCTCTCTCTCTCTCTCTCTCTCTCTCTCTCTCTCACACACACACACACACACACTTTTTAAATTCTAAGATGGCATAGATATTTTCTCCCAAAATTCCCATCAGATTTGTTTCATTCAACTACCTCAGAGTTGTCAGCAAGATACCATCTACTCTGTTTTTTTTAAAAAAAAAGACTTAATGGGGCAACTAGGTGACACAATGGATAGATATCATATCTGCCCTGAAGTCAGAAGGACTTGAGTTTAAATCTGACCTTAGACACTATATAATTACCTAGCTGTGTGACCTTGGGCAAGTCACTTTAACCCCTTTGCCTTAAATAAAATAAATTAAATTTAAAAAATTAAAAATTAAAAAAAACGGACATAAATGAAAAGTCCAGGTCATTGAGATCCATTGCTTGTTTCTACATTAGCCGTATAACTCTTTTATATGATTAGGCTAGCACACAATTATTCCTGTTTCTCCTTTTACCCTCACTGCAAGTTTGCTACTATGTTTCTACTTCTAAGAACATGTATATTTTCTTTCATACCATGTTTTATCTTCTATAAGAACTTTTACTTTTCAAAATAATGTATATATATATTTTTTCAGATGTCTTTTTTATTATCAAATTACCAAATAAAATGAGTATTTCCTTTTATAGGTTAAAACAGAAAAGGGACATTGTATATGAAACCATGAATCCATTATGAATTTTATGTATATCTTGCTTTTCCTTTTAAGTATGATAAATTCAATTTAATTGTAAGTAAGTAAAATAACAAATTAATTTTTTAATTTTATCTTCTAATGAATAAAAGTCTATTTTCTCTCCCTCTTACTCACTGAAAGAAGAATAATAAAACATATATAACAAATATAGTCAAGTAAAATAGACTGGCTTTGCACAAAAAATACTTTGTCTCGATTTGCATCCTGACCCTGTTACCTTACCTTTGTGTCAGGAAGTAGGTGGTATGTGTATCATCAAGGATCCTCTAAAATTGTGATTGGTCATGTGTTGTTTGGTCAGTTTGTCAGCAAGTGTATATTACTATGTCAGTATACAGTAGTGACTATTTGCCAGACACTATTAAATTCTGGGGCTACAAATAGGAGTAAAAAAGAAATAGCCCCTGCCTTCAAGGAGCTTACATTCAGTAAGGGGGTGGGGAGAAGACAAATAAAATGAGGCTGAAAAGTGGGGGTCTGGTATACAAATTGGTGGCATAATGGCCAAATCTGGAGAGATTTCAGGAGAGTTGGGAGAAAAATAAAGGATAGTTGGCCTGGGACCTTTCTTCAAATTAGGCTTCAGGAAAATTTCACTAATACAGATGAGAGCTTCAAAGGTAGGGGCATGTACCAGGTGAGAAGGCCCTTGAGACATGGAGATGAAGTCTGTAAAGTCAGAAGCAGAGACAGAAAAGGAATTTTTTTAAGTATTTCAGACTGTTTGTCTTTAGAGTTAAACATGTGTCTTTCAAAACTGCCCTGCTTATCTTTCCTTCTTTCTGTTCTGTCCTGTGAATTTAAAAAAAATGCTTTTGTGATCCTTTTATGTTTCTTTCCCTTTTTTTGACATCTCTATCACTACTTCCCTTTTGTCCTTCCCCAACAATGTATAACTTTACATTTCCATGTTTCGTTTAATAAGTTCAACCTCTCAAATCTCAGTAGTGGTTAAAGATTATGTTTTTACTTCCTTGTTTCTTAAAAGTTCACTCTGTTAATCATCAAGGAATTATAGATATCCAGACATCTGAATAGGTAAATATTGTTGCTAATCTCTTCCCTGTGTACTTCCTGATCTATCCTTTGCTTACTTGACATCTTCTATATTACCTGCCTTTTAGAGTTTTATCTATTTTTTAATTTTCCCTTTCGAATTTTAGTTCAGGTCAGTGAATCTTTTGCCAGACATGTTCTTTTTAAGTCTTGTGTGAGATGCCAGACACCAGAATTCAGGGGTCAAAAACCACAATCTTGAAAAAAAGAGCCCCTACTCTTTAATGTCCCCTAGGAAGCTTAATCTTTTCTTTCTATAGTCTCATATCCTCCATCTCTCTCTCTGTCTCTGACTCTCTTTCTTGTGCCTGTTCTTTCTCTCTTTCTCCTGCTCCCTGTTCTTGTCTGTCTCCTAAGGCAAAACTTTTAACTATTGAAAGAAAATACCATCCATTCCTTCAAGTCCTTCCATTTTCACTCAAGATTTCAAAGCCAGTAGAAATATATTTTGTGTTTCTTTTGTAATTTTTTTTCTCACATGAAACTGAAAATGTGTAAAATAGCTATTGGGTCTGATAAAACCTTCAGAATCCTAGTCTGGCTGGCCTCAGGAATATAGATGCTTTAGGAAGATAGCAGGCTAAATTCTTGATTGGCCATGTCAAGTACACATCTCTCTTGACTCTGGCCTGGTCACAATTATGCTTTTCTTCCTCTTGGAGCTTGCAAACAGATACCTTTATTCCTATTAATGACCTGGAAATCCTTTATTTTTTAATTTTAATATTTTATTCTGTGGATGATCTTTGCTGATCTATGGTATATATCCTATTGACCAGATCTAGAATTGGAAGGGACCTTAGAAATCGCTGAGTCCAACCTCTTCATTTCATAGACAGAAGAAACTTGGACCCAGAGAAATTAACCGAATAGCCCAGGATCCCACAGCTACTGAGCATCTAGGCATCTCAGGTCTGGTGGTTCAGTATTTCTAGACCCTTCCTAACTTCTTTTTTCCTTATCCCTCCTCAACTCCCATATCCTCTTATCCAGCACATTAATTTCCTTGCTGTTCCTTGCACTAGACACTAGGAGTCTTCAGAAGTATTTCACTTCCTGTCTTCCTATTTCTGAAATTCCCTATTTCTTCATGGCTGCTTTCTAACTTTCTTCAAGTCTCAGCTAATGCCCCACCTTCTATTAAAAAAAAAAAGACTTCTGCCTTTTTTCTTTTGATTATTTTCAGTTTATCCTGTATTTCTCTGGTTTGTACATAGTTCCTTGCATGTTGTTTCCTCCATTATACTGAGTGCTCCTAGAGAGCAGGGACAATCTTTTACCTTTCAGCACAGTGTCTAACATGTTGTAGGGACTTAATAAAGATTTGATGACTTTATGTCTTAGTAGCTGATGTAGGATTTGAACTATGTTCTTCTGACTCTACATCTCACGTTCTATTCACTTTGGGATTTCCTTCTTTTGGGCAAGTCCTGTGATTTTATTGTGATAAGGAACTCAAGGTGAAGGAACTTAGAATGAAAAAAAAAATCCCTTGTACCAAAAGAGATGCTGGATTTACTTATTGGGGTGAGTTCTTTTTCCTCCCTTGCTTCTTTCCCCTATAATTTCCTCAGTTCTTTCTAAGCACATTTTCCCCTCTCTGATTTATTAGGAAAGGTATTCCTCAAGCCTTTTCACTATCTCTACAAGGGAGACCTGCTCATATAGTGCAAAAGGATAGGAAACATGACATACCCTAGTGGATAGCTCCTGTCTTATCAATTAAACCTTGATCTTCAGAGAAGATAATTTTTGATGGATTCCAATATAAAGTATCTCTGTCAACTTTCAGATGTGCTTATTTACCCTTAAGTCCACATGGTCACTTCCCTTTCCTATTAGGCTTTAGTAATTAGTACTTATTTACCTACAGATGTTAGTTAAATATTTTTACTCATCTCTTTCTGCCTCTCTTACTGAGAAAGCCTTGTACTTGGGTTTCTGAACATTTTACTGATACAGAAAGTAAAAGGATTAGATTCAGTAATCTTATAAAATTGGAGATCATGAAGATTCTGTGACCAAGAATTCAGTTTTACATGATCCTGACATTTATAGTTTTTATCTTTGCTTTTGGTCATATATTATCCTATTTGTTTAATAATGAGAACATATAATGCACTTGAGCAGACATTTTAAAAGCACCAGTTATGTGTGGATCACTGTCCTAGGTGCTGAAGATAGCCCTATATATGACCTTTTATAGTTCTGAGAGTGGAAAGTGCTACATGTGTCATCAAGGTGAGAAGAAATTGCTCCTTCACCACATGTTAGTTGGAGAGTTGCCTGGAAGAGATGGAATTTTAGCTCTTTGAATAAATGTAAGGAGATAGAAAATGCTATGGCTGTCTATGATTCTTTGCTGTCACCCTTCTCTCATATCCAGTTAGTTACCAGGTCCTGCCACTTTTCATCTTTTGCATCATTTTCCATAGCTATGTCATCCTTTGCTCCTTTGTTATCACCCTAGTATTGACTCTCATTATATCTGATTAGATTATTCCATTAGCCTTGAAATAGCTCTTCCTAGCACTACTTTCTTCTTTATTCAAATCCATCCCTGCCAAGACTGCTAGACTAATCTTCCTTTTATGCAAATCTGCTATTGTAATGCCTCTGCTCAAAATCCTTTGATAACTCCCTCGTGAATAAAGTCCAAAGGTCTTAGCCTGTTATGCCAGGTCTTTCCTGATCTGATATGATTCATTCAACAAGTATTTTTCAGGCATCTACTATGTGACTGAAACTGAGTTGTAAAAAATTGACTCCTTATATGGTAAGAGCACAAGCTAAAGAATTTGGTCTGATGGGGGAGCTAGGTGCTACAGTGGTTAGAGAACCAGCCCAGGAGTCAGGAGGACCTGAGTTCAAACCCAGCCTCAGACACTTAATAATTACTTAGCTGTATGACTTTGGGCAAGTTTCTTAATCCCATTGTCTTGCAAAAAATAAAAAAAAAAGAATTTGCTTTGACAATCCAACAAGGAATAATCAAATAAATAAAGAATGCCTGTTGCCTAGTCTATGATATGCCATTGAAAGAGAAAATTGTAAAGATCATCCAATAGTATAAGAGTCTTGACCAGACAATTCAGATAAGTAGTGTGTGGGGTTCAGGATTAAATAAGAAGAGAAATGAGGCCTAGGGAAAATGCTCTTAGGGAAAATGTATTTTTGGCATTAATAATTGTCATAGCTAGATTTTATATAGGATTTTAAGTTTTACAAAGTACTTTACATGTATTATGTAATTTGAACTTGATAACAATCCTGGGGGTAGGTGCAATTAGTATGCTCATTTTACAATTGAGGAAACCAAAACTGAGGGAAGGTATGTGACTTGCCCAGGGTCATGCAGTTATTTGTGTTTAAAGCAAGATTTAAACTTAAATCTAACTCACTTCATGTCTTGCCTTCTTTCCACATGGCTACCTCGCAAGGTTGCTAATAATTCACACCAATGATTGACAATTGTACAGCATCACCAAAAGAATATTGTTGTTAGTGATTTACCTAAAATGTAAATTTATAATTCCTGAAATTGTTCAGGCTTTTTAGACATAAACTAATGCCAAAAACAAATAAAAATGGATAGTTTTGACAGATCAATATTTCCTCTAAAGTACATAATCTAAAGTACTTCTTTGTGGATGTCCCTCATTTTTGCCACATGACCCTTTTTGCTTATACATTTCTCTGATAATGTCCCTTATATAGTTTTTCTGCACTTATTCTTCACCTCTAGTATGTTGCAACTTGTTTATGTTTCCCAAATATTTCTTTATTGTCCTTTGACCCCCAGTTCCAGTTCTTCAGAAACTGTAATGATGAGTCATGACTAAAACTCTATAACAGCAAAAAAGAGTTGCTATTTAAAACAACTGGCAACTAGGTGACACAGTGAATAGAATGCTGGACCTGAAGTCAGGAAGACTCATTTTTCAGAATTTTAATCATTCCTCAGACATTTCCTAGCTGTATGACCCTGGGCAAATCATTTTAACCCTTTTTATCTCGATTTCCTCATCTTTAAAATGAGTTGTAAAGGAAATGGCCAACCACTCTAGTATCTTTACCAAGAAAACCCCCAAATAAGATCATCAAGAGTTGTACATGACTGAAACAGCTGAGCAACAGGGGAAGAAAGTTGGATCTTAATCCTGAGAAACCTGTTAAGGAAAATGCCATCCACTTCCAGAGGGGGAAAAACTATGTATTCTGAATATAGAGCAAAGTATACTCTGATTTTAAAAACTTTCTCATGTTTCCCCCCCTTAGTTCTAGTTCTTCTTTCACAGCCTGTCTAGTATAGAAATATGTTAAATGCAATTTTAGATGTACAACCTATATCAGATTGTTTGTTGCCATGAGGGAGGGGTGGGAAGGAAGGGTGGGAGAAAAATTTGGAACTCAATAGGTTGAATGTTGGAAATTATCTTTGCATGTAATTGGAAAATAAATAAATAAGGGGCAACAAAAGTTGGGTTCTTGTGTTTCTCAATGAAGCTAAGACAACTTTTTAAAAATATTATTCATTTCTATGATGATATCCTTTTTCTTTCACAATTCCTTTATTGTAATAGGATTGAACCTGTTCATTTCCACCATGAACATTTCCATTGTGTTTTGGGTGATGCTCAATTTGGTCTTTTGGAGTAGTGATCTATGGCTCATAACCATACAATAGCATCAGAAGAATATTGACATCAAAAGACTGTGTATTTGTTTCCATGGAGAAATGATATTACGAAAAGAACTGTATAATTTTCCAAAAATAATCCAGCCAACTTTCCTCCTGTTCATTTCTATGCTTAACTCACTGTCCATTTTCAGTGCCTAAGACCTGCATATTATCTCTATTTTTTTTATTGAATTTCATATTGTAGTCTATGGGCCATAGGCATTTTTTAAATCCAGTTGGTTCCTCCCTTCTTTCACACTCTTCCCCTTTGGTTGAACTCTTCAGAGTGATTTGGGTCTCATTATGTCACTTGGCAAATAGAAATTCTTATGACTGTTATCCTCAGAAAATGTTGATTTAATTGGCTATTCATAGAATTCTATAAGTGTTACCTAATTGCCTAAAAGTATCATAGGATCATAGAGGATCTCCCTTTTTATTTTGTTACAGTGCTTGAAGTTGCCAGAATTAAATGTAGTACAAGATGTACTCTAAGTCAGGAAGACCTTGGTTCAAGTTCCACCTCTGATACATACAGGTTGAATGACCTTAGAAAGGTTACTTAATCTCTCTCTGTTCTGGGTGTCTCTTTAAATCTTTAATTTGAATGTACCAACCTTAACTAAATAAATTTCCTCACCTGGGAATTCTCTATCTGAATCAGTTCTAATACCTATTCCTAGTCATCATCCAAATTCTGTTCAATAGCATTTTTCTGGAGATAAATAGTTTTTAACTTTAAAAACTTTATATACTGTATGAAATTATATGCTGGCTAACATGCAAATATAAGAAGTGTTTATTAAACACTGTCTTAGTTTGGATTAGACATATGCTCTTAATGTTCAGAAGTTCATTAGGGAAGTAAGACACCAATATAGAGAGCTATAATATACAATATTATTTTTAAACATATTAGAAAGTCACAGAACAAAATGCAAGAGGAAGTTTGCCTTACGGTAGGAATGGAGAAAGAAAGATTTCTAGAAAAAGTAAAATTTGAATTGATTTTAAAAGGAGTGGTGCATGCCTTTAACCTTTTCTACTAATGAAGTGTCTTAAGTCTAACACCTATATGGTGAAACCTCATGAGGAGGGTGGGCACCACATTGCCTGTGGAGGGATGAACTGACCTAGTTCAGAAACAGAACATGTTGATCAGTAGTTGGATTGTACCCATAAATGACCACTGTCTTTCCAGTGTAAAATTCTCACCAAATACATACATACATACATGCATATATACATAAATACACACACATATTTAGGAATCAACAAAGAGAGATGATGAGGTAATCCCAGGCCTAGGGAACATCTTGACCTAAAACATAGTGGGAGAGAAATTCAGTGTTTAGCTGAGAATAAAGAACTTTCCAATTTTGTTAGAATATGAATGGAAGGAAGTAATAAGAAATGCCAGTTAAAAAAACCTGTGGAATATTTTGAATGCCTGGCAAAGGACTTTGAATTTCATTAAGGAGGAAATAGAGACTCCAAAGTTTTGTGAGCAGAAGAATCAAAAGCTAACAAAGAAGTAGAAATTTTTCTGATTAATAATTCCTTTTGTCAACCAATAGAGAGTAGGGCTCTGTAGGAATGGGACATAAATCAGATAAATTTTTATAAGACCCAGAAATAAAGGTCTGGAACATGGAATGCCACCAAGAAGAGAGGGGACAAGGATGTTAGAAGCCGTGTTAATGGTAGCTAAACAGCATTTTGAATAATCCTGCTTTGGAGTGATGAAGGACACTAAAAGATGGTAAAGGACCTTTCTGAAGACTTCACCAGGGGCAGCTAGGTGGTGTAGTGGATAAAGCACCGGCCCTGGAGTCAGGAGTACCTGGGTTCAAATCTGGTCTCAGACACTTAATAATTACCTAGCTGTGTGGCCTTGGGCAAGCCACTTAACCCTGTTTGCCCAAAACCTAAAACAAAACAAAACAAAAAGACTTCACCATAGGATCCAAGTTTTAGAATGAAAGAAATTTCCAAGTCATTTAAATTCAACCTTCTCATCATACAGATGAGAAATCTGAGGTCTAGCCTAGATAAGTGACAGAACTGGCTTCAGATAGTCCTCCAACCACAAATCTAGCATATCCTCCACTACAATGTGATGCCTGTTTTCCCTTTAAATGGAAATGTGTGAATGGTTGACTTTGAGTAGATAAGTGGTCATAGATATAGAGCTAGAAGGAATCTCACTGATAAAAGTGTTGACACCCCCCTCTTCCTTTACAGATTAGAAAAAGCAAGATCAAGAGATCAAGCAATAAATTTTAGTTAAAATTACAACACAGTGAGGTCACTGCTCTGCAGTGTTCAAAATTTTAACCCAGAAGTAGGTTGTCTAGAAATCATTTTACACCATGATCTTTATTGTAAAGGTACAGTGAGCTTTAGATAAGTGGTACTCCCCTTTTTTTTAGCTGCTGTCTGACTCCCAGCATAATACCTTTGCCTGTAGGATAACTGAAAAATAGTCCCTCAAGTAGCTAAAGCACACTACTTATTTATTAAAAGGATCAGAATTTAGAAACTATTCCCATTTTATTAAAAAATTATATAATTTTTATATAAAAATTATATATACTAGGTAGTAAATCAGTAATTTTATATAAAGTTTTATATATATACACACACACACACACACACACTAAGAAGTAAATCAATTATTCAGTTCAGAAAATATATATGTCAGATGTCTACTATGTGAGACATTTTGCTGGGTACCTGTGCCACAGAGCAGAAGTCCTCATAGTACAGTGGAGAAAATACCTGGGTTTCCACGTAGCTTGCTTCTGACACTACCTGAGTGACCAGAAACAAGTAAATCAGTCTCTCTGGACCACAGTTTCCTCATCGGCAAAGTAAGGGATTTGGACCAGGTAACTCAGAGGTCCTTCTTATATCTAGATTTAAGATTTCACAATCCTTCACAGTATTCTGGGCCAAGAAGGCATCAGTTCAATTCCATCCACAAACCAGAGGTATTAGGGAACATCACCAAAAGGTGAATTGTTGTCTCCCTTACCACTGGACTTTATGTTAATAGTCTCAATGATACTGACAAGTATTTAACCAGCATTCATCTCTATTTTATACCTCCCTTGATATCACTCTTCAGAATATTACAGAGCAAGCATACTTTAAAGGAATCTTAAAGTTGACCTTGAAAACTATCTAAAAAGCTCCATTGACTTTATCTTATCTTTTACATGACTTTTAAACTTACACATGGGAGACACCTTACTGAAGAGAACCTTTAAAATAAAATTTTGCTATAGGGAGACATGCTTTTTTATAATAAATGAACAGCAAGTATAGTGGGATGTTGCATTCTCTACAGCTACATTTCAGTCAACTGTGTGAGGTTAAAATGTGGGTTGCTGTGCACCATCACTGATAAAGATTGTTTACTACTGATGTCCTCATTAATACACACCTCGAGGTGTATAGATTTTTTTTATAAATAGGCACATGGATTACTAGTTATTTTTGTTTGATATTAACAAATTCTGAAATTTATTCCACCCCTTTGCTATCTCGCTTTCTTTCAGATACATAGAAAGTTTTTCTCACAAAATTGTGTTGCTTCTATCTTCTCTGAGTATATTTGCACTAAGTTTTGGTCAGTGCCATTTACACTTTCACTAGAAAAGCTCAGAAAAACATTACAAGTAGTGATGTTAAAGTCCAAATATTGTATCTTCTTTATCCCAGATGTTGCTGAGTTTTTATTGAAATTTCTGGAGACCTCTACTATATTTTGCCTCTTTGATTCCATTTTGATCTTTAAATACCCTCTGAATGGCCTTGCTTAGTGGTTCTTTTACCAGTTGTTTTTTTAATTTTTTCTAGTGTCTCTCTTTGTTATTTTTTAAACAAATATAAGGAGACATCTTGTTAGAGAAGAGACCATGTTGACATTTTGTTTTAGCTCATCATATTTTTAAAAGTTTTTATTAAAGAATTTATGTATTTTGAGTTTTACAATTTTACCCCATTCTTGCTTCCCCCCCCACAGAAGGCATTCCATTAGTGTTTACATTGGTTCCATGTTATACATTCATTTCAGTTGAATGTGATGACAGAGAAATCATATCCTTAAGAAATAAATATAAAGTATGATGTAATAAAATTATATTATAATATAATGCTTTTTTTCTAATTTGATGGTAATAGTCTTTGGTCATTGTTCAAAGTCCATAATTCTTTTTCTGGATACAGATGGCATTCTTCATTGCATATAGCTCAAAATTGTCCCTGATTATTGCACTGAAGGGATGAGCAAGTCCATCAGGGTTGATCCTCACCCCCCATGTTGCTGTTAGGGTATACAATGTTTTCCTGGTTTTGCTCATCTCACTCAGCATCAGTTCATGCAAATCCTTCCAGTCTTCCCTGAATTCCCATCCTTCCTGGTTTCTAATAGAATAATAGTGTTCCATGACATACATATACCATGGTTTGTTAAGCCATTCCCCAATTGAAGGACATTCACTTAATTTCCAGTATTTTGCCGCCACAAACAGGGCTGCTATAAATATTTTTGTACAAATGATGTTTTGACCCTTTTTCATAATCTCTTCAGGGTATAGACCCAGTAGTGGTATTGCAGGATCAAAGGGTATATACATTTTTGTTGCCCTTTGGGCATAATCCCAAATTGCTCTCCAGAAAGACTGGATGAGTTCACAACTCCACCAACAATGTGTCAGTGTCCCAGATTTCCCACATCCCTTCCAACATTGATCATTGTCCTTTCTGGTCATACTGGCCAGTCTGAGACGTGTGAGGTGGTATCTCAGAGATGCTTTAATTTGTATTTTCTAATAAGTAATGATTTGGAGCAATTTTTCACATGACTATGGATTGCTTTGATTTCCTTAGCTTTGACTTTGCATTTCCTTTGACCATTTGTCAATTGGGGAAATGGCTTGTTTTTTTTTGAAAATTTGACTCAGTTCTCTGTATATTTTAGAAATGAGTTCTTTGTTAGAAATATTAGTTGAAAAAATTGTTTCCCAATTTACTACATTTCTTTTGATCTTGGTTACAGTGGTTTTGTCTGTGCAAAAGCTTTTTAATTTAATGTAATCAAAATTATCTAGTTTGTTTTGGATGATGTTCTCTATCTCTGCCTTGGTCATAATCTGCTTCCCTTTCCATAGATCTGACAGATAAACTACTCCTTAATCTTCTAGTTTGCTTATAATATTGTTTTTTTATGTCTAAATCCTGCAACCATTTGGATCTTATCTTGGTATAGGGCGTGAGGTGTTGGTCTAATCTAAGTTTCTTCCATACTAACTTCCAATTTTCCCAACAGTTTTTATTGAAGAGAGAGTTTTTATCCCAATAACTGGACTCTTTGGATTTATCAAACAGCAGATTACTACAATTATTTCCTGCTATTTCACCTAGTCTATTCCACTGATCCATGACTCTATTTCTTAGTCAATACCAGACAGTTTTGAGGACCAATGCTTTATAATAGAATTTTAGATCTGGTAAGGCTAGGCCACCTTCTTTTGTACTTTTTTTCATTGAATCCCTAGAAATTCTTGACTTTTTATTTCTCCATATAAATTTACTTACAACTTTTTCTAACTCATTAAAGTAATTTTTTTGGAATTTTGATTGTTAGGGCACTAAACAAGTAGTTTAGTTTTGGTAAATTGTCATTTTTATTATATTAGCTCGACCTATCCATGAAGAGTTGATGTTTGCCCAGGTATTTAAATCTGATTTTTTTTCTGTGAAAATAGTTTTGTAATTGTTTTCAAAAAGTTCTTGAGTCTGCCTTGGCAGGAAGACTCCTAGATACTTTATTTTGTCTGAGGTTTCTTTGAATGGGATTTCTTTTTCTAGCTCTTTCTGCTCTATCTTGCTAGTCATATATAGAAATGTTGAGGATTTATGAGGGTTCACTTTATATCCTGCTACTTTGCTAAAGTTGCTAATTATTTCTAGTAGTTTTTAGATGACTTTTTGGGATTCTCTAGGTATACCATCATGTCATCTGCAAAGAGTGAGAGTTTTGTCTCCTCCTTCTGTATTCTAATTCCTTCAATTTCTTTTTCTTCTCTTATTGACAAGGCTAACATTTCTAAAACAATATTGAATATTAGAGGTGATAATGGGCATCCTTGTTTCACCCCTGATCTTATTGGGAATGCTTCTAGCCTATCTCCATTACATATAATGCTTGTTGGTTTCATATAGATACTGTTTATTATTCTAAGGAACAGCCCATTTATTCCTACACTCTCTAGTATTTTTAGTAGGAATGAGTGCTGTATTTTGTCAAAAGCTTTTTCAGCATCTATTGCTATGATCATATGATTTCTGATAGGTATGTTATTGATATAATTAATTATACTAACAGTTTTCCTAATATTGAAACAACCCTGCATTCCTGGGATAAATCCTACTTGATCATAATGTATTATCCTAGTAATGACTTGTAATCATTTTGCTAAGCTTTTATTTAAGATTTTTGCATCTATATTCATCAGGGAGATAGGTCTGTAATTTTCTTTCTCTGTTTTAACTCGTCCTGGTTTAAGTATCAGCACCATATTGGTGTCATAGAAAGAGATAGGCAGAGTTCTGTCTTCACCTATTTTTCCAGAGAGTTTATATAGAATTGGAACCGATTGTTCCTTAAATGTTTGATAGAATTCACTTGTGAATCCATCTAGCCCTGGAGATTTTTTCTTAGGGAGTTCAAACTAATGGCTTGTTGAATTTCTTTTTCTGAGATAGGGTTATTGAAGTTTTTAATTTCCTCTTCATTTAATCTGGACAACTTATATTTTTGTAAATATTCATCCATTTCACTTAGCTTGTTAAATTTATTGGCATAAAGTTGGGCAAAATAACTTCGAATTATTACTTTAATTTCTTCCTTATTGGTGGTGAGTTCACCTTTTTTCATTTATGATACTAGCAATTTGGTTTTCTTCTTTCTTTTTTTTAATCAAATTGACCAGAGAGCTATCAATTTTATTGGTTTTTTTTCATAAAACCAATTCTTGGTTTTATTTATTAGTTCAATAGTTTTCTTGCTTTCAATTTTACTAATTTCTTCTTTAATTTTTAGAATTTCTAATTTGGTGTTTAATTGGGGGTTTTTAAATTTGTTCTTTCTCTAATTTTAGTTCATTGATTTCTTCTTTCTCTAATTTATCCATGTCATCATTTAAAGGTATAATATATCCCCTGACAGCCGCCTTGAGTGTATACCATAGGTTTTGGTATGTTGTATCATTATTGTCATTATCTAGGATGAAATAATTCTTCTATAATTTGTTGCTTTATCCACTAATTCTTTAAAATGAAGTTATTTAGTTTCCAATTAGTTCTGGCTCTGTATCTCCCTGGTCTAGTATTGCATATGATTTTTATTGCATTATGATCTGAGAAAGATGTATTCACTATTTCTGCCTTTCTGCAATTGATCATTAGGTATTTATGTCCTAGTACATGATCAGTTTCTGTGTAAGTGGCCTCTCTTTGTTTTATGAGGAAAATAATGTCCATAATATTCCACTGTCTTCCCTTTTAAGGGGAATTTTGTTCTAAACTTGTATTTATTGACTGAGATGTTTAGGATCTTTACTTATAAGATTTTTTTTTTATATGAGAATGAAAGACACACCTTTTTCATCATCCCTAAGCTTGAGGTAGCAATTTGTGATTTTGGTTAGGTTTGTTCTTTTGTTTAGTTAATCACTAGAATGACCAGATGAAAAATGATGTGAAAATTTTATTATAATTTTACTGTGAAATAAAAAGCTTTCATTCTATCTCCATTTTATTTGTCTTTATGATAAAGAAAATTTCATGTATCCATTGACACAACTTGGTCCTTCAAGGAATTCTTAAATTCTGGTTGTTCTGAGTGTTAAATATTCTTTCTACAATCCCATTTCCTTTTTTAATTGACTTAGAATTTAGAAAAATCTTCATAAACAGTGCCAAAGGTAAGCAAAAACATTTCTGAAAGTACAATTTGATAAATTTTCATTGAATATTTATGCTGTTTTGCTATTTCATCTTCTAAGGTGATTAAATTTTTAAGAGAAAAAACTAAAATAACACCTAAGAAAAAGGTTTTCCTTCTTTTCTTCCATTCTTCCTTTCTTCCTTTTCCTTTTTCCCTCTTTTCTTTCTCCTTTCCTCCCCCACTTCTCTTTCCTTTCTTTTCAGCACCATCCCTTCCTTCCCTTCTTTTCTCTTCTCTCCCTTCTTCTTTTCCTTCCTTTCCTAACAGAATCATTTTCCTTGTTTTATTTTTTTTCTCAGAGATTTAATACCTTCATGCCTTCAAAGCTCATGTTCTCCTGAAAGTCCTATATAATTGTTCATATACTTTCATTAAGTCTGGTTAAAATGTCTATCCTTTCTTTTCACTATACTGATTTATACCCATTTGTAAGTTGCTTTGACAGTTTTTAAGCATTATTCAAGTATTATTCGCTATATGCATTAAACTCTTTGTGGCCAATGTCTTTTCTTTTCTTTTCTTTCTTTTCTTTTGCATCTTCTCACACTGGTGTGAGCACAGAGCACAATGATGATGACTAAGTGTTTATAACTAATGATTTTTATGTTTCATTTCACAGGCTGGGAGCATTAAGCGTGAAATGACCTTCACCTTTCAACAGGAGGACTTAAAACGTGACTTTAGTAAAAAAATATCCTATCAACAATTGTTCCCTTTGGCCATGGCAGAAGATGTGAGAACAGCTGACACCAAAAAAGCCCACAGAGTCCCTGAACACGAAAAAGAGAACACTCGATCTATCTGTCTCCTGGAACAAAAACGCAAAGTTGTTTCTTCAAATATTGATGTTCCTCCAGCAAGGTAAGAAAGAGCAAAAACCATACCCACTTATGCAGCAAGTGTTTGTTAAAAGTGCTTATTATGCAAAAAATATCTATGAATCTGGCCCAGTAATTGTTTGGAAAGCATTCAAAAGTTCTGATAAATCATTCTTCTTCACTCATCCAGGATGATGAACAAAAGCCTCTTGCCAAAAGATTTCCTTCTTGAAATGAAGATGATTGTTTTACATTTCAGTGCCTGATCTGGAGGCAGTCTGCTGCAGTTGGAGCCTGTGTAGAATAGGTATACTGAAGGAACAATACTTTAAGATGAAAGAATTATAGGAATAAAAAGAGGAAGAAATAAGAAAATCTACCCCACCCCAAAGTAGTGTGTAGTTACAAAAAATGAGTGCATGTGAGAATGTGTGAGGTATTGAGATAGGAATCAAATAATGTTATTTTATTGACAATGGGAATATAATAGATGAGAAAACTACCTTTACCCAGGGCAAATTTGAACATGCTCTGCAGTTTAAAGTTATAGAGAATTGCCTGGAGCATCAAGAGGATAAGTCCAGTATGTATCAAAAGCAGCACAGAACCAGGTCTGCCCGAGTCTGAAGCCAGCCTTCTAACCATGCCATGTTGCTTTCAGTTAGAGCATGGAATTCACTATAAAGCAAGGTGACCTTGAAATCTATGTGAGAAGGCTTATTGACTTTATCTTATACTGCTTTACCTGTAAAGAATCCAGAAGTATTGACTTAGATGATTTTGCAGTAAAATTTAGATTATTACAGTGGACCAAAACAACAAAATAAAGAAACATGAAATAAATTCAGGTAGGAAATGTATGATTTTAAAATGCTGAGGAACAGTTTAAAAGAAGGATTGATTTATTGAAGAGAACAAATAGAAGTCTCGCATATTCTTTGAGCCACTACAACACAGAGAGTTGCTTTAGTTTGAACATGTACACCATATTTTGTTGCAAAAACTTTTCTAGCAAAACAATTAAGATTTTTTTAAAAAATTTTAATTTTAAACAGATGAATTTCTGGCAGCTAGTTTAGTTCCAAGGATAAGAAAAAATCTGTAAAAAGCAACACATGTCCTTTTCGTATTCTTGCCTCTTTGTTGCTAATAGAGAGATTATTTGATTTGATTTGGCTAAAGTTTCAGAAATTGGCAGGGAGGATTTCACATTGAGGTGGGGATAAAAACCTGAAAGATAATAGCTTGTTTTCATTGTTTGAACTTTTTTGGGTTTAGTTCAAAAGCAACTTCCCTAGAAGTTGTTTTTCAGTGTTCTACTGTCTTGCCAAATTTGTAAGACTTTCTAAAATTTCAAACAACTTTGTTTTCCACATCTTTGCTGCCAAACTACTCAAGTGTGTTAAATTCTCATATGCCTGCTGCATGTTTTTAAGCTCCTTAAAATTCTTCATGTGGCTTGTCTTTCAAATAAAGTATATGTGAAGTTTTGGATTTTTTCTGTTGTTTTTTTTTTGAGTTGATCAAATTTTTCCCCTGAGCAATTGGTAACCACAGGTTGCTTTCACATCTGACAACTATGTAAATATGGGTTGTTCAGTAGAAAGCACATAAAGGTGTACATTAGAATATAGAGATCTTAAGTTCTATTTATCTTTCCTTCTTAGCTTTTTAAAGGAGAGAGTAGAGACTTTCAATAATGTCAAGTTAGTGACAATTCAGCATTATAATATTAGCATTTAAATAAATTTAATTTAGTTTATGGTATCTGTTGTATTTCTTAATGAAGCTTTGACATTTATCTCAGGTTTTTGCAAGTCTACAAGTATTATTTAAACTTTCCTACTTTAATGTAGGACTTAACATTGTGACAAGACTCAAATGTTGTCCCAAAAATCTTAGTGTAGTTTAAAGTTATTAAATGATATCTGAATGTAAATATGTAGAGTGCTTTACAAGCTTTAAGAGACTATATAAATGTCAACTATTATTAATGATTTTGTTATTGTAAAGGAGGAGGTAAAGGAGAATGGAGAAGAAAAAAGTCAATATATTTCTCCTTTGCTCAATGTTCACTGATTGTATTTTTCCACTCAAATTCACTAAATGTAATTAAGAAGCATAACAGTCAAGCTAGGGTTATAGCATGACTGGTGAATGATGTAGAAAAATTAATTAGGTTTTAAAATCATTAATGTACATTGAATACTCTAGTGACAAAATGTGATTTACACTTACTAATTCCTTAAGGGAAATTTTAGTTGAATTTTTATCATTTGGGATTTCTGGTAATCCAGCTATTTCATCACTGTGGCATGAATTTAATAATTTCAAGTTAGGCAAATGGGTAGTAAAGTAAATTGTTCATTTTCTCTGATGATAATAAAGCTTAAAGAAATTGGTGAGTGTAATGGATTGTTTTCAGATTATTTCTCTTTTGTCCCTAAAATTGTCACGTTATTATGTCAGTTTTAGAATGCAAACTTAGGACAGTTAAACTTTCCTCTATCTTCTGTATAGATCACAATTTTGTCTTAAGTAAATTGATTTTTTTTTTTTTTGCAAAGCAAATGGGGTTAAGTGGCTTGCCCAAGGCCACACAGCTAGATAATTATTAAGTGTCTGAGACTGGATTGGAACCCAGGTACTCCTGACTCCAGGGCCAGTGCTTTATCCACTACGCCACCTAGCCGCCCCAGTAAATTGATTTTTAAAGAGACATTTTACAACACATTTCTCCAACAACAAAATTTCACTTATTATTATTTAACCATTACCACATCAGTTTTCCACTCAAGGAGTTTTAGTGGCTCCCCATTGCCTCTAGGAAAAAATACAAATGCTTATCTTTAGTATCTTAAATACTATCCAATTCCAACCCAACTTCTGAAACTACATTCATAATATCTCTGTCATACCTTCTATTGTGTACAGTCAAACTGTGTTGCTTTATATTCTTTGTTTGAGACACTGCATTTCCTGCTTCCATGACTTGTACAAGGGGGTCCCCAGTTTTAGAAATGCTCTCCCATCACACTTCCACATCTCAATGTTCCTAGTTCCCTTTAGTTCTCAACTCCAGGACTCTTTTCTATTGACTTGTTTACCTGATCCCCCAAAGTTTTAGTGTCCTTTTTTCTCCCTGAAATTACTTTGTATATTATTTATATATTGTACATATTATTGCATATATTTGTATGCAGGATTTTTTTGGTTTACTTTGTATCTATTTCTTGTTATATGATTTCCCTTCATAGAAGGTAAGCTCCTCAAGATGAGGGATTGCTTTGTTTTTTTCTTATCTCCAGAAACTTATTCAGAATTTAGCAAATGCTCATTAAAAAGATATCATTTGAGAATTGCAAACTCTATCAGAAAAGTGACATTCGTAATTATAAGGAGCCCTCTAATATACATGTGCAAGATGGTCAATGGGATTTATTCATTAAAACTCCAAGAAAGAAAAGTTTGACTTTTTTCCTAGCCAACCAAAAGGTTACTGTTTTCCTAAATAGCTAATTTTTACATCAGAACTAAGAGAATGTGACTTGTTGAAGACTTCTTTTATAATGCTGTGTTCTCCATATTAGTTTTAGTATTTTTTGAGTAGCTTCTTTATGATAAGCTTTATCTTATTAATGCTTTTCTGGTGGGAGAAAAAAGTAGGAAAGAATAGGAAAACTTTTCTGCAGAATAGGAAAAATTTGTAAATAATTTATATTGAAAATTAGGTAATATTAGTGCTAAACTAATGATTATACCCACTTTTGCTAAAGTATTTGTTATTTATTATATTGCTCTTATACCTTAATAACATTTCACATGTGTGTTTTATTCACTTCACCTATATTGAAATATCTTATAGGATAGAGGCTTTTTCTTTGGGTTCTTTTGACATATTCCTCTGTGATACTTAATTCCTTATATCAGGAATTGCTTGCCATTCAGCTACATGACTGGTTAAATATTTAGAGGTGAAATCTCCAAGAACAAATAGTAGTATGTGAGCTCCATGTGCAGCTGCTGATTGTTCTGGTGAGTTTCCAGCTATTAAAACTCATAAAGATAAAAAGTACTAATTAATAATACATATATTTGGAACTTAATTATCTGATATCCTTGGGCTTATTTTTCTAATCGGAAAGATTTACAGGAAAACATTTGTAAATAACCCAATAATTTTTGGTGAATGCTTTGCAAATGCTAATATCAACAACAAAAAAAGTAAGACAACAAACCCACATAATTAATTGGTAGTTACTTGGAAGACTGACTGATAAATTGCATAAACCCTTTATGCAATCACTAAGTTGAGTTTTTATCCATACCATTTATGTACAGAGGGTTGAAGCCTTTATCTTTGTGAATCCTTCTGCTATAGGGAGGAGTCAAAAGATTTAGGTTTGAATCTTGGGCATAGTTAACTTACTGCCTGTGTCCCTTCTGCCTTTAGCTTTAAAAAATGAAATGATTAGACAAAAAGATTTTCAAGTTCTTTCCAGTTCTAAATCCTGGGATCTTTATCTCTTCCTGAATTTTTCAGATCATATACCACAAGACCTATTTTAAATCAGATTATCTCTTTTTTAACCACTGATTAGTTCTACTAAGCGACTGCTTACATAGTAATAATTATTGATGATGATGATAAAAATGATAATACTTCTGGACTTGGAGACATAAGACCAGAGTTCAATTCTGATCAGATTCTTCTTAACTGTGTAACTTGTTGCAAGTTACTTAAACTCTCTGTATCTCAGTGTCTTCATGTGTAAAATAAGACTCATAATATTCTGCTACTTCACAAGCACTGTGCTAAGGGCTTTACAAATATGATCTAACTTGAACATCACAAGAATCTTGTGAAATTGAGGAAACTGATGTAAAGGAGAGGCTTAAGTGACTTGCCCAATGTAAGACAACAATGAAAGTACTTTGCAAACTTTAAAGTGCCCTAGAGATGTGATCTATTATTGTTAATATGGGTTAGAAAATATTTGAGAGGCAACATGGCAGAATTGCTAGAGAGCTAATCCAGGAGCCAGACATAATCAGACTGTGACATCCTAGGAATCTCTTGAATACTGGAAACTACATAAAAATTGTCTGTGTGGTGGTGGAAATTATATAAAGATAAAATAACCAGTTCAGATATCTGGTATAATTATTTCCCTCAGATTATGTTTTTCTTTTTCTTTTTTCTTTCCTTTCTTTTTTTCAGGGGGTGGAAGTGGGGTGGGGTTTGAAAGATTAGCTACTTCTATAGAACTTTACTTGATGAATGGCACTTCTTCCAGGAAGGCTTCCCTTACCATTATCTTACCTTGGGCAAGTCACTTAAAGCTCTATTTACCTCGGGTTCCTCAACTCTAAAATGAGGGAAATCATGGCATCTACCTCAAAAAATTGTTGTATGCCTGAAACTTTGAAGGCATAGCACTGTATAGAAATGTTTCTTTCCAACTTTACCCTCACTACTGCCCCCAACAACTTTCCAACTGAAGAGGAGGTCTGGAAGTGATCTTTCCCTTCATTTAATTCTTATCCCTCAGGACAACATGTAAGGATTGTATGTTGTGTGCTTTCTCCATCTTATGGATATAACTTTTGAGACATGCGGGGAGGGGAGTGGCATAGCTGAGCCTTGCCTCTGATTGTGAAGGGTTGAGTGCATACTATACCTAATGAGAGGTGAGGCTCAACTCTGCCTCACCTGCCACCCCCTCACTGCACTCCCCTTCATGTTGAAATAGAAGTGCCTGTTGTATTCCCGTTTTTGTAAAGATCTGTGATCTTGTCAGTGTTGGAATCCACTTCACCCATGCAGAGTAAATCCTGACTCTGACTTAGTAGACAAATCTCAGGATGTTATTGGAAGTATAAGGAAGTTTATGATTATTCAGGGTCTCAGAATCAGTGGCAACAGAACTCAGGTCATCCTACACTTATATTGTGCAACCTTCTACATGACATACATGTTTGTATGCATGTATTTGTTTATTTTTGTAGGTTAACAGTTATGCATGTACATATATATGCATGTAATATATCATTTGTACATTATATAATATATTTTATGTATTACATAAAATATATGTAATGCATATATAATAGTTATATATGTATATATATGGAAGAAGGAGAGAAGTATGTACATATATAAACTAGAGTAAGTCCTTCAATATATTGGGTAAATCCTTTGTAGTGGCTTTTCAGAAAGACAGACAGGAATCATACAAGATGCAATAATATGATCTGCATCAGCAAGAATGCCTTTTTACATAAGATTTTGGATTTACTGAAATATATACATACATACATACACTTGTGTGTGTGTGTGTGTGTGTGTGTGTGTGTGTGTGTGTGTGTGTGTGATTTTTTCTCATATTGAACATTGGTTAGCTATTAGGCCTTGGCTAGAAAATGTTCTATCGATCCTTTAAAAACATTAGCAGTGAAACAAGCATTCTTGGATAACTCAGATTATTAGAGCATGGCATTTGTTAGTCTGTTTTGCCAGACTTTGTATTTTTGGAGGATACTGATGCTTAATTTGGTTGGATTTCACCCAAACAGCAATTACAATTTGATTATGCAAAGCAGTGACTGTCTTCTAATTATAACTCTACAGTTAAAGGAAGCTATTAGCAAACCAGTTGTAGCAAGGAAAGAAGAAAGAATTAGCCAAAAATTTTCCAGACCTAACAGTAGTTTTAGAATACTACAGAATATCAGTCTTCTGTTAGAAGAATAAAATGAACCAAACTTTACTATTTGTTTTGCTTTGTTTTGTTTTTTCATGCAGCTGTCTCTTCTTTGCAATTTGCAACTCATCTTCTCTTTATTTGATGGTAGTCTAGAATTTTTCACTGTTTAATTGAAACCGAGAGGTGGAATAACTTTTGAATGCAGAGTGTCAGTGATCAGAAGGGTCAACAGTACCTCAAATACTCATGGGAAAAGTTATAAACTAATTTGTGTAGCATTCTAAATCATAGTTTTAAAATTTCTGTTTCATGTTGTATTTCTTTTACTTGCATTTTCTTCTTGCATTTGATGTAAAATGAACAGGGTATATAATATGAAAAGGTTTTTGTTTTTTAATATTAAAGTTGTAAGCAAGGGAAAGCACATACTGTTTGACTCAGGCTGAGTATGTTCAATAAAGTGTTCTCCTTGAGGATGGGTTCATTTTTGTTTATGTCAGTAGTCAACAAATATTCGTTGAGTGTGTATCTCAGTATCTGCTAAGCACTGAGGATACATGCTCTTAAGGAGCTCATAGTCTGGTGAGGAAAGACAACTCATAAAAGAGTGGGGGACATGATGAAGTCCAGAAAAGTCCAACCTGATAGGAAATAATGGAATGTCCACCCTGGGCACCCTCTCTAAGGGGAAGATTTGAGAGGAACTCTCTGATAACTACCCTCCATCCTGTCTAGTTAGAAGGAGGGAGAGCCCCTGAGGATAGGGGGACTGACAAGACAGAAGTTTCAGAGTTGATGTGATCTTGAAGGTTAATGCATTTCTAGAGGCCAGAAATCAAGGAATGCAGTTGGATAGGAAACAATGACTGCCTTACATGTCCATAATACTTAGCACAGTCATCTCTATATTATGATCCATAAATATTCAATGAGTTTTTTCATGACTTTATGACTGTCAAGAATAATTTAGTAATTGGGACTTCCTTTGGGTCAGTTAACTGGCATGATAATTTTCCTCATTTGATGTTGGAGTAGATTGTAAAAGTATGGAATATGTTTTGGTTTGGGTTTTTTTCCATCTAAGATCTAATTCCTCTATAGGTAATGATAAATACCACTTTTTCTATGAATCCTTCCATTTCCATTATCTGTTCCTCAACTCCTCACTCCAGGACTCCAGGAAATGATCTTTTCCTTAATTTAATTCCTAAAGTACATTGTTTCTACCTCCTTTGTAACAATTATCCCATACTTTATTTTATTTTTATTTGTGGCCTCCTTATTTTTTCCTTATAGCCAATATTTATTTAACACTTCAAAGTTTGCTAAATGCTTTACAGTAAATCTCATATGATCAACACAATTACCTGGTGAATGAAGTAAGTGCTATTAATAACACTCAGATTTTACAGATGACCAAATTCAGTCTTAGGCTAAATGACTTGCCTCAGGTTGCACAACTAGTAATGTCTGAGGTAAGAGTCAAACTCAGGAAGAATGCATGCTGATGAGACTCCCTGGTAGAAGTCAGTTTCTGACTTTTAACTGCTAGCAGATGAAATTTGTAAAATAATTGCCATGTTTTTGCTATGTCGGAGGGCACCCAATGATTTAAATAATTAAGGAAAGATACTCAAAGAAAAAAATTGAAAGAATAAAGAAAAAATCAGTAGCTTTAGGGATAATGGCAGTAGAGGAGACAGAGAAGAATGTAGCTTCAGACTAAGATGCTGGAAAAGAAGTGGGATGGGAAACATTTATGATGTGGTGGATGGAGTTTTGACCTTGTAATCATAAAGACATGGACATGTCATTTAACCTTTCTGAGTTTTGTTTTTCTTAACTGTAAAGTAGTAATAATAATGTCTATACAGCCTATTTCACAGAGTTCTTGGGAGAATTAAAAGAATACATACATTAAAACAATTTGTAAATATCACCTTATACTATTTTTCCCTTCTGTCCTTCTTCCTACCACCACTGGCAGCAGTGTGGCACAGTTAGTAGAGTGCCAGACCTGGAGTCAGGAAGACTCCTCTTCCTAAGTTCAAATCTGATCCCAGACACATGTTAGCTATGTGATCCTGGGAAAGTCACTTATTCTTTGTTGCCTCAGTTCCTTATCTGTAAAATAAATTGGATAAGAAATGACAAACCACTCCAGTATCTTTACCAAGAAAACATGACTGAAATGACTGAACAAAAAAAACCCAGTAGATTATTCATTATTTTTAGGGAAGCACTGACATGTTTTATAAAAAAAGTTAGTTGGAAGGAAAAATGATATATCTTTTTTTCTAAGTACATTTATCAATTAACTGTCTGTACCTAAGTTTAGTGCACTATATTTTTAATTAAAGGCAAACTTAACATTGGACTTCTTGAATGATAAAGAGAATGTGAGTTAGGCATTAACTGGCTCTGCTTAGGTCTTCAGGTATGTTGGGAATAATATGGTTTGTAGGAGAGAATCATAAGTTCCCAGGTAGGACTTGGAACCATACTAGTCTCCAATAAACTCTTGGCTGTGCTTCTGGTTCAGACTGCCTAGAAATGGTGATGGCATAGATTTTCTAAATTTACTCCAATCTGAACTGGTTTTTTTTCACATTTTCAAAATGAAACTCTTTTTGGTCCATACCAGTCCCACTTAGGATATGTAGTTAAATACTATTGTTAAATACTATGGCCAGAAAATATCATAATAGGACATCATAGATTTGATGAAAACACACTGATTGCAAAATGTTTGTTAATAATGATCTCTTGTTATTTTTCTTTTAAAATTTTGAAAGGGAAGTTAATAAAATGAGGTGAGATCTTTTTGGTTTTTTAGTAATCAGTTGTGATTTTAATAATAGTGGTACCTCTGCAAGTGTTTCATTAGTTATTATCCCCATATTCCTTAAGTGTGCCTTATGCAATTTTAGGATTCTGAGAGACGTGAATAAATTTGGCTGTCATAGCATTTTTAAAGCTAACGCATTTGCATTCTCCCTATTTCTATTGGCTTTAAATATGGCATTTAGAATTTAGCTGTCTGTTTCTCACAATTGGGTATAGTAACCCTTCATTATAAGCATTTAATATTAAATTATAATGGAGCACCTGTACAGAAATGCATGGCAGACTGTCATGAGTACCAGTTGAATTTATAATCTGGGTCATTAGCATTAATATAAAAGTAATTCAGTGATAACTGCAATACTTACCATTGATACTCATTTGATCATATAATCTCTATTTTCCCTTTTCTTACAAGATAAATTTGGACTGAAAATGGACTGAAAAATTTGAATTCAGGAGTTGTAAACTTTGCTATGTGCAATTCTTTATTGAAATATTCATTGAAATGTATTTCTGTTCCAAGTTAAATCATTGAGTGAATGGTAAAACATTTTTAAACTGGCGACCTGGATTCCGTTCCCAACTCTGTCACTTATTAGACAACTGATCTTGGGAAATTCACTTAACCTCCCCGAGATATGAACAGACAGTTCTCCAAAGAAGAAAAATAAAGTACCAATAATATGTATTTTACATATAGAACTTTATTCAGTTGTCTATTTAGCAACTTCTAAGTACTATACATGAGACTGCTTTAGACACTTTAGAAAAGAGGGTTATTGTTTTTTTCTTTAATAACAAAAAAGAAAAAAAGAAGCTAACATGTACAGATCCTAATTCAAGTGGAGGCCAATGCAAATTTCAAAATGTTGGGATATTTTCTGTATGACTTACTCCCCAAACTCTAATCTAGGAAATATGTTTACATTATTGGTTTTTGCAAATTTTAGGATTCTGGGTTAAGTATAAACATTACAAAAACTATACTTTAAAAAAATTGTGTTTTAGGAAAATGAAAACATTTTAAAAATATTTCTTGTAAAACATCAGTAAAGATAAAAAATTTTTAAAACATTTTGTAGTCATTTTTGTAAATAATGTTAAATTTCAATCTTTATTGAAGAAAAATCCTCTTAAATTTCTTATTAATATCTTCTAAAGACACATATTATAAAGTTACCATAGACTTTAAATGAAAGAATTTCCAAGGCTCCTTCACCAGAAAGAATCACATTAATGAGTTATTTTCATTAAGTCATGCTTATATGAATAAGATTCAACTTCATCTGTATTTGAATTCTTACTTGACTTTGTTTCTTTCCATTAAGTTACCTTTCAAAATGACTGATTTTTTTTTTTTAATTCTAAAAGGTGCAACTCTGGTTAAAAGTAAAATACTATTCATTTCTTCCAAAGTGATTGCCTCTGTGGTTATTATTAAACTGCTGAAACTTTGGGGGAATAGTTCAGGACAGGGAAAGATTTCAGATTGAATTGTTCTATTTCTTGTGGTATATGTGAATAGCATGCACATGTTAAAAAAACATGTTTCAAATTGCTAATTTCACTTCCTACAGAACAAATTAGAAAAGATGACAAAATACCAAAGCAGTTAGTGTGTGAGTGGTTATGACAGACTCTCTAATACACTGCTAATGGTCCTTCAAATTGGTTTGACCATATTGTAAAATAGTTTGGAATTATGTGAGAAGTCACTAAATTGCTCATACCCACTCATTGCAGGAAAAAAATTCCAAAGAGATCAAAGACAGAAAGAAAGGTCATATACTTTTTTGGGGGGTAGGAAAAGTTAGAAAACAAAAAACCTAATTGGGACATATGAATATAATAGAATGTTATAATACCACAAGAAATAAATATAAATACTTCACAGAAACATAAGAAAATTTGTATTAAGTGAAACAAAATACAATAAATAGAACCAGCAAAACATTACAATAATTACAATATTTAGGGGCGGCTAGGTGGCGTAGTGGATAAAGCACCGGCCTTGGAGTTAGGAGTACCTGGGTTCAAATTCGGTCTCAGACACTTAGTAATTACCTAGCTGTGTGGCCTTGGGCAAGCCACTTAACCCCGTCTGCCTTGCAAAAACTAAAAAAATAATAATAATAATAATTACAATATTTAAAAAGGATACTAAAGCTAAGTTGAAGATTAAGTAATTGTAATAATATAATGATAAACTGTTTTTTTCTGCCTAGACCCCTGTATACCTTGGTGCTGTCATTGGTTCTTCATCACAATTTGATATGATTTTTTATTAATGCAAAATGCATTAAAGAAGATGCAATACAATTTGCTTTTCCTCTATACTTGATTTTCAGCTAAAACTTCTGCTTATATTGTTTATTCCTACAAAAATGTGAGTTCCTTTAATAGGAAGTATGTCCAGAATTTGGTGGTATTTATCCTTCATTTTTGAAGAAAACCATAACATCAGGGAGGTGATGCCACGACAAGTGCACAAATTGGATATAAATGAGGGGTTGTTGAGCTAAGTCACCAACCTCACTTTCTCCTCCACAACCATCTGGCCCCCAGTGGCCAGATATGAATTAGGATGACAGGAGATGGCATTGAATGGGAGGCAGTCGGGGTTAAGTGACTTGCCCACGGTCACACAGCTAGTAGGTGTTAAGTGTATGAGGCTGGATTCAAACTTCTTTCCTGTGTGCCATCTAGCTGCCCAGAATTTAGTGGGTGTTTTGCCCACAGAAATTATATAAAACATGCTATTTCCTTCCTTCATTCAGAAGAAGGGTCAATGTTCAGTCTGAGTGGAATAGCTAGAAATGACTGGTTTTGAAATAAAAGGAATCAACTTTAATTTTAAAAATAAAAAATTAGCAAAAAAAAGTTGTTTGGTGTGTATATATGAATTGCTTTTAAATACTATTCCTTGAAACCTCACCATTGTGCTTACATGTCATCATCTGCCTAGGCTGCTAGCAGCAGCTGAAGTTCCAGTTTAGCTATGAAGTAACTTTATTCTAAGAGAATAAGTTTTTTTTTTTTTAGACAAAAATTTTAAAATCCCGAGTAAGTGAAATATCCCTTTTCTCCTAGTTGATTTTGTATTTTAATGAGGGAGAGAAAGGTGAAAAGCTAATACTCAAGATTTATTCACAAAGATGACTTTCAGAATATTTAGTCATCATGGATGTCAACAAGAATTCTGTGTCTATATCTTTAGTATTATACAGTGACAACTGATGTGCATAAGGTTGGTCCTGAAAAACTAAGAGTATATTATGTTCATTTTATTTTTAGAGTTTAATGTATTTTAAAAAATAGTGATCTAGGGGAGGCTAGGTGGCCCAGTGGATAGAGCACTGGTCTTGGAGTCAGGAGTACTTGAGTTCAAATCCGGCCTCAGACACTTAATAATTACCTAGCCGTGTGGCCTTGGGCAAGCCACTTAACCCCCATTGCCTTGTAAAAACTAAAAAAAAGAAAAATAGTGATCTATAGTTCATAGTTCTCTCACTTAAAACTGTTGTAGTTTTAGGGTAAATCATTGGAAACTTTTTAAAAAAACTTTTTATTTCTTTTTTATATCACTGAAATTTCTCCCCATATTCCTGCTCTTATCGCTTCCTCAGACCCATGCTATGTAATATATTTTAAAAGTCAAAATATTAGAAAGAAATCAGGAGTCATCAAATTATTGGGGAAAAAAATCAGAATATATGTTCAATGTGTCAAACTCAAGGATCCTCTACTTCTGTAAAAAGGTAAAGTAATTATGATGTCTCACATTGCCTCTTTGAAGTCATAATTTTGTAATTTTTCCACACTAATTTTTTAATTTTTTTTTTGTTCAGATTTTTGCACATCCCTTTAGATAATCATCAAGTAGCACATTACCTGTGAACTGACCAATATTGTTATGGCTATGGCAACCCTTAAATCTTAGAAAATATTAAAATGCCCCTACATCTTGTGTGATCCCCTTCTGCTTCTGTAGTGATAGTATCATCTTATCAGGAAATGGCACAGGGGACTGAGAATCACAATTTGGGACCATCAGTACACTTTAATTTGACTGTTGGTTCTTTAAATGTGAGATCCTTGTCCTTTGACCAGATAGCATTTTTCTTGAGGATCCAATCATATCAACTTTTACTTTCTCATTGTGAACAAAACTTAGAACAAAGGAGATAGTTGTAAATAAATAGAATGACTCACAACCACTTTGTGGAGAAGCAGAAAAAGTTGGGAAATGTTGGTAGAATGGATTTTCTCATATATCCCAAAGCCTCAAAAATGTTTTTTTTCATAGTACATTTGGTCATCCCATATTGCAGTACTAATGATCATCATTTGCAACAAGACAACCTTGAAGATAATTTCACCTCAAGCAACAACACTATTTATTGAGTATGAAGTGGTAGGAAATGAAGGGCTTGTTAGGACACACTCCAAAACAAATCAACATACATACTTGGTGACTTAAGTGCAAAGGTTGGAGACAAATGAGGATAGATAGAAATATATGAGGAAAACATTGCTCCCCAGAAAAAAAATGAGAAAATTTAAAGACTTGACTCTATGTGATGAGTAATTTCTTTTAAAGAGAATTAGTAGGAGCTGCATATGGTAAGAACCAAAAACATTTTTTTCACTTTATATTTTTTATTAAAGATTTTATTTTGAGTTTTACAGTTCTTTTTTTGCAAGGCAATACAGTTAAGTGGCTTGCCCAAGGCCACACGGCTAGGTAATTATTAAGTGTCTGAGGCCAGATTTGAACTCAGGCACTCCTGACTCCAAGGGCTGGTGCTCTATCTACTGTGCCACTTAGCCACCCCAAGTTTTGCAATTTTTTCCCCCAATCGTACTTCCCTCCCCCCCACCCACAGAAAGCAGTTTATCAGTCTTTACATTGTTTCCATGTTGTACATTGTTCCAAATTGAGTGTGATGACAGAGGCATATCCTTTAGGAAGAAACAAGAAGTATAAGAGATAACAAGATCAGACAATAAGATATCTGGTTTTTTTTTTCTAAATTAAAGGGAATAGTCCTTGAATTTTGTTCAAACTCCATGGTTCTTTCTCTGGATACAGTTGGTATTCTCCATTGCAGACAGCCCAAATTGTCCCTGATTGTTGCACTGATGGAATGAGCAAGTCCATCAAGGTTGACCATCACCCCCATGTTGCTGTTAGGTTATACAGTGTTTTTTCTGGTTCTGTTCATCTCACTCAGCATCAGTTCATGCAAATCCCTCCAGGCTTCCCTGAATTCCTGTCCCTCCTGGTTTCTAATAGAACAATAGTGTTGCTCCATGACATATATATAGCACAGTCAAAAACAATTTTTTAAAAAGGAATTTGACTGTATTTAACAGGCAGGAAAAGACTTCTTTATTTTGTTTTGTAAGGCAATGAGGTTAAGTGACTTGCCCAAGGTCACACAACTAGGTAATTATTACGTATCTGAGGCTAGATTTGAACTCGGGTCCTCCTAACTCTAGGACCAGTGCTCTATCCACTGTACTACCTGCTGCCTCAGGGAAAGACTTCTTAAAGCCATAGAAGCTATTCTTAAATCAGTTGTCTGTATTTAGTAGACTATTGATTCTTCAGAGCTAAGATAAAAAAAAAGAATAATAATGAGGGAAAATGGCATACAGTTAAGATTTGAGTTATTTAAACATGTATTGTAAATCAGAATGGAAAATGATTAATAGAAAGGACATCAGTGTTGATTATAATCATTTAATTCAGAAGTTAAACTTTTATTTCATTGAAGAAGATCAAAAAAGTCACAAAAGTTACTCAGTAAACATTTACTTGCCACATGGAGACAGAGAGAGAGAGAGAGAGAGAGAGAGAGAGAGAGAGAGAGAGAGAGAGAGGACTGCTAAAGGCAACAGCATGCTAGAATATAAATATCTAAAAATCTTAAAAATTTGGATAACAGATAATTATGAGCAATATAATTTCATAAAACAGTGGCTACATTGGAGGATAAGACTAGTCTAAAGAAAGCTTGGCAAGATATCCTGCTAAGCAAAGTCATCCAAAGTTAAATTTAAGGATAAAAACAAAGAAAACTGCAAATGGAAGAAAAATGGAAAAGATTTACAGAAACTATTATAGCAAACTCTTTTCTCCATTAATGATAATGGAATTATCTTGCTTGGATCTTAACATCACAGTCCCTTAGGTACTTAAAGAGGAAATGGAAATGGCACTAATGTGAATAAAAATGGGAAATGCAGTTTGATTAGACTAAGTATATATAGAAGTAAAAATATTCATCCTGGAAATGATACAATTATGAGAAATTGGTTTATATGGTATCCTAAAGAGTTAACAAAGTCATGGAAGATGTCTTGGACATTATTAATACCAAAAAAGGTGAGATGTACCCTACTGGGTATGCCTACTTACTTTTTTATATATTCTCTCCGATCTATGCAAAATCTCTAAGAGGATCACCATCATGCAAATTAAGGGTATTTTTGATAAAAACAAAACAGTAGTAAGGGACAAGCAGGCATTTGCAAGTGTTATTAAATAATGGACACATCTTTGGCTGAAAACTTTAGCAAATACAAGATCCATCTTTGCTTGTTTTTTGTTGGTTAGAAAAAGTATTTGATTCAACAAAACAAAATTTCTTCCTGCAGGCTCTTTAATAGAAAGAATATCTCCTACCAATATATCAAGATCACTCAAGATTCCTAGGAATATATAACATAAATAATTTAAAATTATCTCTAAAACTTAGTGAAAACTTTGTTGTTGTTCAGTCATGTCCTACTCTTTCTGAGCCTATGGACCATATACTCTACTAACAATCATCAGGTAGTGAATAAGATAGACAAATATATGCTTGCTTGTAATGGAGAGGATCCAGCATAGAATTCAGATGGAAAAAGGATGCTTGGGGATGGTGGGATCCTCCCAAAAGCTCCTGTGTGTAAATGACATTGTGTTGTTTTTCTCAGCCCCTATGATTTTGCAGAGCCTCTTCGAAAGAGATCACAAAGGATATTGGTCCATACATCTACACAGGAAAATTAAAGTAAATGAAAAATGTGTATTGTCCAAATTTTGGCATGCTTTTGTTTCAACCTCTAGATCTTTTCCTTCAATTAATGTAAATGGGACAGAAAATAAAGATAGACAATAAGCTGAACCAGAATTGAAGGAGAGAGTAGACTGAATTATTTTCTAAAGTCATAAAGCATTTTGATTGCATATGACAAGGCTCATCTTTTCAATACATTTTTCTAGTGTTGAAGTGCAACAAGATTTGGAACAACATTATCTCTGAAGATTTTAAGGATAGACATCTTACAGAAGGCACAGTGTAAAACAAGTCACAGCATAGAATTAATAAAGAATTCTGGAAGAAGAAAAGTAGTGTAAGATGTCAATAAGGAATTCTATGACAAGAAGAGGAGTTGGTAACATGGTGAGAGTCAGGGATGATAGCCAGTGTGTTTCACTGGTATCCTTGCAATATCAAGAGAAAACAGGGACATTATATGGCAATAGGGAGTGAGAACCCCTTTGGGAAATTGTTTAGGGAAAATCATGAACAAGAGTCACAGAGATGGGTAGGCATAGATGGATTGTGCTCTACATCCTTGCACTGCATCAGTGGGATTTCCTTGGATCTGAATTGATAAGATCACTAATTCATTTGAGTACTTAAGAGTTTTTTTTTAGAGGAAAATATATCTGAAGAATGAAATTTCAGAAAAATGAAAAATTTAGAAACCCCCTCCCCAAAGTTTGTTGTGAAGTGATTTGATATATATTCTCATTTAAAAGGCACTTGTGATTTTTACTTTTAAAAAGTTACAAAATTTGTGGGAAAGATAGAATGAAATCATGTAATAAATAAAATTCTGCCTCCTCCTATGGACAACTTCTAGAATGATCAGTTGTTTTCCATTTTGGATTTGCCTCTTTGTTATACACATATCAATCAATATACATGTGTCTGTCTCTGTGTGTGTGTGTGTGTGTGTGTGTGTGTAGTTTTGGTAATCTATCAGACATTAGAAGTAAGGAACATTCTTTTTTTTTTTATAATGGTACATATCACAATTCCTGCCATACACAGCAGGTGCTTAATAAGTGTTGAATGATTGATTGTCTAAATAACCAACAACCTGAAGTAGTACCAAGAATTCTGGATTTGGAGTCAGAAATTCTGCCTTTGACACATTAGTATTGTGACTTTGAGTCAGTCAGATAACTTTTCTGTGCCTAAGTTTCTTTCCTTGATTTGTTCTGGTTTGGTTTACTCCCTATCTCCTCAACTCTAGGAATGCATTACAATAAGGATAGTTTCCAAAAGTTGATACTCTTTTAGAGTGCCAGACTTCACTAAGTTCCACAGATAGTTGAGAAGGGGGAACCCCTACCAAAAACATTGGTAATGGAACTCCACTCCCTTGCTAAGACTGATATAGGTTCTGATAGTAAATGCTTGTATTTTTTCTCTCAAGCCTATACTTTGAAGCTGCTGCATCATTTCACAACAGCGGAGCAGAAGGCAGCAGTTAGTAAAGTCATTCCTTTGCTGTTAGTGTTAATCATTGTGCAAAAATGCCACTTCTGTGAGGTGCCAGACATCCGTACTTCATTAATAAGCTGCAGGTTGATGTTTAACCTGTACTGCACATGTAAAACTCTGTAGCAGTAAACATTTTCACATGGCAGGCTAAGTTTTCAGGAGTGTGTTGTGGTTATGCCAGCCCTGTCAAGTTTTTTTTAAGTCATTCCTTTAAAGAGTCTACTAGTGTTCCCCACATTTCTACAGAAAATGATGCTAGAACAGCTTGTGGAAAAAATTGCATTCACAGTGCAGGAGAATAAGTCACAGCAGAACCAAAAAGTTAGGTCTTTCTTGATCTATGGTAAATTTATTGAACCAAGATTCTACCTTATACCAATAACACAAAGTTATCTAGTATGAGTAGAAGTATAACATGGAAGAATTTTAAGATTATCTCTAAAACTTAACTGAAAACTTTGTTGTTTTTTAGTCATGTCCAACTCTTTCTGAGCCTATGGACCATACTTTCCCTGGGGTTTTCCTTAGCAAAGATACTGGAGAAGTTTGCAATTTCCTTTGATTAAGGTAAACACATTAAGTGACTTGCTAAGAGTTATACAACTGATAAATGTCTGAGGCTGCATTTGAATTCAGGTCTTCTTCATTTCCACCCAAATTCTCTTTCTCCACTGAGCCATGTAGATGCTTTCTAGGCAAACAATAATGTCTGTCCTTCATTTTTGAAGGAGACCACAATATCAGGGAGGTGATGCCATGACAAGCACGTGAATTGGATTGGGTGGGTGGGGGTGTTCTGTGCTAAGTCACCAGCCTTACTTTCTCCCCCAGAACCATCTGGGTCCAGTGACCAGATATGGATCAGGATGACTGGAGATGAGCCTGAATGCAAGGCTTTGAGGGTTAAGTGACTTTTTTCAAGGTCACATAGCTAGTAGGAGTCAGGTGTTGCACTAAAACATTACCTGTTTTTAAGTGTCAGAAATATAAACTATGGATTACTAATTTTCAATGAATTAGAATAAAAGCTTCTCATTACAAAAAATAATATAGTTTCTTTAACTCATAAGATTTTTGAACTTTTTAAAATTTAAAAGTTATTTTTAACTCACCATTTTTCACTGGTTTTTGTTGTTGTTTTTGCAAGGCATTGGGGTTAAGTGACTTGCCCAAGGTCACATAGCTAAGTAAGTATTAAGTGTCTGAGATTTATTTGAACTCAGCTTCTCCTGACTTGAGGATTTGTGCTCTATCCACCATGCCACCTAGCTGCCCCTTTGCACTATTTTAAGGCTATCTTTTTGTACTGTAGACATGAAATTTGTTAAGTCCTTGGTGATGAGTACTCTCCTCCCTCACCTCTTGGTATATTATACACTTACATATATGTTTGTTATATATGCATGTGTTTTTACTCCTATATGTGAGAGACTTCCTGGGCATAACTGCTGATAGTATAACTGAGTTGATTAGTTTTATCATGTCAGAACCATCCATGTGGCCTGGCATTTCTTCAGAGAGAAAAGGCTGTATTCTGGTTCAATTTGTTCTCTCCTCCCCCCCCCCCTCCCTCCACCCTTCCCCAACCCAGTACATTTTGTCTACAGAGACAAACTCCTTTGCTGCTACATTTGGACTTAGCTTGGATAGAGGGGATTATAAAAGAGGGCATTCTCAGGACTAATCTTCCTTCATGACTGTGAATTTACTTAACACGGGGTCTGAAGGGAAGAAGAATCATTTGAATTACTTTAAAACATTTGGCTTATATTCCATAAATTATCAGACCTACCAGTGACAGATGTACTAGCTTAAATACCAACATTTGTTTTGACTTTTAAGTCAAATTCTACATGTTTCTTGCTCTAGAGTATGTGAACCTAAGGAAGTATGGTATAACAAGGGTACTTGCATCTGTAATTAGAAGAACCAGGCTCAAATCTAGGTGTTAATGAGTATTTTCTGAGTGACTTTGGGTAAATAACTTTACCTGTCTGAGCTTCAGTTTACTTGTCTGCAAAATGAGAAGGTTGAACCCTATAATCATATGACCTTATAATACCCAAAAGGCAGTCATGTGTTTCAAATGTTGTGTACTTAAGATGATCTGAAATGTAATAAAAAAGCAAAGGCAGCACAGATTCTAATTAAGGTTTAAAATAACATTTATGTCCTATATTTTTAATTTTTAAAATGGTACATGCAAATCTATTTACAGTTTGGTCCTTTTGGTCTTTGTTCCATGAAACTCATTCATTTTGATGTGCATAAATAACTTTGGTGCGGTATTGTGTAGTAGCATCTTTGAGACATTTAAAATTTTGTTTTCCTCTCTTACACTTTTCTAATTTACATGTTTTACCCACATTTTCTGCCTTAAGCATCTTAACATGTTGAATGTTGGTTGCCACATTAAGATTTATTGAAACAAATTTATTTTGTCTTGACAAAGATGTTCATTGGATTCATACTTAGAGATAGCAATTGTTATATGATTTCTCTTTCATTATTTTATTCTCTTCTCTCTCTCCCTCCCTGTCCCTCTCATTCTCTCCCCCCTTCTGTCTTTCTCTCTCTCTCTCCCTCCCCTTGTTTTTATCTGTCCTTCTCTGTCTTCCTCTGTCTTCCTCTATTCCTCCCTCCTCTATCTCTTTCCTCCCCAATTCACTTGAATAGTTGTTTTTCTGGAGTCTGATGAAATATGCTTGCCAGAGAATTACTCTTGCCAGAGAAGGATTTCTTTCTTAGGCTCAACAAGGCAGAGAACTTATAAAATCGCAGATTTAGAGTTTATAAAGACACTGAGTCCAAATTCCTTGTTTTACAGACAAGGAAAAGAAGGCTTATCAAGATTAAGGGACTTGCCCAGTGTCATGCTGTTAATAAAAGTCCAAGTCTAAAGTTACGTGACCTATCCCTTAAACTGTTTTGTGAGAAAGAGGGTCATGTAAGTAGCAATTGCTGAATCCATCCTAAGTGTGACACTCTCTATTGAAGATAACCGTATCAGTTGAATATATTCCTGAACAAAGAAGAGTATAGCTTGGAACCTGTTCTATATTAAGTGGTATGTTACTAAAGGTTCTAATTGTAATTTTATGGTTTATTTGGGGTTTAGAGCTTTCTATGTTGAGTCATACATGAAAATAGAAGGAGTTATTATTGTACTGGAATCACAGGATTTCTTTTTCTGAATCATGCCTAGCTAAACGAAACCCAAAGTGGGGGCTCCCTTTGATTTTTTTTAAAGGTGCAGTGGCTAAGTCAGCGCCACCAAATGTGATAAAAGCTGAATGGTGGTTTCCTTAAGTAATACAGTTTCTTTTATAGAGCACTATGAGTGCAAGAGTGAGAAAGAAACTTTCTGTTCATGTTTACATAGTTTCAGCCTGGTTATGGATAGCACTGGGTAAGAGTGCTATTATATACATATACACATGCACATACATAGTCATAGACATACAGAAGTGACCAGAGAGTCTTGACATAGTAGTAATTTAATAAATCCTTCCTTTCCCTCTTCCCTTGTCCCTCCTCCTCCCCTCTCTTCTACTCTACTCCCCTCCCCTCTCTCATTGAATGGGAATAGACATTTCACTATAGTTTCTAGATCATTTATAACTGCTAGATTATTGAAGAAGGACTCTGAGTTCCTTCTTGCTTCATCTAGGTAACTTTTTATAAACTTAGTATAGTAACTTTAAAAGGACAGTTAAATCATAAGATTTATATAGAGAAAAGAAATTAGAGATCACTGATCATTGTTTTGCCCATAAGGAGAGTGAGATGGAAAGTTGGAAAATTATTTGTCCAAGGTTATAAATGTAATAGGGAAGATCATAAATGTGAAGAGCTGCAATAGGAAAAAGGCTTATTTTTAGTTATACAGTCACAGTCAGCAGCATGGAGAGAAAGTATATGTAGTGGGTAGGGGACTTGACTGAGAGTCAGAAAGAGATGAGTTCAAATCCCACTTCTTACTCTTACTATCTTTGTTACCATTGACAAGTCACAAGCTCTTTTGCTCTCAGGTAACTTTTTAAGTTATATTATGTAATGGCTGTGCTTTGCATTGGACTTCAAATGAAGAAGATATGGTTGTGAATTTGGCTTCAGATACTAGCTGTGTGACTGGGGAAGTGACACAACTCTGAGTATTCATTTCTTCAATTGTGAATTAGTAGTAATGGCATCTTCTGTCTCAGAATTGTGAGGAGCACTTGTAGTGAGGTCTATAAAGTATTTTGCAAACCTTAATACATTATATAAATGTTAGCTATTGTTATGGTATAGAGTTCTGGATTTAGACTCAGGCTGACCCAAATTCAGATTTAGCAAATGAGGCTTATTAACTATGTGATCCTAACCAAATATTTAAGTTGCATAAGCTCAGCTGCACTTTTCTCATTCATAAAATGGGAATAAATAGAATCTACCTACCTCACAAAATT
The DNA here is from genome assembly GCF_037893015.1 of Macrotis lagotis. Taxonomy (NCBI): domain Eukaryota; kingdom Metazoa; phylum Chordata; class Mammalia; order Peramelemorphia; family Peramelidae; genus Macrotis; species Macrotis lagotis. The sequence goes on from NC_133666.1 coordinate 393,475,996, forward strand.
GTTGTAAGGAATCAAATGAGGTATTTTTTTCTAAAATACTTGGTCATGTAATATCACCTCAATAATACTGAGGTTAAAAAAGATGATACTAGTTTACAGGTAAATTGAAATCATTCATAGAATTTGATTATTTCCCAAAGGCAGTTCAAATGGTTCTTTTTCTTTTTAATTTAGAGCCTAGTTCATTGTCCATTTACTGGGTCTAACCAAGATTTCTGTACTGATAGTTACATTAAACATGCTGTCCATCCAGCTTCATGTCATATTTCATGTCATAACTGGGAAATGGGAATTTACTTAGACTTGACCCTTTTGAATGATTATGGATTTCATTCAGAAGATTTTACAGTGTTTGGAGTCTTGATACAGTTGGGGCTGTCATCTTCAAAGAAAAGTCATTAGAAGACCTCTCATTGAGACCCTGTTGGACTGCCTTTGTTAACAACAGCATAAACCTTTAGCAAATGTATGTCTTTCTGTTCAATACTTCACTTGATATTATTAGTCAAGTGTTCAGAAAGTGAAATTAGTTTTATAGTTAAATGTCTCCAAGTGTTTATTTTGGGGTAGACAGTCATCTTGTTGACAGAGCCTTAAAAACTGATAGCTGATTTACTAAATTAAATGCTTTTTTCGTTTTGTGGTCAACAAACAAATCAATGGGATATCATTTCCCATATATTGTATAATTATCTGTGTGAATCTAAAGATGTAGTCTCTTAAAGAATTTGGTTTGTGAAAGACTGCTTATTCCCTTGGGAATGGGAAGGACCCTTATCAAGAATGTCTTCAATATATATGCTATTTTTTAATGTGGGTGGGTGCATGTGATATGTATGTGTATGTATTTATGCATATGTCTTATTTTATAAAGATGGGAAATTAAGTAATTAGCCTTTTATTTTTAAAATGAGGTCTGAAAATTTCTCCCTCCTTTTTGGTATCTTCCCCTCTTTCAGATACATTGATAACTAGTTTTTTGGAATGCTCTTAAAATTGTTTTACCTCCAACTTTTACTTCCTCTATATATCTGATCTAGTTTAGCTACTTATCCCATCTTTGTTTTCTTTGGTGCTGTTTCTACATCCTGTAGAACAGGGATAGGGAATTTTTTTTCTGCAAAGGCCATTTGGATATTTATAACATCATTCACCTGCTATATTTGGTCAAACATTTAATTTATTTGCCCCTAAAAAGCTCTTAGATATATTGAATTTTGAATTCTTTCCTCAGAGATTAAATGTGCTTATTCCTTGATGCTAAAAAAAAATTTGCAATAGAAGTCTTTGTGGTTATTTTGGTCATATCTGTTATTGTTCTTTTTCAACTTTAAATACCCTCAGAATGAGTTGGTTTGTTTGAATCTCTTACCAAATTTTATTCAACTTGTTTTTTTATGCCACTCTTCTTGTTTTTATGAGGTGATAGAACTAACAATTTTCCACCATCCTCCTCCATAAGATTTTATAAGTGAATCTGTAGTCTAAATTAGTATAATCTTTTAATTTGAGATCAAGATAAGGAGACTAGAAATTATCTTATTTAATTTTTATAGGAAATCATTATAATCTGTGTTAATATCTACCCCTCCTTCCTTATTGAATTTAAACCATTGTTTATGAATAGGCCAAGTTATAGTTTTAATTATATTATCTAATTTTTTATTTTAATATTTTTCTAGTTTTGTATTAAAATTGATTTACCTACATAAGGAAAGGAAAAGATCAGTTTTTCCTCCAAGTCAGTGACATGTCTAACATGTGCTATATGACATAGGTATAAATATAATTCTCAACATAGCATACAAGTTAAAATTTTATATATTTTCTGTTTTAGAATATTAGTAAAATTTATGGAATAATTGTTTTATGGTATAGCTGGAAATAATTGAGAGAATAATAAAGTAATTTTTTTAGGAAGTACCTTAGAAATCTTATATAACACTATTATTTTAAAGATGATAAAAACTGATCAAAAGAGCAAAACAACATGAGCAAGCAAAAAAACACCACATGTGAGACTCAAAAGTTTAGTTTGAAGAACAATAAAATTGATTTTTACATTTTTAACTATATTTTATTTCATGAGGCAGCCCTAAATAAAAGTTGGTCTTGTGTTAATCATCTTCTTTCTCGCTTTATAGGAAGTGATAAAACCTTTTGCTTTTTTCTAAGGAAGATACTCTTGCTTCAGAGAGAGGGATTGTGGAATTTAGGAAGTAGCAGCATAAAGAGTAAATGAAATCAGTGGGATGCAGTCCTATCCACAGATCCACAGAGGATTGTGATATAACAGTCTGATTCCAAGTTAAAGCCAAAGGAAGATGAAAGTCTAAATGCAACAGGTACTTAAGAGGCATAAAACATAGCATTAAGGCTTAGAGAGTTCTGGATGGAGTGCCAGGACTGGAGTGTGGAGGACTTGAGTTCAAATCTTGATTCAGATACTTACTAGCTGTGGGACCCTCGGCAAAGTTACTTTCCCTTTTTTGCCTTGGTTTCCTCATTTGCAAAATGAGCTGGAGAAAGAAATGGTGAACCACTGCTTTATGTCAAAAACAAAGAAACAAACCAACACCATTAGGGTCATAAAGAGTCAATCACAGCTGAAATGACTAAACAACAGCAAATCATAGCATCATTATTTTCCTTTCCTTGCTGATTAGTTTTAGACTCTTTTCCTTTACTTTCCAATCCTTAAAGTGCTATGTAAATATGATAGTATTATTAGTCTGTTGACTGTAGGAGTATTAGCTTTATAAGCAGAATGTAGTATTATATATATATTTTTTTTCTAGTTCCTATATCTTTTTTTTTTTTAGGTTTTTGCAAGGCAAACGGGGTTAAGTGGCTTGCCCAAGGCCACACAGCTAGGTAATTATTAAGTGTCTGAGACCGGATTTGAACCCAGGTACTCCTGACTCCAGGGCCAGTGCTTTATCCACTACGCCACCTAGCCGCCCAGTTCCTATATCTTTTAATCTTTCCTTTCCGTTTCTTTTCTTTCCTTGAGGTGGGACAATTGGTTAAGCTCTACCCAAACCAGTGATTTCATAGATGTGAGAAAATCCCAGGACAGGAACCTCCTTATATTGATGCAAATCAACAGCTCATCTCTAATCTTTGGTCTTAGAAAGTTACTAGAGGCACTGAGAGGGTAAGAAGATTGTCCAAGATTTATGCAACAATATGTGTCAGAAGTAGACCTTCTGGATTCTCAAACCATTCCTCAATTCACTGGACCATCTACTATTTCCTGTTTTCATACTTTGTTATTTTTCTTTGTTTTTTTTTTTTCCCTGTGGTATGAAACAGAATTTTTCTGTTTTTTCTGTTTTGACTATATTGGCTCTTGTCCCCAGGACACATTTTCCTTTGCAGGACAGGATACTAGATCTATATTTAATATCAGGCATTTCCTTTTCTATGTTTGGTGCTAGCCTATTTTACAGCTTATTGATAGTGGCTAAGTCATGTCTATAAGTAAGAGAAGTGACCAACCCTACAAAGAGGGGAAATGACTTCGTAAGAGCCCCCTCTGGAATAAGGGATAAAGACCAAGAGATACATTACCATGGGGACTGGTGATGATGAAAATAACATTTGCTATGCTCTGTCTCTACTTGCTTTAGGGATGCATATTAGTGTCATAATTTGATAATTTGTTACAGTCCATTTGTCCTTCAAGTGATGCTGTCATAAACCTTGAAAGTCACTAACTGAAAGTGGGGCTTCTGACAGCTGTCAGCTCCAAGATACCAGTAGAAAGTTAATATTGTTATTAATATCTCTTATTAAGGTACAAGCAATGTCACAAGACAGACTTATCATTCATACTCTGATTTTAATGGGTTAGATTTACCAGACAGCTTTTGTAATTTAAAGAATCATTACTTACTCTTGATTTCATTCATTTCTCCTGGGGATTAGTGATGTCTCTGTTCCAATCCAAAGAAAACCAAATCTTAAGAATGATCAAAGCCAGTCAGCCAATATTCACTTATAATATAGATGTATAAAGTTACTTTCCCTATATATGTGTGTGTGCGTGTGTGCATGCACACACACACACACACGCGCGCGCACAATTAGAGGGGTGAAAGTATGAAAAGACAGCCCCTGTCCACAAGGAACTAAATCATTCTTTTTTTTGGCAAGGCAATGGAGGTAAGTGGACTTGTTCAAAGTTACACAGCTAAGTAATTATTAAATGTTTGAGGTCGCATTTGAACTCAAGTCCTCCTGACTCCATGGCTGGTGCACTATCCACTGTGCCACCTAACTTTCCCAGAGCTAAATCATTCTAAACAAGAAAAAAAAGGAATACATTTTCTTTGATAACAGGGTTATTGCTTCTAAATCTCTAAATAGTCCTCATCCATGTTAAGAAGGATTGGGAGGAAGAAGGTGCTGCTATCTACCTTGAATAAAACCCCATGAAGATGATTTCCTTATATAGAGAACTGGAATTGCCATTCTACAGACTTTCCTTATCTTTCTGGGCTTAGGTCTCTTCATAATAAGGCAGTATTTTATTGTGATTTAAGATAAAATAAGACACTTACAATGCATACTTCCTTAGTGCAGTTCATTGCAATATTTATTGTTGTTTCGTTAGGTGATGTCCATTCCTCTGAATTTGTTTTCTGAGTAGAAAGAATGATTTGACCCCCTTTATGAATAAGCAATTATTGTCCATTTTAAAACACATTAAATGTGATCTGTTAACAAAGACCTAAGTGATTCTGCCTTCTCATCAAAAGGCAGGTTAGCACAGTTGTTAGTAATTTGCTTCAGAACAATAATAACAATATTAACAATAACAGTTGATCATTCTTTATATTTAACACTTGCATGCACTGTCAGCCTGGGTCTCCACATGGCAACTGCTATTTCTCTCCTCAAAATTCTAGAGGACCCTAAAGGAGTTTCCCTTTATTGAAGATTCATGAGAAATGACAAAATTGGCATTAGAGTTAAACCTTTGATTAACTGATCAATTTGATAGCCATATTCTCTTTTAATAAAGATATTAGAACTAGTATTTTGTTAGTTACTTTTAGTGGGATTTGGTATTTGTTTAATAAACTTCACCAGAATGGTATTTTTTAGAAGTGGGATTTCCTGGATATAAAAACAATGATATAAATATGAATTCAGCTGAATCTGACCTTACATGAAGTTGTCAATGAATCAGAAAATTCCATATGCAACAATTTAATATATTTCTTGGTCTTTACATATATGATGAATTTTTTTAGAAGAGTAGAACTTAAAAGAATATTCTGTACTAAATGTACCATAGTATGGGAGTAGCTAAATGGCACAGGAGATGTATTTCTGGACCTAGAATCAGAAAGATTCATTTTCCTAAGTTCAAATGTGGTCTGTGACCCTGGACAAGTCACTTATTCCTGTTTGCCTCAGTTTTGTCATCTGTAAAATGAACTGGAGAAGGAAATGGCAAACCACTCCAGTTTCTTTGTCAAGAAAACCCTGAATGGGGTCATAGGATCATGATTTTTTTAAAAAGCTGAACAACCTGATCAAAATTGACTGATACTCTGAGAAAATAAAGACTGCAGCTAAGATCTAGTTGTTAAAATAGAACCAACCACCCACTTATCTTGATATATGCTTTGGACTGTTTTTGAATGGCAGTCTATGTAATTCATCTCTGACTAATTCGTAGCCTCCGGTTTTATGTTTTACATTTTCTATCTGAGAATTACAAGGTATGGAACTATTTTTAAAAAATCTATACTATTTTTAAGGTTTGGAGCTTTTTTAAAAAAAAGTCAAATTATATTTAGAACCACATGGATCAGTTATTCATATATTTTAATGTTTGAGTACTGTTGCATTTTTCCTAGTCCTACTGATTCTTTCTTGGGAAATTATTCCCTGTGAAAAAAAAGAATCCTGTACCTGGGTTCTTCTTCTCTGCTTCTGGAAAGTAGAAGTTTATCATTAGCTAACGGATCCTTGTTTGATTGTCCTTTAAGTTATATACTGTTTCTTCTCTCCTTTGGATAAAGGACTGGGTCTGGAGACAGGAAGACCTGAATTTACATCTGCTCTCAAACATTCACTAGCTGTGTGACCCTGGATAAGTCAATTAATCTTTACCTGCCTCAGTTTCCTCAACTGAAAAAATGATTAGAATAATAGCAAACACCTCTCAGGGTTGCATTGAGGCAAGTGAGATATTTGTAAAGTTCTTAGCATAATGCTAAGCATTGTAGGCAATTGGTAATATTTATTCCTTTCCCTTTCTTAGATTTGACACTTGAGATGGAAGTATTATATGGCCTAGTGTTCCTCAGACTATAATATTAAAGCTTCTTCACATGCAATGATTCACATGCTTAAATGGTTTCTTTGCAGACCCATTATTAGTTTGTATCTAGACAGGTGTATATCTGTATAAGCCTGTATAAATCTACAGGCTTATTTGCAAAGCCCTTAATGGTTTTTTTCCTTTTGTTTATCTTCTCCATTCCTGAGATACATCTATGCTTCCATTGCTGGAATTACAGTAAAATAAATTCATTGCTAGAAGAAAGAATGGGTCTATCTTTTCCCCTAAGATTCCACTCCCATTCCTATATGGACAAAGGAGAGGTGTATGAACTCCTCTCCAGGATGAAGTAACTCTAAGGTTACCATTTTGTTTGAACTACTCTTTTCTTCTAAATGTATTAATTCATCTTTGAAAAGTATCTACTTTTGGGGTCTAGGTGGCACAGTGGATAGAGCACCCGGTCCTGGAGTCAGGAGTATCTGAGTTCAAATCCAGCCTCAGACACTTAATAATTACCTAGCTGTGTGGCTTTGGGTAAGCCACTTTAACCCCATTTGCCTTGCAAAAACCTAAAAAAAAAGTATCTACTTTGTTCTTATTCAGAAGCCATTTGCTCATTGGTTGGTTGACTATTTCATAACTTGATTAATAGGAATATCATAAAATTTTGAGTGGCAAGTCTGTCAGAATGATTTTTCTGTTGACCTTACTAATTAAATTCTTATTTATTAAATTATGCCAGTCACTATACTACATACTAGGGGACAAAAGTGTAAAAGGCCATGCCTTCAAGGAACTTATATTTCACTTACCAAGATGAGCATCATCAAGTTTCTGAGTGTCACCATTTGAGCATATGTCAAATACAAAACACATGAAATCACTTAAAAAGAAGATCATTTGAGGAAATCTGTTTATCATTAACTAAAAAAGTTATATTTTTATTACTCCAGAAAATTATTTTTCATGTGTGTGTTTGTCTTTTTTGTGTGTTTATGTGTATTTTTGCCAAGACATGTGATTTCATTAATGTAGGGAGTTTCTAGATAAATATATATTGACAGCTGCTTTCTTACAGTTTTAGAGTTTCCTGAGGCAAAATGAGACTTAACTAGAATCACAGAACTAATATGGATCAGAGATAGGATTTAAACATATAAGTTACTTGAACCCAGGTTACTTCTATTCTGAGACTAGTTCTTTATCTAGGAATAATTTTTCACTAGCTGACATATGCTGGAGGTCTTAACACTTTCACTCCAGAATGCCCACCATCGTGTCTCCCAGGTCTTGCTTGGAGAGTGCTTCAATTGCCTTTATATCATACCAGCTCTCACCATGTCTCATTTTACACCAATGCCATTTTATCATTACTTCATTGGCCTCATAGCCATGAACACACACTGCCTTTCCTGCTTTTCCATTGCTAGAATCATGATAAAAATCAGTTCATTACTACCAGAAAAGAGTTGGTCAGTCTTTCCTCCTTGGCTCCACTCCCCATTTCTGTAACTTTCCAAATCAACCTATTTTTCCTTGGGGGAAAAATAATAATAATAATAATTATATATATATATATGTAATGTATATATAAATACACAAACATGTGTAACTTTGTTTCTAGACAGGTGTATATCTGTATAAATAGAATTACATATAAATCTACAGGCTTATTTGCAAAGCCCTTAATGGTTTTTTTCCTTTTGCTTATCTTCTCCATTCCTGAGATACATCTATGCAAGAATATATATATATATATATATATATATATATATATATATATGTGTGTGTGTGTGTGTATATATATATATATATATATATATATGCTCATGTATGTTATATCTTCTTAAAATTAAAAGCACTTTGAAGACAAGGACCATCTTTGTTTTTATATCCTCAGCTTTTAAAACACTTAAATGATTTTTCATTCACATATTATTTGTATTACCTTAATATCATTAGTGTGCTTAGAATTAGACATAGACTCTCAGTGGTAGTCTCTTTTTATTCAGTGATTCTGATGAATTTTCAAACTTTTCTTGTTTTGTTACAATGTTATTTGTCAAGTTCATCTTTCCACATTTAATTATTCACATCAAGTTCATTTAATAAGCAGCAATAAAACAATAATCACTTAAAACTCCGTAAAATAAGTCTTCTGCCTCCATGTCTCTGCTAAATCTGCCTGAAGGTTACTAGTGACCTCTTCCCTGAAATATCAGAAACAAATTTTTTAGATCCCATATTCCTAACCTCTCTGTGACTTGGATCTTCTTGATCATTACCTTTTCTCTTTTGACTTCTGTTAAATGACTTTTCCTCTTTCCATATCTCTTAATAAGTCTTTCTATATTTCCTTTACTTGTTTTTCCTACTCTCCAATAATGGGCATTCCCCAAAGTTGTATCCTCAGCTTTCTGTTCTTTTCCTTGAAGGAACTTATCTACATTCAGATTTAAACAGTTATGTCTGTAAATGACACACACACACACACACACACACACACACACACACACACACACACACACACACACACATATATATTCTATATAAATATAGATCTAGATATACATATTATATATATATATATATATGTATATATATATATATATATATATATCCAACTCAGACATTGGTTTGAATTTTGTATTTCCAACTGCCTATAATAAAAATTCATTTAACTTAACCGTGCTTAGTTCAAATTCAGCCTGTCTAAAATGAGTCTCATTTGCCTTATTCAATATAAATTAATAGTGTGAAGTGGCTATCAGAAGAAGCTAATAAAATATTATGCAGAACTAACATCACTATAGTTTTTAGAAATAGGCAGTAGCCTCCCTCTCCTGCATTTTTAAGAGGAACATTGACTACTTGGGAGTAGGTCAAGAAAAGGATATCCAAAATGGCAAAGAAACTCAAAATTATGTTGTATGAGGAATGATGAAAATGAATAGGAATGTTTAGCTTGGAGAAGAGACTACATAGGTTAAGTATAATAGATTTTTCCCTCAAATTTGAAGAATTTTGTGAAGAAAAGTGATTAGATTAGTGTTATAGAATTATCTTGGATCTTTGTTTTGCTAATAATAGTTGTCATTCATAGTTGATCATCATTCAATACTGCTGTTAGTGTGTAAACAATGTTTTCCTAGTTCTGCTCATTTCACTTTGTATCAATTCACTTTCAGTTTTTTTGAAAGCATCCTGCTTGTCATTTCTTAAAGTATGATACTATGCCATCGCAATCATATCACAGTTTATTCAACCATTCCCCAATTGAGGGACATCCCTTCAATTTCAAGTTCTTTGCCATCATAAAAAGAATTGCGATAAATATTTTTGTGCATACAGGTCTTTTTTTCCTTTGGGGAGCCTCTTTGGCATATAGACATTGAAATGGTATTACTGGGTTAAAGGATATTCCCAGTTTTATAACCCTTTAGACATAGTTCTGAATAGTTAGATCAATTTACAACTCTACCAACACTGCATTAATGCCCCAATTTTTCCACATCCCCTCGCAACATCTGTTATTTCATTTTTCTATCATATTAATCACTATTATATTAGTCACTGAGGTAGTACCTCAGAATTTTTTAAACTTGAATTTTTCTAATCATTAATACTTTAGAGCATTTTCTCATATGACTCTAGATATCTTTGGTTTCTTCTGGAAACTGCCTGATTGTATCATTGGACCATTTATTAATTGAACAATGACTTGTTTTCTTATAGTTTTGACTAATTTTACTATATATTTGAGATAAGAGACCTTTATTAGAGAAATGTGGAGTAAAATTACCCCCCTTACCCAGTTTTCTGTTTTCCTTAGCTGCATTATATTTATTTATGCAAAAATCTCTTTTTTTTAATTTCATGTAATAAAAATTATGCATCCAATAATGCCACCTCTTATTTTGTCTTGAACCTCTTTCCCATTTTATTTCCTTACTACTGTTAACTATGCTGTTACAATACAGGACCATTTTGCTAATTAATATCAATTAACTTTTACAAAGGGATGCTTACTTAATGAAGCTATAGCAAACCACAAATGTTTTCCCATAGTACCTGAGACACGACTCTCCAGTTTGCCATCTCAGTCCTTGGGATTACTTTAGGCAGTTTCTACATGGTATTCACTCTACCAGGTTCACTTCCAAATCTGGTATGGCTAATGGGTAGATGGGTTTGCATCTCTGCAACTGCTGGGAAAGGCCAAGCAGTTTCCTTGGGGCTTCACTTCTCACCATCTGGCTGCTAGCAGATCCCAGCATGGAGCCTTGGTCCTCTGGCTCTGGTGACTTTGCCTTTCCTGTCAGAGCTCACAAGATCACAGCTATTTCCTGTTTCTTTCAAGTAAATAGGGAAGAACAAACACAAAGAAATCAAGAAGAGAAGCCCATATTCATAGACCAAATGTTGGTCTCAGATGGGGAGGGCCCGAGGCCTCTCTCCTTATGTCCATGTGTCTTTCACCCAAACAGCAGGTAGGCAGGAATAAGACCAATGCAAGAGCCAGGATCTGACTGACTACAGCCTTTGGAATGAACCCCAGTTCTGCCTTTGCAACTAGTCAGCAGTCTTATTCCTCATCATGTGGTTAGCAGACCAGAACCAGTTGCAGACGGTCTGCATATTCTCAAAGCTGAGAAGCAGGATACTTCCATTGTGCATTATCTTCCCTTTCTAGAAATAGACTCTCTAGCCCCTTCCCCATAGGAATTATAACAGTAACTTAGTCTTCAAGTTGGAAGAGACCTTAGAGAATATGCCACTACTTGCTCATTTTATGAATTATGAAATAATAATAATGAATAATAATAGCATATGTAGTGTTTTAAAATCTACAGAGTGCTTTATAAATAATAACTCATTTTATCATCACAACAATCCTGAGAAATAGTTGCTATTATCATTACTATTTTATAGATGGGAAAACTGGGGCAGATAGTTGCTTAAGTGGTTTTCTCAGTTACACAGTTAGTGACATCTCTGGGATTTGTATTTAGATTATCCTGACTCCAGAACCAGTGAGCATTGAACTAAAAATCTGCACACCTAAGATGGAGCCTTACCTGTGCCACTAACTAAACTGTGAGACCTTGGCAAAGTCACTTTGAATATCTTTTCAGGACTCAATTCTCTCAGGGGGAAAAAAAGGATTGAATGAGATTACTCCAGTAGATCCATTCTAGGCTAATATTCTGTTTCAGTGACTCTGTGAAAAAACTATACAATATTATTAGAAGCTTTGGGAATATTTGATTTCATTTCTGTGCTCTCTGATTTGAATTATTGAAGCTGAATCTCATCTTATTGTTCCTGTATCACATTTCTGTATTATTAAATTTCCTTGTATTATTTAATTTCACCTAGGGGCTGCATGGCGAGGACAGGAATTTGAATCTAGCCTCAGATAAGTCACTTAACCCTGATTGCCTCACATCTAAGGCCATACATATCCAGTCATCCTGATTCATATCTGGTCACTGGATCTTAGATGGCTCTGGAGGAGAAAGTGAGACTGGTGACTTAGCACAGCACTCCCTCACTCAAATCCCATTCATGTGCTTGCCATGACATCACCTCCCTGATGTCATGGTCTTCTTTGAGAATGAAGGACAAAACGTTAATTTTACCTCCATAACTTGAATCAGGTTAAGATCTTCTCTAATTTTAATTCATATTTATGGCATCCTTTCTTGAGACATTTATATTATATAAAATTAGAACTGTTACCCAGTCATTGTATTCTTACCATCTCGTTCTGCTACTAAACTTTTAATGCTTCTCATATTTGGAATGAAATTGAGCTAGTTAAACTCATATCCACATTGATACTTAAGTGAATCTGAGATCTCAATGGTATGAGTGGTTTCTGTCATTCTAGATCACACATGTCTTTCCCTCCTTTTTAATTCTTATGATTCACCTCAACCAATTCTTTTTTTCAAATTTAGCATCAGAAAAATTTTTGTTTTGATTCTAAGCCTGATTAAATTCTCCTTTTTTAAAAAAAAAGCCTAGTCTTAGCAAATGGGCTTGCTTTAGCAATGTTTGCTTGTAGTTTCACTATTTTTTTTTTAGGTTTTTGCAAGGCAAATGGGGTTAAGTAGCTTGCCCAAGGCCACATAGCTAGGTGTCTGAGATTGGATTTGAACCCAGGTACTCCTAACTCCAAGGCTGGTGCTTTATCCACTACGCCACCTAGCCACCCCAGTTTCACTATTTTAAAAACCAATTTATTTGATAATGTCTATCCATGAAGAAAATCTTCATTAATTTGTAATAATTATTTAAAAAAAAAGCCTCAAAATACTGAAAAAGTCTGAATGATAGAATAATTTTAAATACCAGATATATTACTTTCAAGTAGGTACAATTACTCAAATTAAACTAACAACATTCCATGGTAAGTGTCCTTAGGAGGTCCAATTTAATTAAGATATATGAACTCATTTTAATGAGCCTATCAATTATCTTTTAAACAGATGCTTCTTAATTGCTTAAAAGCATCAAGTATTTTAAATATTGCTCCTCACTTTTTTTACTTGCCCTAAGTATTTATTTAAGATCTTCCTCTGGGGCCTTGCTGTGCTTAATAACTCCCTTCAAGAAGCTTCCATTCTTTTGGGGGAAGTATATACAAGGTAAATATACAAGATAAGTATATACAAGGTAAAATCAGAGAGGATCATTGTTCTAGAGTTTAAAAAAGTTTCAGAGCCCATTTAGTACATTCTTATTTTAGATCAGGAAACTGAAACCCAGTGGTCAAAAGTTGTACAGGAAGTAGGCACCAGGGTAGACTTGAAACCGGTAAGAGACTTGTAGCAAAGTTTCTTACTGGTAAAATTCTTCGAGTATTTTAATCAAGACATAAAAGGAAAATCAATAAAATCATATTCATACTCTTAATTTGGAATTATAAAAGTTGGCTGTACTTTAGTAGATCTTTGTTGTTAGAATTCACTTTTTCTTGGCGTTATTTTGTGGTATAGTGGAAAGAATAATGGTTCTAAGTCAGAGGTCTTGGGTCAAAATGCAGATCTAGATAGAAGTATATCTGAGGAAGAAAGGTCTAAGCCAGTCTTTCTTTCAAACTGCCATGATGAAAGTTTTAAGAATATTGATAATATTTAATTTATTATATATATAAAACATATATGTTTTAAACATCACTCCTAACTTTTTACTTGCCCTAAAGACTTCATAGATATGTATATAAAATATATATTATATATATATAAATATTAAAAGTAAACAGTTTGACGTTAATGAGTGTCTTTTCATTGATCTTAATGTTTTTCTTATATTTCTTCTTGATCTTTTATATTAAATTTTCCATTGAGTTCTGGTCTTTTTGCTACAAATACCTGAAAGTCTCTCAGTTTGTCAAATTTCCATTTTTTTTTTCATTCAGGGTTATACTCAACTTTGTTACTGTGGAGGGAAAACAAGTGGTTCTTGTAACTCCAAACAAATGTAAATATCCATACTATTGATTTATTAGTTTTTTTCCCAATAGAACCATCTAAATGGTTAGCTGAGGTTGTGAGAAGCTATTTAAAGGTAGTAAGACAAAGGTGTGCAGAAGTTCATGTGTATGCATGCATATTAGGGGGAGAGTGAGTGGATCAAAGCACACTCTTTTTTTTAGCTTTATTTTTCTGGGGGGGCTGGTTTTTCTTCATAGTATCTTTTGTAATTCTTCTTGTTGAATAGTTTTTAACTGTCTGACTTTTTGGGCCTGGCAACATTTCTTTTTTTATTTTTTTTATCAAAATGGATATATTTTTAAAAAATTATGACACCCCCCTAGGTTTAGAACCCTGCTTTTAAAAGATAAAGCAGATCCATCTGTAATTGGCTTTACATATTGGCCCACCTCTATTGTATTCATTGCCAAGGAAAAAAATGTAGCTCATTTACATTTAGTCACTCTAGTGGGTAATAAAAATAATATTAGGCCTCAGTACTTCTATCCATTTGGAAATCTAGAGACTGAAGGCATGAAAAGATGAGAAACACTTATTGATCTTTAAAACTTAATTCCCAAATAATCAGTTACATCCAAATACTTGGCACTACAGTTTTATACAAAGGGTTAAAATTAATAGCAATCTTATTTTCATAAAATAGGGATATTGGTAGAAACAACAAAAATTACACTGTTCTTTGCTTACACCGGGTATCTTCTATACCATAATGATAGATCTTGTCATAGATTGCTATTTTGACTATCCCCAGAGATAGCTATAATGGTAGCTAAAATTTGCTGGGTTACATTTAGGTTCATAAAAAAGATAACTTGTTACATTGTATTTTTAAACTACATTATTGCTAGTTTCACCCCTCTTCCCTCATGTTCATTAAAAAAAATACAGATTTAGATTATTAAAGGCATTTAATTTATCTGAAAGTGAAACAGAACTAGGTTTCAGAAGAATGTTATGCCAATTTAAGAATGGTCAAACTTAATTTTCCCAGTAATAGACTGTTTAAAACTATGGTGAATCATTTCCCTTTGGTACTCTAAAATTGGTGGGAAACAACTATCCCATTTTTGGAACTGGAAGGCTTTATTGACAGTTATTCTGGATTATAGTCCCACACACACACAAACCTAGTTTCCCTGAAGGCACACTTGAGTTTCACCTGATTATGGCCCACTGCTTAACAAATTATTAGAGTTTTAAGACCTGTTAAAATGTCCTGCTCAGCAAAGTAAGTCCAAAAAAAAGACCCATTTCTCCATAAAAGTTTCCAATGAAATTCAGAAATGTTTTCTATGTAAACTATGCTTTGAATTATTTTTTGAAGTCATACTTAAATGTTTTTTACAATTCTCATTCAGTTGTATAGGCAAATGAAATTTTCTTCAATCACATAATCCAATCTTTTTACATTGGCAACATCTTCTAGGGTCCATGGAATATAGGTTAAAAATGTTAGTTTTTATTTTTCAAGACTAGAGAAATCTGGTCCACCTTTACTGTAGTTTCCTGAGATTTCTGCTCCACTGAAATCAAAACCAGGGTTTTCTTTTTGGAATCTCTCCAGGGTAAGTTTTCTTTGCATTTGGTCCTGTACCCAAGGATCAGCTGCATATTCAGTTTCTAAAAGGGAAGTCCAACAATTTGCTGCATCTCTCTTTGTCTTGGTAAGGACTATACGAACCATTTTTCTGTTCTCTAATGTCCATGTTCCCTCATCAGCTATTGTAGAATCAAAGAGTTTGCCCTTGAGGGTCTCCCGGCCCCGCACCGCTAGTTCCACATGCCGACTCTGCAGACCACACTGGATCTCCTGAGCACGAGTGCCTGGTGGCACCTGGACCTCGATGAACACCATCTCCAGTGTCTGGTACCACTGGCCCCAGGGTGTCCCACAAGGCACCACCCCACTCCGTTCCTCAAACGGGGCAGACATGCTTCACTCGGTTCCCAGTTAAGCCTCTCTGGGTGCCATGCCTGGCAACATTTCTGAAAAACGTATTTAGGATTGTTGACTTTTGTGGATGTACTTCCCAGAAGCATAACTTTATTTTTAAAAATATTTCATTATTTTCCAGTTACATGTAAAACAGTTCTTATATTCGTTTTTTTTACAAGGTAATGGGGTTAAAGAGACTTGCCCAAGATAAGTGTCTAGAGCTCTATCCACTGTACCACTAAACTGCCCCTAAAACAATTCTTTTATAAAATTTTGAGTTTCAAATATTCTCCCTCCCTCTTTTCCTTTCCCACTTCTTGAAAAAGCAGGAAATTTTATATAAATTCTGCATGTGCAATAATGCAAAACATATTTGCATATTAGACATGTTGTAAAGCAGTCAGGAAGCCCTGTGACCTCAAGACACTTAATAGCTATGTAACCCTGGCAAATCACTTAACTCTGTTTGCCTCAGTTTCCTCATTTGTAAAATGAGCTGGGGAAGAAAATGGCAAACCACTACAGTATCTTTGCCAAGAAAATCCCAAAAGGAATCACAAAGAGTTGGACATGATTGAAAAACAGCTAAACAGGGGGCGGCTAGGTGGCGTAGCGGATAAAGCACCGGCCCTGGAGTCAGGAGTACCTGGGTTCAAATCCAGTCTCACACACTTAATAATTACCTAGCTGTGTGGCCTGGGGCAAGCCACTTAACCCCGTTTGCCTTGCAAAAAAAAAAAAAACTAAAAAAAAAAGAAAGAAAAACAACTAAACAACTACAGATTTTACAGAAAGATTTCCCTTACATTGAGCCCTGAACTACTTTCATGAAATTTTCGATCCTTACTTCTGAAAGAAATAGAATCAGTCTAATTTCTCTTCTACAATCCTTTAGATATTTGAATACAACCATATGTTCACTGAGTGTTCCTCTCCAACTTAAACACCCACAGTTTCTTCAATAATTTATTGTATTAAAAATTTTTTTAGCTATTTTACAATCATGAGTTCTTTCCTAGCCATATTACACTATGTAACATGCCTTTTAAAATATGGTGCTTAGAACTGAATCCCATGCCTTATAATGTGACATGACTAATGGAATTATTATTACTTTCCTTAATTTGCAAACTGTTTTTACTAATGTAGCCTATGTAGTCTTAGATTACATTCATTATTTAAGCATTAACTTTTTTAGTTCATATATTAAAATTCCAAGGTATCTTTTATATATATATATATATATATATATATATATATATATATATATATATATATATACACACACACACTTTTATTGACAGATCTTTACTATCTTGTACTTATGTGGATAATTTTTTGAACCAAAAATATAAGACTTTACCCTTCTGTGATGTTTAATTTGAAATTGTTATACAATTGTATACACAAGGTTTTTTTAAATAAAATTAAATAGTATTATAAAACAAGGTAGCACACTTATACTGGTAAGATACCAGAGTGGAATTGGCATTCTAACCTTTGGACAGTTTTTAAAAGTTGCTCATACTTAGCAGCACAAATCTGAGTATGCAAAATTGCCCTTTTTTCTCCCTTCTCCCTCATCTTGCTCACTACCTTTTCTCATTCTTCTCTCAGGAATGATGTCTTTTAAGTCCAAATTAGTTAGACTTGTGTTGTGAATATAATTGTTTGAAAGTCTTTCACACTACTAGTTTCAATAATGTGTCCTTTGATGATTTGGATGGGTGATGAACACATGGTGCCATCTTTCATTCTTTAGTGACTTCTGTTGTGTAAACTAGCTTATGGCCAAATGCTCAGTCAGCCTGGAATTAATTAGCAGATTCCCTCATTGTATGTGAAATTCAGCACTGTTAAGGACATCTTCAATGTCTGAAAAGACAAGAAGAGCCTTTGGGCTATTTTATTTGCTTATACTAATAATTATACATTTAATTTTAAAGGATGGTTGCTATTCGTAGAAAAGGGTTCCCTTGACTCAAGAACTTCATTAAAAAAAGCATTCATTTACCTTAACTGCAATTTACTACAAGCTATAATTGCTATTGGGGAGAATAGGGTCATAAGTAAAAAGTATATATATAACTGGACATGGTTGCACAAGGCCTTGATTTGCAAGACACTCTGGGGAAGATTGGACCACAGAATATCTCTTTCAAAGAATAGGTATTAGACACAAAGGGATAGGTCTCTCCAGAGACCTGCATGGTTCATAGACCTTATCTTCAACTTGAGACAAGAGATGGACAAGAGGACAATAGCTCTAGCGTTGTAAGAGACCTCAGAATCCATTACCACTTCATTTTAAAGATGCAAAATGGTCTAAAATGTAGTCCAACTCATTTAGTTAAAACATGATACTAGGAGAATACCATCTGTATCCAGATAAAGAACAGTGGAGTTTGAACAAAGTTAAAGGATTATTCCCTTTAATTTAGGGAAAAAACTGATATCTTATTGTCTGATCTTGTTATCTCTTAAACTTTATGTTTCTTCCTTAATGATGTGATTTCTCTGTCATCACACTCAATTTGGATCAATGTACAATATAAAAACAATGTAAAGTCTGACAAATTGCTTTCTGTGGAGAGGTGGATGGAGGGAGGTAAGATCAGGGGGAAATCTGTAAAACTCAAAATAAATAAAATCTTTAATTAAAAATAAATAAGCAAACATATCAAGTTCTATATAAAAACATGATACTAATAAGGATTTAAATTTTTAACACTGAACATCAACTTTTCCTGCCACTGTAGGGATTGTTATAATGGTGTTAGAGGGGCATCGTTTGGGAAATAAGACTTGGATTCAGAACTTTAGAGTGTTCCCCGAAGAACGGAGGATCAGTCTGTTTAGAGAGTTTGGTTGTAATCTAGAATTGTGTCACTTATACATTATCATAATAAAAATAAAATCATAAACCAGAGATAACATGGGGTAGGTAGCATATTTAGACATTCAGGCTTTCAGGATTTCTGACATATGCTGCAAAACTGTGTTGCCTCTCTTTCTTGATAGGAAGAATGAGATAGTATAGGGAAGGACCCCAAGCCTTAAAATTCAGAATAAAAACCCTAGTATCATGGAAACCTAGAGCTAGAACTTGAAGGGTTCACAGTCTCTCAGTTAGTTTTAGGCTCATCAATCTAGTTCTGAAAGAATTTGATTACCTCATTTTACTGCTAAAATTGTCTCTTTTTAGTTTCTTAATCCCTCATTTTACTCAGGAGATATTGACAACGATTATATAATTATTGTTATTATTATTATTATTATAGATAAGATTTATACAGAACTTTAAGACTTGCAAAGCTGTTTACATATATCATATATTTTTATCCTCACACACCTAAGAAAATCATATTGAGGAAACTGAGGGAGTCAGAGGTTAAGTGATTTGTTCAGAGTAAGGCAGCAATATTTGAACTCTGTCTTCCTGACCAGGTCCAGCACTCTCCTTTGCTACCAAGATGCCTCTGATTTTTTCAACATATGTACTTCATCAGGATTTTGTCAGAAAGCCATTTAAAAAACTCTAAAGCACTAAAAAATGTGAATTCTTATTGCTCTGATGCATCATGATTCCTATACTAAGAACAAATGCTTTCAGGGATGTTAATCTTGGTTGGTCTTAGTTTTCAAATTTCACATTTAGAAGATAGGGAGCTAGACATTGGATAGTTTTGTTTTGATAGCATGTATTACCAGAAATTATATATATTTTTAAAACAAGGGAGTTGGTTATTGAAGAAGACCAAAATGACATCACTATGTTTGAGACAAATTACAGTGTATCCAACTGTGGCTGATCAGACCAATACGAGTTTGGGCACAAATAGTACATGTGAACACCTGAGGCAGATACTCTAAACTTACAAATGTCACGTTTCCTTTGAGCTGCTTCAATTCTGCCTTCCTCATAGAGCGCAGCTCCCTAATTGAAGAGGGAACGCCATGCTGGGCAGTCTTGTGCCAGTGGCTCTCATGCTGCACAATCAAGTCTAAAGTTCTTCAATGAGACCTTCAGGGTGTCTCAGTATTTTTTCTTCTGACCCCCTTGTGAGCACTTGTTCTGTGTGAATTCTTCATAAAATAGTCTTTCTAGCAAGCATCTGTCTGGCTTTCTAACAATATGGCCAGCCCATTGTAGATGCACTCTGTAGTAATGTTGGAATGCTAGGTAATTTAGCTCAAGAAAGAACTTCAGTGTCTGGGATCTTCTGCCAAGTGATCTTCAGAATCATCCTAAGAGAATTTAAATGGAACTGTTTCAGTTTCCTGACATGGCGCTGGTAGACTGTCCAGGTGTCACAGGCATATAGCAATGAGGTCAGCAGAACGACTCTGTAGACCTTCTATATTTTTCCCTGTTCAGCCAGGTTTACATTCATCTGGTTATTTTAGTTATTTAGTTATCAGGACAAGATGTAAAGAAATCTTGCTTAATTATTCTTAGAAAGTTGCTTCTTCACTCAAAACACAAAGACCTGTTTGCCTTCATCTGATCTCTTACCTTAGTTTATACTGCTCCATGGGCAAATATGAAGCAATACTAGATTTGAAGGCAGAAGGCTGCCAACACATTCCAGAAATATGGATAGTCCTTAATATACAAACAAGTTGGGGCATCTAGGTGGTACAGTGGATAGAGCACCAACTCTGGAGTCAGGAGTATTTGAGTTCAAAACTGGCCTCAGACACTTAATAATTACCTAGCTGTGTGGCCTTGGGCAAGCCACTTAATCCCATTGCCTTGCAAAAACTAAAAAGATAAAAATTAAAAAAAAAACTTACACCAAGTTGTTTTCCTAAAATTTCATTTGTAAGTCATTTGTTTAGAGTTTAGAAAGTAATTTCCCATAGAAATATCATTACAAATTCTATTTAGCATCATAAGATTTAGAACTTGAAAGATCTTAAAAGATCATCAGATTCAATTCCCTCATTGTATTCTGAGCTTATCAAATACCAAATAGAATGGACATTGCATAGTATACATAATAGAACAGAAAAAAAAGATAGGATCTAAATCTCTTGATCTCTTGTGTTCAATATTCTTTCTCTTTTTGGATATAATAAGACCAAGCTGTAATCTTTCTTGTTTGGTCTTCTTCCTGGTCTTCCTTTCTTTTTCTCTCCATTAAAAAAATGCCTTAATAACATTTTTTTCACTCTGATTTTTTGCTAAACTATTCCTGTTTTCTTCTGAGCGCTGACTTTTCATATATCTTCTTTTGAATCATGCTTTTTTAAAGAAACTTGCAGTATTCACTTTTGATTTTCTGTTTACATTGTTGTAGCCATTTTGTATATGCATTGTGTTCTTGGCTTTGCTTACTTCACCGTATGAGTTCAAAAAGGTCTTGCCAGATTTCTTTGAAACCATTTACTTCATCATTCCTTACAGCATAGCAATTTTTCATTATATTCACATACCATAATTTGTTTAGCAATTTCCCAGTAGATAAGAACCCCCTTGGTTTCTAACTCTTTGCTTTTACAAAGAGAGCTAGCTGTAGATGTTTTACCTCATTCTTTGATCTCTTTGGAGTATAGACTTAATCAAGTCAGGTCAAGAAGTATTTGTTAAACACTTTAGTGTTAAACACCAGGTATTTTGCTAAGGACTGAGAATACAAAGAAAGTCAAAAACACTCTCTGCTATTAAGAATCTCACAGTCTCATAGGAAAGACAACATGCAAAAAAAAATATGTTCTAAGGTATAGAAGTTTAAATGTAGAATCTTAAAGAGAAGGCCACAGAATTAAAGAAGCATTGCAAAGGTTTCCTGTAGAATTTGAGACATTAACTGAGCCTTGTGGAATTCAGGGAAATCAGGAGGTAGAGTTGAAGAGAGATTCCAGGCATGGAAGACACAGTCAGTGACAGACAAGAGATTTAAGATTTGGTGGGAGGAACAGCAAAGAGGCCAATATCACTAGAGTACAGATTACCTGGAGGAGAGAAAGAGGTAAGAAGTCTGGAAACATAGGAAGAAACTAGGCTATGTAGAGCCTTAAAAGTCAAAATTTTGAAATTTAATGTTGGAAATAATTGGAGCTTATTGAATGGGGCTGGTACATAGTCTGACTTACATTTTTAGGAAGGTCAGTTTGACAACTAAGTAGAAAATGGACAAGAATTAGGAGAAACCTGAGACAGGGTTATGCACCAGAAGGTGCATTAGTTGGGGAATAGGTTAAAGAAGACCTAGTGTAGGTGGTATCAGTATAAGGGGAAGCAGGAATGCGGAGAAATGTTATGAGAGTAGAATCCATAGTGCTTGGCACTTGATAGAGAAAATGAGGCATCAAGATTGTGAGCTTTGGTGACTAGGAGGGTGATGTTAAAAGTGATGTTAGAAAAGTAGGAGAGCTTGGCAGTAGTCATGGTGGTCCTACTGGATCAAAGGTGACATACAGTTTAGTGACTTTTTTAACAATAGTTTCAAATGGCTTTCTGAATTTACTGGACCACTTCACAGCTTCAACAATAGTATAATAATATACATGTTTCCCACAGATCCTACAACAATTGTTTTGCTCATCTGCCAGTCTGATGAGTGGGAGGTAAAAACTCAGTTTTCCTTTAATTTGCTTTACCCTAATTATTAGTGATTTGGAGCATTGTCATATGTTTCATTTTTTTTCCTCGAATACTGCCTGCTCATGTACTTTGACCATTTATCTATTGGGAAGTGGCTCTTGCTCTTATGAATTTGAATCAGCTCTTTATTTATCTAGGACATGAAGCATTTATCTAAGAATTTTGCTGCAAAGATTTTTAAACCCAATTATCTGTTTTCCTTCTAATTTTAACTGTGTTTTGTTTAAAAACTTTTAAAAATATTATCCATTTTATTCTTCTGTGATCTTCTCTACCCCCTCTTTACTCACAAATTCCTATTCTAGCCATAAATTTGAACAGTAAAATTTATTTTTTGTTTCTCTCATTTGTTTAAGATGAGACCATTTTATATCTAGGTCATATAGCTATTTGGAAATTATTGTGGTATATGGTGTGACATTTAAACCTATTTTGCTGTGCTGCTGACCAGTATTCCTGGCAATTTTTGTCAAATAGTGAATCTTCCCCCCCCCCCCACTAACTGGGGTCTTTAGGTTTGTCTAATATGATGCAACTAATAGTGTTTGTTTCTGTTTATTTTGTAGTTTCCCCTGATTAAGCACTTAAAAAAACTAATAGCTAAACATTTTAATGCTTACTACTATTTTGTTGTACAGTTTGAGATCTGGTACTGATAGGACCCCCCCCCCTTTAGTGGGTAAAGTGCTTGACTAGAGTAAAAAAGACAGTTTTTGAAACCTTCCTGAAACCCTTTCTAGTTATATGTCTCTGGGCTCTTCTTAAGCTCTCTTAAGTCTGAGTTTTTGTCACCTGTAAAGAAAGACAGGATAATAATAGCTCCTGCTTCACAGGACTGTGATGAGGATTAAATGAAATTATTCACATAAAATGCTTTCCAAATTTAAAATGCTATATAAGTGACAATGCTTATCTTTTTTTTTTATCAAGAGAAGTGTGGTGTAGTGGAAAGAGAACTGACAGTGGAGTCAGAAGGATTTAAGGTCAAGTTCAGCATCTACAACTGTATGATCATAGCAAGTAAATTTACCTCTCAGTGTCCCAGTCAACTAAGACAGCAAAGTTCCATCTTCATTGTTGGAGAGAATTTCTACATGGAGAAAGCCCATGCAAATGAAATCACAAATCTTCTCTCCCCAAAAGAAATATCATTAGCTTTCTAAGGTTGCCCTTTCCACTTTGGTCTACTGTAATTGTTAGCAAACTTTTCTTTATATGGAGCTGAAGTCTATCCCTCTGCAGCTTATGTTAGACTTATCTTATTAGTTCATTTGATTAGAGCTTTTTCCTGGTAAACCCACAGTGTCAAATTAATTTCTTGTGTGGTCTTGTTAGAATTACACTGAGAAAAACTTAACCACAGGTTTTATCTGTAACCTTACTTACCTATGTGTTATGAGACAGCAGAAGACTCAGAGCAACTCATTATCTTCCAAAATTATATCTGTTTCCTTACTTATGAGGAATATAAATCTTTATAGGAAGAATAGCACATCATCATCATCATCATCATCATCATCATTATTAGAATCTCATGCATCTTGGGGCATTAAGATAACTCTGAATTAAAGTGCTTTACTTAGTTACTACCTCAAATAGTGATATTTCTTGAGAAATGTCTGTGTTTGGGGGCAGCTAGGTGGCACAGTGGATAGAGCACTGTCCCTGGAGTCAGAAGGATCAGACGCTTAAAATTATCTAGCTGTGTGATCTTGGGCTAGTCACTTAACCCCATTGCCTTGCAAAAATCCAAAAAAAAGAAAAGAAATGTATTATATTATTTCTTGAATATGAATTTTTAAATATGATTTTATTTAACTAAGCTTTATGTTGTCATTTAGTACCTTGAACAAACTGAAAGCTGGACTCTTCATTTGGATTTTCAATATTATCCTTTATTTTAATATCAAATTAAAACTTTTAACATCTAAAGGGACAACATTTCTCATCACCTCCTTAAAGATTCTTTTCTCCTACTGAGAGACCCAAAAACTGTTGGGTCTATTTTGCTTTCTAGCACTTCCTTTTTCCAATAGTATTTAAGCAACATTTGAAGCTTTTGTTGCAACATCCATACTCCTGAGTGTATTCTTAGGTTGTAGGACATGGTTTTATTTATTGCAATGTTTGATATGCATTTGGATTGCTATAGAGATTTTAAAGTGGTATGAATGTCCAAGAAAACATCAAGGAAGCTAATTTAGTTCATTTTAATCATATAAGAAGACTGGTAAAGTATGCTATTAGTAAAAATAACATCAGAAGAAGGAAATAACTTAACAGTCCTTGTTTAATTCAGCTCTATTTGAAATCCCATTTGAAGAAGCACCCCCAACAGCCTTGCCAAACCCAACCCAATCTATGACCCCAGAATACTTTTTGACTTTGTTATCCTTCTACCTTTCCCCCTTCCCCAGATTTTAAAAATGTTTTAGCTTCCTCTTTGGTATATGAGCTCCGTGAGGGCAAGTTTTTTTACTTTTTCTTGCATTCTCAGAGCTTAACATAGTGTCCAATACATATTAAGTACATCTGTCTATCTGTCTGTCTGTCTTTCTATCCCGTCAATCTATTCTATATCATTTAACTCAATAAAAACTGTTAAGTACTCATGATGGACAAGATACCACATTATGTTCTCAGGCTATAAAGGCAGAAAACAACTGGTTCCTAATCTCACTGTTGCTTATACTCCAATGTAAGTAATAGAGTCCAAAAGCAGTAGAACAATCAAGTCAAATTAAGCAGAGCATCTAATTATAGCAGTGGTCATTAGAAAAAAATCTTTAGAGGAAAAGGGTGATGTAGGTATATTTGAAAGACATGAAAATATATTTTCTTTGAGGTACTTATTTCAGATTGTACAACATTAATAAGAATGTGCAGTAATAGGCAGCACAGTAGTGTTCCTTAAATAAGGAAGAACTGGGTAAAAATCTTGATTCTGTTTCTTATTTAGATGGGTCAAATCAGTAAGTTAATATTCATTTAGCATCTGTTCTCTGAGTTTTGGCTTCCTTATTTGAAAATCCAGATAATAATAATAATAATATATCATAGGTTTATTTGGGGTTTAAATGACCATGTAGATAAAGTAATTTTATAATTTTAGCATGCCTTTTAAATATCATTATTATGGTTTAATGCAGAGATATATGTTATTTTACTTTTAGGAATGAGACTTGGTATTTTTTATTTAAAAGGTTCACAGAGGTGTGTGTGTAGTCAAAGCTACTTTTTTTTCAGAGGCAGTGTAAGGGTTGGACTATAAGGAAAGCTGATTGCGACAGAATTGATAATTTCAAATTTTGTTCCTGGAAAAACTTTTGAGAGTCTCTTGGACAGCAAGGAAGTCAAATCGATCAATACTTAAATAAATTAATTCAGGTTATCAAATAATGAAACTGAAGCTTAAATACTCTGGCCACCTAATTTAAAAAAAAATGGGACTCATTAGAAAAGACCCTGATGTTGGAAAGATTGAAGGCAAAAAAGAGAAGAGGACAACAGAGTATGAGATGGATTGATAGTATCATGGAAACAATGAACATAAGCTTGGACAGATTTTATAGGAGGACTGTAATGCTATGATCTGTGGGATCATAAAGAATAGGACACAACCGATTATCAAAGATAACAGAATGTTAACATTCAAAGGTACCTTTTTTAAATGTGATCTTATTTTCTTTTCCCAATTAAATGCAAAGGCAGTTTTCAACATTCATCTTTTTGTAAGTTATTGAGTTCCACATTTATCTATTTCCCTTCTTCCTCCCCCCCATGACAGTGTGTAATCTGTTAGAGGTTGTACATGTACAATTGTCTTTACCATATTTCCATAATAGATGGGTTGTCAAAGAGAAATTGGAACTAAAGGGGGGGGGGGGGTGAACATGAGAAAGCATAAAAGAAGTTTTAAAAAGTGAACATAACATGCTTTGCTCTGCATTCAGACTCCATAATCTTTTCCCTGAATGTAGATGGCATCAGTCACAAGATTGCATAATAGCTCTTTAAAGATCATTTTTCCTACCCTCTTGATTTTACAGAAAAAGAAGCTAAAGGGGGCACCTAGGTGGCACAATGGATAGAGCACTGGCCCTGGAGTCAAGAAGACCTAAGTTTAAATCTGGCCTCACTTAACCCCATTGCCTTGCAAAAACCAAAAAAATAAAATTAAAAAAAAGAAACTAAGAACCTAAGAGAAAATAATTTCATAGTTTATTCCAAATCAATAAATTAACAATCATTTGTTGTATGGGAATAAAAATAATAAGTAGATTATACTCCCATGGAGGAAGATGAGTCATAAAAAGGAAGTAGAAAAGGATGAGTTGAGGGAGAAATTTCTCTAGGCATGGTGGACAAAATCCAGAGTCAGTAGTGGAGTCTAAAGGAGACTGAACATACACATGACTGACCATGACTTTCCTTAAAATGGAGGCTCTGTAAGAAATACTAATCAGAAGAAGGGGATCCAGGGTAAACTGCCACAGTAAGGAGCCTATAGGAGGACACAGTGAATATCCAAGGTGAGAAGGCAGCTTTAGCCTAAATCAGAAAATTGAGAAAGTCAGGAGTGGAATTCAGAGAGGAATTTTAACATATTAGTGGATTTTTCTGCATGTTATGCAAGTTAGATAAAAGGAAAATATTGCAACAGAAAAATAATTTTAAAGAATGTTATTCATGTAAACAGTGTACTTATACCTCAATAATTTAAACTAATTGAAGGAGAGCAAATTTGAATTTCTGAAAAGTCAGTATTATGTGTGTATAGCCATGTGTATATATATATATATGATATATATAACATATATATACATATATATATGCATATATAAGACATTTCGTTGTTGTGAGGATCAAAGAATTTCAATTGGAAAGGGTTTGGGGTCCAATTAGTCCAATTTCTATATAACCTAAAATCCCCTCTTCATTATTACAAAAAAAAGTGGTAATGTAGACTTCCCCTTAAAGATATTGAGTGGGAAGAAACTTCCTCTCTACTATGGAAACCCATTCCACTTTTAGACATCTCATTATTAGGAAAAAGTGCTTTGTAAGTCATAAAGTACCATATTAAAGTTGAATTGTTATATTTTTTACAATGTGAAATGAATAAACTAACAAATTATTGCCTGGTACAAGCTTTAAGATTATAGATTTGAAGCTGAAAGGGCCTAGAGGTCACTAGTATATCTTTTCACTATATGGATAAGGAAGTCTGGAAATCTGAACTCTTGCGTAGTTCAAACCTCAGATCTTGAAGCCATTTTAAACCAAAAATGTCGAAAACTGAACTCATCTTTCCATCCAAACTTTCCCTTCTTCCCAACTTCCTCATTACCATCAAGGGCACCACCATCTTCTTGGTCTCACAGAGTCACAACTCCAACTTCTTACTCTTTCTTATTCCCTACCCCCATATCCAATCAGCTGTCATTTCCTGTTCAGTTTACTTTTTCTAATTTCTTTCATATATGCCCACTTGTCTCTCCTGCTGCCCTCATCACCTCACTTCCTAACTGCTATAATAAATTGACTTGTTGATTGGTCTCCTTGCCTCAGATCTCTTCCAACTCTAGTCCATCCTCCACTCAACTGTAAAGTGATCTACCTGAACTGTAGGTCGGACCATGTGTTACCCTGTATTCAATAAACTCCAGGGGCTACTTATTGCTTCTAGCATCTATTTTCATAAACCTCTTCATAACCTGCTCTTCCATAACTTTCCAGACATCTTATCTCTTTATGAGAGATAGAGATAGAGAGATAGTCTGCAACTTAGTGGTACTGACTTCCTTACTCATCCTTCCACAGACCTCCATCTCCTAGCTCCATGTCTTACCACTGGGACCTCCATTTGTCTCCTCTCTCCCCTTTCATTTCTTTTCCTCTCTGCTCCTCCCCTCCCCTCTTCTCCTCTCCTCTCCTCATAGTTCCCTTCTCTTCTCATTTCTCCTTTCCTTTCTTTTCCTTTCTTCAGCTAAAATCCTACTTTCTGCAAAAAGTTATTCCCTAGCCTCAGTTAAAATTCTTCCTTCTGCCAAAAAAGGTAGAATTCCCAATTCCCCTTTACCCCTTAATGCTTCCCCTTCAAAATTATTTCAAGTTTAATCTGTCTATGTCTTATTTGTAAATAGCTATTTACATGTTTTCCCCATTAGATTCTGAGTTTTTTAAAATTTTTTAAACATTTTTATTTAAAGTTTTGAGTTTCAAATTTTATCCTTCCCTCCCCTCCCTGAGACAGTAAGTAATCAAATATAGGTTATATATATATATATATATATATATATATATATATATATATATATATATATATGCAGTTATGTAAAATATTTCTCATTTTGGTCATTTTATTAAATATTAAAAAGGGAAAAATAAAAGAATGCTTCAGCCTGTATTCAGTAAGTATTAGTTCTTTCTCTGGAGGCAGATAGTATGCTACATCATTAGTCCTTTGGGATTGTCTTGGATCATTATATTGTGGAGAATAGCTAAGTCATTCTTTGAACAATATTACTTTTATTGTGTACAACTTTTTCTGATTCTGTTCACTTCATTATGCATCAGTTCATGTAAGTCTTTTGGAAAGTTTTCTGAAATAATCCTATTTGACATTTTTATAGCACAATAATATTTTATTTTATGTCTTGTTTAGTCATTCTCCAGTTGGTAGACATTCCTTTGATTTCTAGTTCTTATCTACCACAAAAATAGCTGCTATAAATATTTTTGTACAACTAGATCCTTCCCCCTGCCATTTTGGGAGATCTTTGGGATATGGACCTAATGGTGAAATTGCTGGATCAAAGAGCATGCACACTTTTATAGCCCTTTGGGCATAGTTCCAAATTCGATCGTTTTTTAAAATTAAAATTTTTAGTTTCACATTCTCTCCCTCTTCCTTCTTCTTCCCCCATTGAGAAGGCAAGAAATAGTATACCCATTATACATATACAGTCATGTAAAACGCAGTTGCATTCTAGTCATGTTCCAAAAATAAAGGGGGGGGAAATGCTTCAACCTACACTCTTGAGTCCATCAGGTGGTAGATAAATATTTTCAATCATGATATCTTTGAAGTTGTGGTTGATCGTTGTACTGATGAGAGTTACTAAGAATTTTACAGTTGACTTTTCTTAGAATATTTGTAATTACTTTGTAGATTGTTCTCCCGGTTCTGCTTACTTCACTTTGCATCAGTTCATATAGGTTTTCAGGTGTTTCTAAAGTCATCCCTTTACTCATTTCTTACAGCACAACAGTATCCTATCAGATTCATATTTTATAATTTGTTCAGTCATTACCCAATTGATGGGCCTACCTTGGTTTCCAATTCTTGGGAATAAATATATTTGTTATGAGTATATATGAGTTGTTTTCTTGTTTCTTTGATGTCTTTGGGGTTTAGATCTAGTGTTAATCCTGGGTCAAGAGTATGCACAGTTTTATAAGCCTTTGGGATAGTTCCAAATTGTTCTCCAGAATGGTTGAGCTAGTTCACAACTCTACAACGGTGCATTAGTGTTCCTGTTTTCCCATATCCCCTTCAGCATTGATCTTTTCCCTTTTCTGTCATGTTAGCAAATCTGATAATATATAGTACCTCAGAATTGTCTTCATTTGCATTTCTCCAGTTATTAGTGATTTACAGTATTTTTTGCAAACTTTAAAAGTACTTCTATAAATCCTTATTGTTGTTATTATTGTCTCTAATACAACTTGTTTAGCCTTGAGAAGTCATTTTACTTCTCTGAACCTCAGTTTTCTAATTTATAAAATGAAGTGGCTGAACTGAATGACTTCCAAGGACCCTATCAACTCTAGATCTATTATCTGTACTGTCATTAAACCTCAGCCATATATTGGGGTGGTCATGCCCTTGATCTCATTATTACTTACAAATGTCCTAATGGCATAATCTATAACCATGAAATTCCCCTCTGTGACTGTACCAGCTGCCCTTCTATCTGTTCTTGTGTTTCATCCTAAACCTGTTGATGAAAATGTTGTATCCTTTCCGAGAATGTAAACTCCTTGAAGACAGGATTGTTTTATTTTTGTATTGAGTACCTGGTATCCTCAGATGCTCACATATGTCTTGTTTGAGTCTTTTCATGTCTAAAATGATACCACCATACTACTTGCGTTATCTGTCAGTCTTTTCTCTTTCTTACTACAACTGACCTACCTCTTCTGCTGGTGATACGTGTCCTAAATTAATCCTTTTTTTTATTTTTAAACTTGCAACCAAGTCATCATTAACAATATAGTGCAAGCTACTTGTTTGCCATATATCTTTCCCCTGAAATTTGTCTTCTATTAATTTTAATTCTTAAGTAGTAACAGGATACTTTAACCCAACAACAGGAATATACTAGTGATAGAGAAAGGCTCTTCTGGCAGCCACACTGGAAAAGCCATCTATTTCTTTTCCATTGCCTCAAAGTGTGCCATACCCTGACTTAGCTTGATGACATATTTCCTTCTTTGTTCTATCATGGCTTTCTGTACTACAGACCTAATCCTATCTTCCTTTCTTTCCCTATCTTAGGGCCTACTTTCTAACTTCCAGACTAAGTCTACCATTTCATTTTCAAGAGGAATTTTTGCTTGAATCTTGGCTCTACCTAGTTTGAACTAGATTTCCCCAGAGCTTTGCCAGAAACAACATCTTGCCATCAATCATCTTACTGCTTATGGTCTGAACATTATATTGAAATGAAGGGATGGATATGACTCTCTTTATTTGCGTATTTTATTATAGCATGTTGTTAATCACTATAGATGAAAAGATTAAATTATCTGCTCTGACACTACCACCATCCTGGTTTAGATCCTCATCCTCTCAAACCTGGACTATATACTAGCTTTCTGGTGGGCCTCCCTGTCACAAATTCATCACCATTTTAGTCTATCCTCCACTCAGTTGTCAAAAGTGATTTTCCTAAAGCACAGTTCTTACCTTGTCACTCTTATGGCTTCTCTTCTGTAAACTTCGAAGGCTGCCTATCACTTCCAGGATGAAACAGAAAATCCTGTTTGGTATTCAGAAACATTCATAACTTTCCTCTTTCCCATATTTTCAGCCTTCTTATAATTTACAACCCTCCAAACTTCTCTTATTCTGCATTGTAGCTGTTGTTTGTCCTTTGTTTTTGAAGAGGACCAGTGATATCAGAGGTGATGTCTTAAGTTGCATATGAATTGGGTTTAAGTGAAGCAGAATTGCACAAAGTCATCAGCCTCATTCTACCTTCCTGAGTCTTTGAAGTCCATAGGCAGGAGAAAAGTCAGGATAACTGGCAATGGCCCA
This sequence comes from Macrotis lagotis, assembly GCF_037893015.1. Lineage (NCBI taxonomy): Eukaryota > Metazoa > Chordata > Mammalia > Peramelemorphia > Peramelidae > Macrotis > Macrotis lagotis. Next base: position 393,507,673 of record NC_133666.1, read on the forward strand.
GGTTGCAATGGATGACCTACATGTCTTTGATGCCCTCATGGCCTTTGGAATAAATTATTCTCATCCACCCAATTCACTGGGGATGGTCTTCATGTGCTTCAAGGAGACATCTTCCAGGCTTGCTGTCAGTTACCCTCCAGCCCATCTGCTGAGATAGTTTACTGGGATATGGTTGCTATTCATGCTACAACTGTAGAGCTACTGGTCAGAGACAGGTGAATTAGATGGACACTAAAGGTGAATGAACAGTCCAGAAACAGCTAGGCAGCTCTCACACCAGAGATGCTGGTCCTTCTAATGGTCCCATTTTAGTGCCACTGGCCTCCTTACTATTTCCTGCACAAGACTCTGGAATTTTCGCTGCTTTCCACCAGTGCTTGGAAATGTTCTCCCTCTTCAATGCTGTCTTTTTGGCTTCCTACAACTCTCATGTAAAATCTCACTTCTATAGGAAGTCTCCTGATTTCCACATATTCTAGTGCCCTCCTACTGGTACTTATCTCCATTCTGTCCTGTATTTATGACTTGTTTCTATGTAGGTGATTGTTGTTGTCTCCTCCATTAGACTGTGAACTGTAAACTGTGACTGTCTTTTTGCTTTTCTGCAGCTCTTAGCATATATAGAATATATTTAAAGTTTTATTAACTGAAAGAATAAATTATTGATAGAAATGAGTTTGATGGGGGCAGCTAGGTGGTGCAGTAGATAGAGCACTGGCCCTGGAGTCAGGAGAATCAGAGTTCAAATCCAGTCTCAGACATATAATAATTGCCTAGCTGTGTGACCTTGGGCAAGTCACTTACCCAAGTGCCTTACAAAAACAAAAAAAATGAGTTTAATCATAGAATATTAGAAGCAGATTATATTTTTTAAAGCATAGATCTAGAATATGAAGGGACCCAGAGACTATTGGCCTAAGTGCTTCATTTTACCAAGTAAGAAAACTGAGATTTGGATCTTTCAGAGTTACATAGTCACTTAGTGACAAAACTGGGAATTGAATCCAGATCTCCTAATTCCTAGTCTTGTGCTTTCCCCACTATATCACAATTTTAGTTTATTTGTTTTTGAACACTGCTGTTTATTTAAGGCAAACTATAGTATTGTTATTTGAAACAAGTGCCTACAAGGCTAATCACTACTTACAAAGGGAAAGTCCCACCTTTTCTTCATTGGTCATTTTTCTTGCAGAAGGACCTATTTATTCTCAGATGCCATGGAGCTTTTTCACCTTGCTTGTACTTGAATGGCTTAAAGAACCAGATGAATGACTTTTGAATGATATTAGCAGCTTTGGACATTAACTTTTCTTCTACATTCACTCAAGGTTTGGGGCAGACATCAACCCTCTGTCTCCCCCTCCCCCCAGGATGTTGGCATTAATTTGAAAAATAGACACTTTTTATGACATTTGCTTCATTATTTTCAAAAATGTCTCTTCAAGAGCTGGATAGATCCTAAAACCTCAAATTAAATAAGGAAACTTGGGAGTAGCATCCAGTTTCAACTGCTTTTGAAGAAAGAGTGATATTTGACACAGTATGATATCAATGGGGAAGGCCACATTTAACTTTTGTTGTTTGGGTTCAGCACTGGAACAAAACCAGTTTTTCTTGTCTCTTTTTTGTCTGACTGTGGCGCAAAGCCCAGAAGTATGAGTTTTTGCGCCAAGAGATGGTTCTAAAAATAGTTCCGGGTGGGCAGGAAGATTGTTTCCTTGTGAATGCAACTGGTGTGTGACAAGTCCTTTGCACCCGGGTTCCCGATGGGGTGGGCAGTGAAGCACGTTGTTATCCTCTTAGCCACAAACTCTTCTCCCAACTGTTGGAGTTTAGAAACATTAGCCTATGCTGGTTTACTTTTCATTCCCATCTCTAGCCATGATGAAGTTTACAGATCAAATAGTTGTTGCCTTGCCTGCTGTTTTCTTTCTTTGGGAGGTAGGAGCTTAATTATATACACCATAACGGTGAGGTTCAGAGATGGGGAACAATGCTTTGGTCACATATTGCTTAAGTATTGGTCATTTACAAAAGGTATGAACCTCAAATATTGATTGTCCTGTGCTTACAGGAAGTAAAGGGGATTTTGTTGGCTACAGTCTCCTGATAAAACTTTGAAAGTTGATTATTGTTCATCGGGGTATTTTGAGGGGATTAAATATAATTGAACAATGGACTCTGTAGAACACAAATGGAACATATACTAGACCTGTTGGAAAAGTGGAGCGTCAAACAATTGTTTTTCATCTTTTCCCTAAAGCAGGACAGGCCCAAACCAGAAAAGGTTGAGTTCAGAGACTTAACCTATCCTTTCAAACCATCCAACTAAACAAAATATAATTAAAAAGCTTAGAAATCACATTGCCTTCAGGTTATTGAACTGATATGTTTTTGGATTTGGTTTCTCAATAAAGGTTTACTTTACTTCAATATTTTTTCCTGTCCATATACATAAAAATTTTGCTTGGCAGCTTCAGAGATTAAGGTTGATTGGTTTTTATGGTAAAAGCTTATTGTGCCTTAGGAGATACTACAAAATATCCAGGGCATGGTATGTAATGAAATCATCTATGTTGAATGTATTAAAATTGAGCAATTAAACTCAGCATGCTAGTTGATTCTAAAAACAAATTCTTCCTAAAAAGAGACCAGTGACTCACAATACAATGAAGCAGTAAGGAGACTTTAAAATCTCTTTTCCTGTATCCCTGATATTTCTCCCAAGCCCTAATTCCATATTTTCAGTGGCTATTGGACCTATATCACCTAATTTCCTGGCGAACCTCAAAATCAGCATCTTTACTATTAAATTAGCTTTCTTCCCTTTTAAATATATCATTTGTCATTGTTTCCTAATTTAGTTGAAGATTGCACCACTCTTCCAACCATCTAGACTGGCAATTTTGGGAGTTATTCTTGACTTTTTCCTCTCCTTCATCCCCCACATCAAATGAGCTGCCAAGTCTTATCAGTTCTGTCTTTGAAATTCTGTCCCCTCCTTTCACAATATCACTCTTCTAGAGAGGGGGGCTCATTACCTTTTACCTGGGCCATTTTAATAGACTTCTAATTTTTCCTCCTTGTAGTTTAGACTCTGCCCTTTTCAATTCATCTTTTACATTACTTTTACATTACATTTACATTATATTACATTACTGCCAAAATAATCATCCCAAGGTACAGGTCTGACCATGTTACTCCTTTCTAAAAACCTTCAGTTACTCTCCTTTGTATAAAGAATAAAAGAAAATCTGTAATGGCAGTAATCAAGGCTCTCTGGAACTTATTATAGCATACCTTTCCAGCTCTATTCAAGATAATCTCAGATACCACCTGTCTTTGTCTACACTTTGCCCTCCCTCCTCCCCTTTTTCTCTCTTCTGCATCTATGAATATTCTTTTCTAATTTTCTTCTTGAAGATCCATTTTTAGGAAATTAATCCTCTGTGAAGCCTTCACTGATCTTTTTCCCTTAGTCCACCATGATTGACACTTTATGTATATTTGTTACCTATGAATGGCAGCATGGTATAAAGGATGAACCACTGAACTTAGAGCCAAGCAGATCTGCGGTTCAAATCCTATATGAAACTAACTCTACTAAACTCCTGGAAGGTAAGGATGGTGTCATTTTTTTCAGTTTTGTATCTGTAGTGCCTAGTAAAATACCTTGAATGTATTAGGTACTAAATAAATGTTGAATTGAAGATTTCATTATAGAAAGAACCCCTAAACTAAAAATGCATAGGTGTCCAAGGGAAAAAAGGTGGCATTTAGATTGAGAATTGCAGGTACATGGAGACTATAAATATATTAGTTGTTGGAGATTCTTATTTAATCTTTCAAAAATAACAAGGCTATTCTGGGTTTTTTTGAGACACATTCTTGCGCTCTAGGTTCCTGAGATCTTGCAACCATCATGAGGATCCCTGTGTAATATTCACTCATGCATTATAGAGGCATTTTCTTGGGTTTTAAAGGGTAGAACCTTTTGGAAATAAAGTAGGAGAAACCAACATACAGTCTATTAATCTTTTTATATTTTGGGGAGGTAGGGTAGCCCTATTCCTCCTAAAGAATAAAGGAATCTTCTTTTAAGGAGGACTCCTGAGGTATTTAAATTCAACCCAACAAGCATTTTGCTATTGTTATTCGGACATGTCCAATTCTTTATGACCTTATTTGGAGTTTTCTTGGCAAAGATACTAGAGTGGTTTGCCATTTTCTTCTCTAGTTCATTTTACAGATGAGGGAACCAAGGCTTGTGTTAAGTGGCTTGCCCAGGGTCTCATAGCTAGGAAGTGTGGAGAATGTGTGTGACTCAGATAGTTGAGTCTCCTTGGCTTCAGCTAGGCACTCTATCTTCTGTGTCCACTAGCTGCCCCAAACATTTATTTATCACCTGATCTAGGTGATGGGATTACAAAAACAAAGGTTAAAAGTTCTTGTTCTTAAGGAGTTCACATTCTTGGGTGATAGAACACATAAAACTTAGTACATACAGAATTATTTGAGGAGGTACTGAGTTCTATCTCCTAGGGAGTTATATCTGATAACTCCTCCTTTCTACCCAATTTGATCTCATTGTTCCGCTTTTGGAGCATCTAGAGTTGATGATTAATTGCATAGCTAATAAGACCTAAAAGTATTATCACTCTTTATTCCTATAGATAATACAAAGCATTCCTCCCAACCATTACCAGTGCTTATGTCCTATGTGAATTCAGGAAAAGAATTAGATGTTTTAGGATTTACTGTTTAAACATCACTATGGGAAGCTACATACATTTCATTGGAGATCCATGGTGCCTTAACACTTGGCTTAAAGAATTGAGTTAAATTAACAGAGCAAAATCCCTCAAGTGAAACCTTTGTGTTTTATCCAAGATGTTTTACTTCACTTTGCTAATATACTCTTGGCTTCCTTTCTGTTATGGTTGGTATAATTTAGAGGTTAGCAAATGTTTAGAAATGAGATGCAAAGTTATGCAACTTGTTTGGGTTTCTTGCTTGAGCTCCTCTCCTTCCCCTCCCTGTTCCTCTCCTCCCCCTTTCTATTAATTTGAGGGTTCATTTGAATTGATAAACTCTTTTTAATGCAAATGCTTACTGTGAGGGTTAAGCTTTTCCATTCATACCTTAGTGTTAATTACTTTAATCAGAGTACTTTCCTCCTAACTAAATTCTTTAATAATTGAAAGATGTCTGACAAATATTTTATAAAAATGAGAAAGCAAATATCTGTCACTAATTGTTGACTGTTCTCAATCACATTGGGGGGGGGTGCCTAATGCTGTTATTTTTTCCATTTAAAAAAAAAATTCTTATCCTTGAGATATCTTATAAAAAATAAGCCCATAGTGCTTTTAAAAATATGTCTTGTCTCCAACATAAATTTCCTTTGTGTGTAAATACAGTGGGGTGGTCCAAATATTCTTCCCAATTTTGTCTTCCTATGTTCCTTTTCAATTTCTTCGACCAAGGCATCAGAAACTGTAACTAGTGTCCAACTCTGGTAATTCTATTATTACAGATTATAAAAATATGTACTTTTAAAAAAGTTATGTAAAATTGTATATCCTTTCATCTTTTTGTTGTCCTCCCAGTTTGACCCCTATTCAGGGGGTAATATAACTTAGTTGGGTCTCATGCTAAGCTTTCTCTAGACTTGTGTTTGCTCCTACTGTTTTGCACTATGTTGTTCATAATTTCAGTCAACCTCAATATTTTGGAATTAATATATATTTTAAGATTGTGTTGTCTTTCATTGCAGTGTCTCTCTTCTTAACAAGGAGATTGGACATCTGCCAGCTGAGGAAATTTCTGGGTTCTCTTGAGTTCTATGTCATGTCAAGCACTTTCATATCAGTTAACGTTTCAGGAAATTTTTGATAATTAAAGTAAACATCATTTCCTTTGCCATTTTCCATTTTTACAATTGATAACTTATTTGCATGGGTCAGATTGAACTTGTTCTATTTATTGAAAAATCTTTTTGTTTCATCTTTTAAATGTTGGTTTTAACTTTAACCCTAAATAGCTAAGTATCTAAGAACATCCAGATAAGAGACTGATATGATTCCTGGCTACCTTATAATTAATTAGTCTTCCTATCAATCTAGTCATGGTTTGTGGGGTGGGGGTGGATGTGGATGTTTATATGGGTATGTGTATGTGTCAGTGTGGGGGGGTGTCTGTGTAGCAGTTGTAGTAGGTGATGATTAGGATAATACTGATGTTTGTTGCTTACTGTCTGGTATATTCTCCAGAAGAAAGGGTTCCTGATACAGATTATAAGACTTTTGAGTAGGCCTCTGACTTCTAAACCTGAGCCATATTTTCCAACATACTTTTTACTATTCTTCCTTGTGGCCACCTTCACATTTAAATCACTGAGGTCTTAACAATATGGTGACTTAGTATAAATTATAATTCAATATACACAATTCAATATATATAAATATATGTAATTCAATATATATATAAAATGTAATTCAATTCTTCAATGAATTCTTCTTCCTCTTCGTTTTCTTTAATAGATTTTGCTGTTTAAACTTGTTATTTTCACAGTGGTCTTTTTACTGAGTCTTGTCACTAGAACTGCAAAGCAAGATGGCAAGTATGCCCACACAATATGTTAGGGTTTTTTCATGATTGGACCAAAATCAACCCTACCAAATCCTTTATTGGTGTCTCCAGGGATAATTTGACCATCCTTCAATTTAGCAGCAATTTTATTTTACCTTCTGCTTTTACCTCAAGTATGTCAGAGGCATTGATATGGGTCTCTTCTTCTAATAGCAGGTTATTTCACTAGTCATTGGATAAAGATTTTATCGGTCTTTAATATACAATTAGATTAATTTTAGGGACAGTTTAAAAATTGAAGATCTCTTTGCCCCTTAATATGCTATTCAACCACTGTTACTATGAAAAATGGTACTACTTGATTTTGAGAACTTTTGAAAAAGTTTTTTGTTGTTTCAACAATTATCATAACCAAAGAATAAATTAATCATTTAGTGGCCAGTCCACTTATAATTGATCTCTGTATTTAGTTAGGCTAGTCCTTGGACATGGTCTATAATTCAAATTGGACTCATAACCTTTCCAGCATGGAACAGTCTTCCAGAATTTACTATTTCAAGAGACAACTTACTATTTCAGAACAAGTCACATCCTTGCTGAATCCTGAATCCTGAAGTAAGTTTTGTCTCATCTAACAACTAACTGAAAGATCTATGCTAAGAGAATGTGAGTGGTATGAGAGGAAAAATAGAGCAATTTTGGACCAGAAAGAGATTTGGGAATGTTTTTATCCTTCACTCTTTTGCCTACAGTTCAGATGTTTATAATTGTTCCTATGTCACCAAAATAACCTATAGAAAGTTTTTCCTGGTCCTTTTAGTTGTTAACACTTATTTTTACTGCCTAAAATTATTTCCAATTTATTTTATATATTTTACATTTTATTATCTGCATACATATACATATCTCTATCTACTTCCCAAGTAGTTCTAAGTTCTTGAGGTCAAGGTCTTTTTTTATTTGTCTGCTAAATATACTATGAGATTTGCTACTCAAGTCTTCTTGGGTATTAGTTTTCTAGTTTGAAAATGAGGGTATTCAATTCAGTGACTTTGTTGCCTCTTTCAGTAATAAATCTATGATTCTAATAATTGATTTGAATTGAATCTTTTGATATGGCTAAGAATCATATAGAATTATATTAGAATATCACTGGAAAAATGCTGATATTAAAGAACTAAACTTTTGAAGCAAAAAAAGAACTTTGGATCACTGAAAGCACCATGCAGTTTCCCAAATGCAATCTGACTAAATGTCCTTCCCTAATTCTGGGACCCCATTACTGTATGTCTGTTTAGATTCCTCAGCAAATTCTTAGTGATGGCATAATCCTGGTTTAGAAACATTTATTTCATAGTTGAACAATATGTATTTTTCATTCTCTTTGATTTTATGGTCAAGAATTTAAAAAATTCTCAAGTCTTTATGGAATTTACTGAGGAATAACTTGGGGTTGAATTAGGAGGTAATTGCAATGGTCTAGGAAGGAAATGATAAGAATGTAAAATTACTATACTGTCTTCTGCAGATGATGATGATAATGATGTTTGTCCATCATTCTCAAAGAGAACATGACATCAAGGAGGTGATGCCATGACAAGCACATGAATTGGATCTGAGTGAGGGGCTGCTGTGCTAAATCACCAGCTTCACTTTCTCCTCTGGAGTTATCTGGGTCCAGTGGGCAGATATAGATCAGGACCACTGGAGATGACCTTGGATATGAGCCAGTCAGGGTTAAATAACTTGCCCAAGATGACATAGTTGGTAAGTCAAGTATCTGAATCTGAATTTGAACTCATGTCCTTCTGACTCCAGGACTGTTGCTCTAATCACTGCACCACTCTGCAAAAGGCACCATTTGGAGAACCTTAACATCTCTAGGAAGACAGCTAGATAGTGAAATAAATAGAGCACCAAGCCTAAACTCAGGAGAACCTGAGCTCAAATGTGACCTCAAACAGTTATTATCTGTGTGACCCTGGGCAAGTCACTTAATTCTGTTTACCTCAGTTTCCTCAGCTGTCAAATGGCATGAAGAAGGAAATGGCAAACCATTCCAGTATTTTGGACAGGAAAACTACAAATGGGATTACAAAACATAGGATATGACTGACAAAGATTAAATAATAACCATCTATAGGAAATCCTTCTTTTGTATTTCTTCTGTTTGAGATATCTTCATGAAGATTTGCAAAATTCCATAGATGATTTTTGCTATACTCAGCAAGATACCATGATTATTCCTACCATAAACCCTTACATAATTTTAACATGTGAATAGAAGACACCTTGAGGAGAGCCTTTTTTAAATTTCATTCTTTCTTCTAAGGTTTTGCAAATGGTGACTTAGGGATGAGGATAGCTAGGTAATGTAGTGGATAGAGCACCAGCAAAAAACATCAACCAGTCCTTAACTCAAGTTTGTATTATTGAAAATATCATCTGCCATGGAAAATTATCTGAAAATTTGCCCCTTCCCTTTTCATATTTTCATCAAGGATGCCCTTGATATAGATTTTAATTAAGACAAAATTCACCTTCCTCCTTTTTTGCAGGGGTGGGAGGACTATGAGTGAAGAAAATAAAATATTTTGTCAGATTTAGTTTGCAAGCTAGTTTTGTTGAATTGCTCCCCCCCCCTTGTTCTTTCTTACTAAGGTTTATTGAGCCTTTCAGAAATGGAGGTGATGTAAATGTAATATAAATATTATATATAATATAATAGAAATATAGAAATATATAAACTTATAAATATAAATATATAAATATGTAAATTATAATATAAATATAAGAAATATTAATAAAAATTAAGACAATTCCCAGCTTCATCTTCTTAAGTGCTCTTTGTCACTTTCTCACATGATACAGTAAAGTAAGGAAACCACCCAAAGTGTAGCAATTCTACTGTTGTCATTAATAGAGCTATGGAACACTCTCTAAAAGTGCCAGAGGACCTGTTTCCATTTCCAACCTGTTGTTCTTCTAGTTCTCTCTCCAGATGTTTTCAGGAAGCTGTAGCTGGCTGACTAGATTTTTTACCAGATGTTCTATAGATTTGTTTTTTCCTCAACAACTTTTTCCTTGTTTGTGAGGCAATACTGCTCATAAATTTCTGGCATTCTCTAGTATAATGTTTTGCAAGAGAATTTATAATCCAGAGTTGCCTTTTGTAGCCATCATCTTTCTGTTATGTATCTCACAGGTACTAGTTGAAGTAGTTGCAGGTCCTTTGGAACTTCTTATTATCATGTTGTATCTGAATAAAAGTTTTAGAAAATGGTGCTAGTTAATTTTTAAAAGTTTTGTCCACTTTTGTTTTGTATTTTTTATTTTTGTTTTTAAACTTGACTGCTTATGTAAACAAGCTGGTAGAACTTAAAGCTATTTGAAATAGCATCTTCTCATTTTAGCCTTTCTTCTGTTATTTACTTTGACCTTTGTCCTAACATTTAAAGTTGACTGCCCACAGGCAACTGATTCTGAAATGATTCCAATATCTGTGTAACCAGCCATTTCCTCTATCAAGATAAGAGTTTTTATTTTTAATGATTTGGTCATTGTTTCCCATATCCAGGGCCTTCCAACATTCATCTTTTAAGGAATTGGTCATGCCCCTTCCTTTATATCTTTTGAGTATTAAAATACCTATTGACAGGTCTTGTCCAATTATCTGATTTGGATAATCTTGTTAGGTTCTACATTAAAGTTTTTTCCATCATCCTCTCCAATAAATGTTGATATATAAATTGCAACTATCTTGAGTTAGCAATTCTCAGGTATGCATATGTCAGAGATTGCAGGATACTCACTAGGGAAAAAATAGAGAAAATGAAGGAAAGGATTATGTTTTGGAGAGAAGGCAGCTTGCCGGGTCTCAGCTTATTTGAAAAAGTCAGTAAGGGTCTGACAGGTTCCTGTTCTCCTAAGCATTACGGATAGTAGCTCTTCCAGCAATTCAATACAGGATTCCTTATATATATCTTCAGTGTATAGATAGATAGATAGATAGATAGATAGATAGATAGATAGATAGATAGATGGATAGATATATAGATATATAGTACTACAATACACTAGGAATGCTACAATAGTTAAATCAAGTTGACCTTCAAAGGCAGGTCTTGCCAATAAACATAAAGTGATTTAAGACTTCCTTGTTCCCACCCTTACTATCTCCTCAGTTGTTTGCTGTCTAAAACCTCTCTAACAAAAGAGAAATCTTATAGATAAAACATATAAAATTCAGATGTATGGCTGGAGCAGTGCATTTGACTGCCCACTATATATCTGTAAGAATACAAAAACAAATGAAAAAGTACCAACTTCTCAAGGGACTAATGCTGGAAATAAATACATATACAAGAAAATATTAAATAAAGCTATCAACTACAGTAAAGTGTGGGAGGAAGGGCTATAGTAGTTAGGGATAAGGAAAATCCTCTGAAAAGTGAGGGATTCTGTGAGGTAGAGATTAGGAGGGTGCACATCATAGATATGGAAAATGACAGTTGCAAGGGCTCAGAGACAAAGATGGAATACCATTTGTGAGAAACAGAGGGCCAAATTGATTATACTATAGGGAGTATAAAGGAAATAATGCCTTGCAAAACTATAAAGATAGGGTTAAGCCTAGGTTATGAAGGCTTTATAAAGGATTTCATATTTTATCCATAGGGAGCCACTGAAGTTTATTGAGATAGGGAGTAGCATACTAACATTTTTGCTTAAAAAAAAAAAAAACTAGTTTGGCAGCAGCATGTGGGACAGACTGGAGTGTGGAGTCTTTTGTCAGGGAGCTATTTGGGAGGTCATTAAAATAATCTAGGTGAGATGACCTGAATTAACATAGTAACTGTGAACAGAGACAATGAATCAGATGGAGCAATCAGTATTCTTGCTATTTAAAACTGAAAATAGAAGACATGAAATTGCAGCTAAATGGTTCATAATTTCTCAACAAATAAGGGAGTTGGTAGAGTTGGTTTTGCCATGCAACAGGAAACATAATTTCATGCAACTTAAAATCATCTCATAGTGAAGTACTCATGATAATTATTTTCATGGTGGTCTTTTCATAAAAACTTATGCACCGACTTCTGTTGCAAAGAATGAAGAGATAGAGAAATTCTATTAAGAATTCAATAAGTAATTAAGACCCTCTAAATTAAATAAAAATATACCTTAATGTACTTGTGGCTTCATTAAAAAGGTGGGTATAAGTGAATAAGATGAAAAATATGGTTTAGAAGTAAGATTTTAAAAAGGCCAAAATGACATCATGATGTCAGAATCAGTAGACAATATGCCTATGGCTGATCATGCTTTACTGCAGGTTGGGCACAAATAGTCCATTTGAGAGGGAGATGTCACTCATATTCCTTAATACACTTCAGTGGCTCCCTATGGATAAAATATGAAATCCTTTATTTTATAAAGCTTTTCATAACCTAGCCTTATCTTTTTCTCTAGTCTTGCATAGTATTATTTCCTTTATGCTCTCTATAGTCCATTCAATTTGGCCTGTCTCTGTTTCTCACAAATGGTACACCATCTCTGTCTCTGTGTCCTTACATCATCATTTTCCTTGTCTGTGATGTGTGTCCTCCTAAGCTCTACTTCACAGAATCCCTCTCTTCCCAGAGGGCCACCTCAATTCTGATTTGCTCATAGAGCACACCACCTTCTTTGATATGGACACACCATGCTGTACAGTCCCAGTGTCTCCCATGTCTCAGGATCAACACCAAAGTTCTTCAGAGACCTTGAATCGCTTCTTTGACCAGGTGAGCACTTGCCTCGTGTGTTCTCTGTAAATACTTACTTAGGCAAGCATCCTTAGAGTTGTGCTCTCTGCAGTAGAGTTTGAATGCTTGGCAATTAAGCTTGAGACATAACCTCGTTGACTGATAACTTATTTTGCTGGGTGACCTTCAGAATCTTCCTAGGACAATTCATAAAGATATCACAGAATCCTCATAGCTATACATCGTATGAATATTTTCTTTAAGAAAGGAATAAACCAATTAAGAGAACAAGAAATACTCCCTCTGTCAGATACATGGAGAGGGGAGTAGTTTATGACCAAACAAGAATTAAAGAACATCATAAATTACAAAATGGATGAGTTTGACTTTATTAAATTTTAAAAAGTTTTGCACAAATATTACCAGTACAGCCAAGATTAGAAGGAATGTAGAAAGCCAAGAAACAATTTTCACAGCTAGTGATTCTGATAAAGTACTCATTTCTACAATATAAATCAAATTTATAGGATTACAAGTCATTCCCCAGTTGATAAATAGATAAAGGATATGAATGAATAGGCAGTTCTAAGATGAAGAAATTAAAACTATTTAAAGTCATATAAAAAAATGCTCCAAACCATTATTGATTAGAAACATACAAAATTAAAACAATTATGAGATACCACCTCATACCTATCATATTGACTAAGCTGACAAAAAAGGAAAATGAGCAATGTTGGAGAGGATGTGGGAAAACTGGAACACTAAGGCACTGTTGTTAAGTTGTGAACTGATCTAACCATTCTGGAGAGCTATCTGGAACTATGGTCAAAGGGCAATAAAAGTATGTATATCATTTACAATACCAATATTTGGTCTATATCTAAAGAAATCACAAAAAATGGGAAAAGTCTCACATTTAAAAAATATTTATAGCAGCCTTTTTTGTAGTGTGGAATTGCTGAACAAGTTGTGGCATATGATTGTTATGGAATACTATTATTCTGTAAGAAATCATGAGTGGTCAGATTTTAGAGAAGCATGGAAAGACTTACCAGAACTGATGCTGAGTGAAGTGAGCAGAACCAAGAGAACTTTGACCACATTAACAAGAGCATTGTGAGATGATCAATTATGATTTATGTAGCTCCTCTCAGCCATTCAAAGATCAGGGATAACCCTGAGAGGGCAGCTAGGTGAATAGAGTACTGACCCTGGAGTCAGGAGGACCCGAGTTCAAATCCAACCTCGGATACTTAATAATTACCTTAGGCAAGTCACTTAACCCCATTGTCTTGCTACCAAAAAAAAAAGGATAATCCTGAGAGACCTGCTATGAACAATGCCATTCACATCCAGTGGAAAACTGTGGAGTCTAAATATAGAACAAATATACTGTGTTCACTTTTTAATGTTTTTCATTTCTTTCTTATGGTTTTTTCCCTTTCCCCTTAGTTCTGATTCCTCTTTGACAACATGAACAATGTGGAAATATGTTAAACACAATTGTACAAATACAATTTTTACCAGTTTGTTTGCCATCATGGGGAGGGGGTGGGTGGAGGGAAGAGAGACTTGTAGAAAAATGAGGAATGCATAAACTTGCAAATGGATATGTTGAAAACTACCTTTACATATAATTAGAAAAGTAAAAGTTCAATTTTTAAATGAAATTGATTATATTTTAATAGAAAATAACCTAGTCTGATAGTCATTTCTGAAACAACCGTGTAAAAACCAAAAACCTATCTTTTTAGAACAAAGATCAGAATTAATAAAAAACTAGAAGAATAAAATTTAGAAAAGTCACATTCTGCAATTAAAATAACTCAGACTTGAGTATATAAACAAGTTTTTGACTCCAAAAAAGGAAATGAATATACCAAAAAGACATTGACAGCAACTCTATCAATTTCATTAAAAGTTTAACCATTTAAAAAATCAATTCTTATAATAAAAAGCCAGAAGAGCCTTAAAGCTTCAATAATCAGGAATACTTGACTTACTTGTCAAAGACCAAAGGCATGGACACTAATGTTAACATTGCAGTAGAACAAAGACATCAAACTCAAATAGAAATTGAGGAAGGGATGCTATTTTCTACATAAGAAACTCTGTGAGCTGCATATTGGCTTAGTTTTAAAATGTAATGTTATTTATGTTTTATGTTATTTTTATTTCTTTTGTTAAATCTATCCCAATTAAATTTTAATCTGGTACAGGCTGCAGTGGGGGAGTATTTCTGCATGTTTGACATCTCTAGTATAGAATATAAACTCTCTTGTGAAGTTTTATGAGACTGATAGAAAGTTATGAGAAGTATCATCTTATAATACAGTGACTAGCAGTGAATGGGGAAATCCATGTAAAAGAATGCTTGGCAAGTAAACAGAGTCATCCTAAGGACATTTAAGGATGAAACTAGAAAATGAACAAATGATGGAATAAGATCTGCAAAGATTTTTATTATAGTATTAATAATATCTAGCATTTATATAATACTTTAAAATTTGCAAAGTGCTTTACAAATATTTCTTAATCTGATCCTCACAACTTTGGTGATAGATATCATTATTATCCACATTTTACAGAGGAGGAAACTTGAGTACAGAGGACAAGGGACTTACCCAAGGTCATACAATCAATAAGTGTCTCAGTCTACTTTTAAACTCAGGTTTTCCTGACTCTAAATCCAATTCTCTATCCACTGTGTCACAAGACTGTCTAAAATAGCAATAATAATAATGCTGATAACAAAAGCAACAATTTCTTCATCATCATCATCAAGAACAGGAGAGCCATTACTTTTGGATTCATATACTTTGTCCAGGAGATGCTTCATGAGGAAATATAAATGACACTGAGGGCAAAAAATATGGGAAAAGCAGCTACCTTACACAATGTTTACACAAGAGAAATCTATCTTGAACACAAAGTAGTGGGAAAAAAATCTTGAACCTTGCTGTTGCCAGAAAAATGGCAGTGATATGACAATCAAGTAGAATTTCACTACCCATATGCCTGCTTCCCCATTGATATGAAAATTTTATCAGAATAATCAATACATGTATGAAAGGCATTTTTAATATACATAGTAGAAAGAAACAGACCATTTTCCCACAAGCAGTATTTCATAATAAACTACAATCTCTGTACATTTGAGTGAAGGATATAGAGATTACAGGATCACACCGTTTACATAAAAGTGAGTATTGTTTGTTGACTATAAAAAAGAATTTGATTCAATAGAGCAAAATATTGTTTTAAAGGTTCTACAATAAGGTATCACTCACTCATGAAGTTATGTTTCTTTTTAACAGATTTGAAAAAAATGAAACTTGCTTAACCTCCCCGATCATTAAGTGAGGTATAAAACAGGAAGATTTATTGCCCCGATCATTAAGTGAGGTATAAAACAGGAAGATTTATTCTCATCAGAAGTATTTACCACTTTCAAAAAGGAGATCTAGTGCAGAGTCTAAATCAAAGAAAGGTTTCCCAGCATCATTTCTATATAAGATGAGGGCCTAAAGATTCTGCTTTTTGCATCAAGTGAGATAATAAAAAGCACATGGTGCTGTTCTGTGTAAATGCTTAATCCTTTCCCCTGCCCCATCCTGTTTGCAGATATCATTGTATTCATTGCACCAAACTTTAGAATCCTGCAGAACGTCCTATCTGATATCGACCATTACTGTATTTTGGAGTATGGCTTAATTACCAGATAGGAGAAACCATGTGAATAATACCCATTTTGTAGACTTTTATATTTCATTATCTGAACAACCTTTTTCTCAAATTACATATCTTGGATGGTAGGTTTGGCTCAGAATTGAAGGAAGAGGAGACAATCTAGGTGCCATTTAGAAAATGAAGTTTTTTAAATGTCCCTAATTTTCCCTCCTCGGAAAAAAAAACGCTTGTTTTTTAATATGGGCTTTCTTTTGTGATGTCATTTGGGACATTTTTATAGTCTCTGAAGAAATAAACTGAGGATCATCCAGAGGATAATTAAAAGAGGCCTGGTGGGAGTGATCATTCTGCATCACATTACAGGTAAACAATTTAAGACATTAAGAGAGGTGTGCTATAGAGTATCTCATCAATGAAACATATACTCACATAAGCACCAAGTGAACACATGGCTGGAGTTGGGATAAACACTGTCCAGCCCATGTGCTCCATTGGCAGTCTCACAATATCAGGAGAAAGGGCCAAATATCCCTAGTGGGTTGTTTGTTATTTCCTATGATAAATTTACAGAAGAACATGGATATGAGCAATTCCTGTCACTATGGGCAGTCATGAATGGGTTTTACCCTTCAAAATTGGAAGGATCAATCATCTCTGTTAGCTTGTAGATACACTGACATATTGATATATTCTTGATTTCATCTCAGTTCATTTTTTTCAATTTATTTTCTAAATATCATATTTCTAAATATCATATTTCTAAATATTATATAAATATCATATATATCATATCTAAATATCATCATTTTCTAAATATCAATTTTGATTGTCATTCTGTTGCCTGATTCCTTTCTTAAGTATGGTGCCAGTGTCTACCCTCCTCTTGCATCCTTGTCATAATCATTGATCACAAATCTTCACAACATCATAGGTCCATAGAATGATGTAACTAGTAGGGACTGTAGAGATCAATTCTTAATTGTTAGAGAAAAACAGAAGGTGGCTTCTTCAGAAGGGGTTTTCTCCTAGTTCTCTGTGATCATCCAAAAATCTGAAGCTACATACAAACCTTGTTCATTTAGTAGATTCTTTATCACAATGTTGAAAATCAAGAAGGATTAATCTCTTTATATATGTTAATGTAGTCCTTATAACAGTAATAATGTCCCTACCATATAAGTTTGTTCTTAGGATTCTTGAAAAAATAATAATAACCAAGAGAGGTTAAAAGTACTGGGGGAGGGGACAAGAGGGTAAACTGTTAATGAGCTAAGCAGAAAACCAACCTATTATCATCTTTTATTCTATCTATCATGTTTTGGAATCATAGTCCATGTGAGTTTTCCAGTATCATTAATAATCATGCTAGCAGCTTGCGTTTATATTGTATTATATAAGCTGCAAAATTCGCTACATTTATTATCCTTATAAATCCAGTGTGTAAAAACTATTCATCAGGTGATAATGCACATAACAGAACAGGGGAAGAAATGTGAAGCATAGTTGTTGGATGAAGTTGTGATGATGAGAGATGGGTGACAAAATCCTGAGAAAGCTCAGCGAAACAAGCAATGGGAGAATGTAGGAGAAGGAAATATATCAGGAATTGTGTCCCCAATAGTATGAAAAAACCTACCTTCTTTAGGAAATAGTGAAAATAGAATGTTATGGGAAATATAATTTAAAAAAAAAAGAAAAATGGAGGGAAAAATCCTATTAAAGCAAAAATCCATGGAGCTTGTATCTTGATAGTCAAAAATGGACTTTATATCACGAAAATTTAGGAGAGAAAAAGAAAGAGGCAGGAGAACTTCCCTGAGCTGAGATTGAAGGAAGACAAGCATTCTTAGAGATGAAGATTAGAAAATATTACATTCCAGATATATGAACTGTGCAAAGATTCAGAGGTGTGAGATAGAGTGTTGAGTATGGAAAACAACTAACTTGCCAATACAGTTTGTCTGGATCATAAAATGGGAACAATGGGAGCAATGTGAAATCTATCTGGAAAGGTAGGCAGTAGCTATTCTCATAGACTTTAAATACCACTGTATGGGATTTGTATTTTATAATTAGAGACCTGCTAAGGTTTATTGTAGAGTTGCTGTGTAGCCCAGGGACTAGACTGTAGGACCTGGAGTCAGGAAAATTAACCTTCCTTAGTTCAAATCTGGCCTCAGACACTTTCTAGCTAGCTAGGTAACTTGGGCAAGTCATTTAACCCTTTGCTTCAGTTTTCTTATCTGTAAAATTACCTGGAGAAGGAAATGGCAAACCACTCTAGAATCTCTCCTAAAGAGGGTCACAAAGAATTGGATATGCCTGAAAACACTGAGCAGTTTGTTGAATTAAAGTATGTGTAACTGATACTGTATTAATACTGCAAAGTAATATATGAATTCCACATTTAAAAAGAAATATTGGCTATACTTTGTGTGTTTGCATGTTTTTTTTTCCTTTAAAACATAAACCAAGGTCCATCATCCAACTCTTATATGGTCCAATGACTTTTTGAAGTTTACTGAAATGTACAGAAAATAGTAATTTTTAAGTCCTTGTCCTCTTTCCCTACTAAAGTTTTTTTAAATGTTCAAGCAGTAGATAAAAATAAAAAAGCAAATATAAATGCAGATCAAAAATTTTCCAACAGAATCTAGTTTTGTTTCTATTGTAGTTCTGCCTATTTATAGTATTAACTTTATTCAAGTTCCATAAACAGAATCTTTTGAACTCAAAACAAAACAGAAATTATTACTAGCTAGCTGGGTTCCAGAATAGCAAGAAACCTTATTGTTTCCAAAAAAACTATTGCTTTTTTAGTATTCTATCCACAAGTGAGCTATTGCAGTGTGGTATGGGAGTCCATAATCCTCACTAGAAGGCAGAATTTGCTTTGCTGTGATTAGACTAATTATTCAACAACCTCTTATAGGCAGAGAACTAGAAATAGTAGATTGAAGATTCAGATGTATGAAGTCCAAGTTCTGCCAGCAAATCCAAGAATTTCTGGGCTTTCTTTTTTGACTGTCTTCCCTGCTTGAAATGCTTTCCCTGTTCTACTCAAACTGCTGACCTCTCTCTGATATTCTTTAAGTTCCACCTAAAATCCTACCTCTTAAAGGAAGTCTTTTACAACCACTTTTAATTCTAATTGCCTTTCCTATGTTAATTATTTTCTGTTTATCTCATATGTAACTTGTTGACTCCCAAATTAAATTGTAAGCTCTTTGAGGAGAGGCACTCTCTTTTGACTCTTTTTGTACCCTTAGTGTTTAATACAATGTCTGGCACATAATATGCAGATAATTAATGTTTATTGAATGAAAGATAATACTAATGAGCCAGAAAGTTAACTTAGATCTGAACAGTAATATACCTGTATTTAAAATTAAGACTATTGTGTTTAAAGGTAATAGTCTTAAATCAGAAACTATGAAGAGAACATAATCTTTTTGGGGACAAAAGTACTCTATTAATTTTTCCCTAACAAAAGTGTTTTTAAGAGACTAAGTGTGTCTGAAATAATTTTTGTCTTTCCCTTATCTATCCAAAGAGCCCGATTGTTCATCTCTTATCCAAACTGTTTATTTTTAAGTTCTCCCCAGCAATAAGAGAATGTTATTATTCATTTTGGAAAATGTTATTGCATCTTCATTCAAATAAGCAGAATTTGAGTCTATTTAGTACTCTTTTACAATATGTAGGAACTCTCAAAACTACAGGGAAAAGAAGTTTTGCAAATTTTGAAAACATATACAATCTTCCTGACAACCCAATGAATTAAGTGCATTATTGCCATTTTTCAGATGAAAAAAATGAGGCTAAAATAAGTTAGTTAAATGACTTAACCCAGGGCCTTGCAGTTAAAAAGTTTCTGAGGAGGTCTTCCAACTCCAATTCCAGCATATTATGTCTCTAGTACAGATATCCTTTCCTTTATGGAGATATAGTTTACTATGGTATCTACTGATAATGAATGATATCCATAGAAATATCATAATGTAAGAATTAGAAGAAGAAAAGAATTAGTATAGTGCACAATGTATCAGGCAATAAGCAAAAACAAAGGGGAAAAAAAAACCATTGACCTAGAAAGAGGGCCTGGATTTCATACCAAATTAGAATCCTTGAAGGATATTAAGTCAGGAGGTATAACACCTGCCTTCTAATACTTCCTGGGTCCCCTTTCTGGAAGGAGGAGTTCTTTTGTTCCAGAAGGGAAGAAATAAATAAGAGCAATGGCAGGAAATTGCAAAAGAGATTCATTTAGATTTCTTATAAGAAAACACTCAGGGGGTGGCACACTGGGGCAGCTAGGTGGTGCAGTGGATAGAGCACTGGCCTTGGAGTCAGAAGTACCTGAGTTCAAATTCGGCCTCAGACACTTAATAATTACCTAGCCATGTGGCCTTGGGCAAGCCACTTAACCCCATTGCCTTGCAAAATCTAAAAAAAAACAAGAAAGAAAGAAAAGAAAATGATCAAATACATATACATATTCTATCCCAAAGTAGAATGAATTGCTTCAGGATCTAGTGGACATTTTAGGTAAAAGCTAGATGAATCCTTATTATATATACATTGAAAAGGGAATTCTTTTTCAGTTGTAGATTAAATTTAGTGTTGAACATTCCCTTTTCAGTAGAGTTCTATGATTCCCAAATCCTTTCTGGTTTTAAATTTATAATTCTTAAAAACCAGGTTTACATATACCAAATTTTTTCAAAAAACATATTCTGTCAAGGTTGCAGATAAACATACCAACTTTCAGAAAACATTACTTATTTTAAATTTATTTTAATTATTAATCTAGTTAATTATTCACATTATGAAAGAATTGTTTTTCAAAAGGTTTCATGGCATGATTTCGCTAAAGAGGAAGTTCATCTATGCATTTAAGTATTTTATAAATAATTAACTATTGTTGAAAACTTTGGGAACTTAAAACCAAAGCCTTAAGAGTTTTTATAATTAAATGAAGAAGAATAAAAATGAAATACTTTTGAAGTTGTAATGAAAACTTTTAGAAAATGTTAAATATATTAAAGCTTGATACATATGCAATCTTTTAGGGGGAAAAAATCCCCTTCATAAAATGAGGTACACCTATCTACCACTTTAATAGTCTCATCTAATTCTAGATGCCTTTGGAAGGGTTCCTCCAATATTGAGAGGGAAGTTAGCAGTGCAGCGCAACTTGTGCAAGTTTTGAGTTGTCAGAAAGAAAACAGGAGCAGGGTAGAGGAAAATTGCGATTTTGGACCATAAACATTTTGAAAAGTAGAAATCAGAAAGGGGGAAAATGGTTAAAATATGGTTTGTTTGATTATGCATTGCAGTGAGATATTAGGTAAGTTAAAGTTAGCTGTATATATAAAACTAAAAATAACCAATAGGGTGAATTGCTAGAAGAGAATTGGATGCTGTAGTCTTCTTAGCCATTTTACCTGCTAAATAAAATGATTAGACTGTCTGTGAGAGTCATATAAAGCAAATAAATGTCAACAACAATGAGCAGCAACCATAGATTAATTTAAATTAAGAGTGATTCTGATGAGGACACAACCCTACCCTGGGTCAGGGAGATGGATTAAATGATTTATAGAAGCTTTTCCAGACCTCTAATTCAATAGCACTGTTTTATGCCAAAAATATTAATCTTAGAATCTGATTGTTTTGATTTATGTTGCTTATATTGCTTATATTGCTACCTATACGTGATAAAGGGTTATACTTGGAGTCTAGAAGTTCTGAGTTCAAATATTACTTCAGACACTTAAAGGCTTTGTGATAGTGAGCAAGTCATTTGACTTCTAAGTACTTCAGTTTCCTCATCTGCAAAATGGAGACAGTAATAGCCCCTACTTCATAAGGTTGTTGTGGGCCCAAATGAGTTAAATTGTATAAAGTGCTTTGCTAACCTTAAACTAATATTTAAATGCTAGCTGTGTTTATTATTTTGAAAAATTGATAGGATTGATTATAGCAAGAAGTGACTAGATGATTTCTTACAGGAATGTTTGAAGATTTTCCCTTATGAGAAAGCCCCTGAAACTTTTAACATAGAGGATTGCATAACTGTGATTTCACAAAAATGTAGACTTTATTTAATAATGTAGTTATCATTTTAGGAATAATCTACAAAGGAAGGAAGGAAGGTGTGAGAGAAGGAAAATTATATGTGGTAAATATCAAGTAAGTTCTTTTACTTGGAAAATGCTGTGTGAACCAGTCTAGAAAGATTGTTTGGAGCCACTATGTGAAAGGTATTTAATGCCAGAGAAGTTTATATTTTACCACAATGGCCAAAGTGAGCCAATGATTGAAGCATATTGAGTAGAGGAGTGACATGGTCATTACCACATTTTAGAAAAATCATTTTGGCAGTTGTGTGATGGATTGGAGAGGAGGAAAATGTCACAAAATTTAGAACAAAGAGAATTTCCAAGAGGAAGGTTTAGTTGAAAAAAGAATAAGTACCAGAAATTATGAGGTTGTTGTTGACCTTAGAAAGAAGATTCTATTAAGTAATGGAACTAGAATTCAAATTACAAAAATTCAAAAATGAGTGGGAAGTAGATGCAGCCAAGATGACAGAGTAAACTCAGGGACTCATCTGAGCTCTTCCCAATTGCCCTCCAAACAACTTTAAAATAATCCTAAAATCAAATTCTGAAATGGCAGAACCAACAAAGTCAGGGTGAAATAATTTTCCAGCACAGGACAACTTAAGAGGTGTTCAGGAAAAGTCTGCCTCATTGGAATAGTGGTCAGATCTGGACTCCAGCACAGAACACACAGTACTGGTCACTCTGGAGTACCAGCAGCAAACTTTGGAAGTGTTTCATCACCTGCACCTTCCAGGGCTCTCAGTCCACAGACAGGGGACTGGATGATTGGTCAGAAGGAGAATATGAGGAACTCTTTGTTGGCACTAGGTGCATAACTCTGTTGCATTACTCATACACATTTCCAGGTTGTAGTCCCAAAGATGAAGATTAGCTCACTATGCTTATGGCCCCAGAGATGAGGGACCCTGGTCACAATTCTCAGATGGAGAAGAGTGCTCGTGGTCATTCACAGACCAGAGCACAGACCAGGAGAGTAGTAACCACCTTGGAAAAACTGTACCTATAGACTACTAGAGCTAGCTCTTAGACTACTAGAGCTAGCTCTTAAAATAGCAGCAAGAAAGGCCAGAAGCTTGGGACAATATCCTCTCTACCCAAGTAGACTCAACCTTAACATAAATTTAAAAAGCAAGAGAAAATATGAAAAAATGAGTGAACAACAAAAAAAAAAGAACCTATCTATAGGAGGTTATTATGATGACAGGGAAGGTTAAGACACAAATTCAGAAGAAAATGAAGTCAAAACAGCTAAAGCACAGCTCTAAAGAAAAATGTCAATTCTCACAGACAAAACAAATTACTGGAAGAGCTCAAAAAGTATTTTAAAAATCAAATAAGAGAAATAGGGGGAAATGGGAAAAGAAATGAAAGTGATGCAAACGTATTATGAGTTAATCATTGGATAAGAGAAGCACCAAAAAATTTAAAAAATTAAAAAACAATTGACCAAATGGTTTTTAAAAAGGGTACAAAAATTCATTGGAGAAAGAAACTCTCTCAAAAAAGTAGAATTGGCAAAAATAGAAAAAGAGGTACAAAAATACACTGAAAATAATTCCTTAAAAATTTGAATTGAGTAAGTGGAGGCTTAATGTAAGACATTAAGAAAAAATAAATCCAAATAAAAGAATAAAAAATAGAAAAAAACTGTGCATACCCTTTGACATAGTAATACCACTACTAGATCTGTATTCCACAGAGATTTTGTAAGGGAGGAATGGGGGGTAAAGGGTCTATGCATACAAAAATATGTATAACCCTTTTTCTTATGGCAAAGAATTAGAAATTGAGGGGATGCCCATCAAGTGAGGAATTACTGAACAGGTTATGGTATATGATTATGACAATAAGAAATGCTGAAAAGAATATTTATGCAGATAATGCAAAGTGAAATGAACCAGAACCAGAACCAGGACAACACTATACACAGTAAAAACAATATTATACAGTGATCAACTGTGAGTGACCTAGCTCAGTAGTACAATGATCTAAGACAATTCAAAGGACCTATAATCAAAAATGCTATCCACCTTCAGAGAAAGAATTGAGGGAAACTTAATGCAGATCAAAACATTTTTTTTACTTTATTTTTGTTGGGTTTAGGGGTAGTTTTTTTTGAGGGAGGTTGTTTTCTTTTGCAACATGAATGATATGGACATAAGTTTGCATGACTGAACATGTATAATCTATATCAAATTGCTTGTCTTCTTGAGGAGGGGGAGGAGAAGAAGGTGGGAGAGAATTTGGAACTCAAATTTTTAGAAAATAAATATTCAAAATTACTTTCACATGTAATTATATATAAGATATAACATAAATATATTATACTATATATTTAAAAAGAAAATAAATGGATATTGAGGAAATGGAGACAAGCATCATAGATAGAAGACTGGCCATGAAAAGGAAGAATAATTAAGTCAGTGGGGCTGTTAGGTGGCGTAGTAGATAGAGCACCAGCCCTAGAGTCAGGAATACTTGAGTTCAAATCTGGCCTCAGACACTTAATAATTACCTAGCTGGGCAACCTTGGGCAAGCCACTTAACTCCATTCCCTTGTAAAAAAAAAAAAAAAAACCTAAAAAAATATATTTAAGTCAATAATTTAAGAGTACAGTATGATCAAATTAAAAATGGGAAATTACTGAAGATGTTTGTAGGGAGCAGGGAAGTATGGAAAAAGTGAAACTGAAAATTAGAGAAAGTGCAGTTGAAGGGATAACCTTTAACTCTGACAAAAAAAAAGAATGATGACCACATCGGGAAGAGAGTGAAAAAAGTTTAGAGTAGAAGGGTCTTTGGTGAAAATGTAAAACTTTGTGAATTTGGGAATTTGCACTGTTCTCTACCTGAAAACATTTTAGCATTTTAACTTGGTCAGAAGTGCATGCTATCAAAAAAGACTGAGTTCAAATATATTTTCATTTAGTTAGTAGTTTTGTGACTCTGGGTAAATCACATCTTTCTCAGTTTTGTCATCTCTGTAATGGGGAGAATAGTAACACTACCTCCTAAAGCTGTTGTTAGAATTAAATTAGATAATATTTATAAAATACTTTGCAAAATTTAAAGTACAATGTAAATACTAGTTATTCCAGTTATTCTTATTAGCTTAAAAATTCTTATTTAATAGATAAACATTTATTAAATGCCTGTTATATTCTAGGGATAAAACAGTCCCTGCCTTCAGGCAGCTCACAACCCCTTGGAGGAGACAACAAGCAATATGTTCAAATAAGCTGTATATAGGATGAAAAGGAAATAATTAAAAGAAGGAAGGCACTGGAATTGAGAGGGAATCTTATAGTTGGAATTTTAGTTAGAACTTAAAGGGAGTCAGGGTGACAGTAGATGGAGACTGGGAGGGAGAGCATTCCCAGCATGGTGGGAGAAAATTCAGAGTCAGAGAAAATTCTTGGAGCTGAGCGGTGGAGTGTTGAGTGTTTTGGTCATGTAGCTGCCAGAAATCTAATGTCATTGAATCAAAGAGTATGTGTTAAGGATTAAGGTATAAGAAGACTGGAAAGATAGGGGAGCTTTGAATGTCAAATAGTGCATTTTGTTTTTGATCCTAGAGACTATAGAGAGTGCCTGGAGTTTATGGGGGGGGGGGGGGGGCTGGAGGGCCTTAGGAAAATCACTTTGGTGTTATTATGATTATGGATGGTTGTGGTGGTAATGTTTCAGGGAAGTTAAAATTTTAAATGATGTCAGAAGATTTGGATCCTTGTTATACTATATGACCATAATAGTATTAGGTTATTCATTCAACAAATCAGTTAAAAAACATTTATTAAACACTGTTAAGCAACGAGAATACAAATTGTTGTTGTTGTTGGTTCTTCCTTCTCAAAGAAGATTATGGCATCAGACTGATGATGCCATGATAAGCATGTGAGTTGGATTTGAATGGGGGATGGGGAGGGAGGCAGTGCTGTCACCTGGGTTGCCAAGTCACCAGCCTCACTTTTTCCTCCAGAGTCATCTGGGTCCAGTGGCCATATATGAATCAAGATGACTGGAGATGTGAAGCAGTCAAGGTTAAGTGACTTGTCCAAGGTCACACGGCAGTAAGTATCAAGTATCTTAGGCCAGATGTGAACTCAGGTACTTCCAACTTCAAGGCAGCTGTTCTCTTCACTGTGTCACCTAGCTGCCTGTACAAGTGGAAAGACAGTGCCAGCCCACAAGGAATCAAACTGCATTCTAATAAGGGAAGGCTATAAATAAAAGAAAGCTGAAAAGGAAAGGGTATATATGGTGACCATAGTAGAGAAGGTCTGAAGTAAAGCCTAGAAAGGAATGAAGACATAACTGACCTGAGAGCATCCCTTAAATGGAACTTCATGGAGGAACTATTTAATCAGAGAGAGAAGCAATGGGGCAAACAGTATTTCCAGTGTGTGAACTCTAGATCTGGATGATGGAGGCAGACCAGAGTATATCCTGGAGAGGAATAACTGCTGAACTGACATGTGGTAAATATAAAAACTGGTTGAACAACCTGAGGTTGAAGTAAGTCTTGGAGTGCTAGAGGGAGAACATGAAAATGATCTTCATATATTTAAAAGTTGTCCTCCATCATTTTACTAGTAAGATGGAAGTTTAGATCATGATCTCTTCTTTGAGATTATCATAATTTTTCAGTTACTTCAAGGTTCAGTTTCCTTTTTAGTAATCTTTTTATCTTCATTTTTGTAGTCAGTGTTGTTTTTTTTGTTCCTGCTTATTTCATTTTGTATACCTTTCCATTTCTTCCTGAATTTATTTATTCATAATTTATGACACAGTAATATTCCATTATATTCATGTCATGTGGTCTGTTCTTTGCCAGTGGGCACCCCTTTTGTTGCTAGTTCTTTGCTACACAAAAAAGTGCTATCATGAATATTTTGTTACTTATTGGACTTTTGTTTCCCTCGTTGATCTAGCTGAGAATATAATCAGTAAAGAGATCATTGGTTCAAATGGTATGGCTAGTTTTTTTCCTCTGATTATTCAGAATTGTTATCTTGTACCATTGGGCCATTGCAATTCTCCTTAGAATCACTGTCTTCTACCAGATTTCAATGATTTTAGTACACAGTAACTAAAATCATTGTTGTTTCTTTTAAAATTTAATTGGGGAATATCAAAGTAGTAAAGGACTTCACAGATCATCTAATCCAAACATTATCTGGCCAAGAATCCTTTCAACAACACAACTAACAGGATGTCATTCAACTTTTGCTTAATTTCTAATGACAAGGAACCAATTACTTTCTTCAGGATAGGAGGCAGAGAGAAGAAACCCAGGAAGTTTTTTTCTCACTTCAAACTGACGTTTGTCTTTCAAAATTCTACTCAGGGTTTTTCAGTCAGCCCACTAGTCCAAACATAGCAGGCCTTAATCTTTTTTCATAGAACAGCCCTTCAGATTCTTGAAGGCAACTATCATTTCCATGTAAGTCTTCTTCCTCAGGTCTCACATACCTGTTTCCTTCAGAATTAGATTTCATACACATATTAATTGTCCTGGACAAGCACTTAACTTTTCTCAGTCTCAGTTTTCTGATCTGTACAATGGAGATAATAATAGCCTGATTTCTCAGTATTACTGTAAGGATAAAATGTGATGACTTCTGTAAAGTACTTCACACATTGGAAGTTTTATATACTTATAAGCTATTGCTGTTATTGTTCTTGTTAGATCTACCCATCTTTTATCCCTTGCTTTCACTATATGGTTAGGCCACTTCTTTTTCTGAGGAAACATTTCCTGAATGATAGCCTTTATAGTATCTGGACATAGTGAATATAGAGCGCCAACCCTGGAGCCTGGCAAATTCAATTTCAAGATTTGATGATAGGTACTTAGCAATGTCATCTTTGGCACCTAACCACTCACTGTTCCAGGAAAGTCTTCAGATTAGAAGGTACCAAAGAGTTGTAACTCTGTATTGGAGGACACCGATTCTATACCAAGGACAGGGACTGTCTTTTGCCTTTCTTAGGATCCCAAGTGCACAGTGCTTGGAAAATAGTAGGCACTTAATGTTTGTCCTTCATTTTCAAAGACTACAACATCAGGTTGGTGATAATATGACATGCATGTCATGTCTCACTTTCTCCTCCAGAGCCATCTGGGTTCAGTGGCTAGATGTGAATCAGGACGACTGGAGATGACCTTGGATGCAAGGCAACCAGGGTTAAGTGACTTGCCCAAGGTCACACAGCTACTAAGAGTTAAGTGTCTGAGGCCAGATTCAAACTCCCATCCTCCTGACTCCTAGGCCAGTACTCTATCCATTTTACCACCTAGTTGCCCATAATAAATGTTAAATGAAATCACAGGGCTAGCCCCCCCCCCAATAGAAAGAATATGTTTAAATATTCAGAAAAAAAGTTCAAGTTAAGGTTTTGAGATTGTTATGTGCCTCTGAAGGAGAATAATAAAACTTAAGTGAGAGAATTAATCTCTAGCTAGGTATAGAAAAGGAATAACCATACTGACTTTTATTTCAGCAAAACAGACTGTTTTTTGATTGTATTCCAAGTGGTAGTTAAGTTAATGTTTTGTTTTGCTTGTTACAATCTACTGGAATTCCTTCCTCTCTGTTTACATTTCTTTTTCACTTTGGCAAGCTTTAGCCCAATAATATTTGCTGTGTCTTAGGTTCTGAGAAAATTATTTACTTTAGATTTCCAGGTGAAATGCATTGACTGGTAGTTGAAGGGAGATACATATTTGGTCCACACATTTTATACCAAAAAGAAAGAATAATGAACCAAAACAAGAAGTCAGTTCTGTTAGCTAATATGGAAGGCTCTAGTCATACATATATTTTTGTCATTTTGTTCCATATCATTATAAAGAAATAATCTGAGAGCCCTAGTTTGTATTCATTGTCTGCATTGTATGAGCCCTTTCTATTTTGCAGTCTGACCAGGGCTGTGGCAGTTTGGTTAGGCCATGGCATAACCATTCATTCTGAGGGTAAATAGGATAGATCCTAACTGAATGAGGTCCCTCTGCTACAATCAAAAGCAAATTCATCTTAATAGGTATTTAGCATTTCCTTGTGTCACTGAGGTACTAACAGGAAGAAGATTTTTTAAAAATGCTTGGTGAATAGAGAATAGTAAACAACAGTATAGATATAACCCCCAATTTTGCAAGAACATTAGGAAGATATAACCACACCCCACAGAGAATTCCAATTTCCATTGTAATATCTTGTGACTATCCACCAAGTTGTGTCTAGATTTGTTTCTATGTAACTCATTTGTTTTTATGCCATTGTTTCATTTGAAGCTCAATTTTGTAGATTCATATTACTGTCAGGTTATTACAATTTGCTAAATTGCATAATAAGGAGTATAAGTAATATAGTGGTCCTTAGAATGAAGGGATGGATCTAAAGTGAAGAACTGTTAAATGGTGACAGTCAAGATGAAACTCTTGTTGGAACTTGTCTTCAGAGGAAGGTTTGGAATAATATATAAAAAGTGAAAATCACAGTACAGTATAATGAAGTACAAACAAACCTGTGTAGAAGACATTTTGGCTTAATGGAATTGAAGGGTTGGTGGGAAATAAAGTTGGACAGGTAATTTGAAACCAGATTTTGAAAAGTCTTGAATAACAGAATAAGAAAGTTTTTATTTACTCCAGTAAGAGATAGAGAGTCATTTTGAATTCTAGAACAGGAAGCAAAATGACAGAAGAAATGCTTTTAGGATGACTATTATAGTAATATGCTTGTATAACATTTCAAATTCGCAAAGTACTTTTACTCACAATAATCAGACAACCTGTCCTCTCTGTGTCTCTGTCTCTGTCTCTGTCTCTGTCTGTCTGTCTCTCTCGCTCTCTCTCTCTCTCTCTCTCTCTCTCTCTCTCTCTCTCTGTTGTTCAAGTAATTATCTCCATTTTAGAGATGTTAAAGCAGTCTTAGAGAAGTTAAATCTCTTGATTGTTCTTAAATTGCTTTGTGTACATTACTTGATTTCACTTGATAAAGATATCTACCTACCATGCCTCATTTTTCTCTCATACAGTTCTTGATGGCATCATTTACTCTTGTTCTTTGAAGTTCTTTTTTGGTTAAATGTTACCACATGCTCATCCCCACATTATGCTTTTCTATTTCTCTTTGTGTGATACTTCCCTTTAGTTCTTTTCAAGCAGTGGTATTCCACATCTCCCCAGCAAATAGCAATTTAGATAAAATGTTCATGTTAGGAAGATGGGCCTTTGCTTTAAGGGAAAGTTTGGAGTCAGCAAAGCTTTTCAATTTCCTGAAAATATTCCTGAAAATAACACTGCCCACTCTCCTCCTCTTTTTCAACTCTGAGTTCAGATCATTGTCAACATTTAATATTTTTCCAGATATTCATTGTCAGACAAGCTCCTTTTTTGTCTATATCTTTGGGATATAGACATAGTAGTGGTATTACTGGATCAAAGGGTATGCACAGTTTTAATAACCCTTTGGGTATAGTTCCAAATTGCTCTCCAGAATGGTTAGTTCACAACTCAACCCACATTGCATTAATGTTCAAGTTTTCCCACATCTCCAGCATTTTGGATGTTTGTTTGTTTGTTTTTTATTTATTTAAGGCAATGGGGTTCTTGTTAGACATATGCCCAAGGTCACACAGCTAGGAAATTATTATTAAGTGTCTGAGCCTGGATCTGAACTCAGGTCCTCCTGACTCCAGAGCCAGTGCTCTATCCACTCCACCACCTAGCTACCCCTTGATTTTTTTTAAATAATAATTTTGTTTTTTCTCCCCAATTATATATAAATCCAGTTTTAACATTTTTTTAAGTTTTGAATTCCAAATTCAATTCCTCCCCCCCTCTCAATTCTTCTCCCCGAGTTATAAAGCAATCTGATATAACTTACATATGAGCAATCATGTAAAACATTTTCATATTGTTTATTTTTACAAGAAGATGAACAAAACCGGGAAGGAAGGAAGGAAGGAAGGAAAATAGTTTTCTTAAGACTGTATTCATATAGGATGTTTTTATTTTTAATATCATTAATTGTGTTGTTTTGAACCATCCTGTTATTTATAAATATAATCATCTATTTAACAGAATTTTATTTAAATTTTTTAATTAAGATTCATTAATGATATTGGTTTATAATTCTGTGTTTCATTTTTCCTTGGTTTAGATATTAAGATTATGTTCATTTCTTAAGAGGCATGTAGTAAAGTACATTATCAGGTTTTGAGAATAATTTATATGTTGTGGATACTAGTGCTTCTTTAAAAATTTTAATAGAATTCTTCTTTGAATCTGTCAAGACCAAGAGGTAGTTCCTCCCCCCCCAGTCTTTTTGTAGCTCCTTTTCACCTAGTTCAATTTATTTTTCTGATATTGGTTTATTTAACATCTCTGTCTAATCTTCTGATATTCTATGTATTTTGTATTTTTGAAAGTATTCATCTATTTTGGGGTCCTCAATTTTGTTAGCATATAACTATGCATAATAAGTTCTGATTATTCTTTTTATTTCTTCTGGGGGGGGGTTAATTTCACTTTGGTCATTTGCAACTCTGTTGATTTTTCTTCCTTTTTAACTTTTATTCCTTTAATTCAAGGGTTATCAATTTTACTAGTCTCTTCAAAGAACCAACTTTTAGTTTTATTTATAATTTCATTGGTGGGGAGAGGCTGGTTTCTAGTTTATCTATTTTTTCCTCTAATTTTTTTGAATTTCTTCTTTCATGCATATTTTGGATTTATTTACTTGTTGACTTTTTGCAATGCTTATTCAGCTTATTGACCCACTATTTTTCTGTTTATAGAGCTATGTTTTTCATGTTTATAGAGCTATGATTTTTACCTCTAATGACTGCTTTAGCTGAATCCCAGAAATTTTGGTGTATTGTTTCATCATTATTTTCTTTCACATAGCTATTGTTTCTATAATTTGTTCTTTGACATACTTGTTATTTATTAAGTTCTCCATTTGAATCTATTCTGTTATTCTTTGGTTAAGCTCTATGGTGGCACAGACTGATGCCACTGCTAATATAGCTTGAACAAATTTCTACTGGTTGTAGTTCTTAAGCCCCAAGAAGAGGTTGAGTTATAGGACTGAATTCTGTTTGAAGTCCATTAAGTAGAGGGAATGTGATATTGAGTGAGCATATAAAGGGTATTAGTTTTCTGGATTTTTACCTTGTTTGGGTTTTTCATGTCCTTGGCCTTAAAAACAGGTGAAACTGCTTTATCTCTTATACATAATTTCTATCTGGGATATGTATAAGAGTTTGTGATGAACAGAAAAAATATATAGTCATTCTTGTTAGGTGTTTGTAAATCCTGAAGATTTTCTCTTTGGAGGAAAAGAAGAGAAAATAAATAGAGATGGTTATTGTTATTTGGAAAATCCTTGGTCTGCCTCTGCCTCAAAGGTATATCTGATGGAGGCTTAGAATTTTACATAGTTACACATAGGTCAGCTTTCCTTTTTTATCATCATACTTCGAACATTCCTTGGATATCTGTTTGGGGAAACATAGTTCTTGAAGTATAGTTCCTTAACATTAGGCACATAGGAGGAGTGGAGCCAAAATGGCAGAATAAAGGCCTGAGCTCTCCCCCAAACCATTCCAAATACCTTTAAATAATGATTCTAACCAAATTCTAGAATGTCAGAACCCACAAAAAGACTGATTGAAATATTCTTTCAACCCAAGACAACTTGGAAGATCGGCAGGAAGGGTCTGCTGCCCTAGAGTGAGAAAGGAACACAGAGCAGCAGGGGTTGTGCAAGAACAAACCAACCCCAGCCATCAGGAACAGACAGCAGGGCACCTGGGTCAGTGGCAGCAGTGGAGTTTCTAGACCCCTCAGCCCAGAGATTGCCAAGGACAACTTGGAAGGTCAGCAGGAAAACTCTTCCACAATGGAGCAAAGTCCAGGGCAGATTGCAGCCCACAGATGGCAAGGGGTCAGAAGGAGATTATAGGAGTCATTTTGCTCTCACCAAGGCAGAACTCTATTGCCTTGCTCATACTCAGATCTGGGTTACAGTCTGGGATACCAGTCCCAGGAAAAGGAGCAGAAATACAGTAGAGCTTACTGCCTCTGTGGGAACAGGGACCCTCCTCACAATTCCAGGGCAGAAAGAAGTGCTTGTGTTCACCCTCAGACCATAACACAAGCCAGGAAAGCAGTCATAATCTCTCATAAGATCTTGAAGAAATTGAAAACTTGCAGGTACCTGGTTGTACCTCTGAAAACAGCTGCTAAAACCCTCAAAACTTGGGACAGTATCCCTACACACTAGAAGCAGAGTCCCACCTTTACAAAGTGTTAAAATCAACTCATAGGCTGGGAAATGGACAAATAGCAAGAAATTATCTGACCATAGACAGTTATTTTGGTCATATGGAAGATCAAAATATATACTCAGAAAAGATAACAAATCAAAGCTTCTACCTCCAAACCTTTCAAGAAAAATATTAATTGGTCTCAGGACATGGAAGAACTCAAAAAAGATTTTAAAAATCAAATAAGGGAGGTAGAGAAAAAAATTGAAAGATGAATGATACTGATGCAGGAAAATCATGAAAACCAAGTCAGCAGCTTGATGAATGAGATACTAAAAAATACTGAAGAAAATAAAATCTGAAAAATCGCACTAAGCCAAATGGGAAGAAAAGAGATTCATAAAAGCCAATGAGGAGAAGCCTGCCTTAAAAAAGCAAAATTGATCAAATGGAAAAAGAGATACAAAAACTCACTTAAGAAAATAATTCCTTAAAATATAGAATGTAGCTAAAGGAAGCTGATGTCTTTGTGAGAAATCAAGAAACAATAAAACAATAGAATGAAAACTAGAGGAAAGTGTGAAATATCTTGTTGGAAAAAGCAATTGATCTGGAAAAACAGATCTAGGAGAGATAATTTAAAAATTACTGGACTACCTGTAGGCCAGAGCCTAAATATCATTTTTTCAAGAATTATTAAGGAAAATTACCTAGAAGTAGAGGTTAAAATAGAAACTGAAAGACTCCATTAATCACCTCCTAAAAGAGATCTCAAAATGAAAACTGCCAGGAATGCCAGAGCCAACTATCAGAGCTCCCAAGTCAAGGAGAAAATATTGCAAGCAGCCAGAAAGAAACAGTTCAAATATTGTTGAGCCACAGTCAGAATAACACAAGATTTAGCAGCTTCCACATTAAGGAATAAAAGGGGTTGGAATATGATATTCCAGAAGGCAAAAGAGCTTGGATTACAACCAAGAATCAACTACTCAGAAAAACTGAACATATATTTTCAGGGGAAAAGATGCAAATTCAATGAAATACGGGACTTTTAAACTTACTTTACTGGTGTAACAACCAGGGTTGAACAGAAAATTTGATCTTCAAACAGAAGACTCAAGTGAGGCATAAAATGGTAAACAGGAAAGGTAAATCATAAGAAACAATAATATTGAACTGTTTATACTCTTACATGAGAAGATGATACTAATAATTCATATGAACTTTCTCATTTATTAGGGCAGTTAGAAGGAGCATACATAGACAAGACACAGGAGGGAGCTGAATTTGAAGGATAATATATTTTAAAAGTTGGAGTTAATGGATGCGAGAGGAATGTCCAGAAAAAAGAAAAAAGGTAGAATGGTGTAAGTTATCTCACATAAAAAGACAAGAAAAAGTTTTTGCAGTGGAGTGGAAGAGGGGGAAGATGAGGCGGGGGGGGGGGGATTGTGTGAGTCTTATTCTCATTGGAATTGACTCAGAGAGGAAATAACATACATACTGAACTGAGTATGAAAATCTATCTTACCCTAAAGGAAAGTAGGATAGGAAGAGTATGGAGTGGGGAGGAGGTGATAGAAAGGGAGGGAAGATTATGGGAGTAGGTACTCAAATATGAAACACTTTTGAGGAGGGACAGGGTGAAAGGAGAGAAAGAATAGAATAAATAGAGGTGGGAAATAGAATTGGTGTATATACAGATAGCAATAGCAACTGTGGGGGAAAAATGAAGAAAGTTTCTCTGATAAAGTTCTTATTTCTCAAACATAGAGAACTGGGTTAAATTTATAAAAAAAATAAGTCATTCCTCAATTGATAATCAAGAGATTTGAACAATTTTTAGATGAGATTATCAATGAGATCTATTTAAATCATCAAAAATGTCCTGACTCACTATTGATATGAAAAAATGCGGGGTGGAAAAATTCTGAGGTGCTATCTATTGGATTGGCTATTAGGAAAGGAGAAAATGACAAATGTTGGAAAAATTGTAGGGAAATTAAGACATTAATGAATTGTTGGAGGAGTTGTGAAATGATTCAATAATTCTGTGACCAAATGGAAAAGGAGATACAAAAGCTCACTGATATGTCCATTGATTGGGGAATGGCTGAACAAATTGTGGTATAGGATTGAAATGAAATGCTGTTCTGTTGTGGGAAATGATGAACAGGATGCTCTCAGGAAAAAAAAACTTATATGAACAGATGCAATGGGAAATGTACAGTATACAAAATAACAGCAGTGTTGTAGAATGATCAGCTGTGAATGATTTTCTCAGTACTGTTGAGCCCCAAGAGAACTCTAAAGGTCTTATGTTAAAGAATTCCTATCCTAAAGACAGAGCTGATGGTGTCTGAATATAGATTGAAGCATACTTTTTTTAACTTTGTTTTTCTTGAGGTTTCTCTTTTTTGGAGGGGAGGGTTATATTTACTTTTACAACATGACTAATGTCGTAATGTTTTTCATGATACACATTTTAACCTATATCAAGTAACTTACTTTCTCAGTGATGGGGAGTGGGTAACAGGAAGGTAGAGAAATAAGAATGTAGAGTTTGGAAGTCTTTGTTGAAACTTATTTTTGCATGTAACCAGGGGAAAAATAAAATAAAATAAAGAGAAAAAAATAAATTAGGCACATAGGTTGAATCAAATGCATGGTTACCAGGTTGGTGAATTTCACCAAGTTAATGCCCAAATACCTAGTATTTATGGATCTATCATAAAATATTCTTATACTCTCTTAAATATGTAGAATATGAACTAAACCTGATAATTTATGTAACCATTATCACTGCCTTCTGAATTACCTTATTTCCCACAATTACCTTGTACTTTTTTGTAATTCCCCTTAATATTTATTTGTCTGTAGATCTTTATGCATTTATCTCTCCTGTTAGAATGTACACCTTTTGAGACTAAAGATTATTTCATTCTTTGTAATAAAGAGTCTAGAATGGTGCCTGACTTATACTAGAAACATAAGAAATGCTTCTTAGTTGATTATTAGAATTTCAACAAATACCCTACATATTGTGAAATCACACACACATAAAGAATGTATTTCAATCTGCTGTTAGAATACCCATGAAACTACTGAGTTTCCAACAAGCCATGTAGATAAATCGAAGTGTTTAGTTGCTTGCCATCCACACTTGTCTTCCTAAGACTGGTAGCAGATGTTGAAATTTAAGTGGTGGGGAGGTGTGGGAAATGAAAAATGGGAATGATGGTTGTTGATTAAGTCTCACATCTTTCCTAGAAGGAAACTTTTAAAGAGATAGTTTTGCCCTTGTCTTATGAGTTGAACAATTAACACTTACCTGTGATAATAGCAGAAAGTTGAGATGGGGTAAGGGGGGGAGGTTGGGGAAGGAGGTGTCAGTGAAGGGGTTTTGATGTTTCTGATTTGTTATTTGCTTGTTTTTAGCAAAGCTTCTCCATTTCCAGAGGATTTAGTATTTCAGATTGCTTTGGAATACTTCTCCTGGCCTCTGTCTCTTCATTCTCCCCTAAACCCTCATTTTTTCTTCTAATTTCTGCCTTCTTTATTCTATTTCTTACAAATATAACCAGTAACTGAAAAGGGAAGTGTGAAGAATATTGCTGATGGAGTGGAAAAGAATTGGCAAAATATTCTGTAATCGTTGTATACTCAACTTGTTGCTAGTTGTCCTATAATTTTCCTTTCTTCAGGATTTCACAAATTAAATTTCTTTTAAGTATGAGGTGACTCTTTATTCAGGCATAGAGATTGGGTTTAAGAAAAGATAACTTTGGATAATGTTTTATTCTAGATGTTGGTTAAGGGTCCAATGTACCCTCTTCTCTATTTACTTTTAGGTTCCTGTCATTGAATTATTACCATGTATTTTTCAGGTTTTCATCTTGACCTACATGGGGATGGGAGTTCTCATAATGTGAAGCCTTGAAGTTATCTGTAATGCTGTCATTAATTACTGTTTCTTTTAGAATAATGCTGGTACTGATGTGAAAAAAAATGTGTTGTTTCCCATGATGCCCTTGAATAAAATGCCATTTCCTCAGAAACAGCCAAAAATACCAGTGTTGATTTTTCCTGTGCTCAGGAAAAGCAGTTGAGGTTCCCGCAGTGTGCTGTATGGAGAAAGCTTCAGAAACATGATGTCATCCTAATTTGCACTGCCAGGGGATGAGCTCATCGGGGAGGGACCTTGCAGAGTTACAGCTGTGCCAATTCATCACTTGCTATGGTTTACATCCTCCAAGCTCCTCTCTCCCTTGCCACCCCCTCCACCCGCCCACTGCCTGCCTGAGCTGAACAAGAGACACTGCATTATGAATTATTTAAAACCTAAAGCAAACTCCTGAAAAATATAACTAAGCATCAATCAGAAGGCACAAAGGAGTGAACTCTGAATTTTGGTTGCTTCGTATTGTTAAGACAGTTATATAGCTGTTGTTCTCAAAGATACACACTGATTTTTTTGTCTATTCTTTTTCACTCACCTCCTTTGTCTGAAATTTTCACCTTTTCCTCACAACTATTTTTAACTAACAGCAGGTTCTTCTCACTATTTAGACTATACATTGAAAAGTTGAACTTGAGCTATATTGTGGGCAATGAAGCAACATGGTTACTTGTATTTCATGGACTTGAGGTCTTAAAAAGACCTTTAAGAATCATCTAGTTCAATTCCTATATTTCCCAAGTGATGAAACTAAGACCCAAAGAACTGGAGTGAGGTCACACCCTAAGTAGTAAAGCTGGAATTTTAACCAAGATCTTTTGACTTCATACTCACTGTATTATTCACATTACCTACTAACTTTCATGTTTCCAGCTTATAACTGATAGAATTTACAGGTGAAGTCTGTGACTCCTGCAGGTTTTTATCTTTAACAGTCCAATTAAAAGTTTTAAAAAATATATATTAATTTCTGTGTTCTGTAGGTATTTTCTTCTAAATAAGATGCTATAAATTTTCCATTTTGGGTTTGTGGGATTCAGTTTTCCATGACCTTCCAGAAATTTTATAGTTCTTTCTCAAAGATTTGTACAAAATTTATGTGGAAAATTCTAGAGCATAATCGTTCTATAGGGATTTAATCAAAATCTTCATGGTTTACTTAAGATAGTTTTAAAAAATACATATGCTATTTCCCAGGTATTTTCTGCATCCCTAAAGATGGTCAAAGAAAATCTAAAACTACTTTTACAAACTGAGGAGAAAGAAAATGCCATTTCCTTCTGGCTTTGAGGTGTATTCAAAAAGTTACATTGAATTATTTGACAGAAACAAAGGTTAAAGTCATCACCTTTAGGGTCTTCATCATCATCATCTAAAGATTACATTAATATTTACCAAAGTTATGCCAGTCAAAGTACAAAGTTTACAAAGTCTTTCTAATAAGTTAGAAAAATTTCAAGTATAGGTCTATAATGTATCTGTCATCTAAAGACTAGCTAGCATAACCAGTCAATCAGCAAGTATTTATTAAGCATATACTATGTATTAAACTCTGCTAGGCACTGGGAATACAAGGATAAATGCCTACTTTATTATATAAATACTATACTTATAAAATAGATATAAGTTGAGCGGT
This sequence comes from Macrotis lagotis, assembly GCF_037893015.1. Classification (NCBI taxonomy): domain Eukaryota; kingdom Metazoa; phylum Chordata; class Mammalia; order Peramelemorphia; family Peramelidae; genus Macrotis; species Macrotis lagotis. Next base: position 393,546,706 of record NC_133666.1, read on the forward strand.
GGGGATGGGATCAGGGGAAGATACTAATGGCTCAGGGAACCAGAAAGGCCTTATACAGAAGGTTGAGCTGAGTCTTAGAGAATAGAATTTCTAAGAACTAGAAGTTAAAGAGGGAGTACATTCTTCATGTGGAAGTCAGTTTATGCAAAAATACAGAGATGGAAAATGGAGTGCTGAGTCTCAGGAATAGTTAAAGAAAGACAGTTTGAACAGAATATAAGGGGCATGAAGGACTTTAAATGCCAAACAGTAGAATTTCTATTAATGTCTATAGAGAATCTATCTAATAAATATGAACCCTATATATAATAAGGGACCACTGGGTCTATGAAGTAGGGAAGTAACACAGATCTTTGCTTACTTAGAAAGGTTCATCACCAATTAACCAGAGGTCCCTAAAGTTTATAGGCTCATCAATTCACAAAGACCATCTACTGAGTCAGAGAGGGGTTGTGATCCATGTCAGTGGAAGGATTATACATTTCAATTAAATGATAAATCCTTAAAATATTGAAGTACAGAAAAGTGTGTATTAAGAATTGAACAAAGTATAAAAATAAATACGAGCTACAATCTCTACCAGTACAAGGAGATCACGGATACACTGAAACATGAGAGACAGTATGGTATGATAAGCAGTCTTAGAGTCAGAAGAGACCTGAGGTTAGAGCTGCCCCTCACATTTATTAGCTCTGTAACCATGGGGAAGTCAATTACCTCATCTCAACCTCCTTTTCTGTATTTATAATATATATATATATGTAATAAAAATTGCCATATTTGCCTCACATGGTTTTGTGAGCATCTAATAAGATAATGTATTAAAATTTTATGTAAACGTATAAAGTAAGACTCCTAGCTCATGTTAAAACCTTTCTACTTGGTAGCCACATCAGAAAAACTTATACAGAAGGGAGGTGGGGTAGAGTCAGATATGGTTCTTTGTTAAAAGAGTCGAAGCAAATGAATACACAGAAAAATTAAATTATTTCAGTAACTTGAATAACTTTATGTAGAGAGATTTAGAGAACTAGCATATTTTGCTGAACAGGAAAAAAATAAAACAAATTACTTAGGTACCTTTCAAATCACCATGCATTTTTTTATCCCAACAGAAAATTATTGTGATTCATACAACTTTCCTGAAGGAGTTTACGTACAATCATTCAGTCTCATTTTCTCACTTTCAGAAAAAGAAATTGAAACTCAAGAGAAGTTGTGTGACTTGCCCAAGGTGTGGCATACTACTAAAGGCTTCCTTTTAAAGGTATTAATCCATTAATCTATACTCCTTATGTAACATTATTCAACAAGTTCTAGAACAACTAATTCTGTCCATTCCCTATTCCTCCATTTTGGCTAAAAGGATATCATAAGAACCTTTGCCAAATGCCTAACAGAAATCCAGGTTATCTCTGCTTACTCAGTCATACTATCATCTACTTTCATATGATGTAGTTTGTTTTTAGTAAATCCATGCTGGCTCCATGTAATAATTGCTTCCATTTTTAACTGTTCACAAACCATCTGTTTAATAATGCATTCTAAATTAATCATTCTGAAAAGCAATATGAAATTATGCTTTAAAGTAGATAAAATTTCCATACCCTTTGACCCAGAGATCATATTGCTAGCCATATAGTGCAAGGGTGTCAATTACAAAGAAAGGTTTTTTTCCCCAGAATATTTATAATAACATTTTTGTGGTAGCAAATAACAGGAAACAAAATAGATGTCCTTCAACCCAGGAATAGCAAAACAAATAGTGGTATAAGATTATGTAATGGAATATTACTTCACTTAAAAAAAACAATAAATATGGAAATCATAGAGAAAAATGGGTAGATATATGAACTGATCTGAACCAGTTCAGACAAACAGCATATAAAATGATGACAACAATGTTAAAAAAAAATCTTTAAACTTTATACTCTCATGCTGGTGGTGATTGAGAGTCATTCTAAAGAAGAAAGGAGAAAATTAGTCTTTCTTGCCAATTTTCAGAAATAGGAATTATTAGGGTGGAACATAGCAAATATCAGATTTGGTTGAACTGTTGACTGTTTTTGTTGCATTACTTTTTATTTCCCCCTCTTATTTTATATCATAGGAATTACCTCTCCAGGGAAAGGCATTTTTAAAAATGAAGGTGATATAAAAAGAAAAATAATATTGTTCATTTATTGTAAAATATTACCTGGGTTCAACAATAACCTCATCAGTCTACAGTTTTCAGTACCTAACTTGTTTTCCCCTTTAAAAAAAAACTGAGACTTTGCCTATCTTCAGGTTCAACCACATCTCCCATTTCCCACAATTTCTAAAAATTTATTATCAACATCTGTATAGTCATGTCAGCAATTACTTTCACTGCTGAAGGAAACTTGAACTCATTGAGTTATTAGGTGCTTTTTTTATTATCCCTTCATCTATCTTCAGTTCTCATTCCCTCCCAACCTAGTTTGTTGTTTAAACATCATTCTCCTTAACAAAGAAGACAGAAATAAAATTGCAGTTGAACAGTTCAGTTTTCTCTTAGTTTATATCATCCATCCCTAGGCTTGTGGTCTACCACTTCCTTATTGTGTTTGCCTTCAACAAAGTTTAATCAAGATGACTATTTTTGTCATCTTCAGCTTATCTTTTTTTTTTTTTTTTTTTAGGATTTTGCAAGGCAAATGGGGTTAAGTGGCTTGCCCAAGGCTACACAGCTAGGTAATTATTAAGTGTCTGAGGGCAGATTTGAACTCAGGTACTCCTGACTCCAGGGCCGGTGCTCTATCCACTGTGCCATCTAGCCACCCCAGCTTATCTTTTTTTTTTTTTTTGCAGGTCAGGTCTCATTTAGGACTTTAGCTTTCTTAACACTATGTTTTCACATTTGTTCTTTTTTGTTTTCCTTGATTGATTTAATGGCCTTCCTTCTGTCGTTTACATAAGATTTTCTTGAACCCTGACCACAAGATAATATTCTTTCAAGATTTATGCTACTTCCAATTTACTAACCAGGTTAACCTGGTTAGAGTAGTAACTCCCTTCTTGCTACCTACTCAAGACAAAGCTAGGAATTTTATCAGATGTAATGGGTAACTGGTTTATAGATAATTACAAGTAGCCAATGTGAATATCAGAAAGGGTGTGAGGTACTCTTCATTAGATTTGACTTGTCGCCTTATTAATTTTCATACTGTGTTTTAAGACAAGTAAGGGGTATGTTCTGATTTTTACTTATAAATTGAGAGAAAGGCACAATTCCATTCACTAATGAATTAACTACAAGTTGCCTTTTCTCTCTTTATAAATAAAGGACAGAAGCCTCTTCAAAGATATACTCTTTCCCCTTGGTCTTCTTCTCCCTCTTGTCTTAAAGATTCAAATATTGTTAATGGTTCTGTAGATCATAAACAATGCAACAAAGAACATGTCGAGCTATTTAAATATTTCCATAGTATATTACAATTAGAAAGAATATTGCCATACTCATCTCTAACTATAAACTGCAACTGCTGACTCATTCCAGTACCTGTACTCTCAAAGTAATAGTCAAGTCTCTTTAGGATGTTTTCTCCACAGGATGACTTAGATTCAAGTCTCAGGCGATGTCCTTAAGATTATTTCTCTTGACAGGTAATATACTCAGTATCTCTGTACTCAGTCTTTCTCTCTAATCATCACAGTTAAATTCTCCAGATTATAGGTAAATTGCCATGCTCTCCTGCAGTCTGTTCTCTCTAAAAAGTACAATAACAATATTCAGTCTCTCTGGCAAAAAAAAAGTTTTCATATGGTAGCAAACCTATGGATGATCTTATATTCTGTTGTATTGCAGTTGTTAGTGACATTTGAAAAATCAATCCAGGAGCTGATGTCCAACAAAATGGTGGCATGGTGACTCCATAGTTACTCCAATATCAGCTGTGGGGCAGGAGGCTGGATGGTGACCACAATGGGGAAGGTGGCAAAGATGACAAACAAGAGCAATCTACATTTCAAGCTTCTCTTAGTCTGGCCAGGAGATGCCTAAGCCAGCAAGCAGGGCAAGAAGGACACATGATTATTGAGGTTTAACCAGTTACATTGAGCCTGCAGTTTATGCAGAAAATTTGCAGAAAATTGAGGAACACATGCCATAATGACAATTGTAAAACCCAAATTTCCCTTCTATCTCTCCCTCGTCCTGTTTCTGAGAACCATCTATTATAAAAAAAGAAGTCCATAAGAAATATAAGAGTTGGATACATGAGGATTAGAAATGCAATTGAGATAATATATTCGAAATATGGGCAGAAAGGAAAGTGATTAGGGGAATTGAATTTGGGTTGGATCCATTAAATAGAAGATTAGGTAGTAGCAGATATGGCATAAAAGTAAAGATGAAGAGAATGAAGGAAGTATGGGTCAACTGATGAGAAGCAGATCTGTCATCTGAGAACCGGTTTAGCTAAGATTAAGAGTCTCATCATCAGATTGTCTGCAGCACATAATGCCCTAAGTCTACCTGCTGATTCATGGTGAATTGGGGGATGTTTAAGAAGGAGGAACTTTGTGATTTACACTGACTAAGAGAGAACTAGGAACACTGGTACTTGGTTGCAAATAAAGAGAAGGAAGATTTAGAGGAAATAAAGAGGGGAAAAACATCTCACAATTTGAAATATTCCTGAATGTAATAGATTTACCTCAAGAACCTGTGGGCTTCCCTTATTAGACTTCATGGATGCCATCTTCACATAGTTTAAGCTAAAGTCTGGATAATTATTTGTCAAGTATCTTATGGAAAGTATTTTGTTCAAGTATGGGCTGTACTATATGTAAATTAGGTCTCTTTCACCTCAGATTCTGTGATTCTAAATCCCTCATATTCATATGTTTCAAAATTTTTCTAGTCAAATTATTTTCTGACCTTGTTTTTGTCTCAGACTTAATTTTTTCCACCCACTCATTTTTCTTCCATTGTATTCTGATTTTGTATCAATTGATCTTTTGATAGTCTCTTTGCTAGTTTTATATTGTTTCATTATTGTTTTCCAAGAATCCCTAGTTTCACTTCGTTTTTAAATTCTTCTCCTGACTTTTTTTTTAATCTGAACCTTTAATTTCTTGAGTGTTCTTATTAACCTTTTAATCTTATCTTTGAAGGTTTCTTTTGTTGTTTAGGTACATCTTTATCCTGATATCTTTTTCCCTTGCTTTTTTTACTCTAAAATTTTTTTTACATTTTTTAAAATTTAGGTCACTAGTTAACATCTGAATTACAAAACACAATCATGAATATAGGACTGCAGAGTTCTTTTATGCTTTGCTCCTGCCTTTTTTGTGAGTTTTATTTTTCTTTTGAATTTTTCCATCAATTTCCATGCCTTTTTTAATGTTTCTGTGGATAGTTTTAGAAGGCTCAAAAGGAAGCTACCTTTTGACCAGATAAACACATCAAGATCTGATATTTTCTCTAAGTCCCAGTCAGTAGTAGAATTGTAAAGATACAATCTATTGTAGGAAGTTGTTAAGTCATTTTTCAGTCATGTCCAACTGTCTGTCACCTGGTTTGAGTTTTTGTTTTGGCAAAGATAGTAAAGTGGTTACTGTTTGTTTCTTCATTTCATTTTACAGATGAGGAACTAAGGCAAACAGGGTTAAGTGACTTGCCTAGGGTCACACAACTATTAAGTGTTTGAGGCCAGATCTGAATTCAGGAAGATGAGCCTCTAGGTCTGATACTTCATCCACTGTGCCATCCAGCTGCCCCTAGAAAAGTAGAAGTTGTTTACAAAAAATCAGCTTCTCAACTTTTCCCCATTGAAAGAGTCTTGCTGTGTACATTCTAATAAGACCTTTTTTCCAATAAATATTTTATTACTGTAAGAAATTAGATATATATGAGTTGATAGTTGCTAATATCTTAGTCGCTTTGAGAGATCAAAGTACTATTCTGCAATCTTTACTCTCCTAATAGAATCATACCTCATGGAGATATTTTGAAAATCAATTCCCTGGTCGAGAATATCTTAAAACCCTGGTAGTTAAAGTAAAGATTTCTTCTGATCACTTCCAATTCCATTTTAAGTTCATGCTAACTTACTCCCATGCTAATAAAGTGGTAAACCAAATCTAAGATTCCACTATCATTCTGATTGAGAGTAAGCCACTATCCAAAACCTAACAATTCTATTCCACATATGTTTTATCTTTCCAGTTTTCACCTACAAATGCTCTTGAGATGGATTTTTTTCATCAGTAAATAATATGGACAGACACCACAAATGAGTGATGACTAGAGTTGAGCAAGAGGGGAGCAGACTGGATTGACTTTGGAAAATTGCAGAGTTCTGTTAACAACCCCATAATTCTCCCTGAAATGGAAACCCATATTTTTTAGATATCAGTATAATACTAATATTATTATATTTCTCTGATTCATGGAACACTACAGTTCCAAAGAACTGAAAATGACTTTCACCAAGAGGGCAATGGAGAAGCTCATTGTAGATGTGAGCAGGTTTCAATGCATCACAAATACCGAATTATAAATGAGGACTGGAATATAGGATGTTATTCAAAAATATCTGGGCAAAAAAAAATGTAATGGTCTGGTCACATAAGATCAAGCAGTAAATGATACACACCTTATTAGTTACATTAATATCTTTGCTATGTCAAAAACAACATGTATTACCTCCAGCACATTAGTTGGATACCCCTTATAATGAATTTCAAGAATGTGAATACATGATGGGCCAGCCGGTATAAATGGATTATAGTATTCATCAGTAGAGGGAATATCTGTGTTGACAAGGTCACTAATCCATTTAAATACATGAGTAAGAATTTGTTTATGCTGTGTTTTTTAAAAAAAAACATTTTATTTTGTCACAGCTTAAGTTCTCTGCATAAGAGTTTGTCATTTATAGGAACTATAGCTTGTAGCTAGGATATATTAAACATCATTACCACTTAAATTCATGGATCTAAATAAAGTAAGAGGTGATCTAAGATGGAAAAATGACTTTAAAAAGTTGTCTTTGTTATATGTACTGTAGGTTCTCATAGAGGAGCCATATGTGAAACAACCGAGTGTTGGCTCAGTTATCATCTTTCCTGTAGTAACATTTGAATATTTGGCAGTTTAGCTGTAGAAAGGACCTCAGTGTCTGGTATCTTCTCCTGCCAGGTGATCTTCAGAATCTTCCTAAGACAATTTAAGTGGAAGAAATTCTTCCTTGCATGGTGCTGGTCAACAGCCCAGATTTAACAGGCATACAACAATAAGGTCAGAAGGTAGACCTTCAGTTTGGTATTCAGTCTTATATCTCTCTTCTCCCATAGATTCTTTCAGAGCCTCCTAAAAACTGAGCTAGTTCTAACAATGTGTATTTCAATTTTCTTATCATTGAGTACCACTCTGGCAAAGGACACTGTCAAGATAAGTGAACCAATAGTGTTCAAAACTTCTACATTTGCTATAACCAAAGATTCCACATTTGGATGGTATAATGCTGACTGGTGGAGCTCCTGTGTTTTCTTGCAATTAATTGTTAGACAAAAATTAGAACAGGCAGCAGAGAATCATCCATATTTTGTTGCATCTCAGCTTCAGAAGCTGCATTGTATGTGCAGTCATCTCCAAATAGAAGATCACGCACCACCACTCCCTTCACTTTCGTCTTGGCTTGTAGCCTTTTCAAGTTAGAATTTATCATCAATGCAATAGCTGACCTAGATCCTTGTTCCTTCTCAGTGAAGACATTTGATAACATGACTGAAAACATCATGCTAAAAAAGCATGAGAGCAAAGACACAGCATTGTTTTTTTACATTGTTGACCAAGAAATCTCAAAAGCGTCATCTACCATCCAGAACCCAGGCAAGCATGCCTCATGAAACTGATGTACAATACTGATGAATTTATCCAGACAATCTTATTTTGACATAATTTTCCATAAATCCTCATGACTAACAGTATCAAAGAACTTGGTCAGATCTACAAACAGTATATACAGACCTCTCTGTTCTGTTCTGGAATTTTTCCTGGAGTTGTTGGGCAGCAAACAGCATATCAACTCTTCCTTGACTCTTTCTGAAGCCATACTGGCTCTTGGGAAGATGACCATCTTCCAGATAAAGGATTAGCCTATTGAGAAGGACTCTGGCAAGAATCTTACCAGCAAATCTAAAAGAGAAATACCCCTGTGATTGTCACAGGACTATGTATTCCCTTTACCTTTATAGAGAATGACAATGGAGGCATCCTTGAATTCTTGGTGGAGTACCTCCTTGTTCCATATAACCTGGAAAATTTCATTCCATTTTTTGATGAGTAATAGATCCCCCCACCTTGTAGATCTCAACTGAAATAGAATCAGCATCAGGGTTTTGCCACAGATTATGCCTTATGGTTTACAAAATACTTTTACATACATTATTTCAGTTAATTCTGTCCCATGTCACATGTGTTTTGTCCTTCCAGTTTTCAACTAAAAATGCTCTGGAGGTATTATTGTTGCCATTTTATAAATTAAGAAATACGTTCCCTTCCATTTTCTACCTTGCACTCTGGGTCCAATATTCTGAATGACTTTAATACGCAATCCTGTGAATTCAGCAATACACTGCAGATGTTGAAATTGTCAGTTTGAAGTCCTTCCAGCAACCCCAAACAAATCAGTTTTTATACTTTGTTTCCAGTGAAAATAACAATAGTAGTTAACTCTGTAATTGTGGGGAAATTAGTAAAAGTGTTCTTAAATAATATTGATGGTGTAGCCCAACCCCTTCTCACACACATGGTTCTTCTGGAAGCTCCTCCACATTCAAAGCACATTTTGAATCAGCCTCTATTCAAAACCACAATCCATGAGCCCTGACCAGTGATTTTATTTTATTGGGCTAACCAGAAGACATAGTAGTTCAAAGCAAAAGGCATTTAATTAAACAGGCTAGCAAGATAAAAAAAAAAAAAACCAGCTCCCTCATGCACACAAATTCCTGCACTACCCATGGGAGAGGGAAGAAGTCAATATGCGTAGGAGAGGATGCATACACAGGAAAGCCAGCCTGCCTCTGAGGCTGCATGTCAGCTCCTTCAAGAATGCTGCTTCCTCTTGAAATATCTCAAGCAAAGCAGTCTTCTACTAGCCTTGCTTCTGTTTTGTCATCTCCTGTTAGTCTGTCCACTGCTGAGCCATTCACCACTGATTCTCTGCTCTGCTGATCTTGGCTTCCTCTGCTGGTTCATTGATGAATTGCAGGTTTCATATGGCTTCCCATAGTCACACTGTGCCTGCCAAGCTGAAATCAAGGTTTAGTCTGTCTTTTTTTTTGAATACTTGTTTCTGCTTCTGCTGTCATTCTCTGAATTCAGTTTGTTTTGTGAACTTTCCTTTCAGTTTTCATCATGCTTGTTAACACAAACCTTTGGTCCATGCTAGTTACCCCAAAAACTTTGCTTAGCAACACTGGAGAGGCAGGTGGAGGAGATGTCCATTTTGGTTCCATCTTTGTTCAAGCACCAGTATCTGTATTTTCTTTACATGAGAAAAAAATGTATCTGTGATTCATCATTTCACAATGCATATTAACTAATGGATTCAAGGACATAAATCTCATGTATGGACTGTCAGTTTATTCTGAAGTTTATACAGAATAAATGACCAGAATGGTCATTTTGTAAGCGATTATTGTTCATTAGGATAATCAGGAAAGAGATTTGTTTAGTGGACTTAGAGTCAGGAAGGTCAGAGTTCAAATGTGAATGTGAATTTGAATTGTTCTGTAATTTACTCTTATATTGTGGATACACAATAACAAACTAGTGTTTTAAGCTTTTTATTCTTTATTGTCATAGTGATAAATATTTGTTTCACACTTTTCTTTACCTCTGTTATTCACATTTTCATAGCTTTATTATTTGAAGGCACAAAGGAAAGAATGCTGGACCTGAAGTCACAAAGACCAGAGTTCAAATCCAGTCTCAGGCATTTACTGATTGCATTACCCTGAGTGAGCCACTTAACTTATTTCCTCATCTGAAAAATAAGGATAATAATAGCCCCTGCCTCCATGGTTGTTATGAGTATCAAATGAGATAATAATTTTGAAGCCCATAGCACAATGCCTCATACAATGCTATATTAGCTGTTATTGAAGGGGACAAGAATAACATTGTTTTCAGAATGACTTTGCCAATTTAAAAATCATTCACTCAACAAACATTTATTAAGTGCCATATATGAAACCTTCAGTGATATCCCTTCAGACATTTCTCCCTTTATGTAAATTTGCATTACCCAAATTCAACTTTACCTATAGAATGGTCTCCCACCCTGCCAACCCCCTCACCTCATCAAAAACCTTTTAAAATCCTTCCAAGTAAAAGTAGAGGAATGGACTTGGAGAGACCTACACTGTTACCATATCTGAACTGGGAACTTGGCTTGAGACATCCTCACTGAGAGAGATCTTTGCTTCTCTCTACCCACCCACCCCTCCACATATGTCTCCCATCCATCCAGGCTTTGGTACCCACAAGTTCTGTGTGTTGCCTCTCCTTTCCTGTCTGTGTCTATACCTGGCCCCAGAGAGTCTGCCACTGCACTCCCCTCTTCCCACATATTCCTTCTCCTATTCTCTCTTCTTTGTCTTTAGCCCCCATGTGTCCTTGAACCATGGGCTAGCTATCTACCAGTACAGGTCTTCCTTCTTTCCTACCTCCTCTCCTTTCCCACATCTGTGAGAAAATTCATCTTACATAAATAAAAACACTTTATGTGAAAGAGTGTGGAATGCTCCATTTACATAAAGTAAAATGTATCTGTTTAGGGGAAAAGATAACACCCAACAACAGAAATAATGATAAAAATCAAGGAAGACTAGTAAAAAAAAATTAAAAAGAATAGCGGAATCTTAGAAGTCTCAGAATAATGTATTGAGGACAGGATTGTCAACCATGTCAAATATCAGGGAAGATGTTATCAGAAAAAATACTAGTGGATTTGGTAGTAACACTCTTTGACACTAGAGAGAGCTATTTTAGCAGAATAGTGGGAATGAAATTAGATTATGGGGTGGGGGCTGGTAGCAATTGAGCAATGAGCAGGTGAGCATAGACAATATTTGTCAATGAGTAGGAGAAAAGAGCTTGGAAGATATCTTGAGAGATTGTGTGATAATAGTGATATAGGTGATAGCAGATTCCCTTTCACAAGAGATCTTCAAGTGGTTTCTTAGCTTCACCAATGATTTCTTCACTTGACTTACGATTTACTGGCTTCCTCTCCATTTCCATCCACTCCAGTCATCCTTGATAGACTTCCATCTTCAGTCCACTAGTCCTGGGCATGTCATATCTTAGAGCTCACAAATACAGAAAAGAACTCCACTCTCACAATCATCAGCTTTAGCCTATCTGATCATAATTTTCTCTCCTTTGAAATCTATCACTGCTTCATTTCTCCTGAAGCGAGTTGCTCTCATCATGTTGCCTTTGGACTCTTAACTCCTCTTCCTTTTATGGTAACCGTAACAGGAAGCACCTGGGAGGTTTTGCTGTTCTTCAATAAGGACTATGTATGCAGCTACTAAATGGTTTGTAAAATTGATGTTTCTGGCATAGGACTTCAGACATGTAGCATGCCTCTCTAAGCAAAAGCTTAATGGAGGAGACAAGGAGGAGTTCTAGAAAAGGAAAGCCAAAGTATTAATAAAACATTTTAGTGATGCCTTTTTTTTCTCATGGAAATTCTCAGTTTGATGAGCTATTCAAAAATAAATCCAGAACCAACAAACTAGGACTGCCAGCTGATATTTGGGTAAGTCTGGGTTTATTTGTACCATCAAAATGACTGTTCTTATTGTGGATATGAAACTTAGCTTAAACACATGAAGTTGTGGACTCATAACTAATTACTTTTTGTATTGAATTGTTTACCACAGGAATGCTCTTGATGACAAAATTGAGTGAGGTCACATAGCTGACAAAATTAAGGTTCTCTGAATCAATTCCCTACAGAGTACAGTATGCTAAATTCAAATGTCCTTGTGGAGTGAGCTGGAAAAGTTCTGGTCCTACTCTCGATAAAAATTGAATAGTCCACCCTCCAGGCAAGGAGTCAGAGGGGAGAGGAGACTGAGAGAGGTAGAAAAGGCAGTGCTATTCCAGACTTAGTGAACATCACATAATGATATCCAAAATGATCAGATATCCTGGGAGGCGCTCTTGTTTCAGGAGAGGAGCTGGAACATATAATTGATAGGGGCAAGCATCCCTCTGACTTCCTATTAACATGTCCAACTATGAGGTTTTCAAGGACAAAAAGGAAAAAAAAAAACTTTTGTCTTCAAGTTATTGTCCTGCCTTACAGTTTAAGAAGAGTAGTGACCCCCTACTGCAAAAGTAACAGATAGTCCTTTCTATCCTAATTACTTTTATTCTTAGCTTAACCCCTCTTATCCTGACATTTCCCTAGAAATCTTAGCCAGTTGTTTCAGTACCACAGTCTCATAGAGCACCATATAATAGTTACAGTAATTTAACTCAGCCATCATTTAATGTTTTGTCGATTGATATTCCACTGGCTTTCTTCAAGTTCCAGATAAAGTACCACCTTCTAAAGAAACCTTTCTTAATCCCCATTATTTCTAGTGCCTTCTCTCCATGCCTCCCAATATACCATCTTTCCTCCTAACTTCCTTCAAAGTCACCCAGCCTGTCCATTCTGAACTGTTGTAACTGCCTATAAACTGACCAGTAGTTTTGCATCCTCTGCCTTGAAGACCCAAGACTATTTTGGTCAGGGCCCTGGATTTGAAGTCAGGGGACCTAGGTTTCTCCAAATTATCCCTGTATATATTTTGTCTGAACATAGCTGCTTAGATGTTGTCTCTCCCAACAATTTGTGAGTTCCTGAGAGAAAAAACTGTTTTTCCTTTTCATTATATTCTTAATGCAAGATGCTTGATACATAGTAGGTTCTTATTAAATGCTTTTTGACTTGACCCAACTTGATCTTGAACCTTAATAGTTTTCTTTCCTCCATGAGCAGATGAAACTTAGATGTCCTTGAGGACTCACCTAGCTACCCTCACAAGTAATGGTGTATGCTTCTGTGTTCCCTACTCCTCCTTCCAGATACTAACACTCAAATTCTCCTTGCCAGTTTTTCTTCCTGATCTTTGTCTCTTTTATATTCTAGTCTTTGGGACTTGGCACTTGGATTACAGTATTCTTCTCTACCTATTTCCTTCTGATCATGCAGGGGAAATCAGTATTCAGAATGATGCCTCTTCTAACACATTCCTAAAGTCCTCAGTTCCTAAGATTTCCACTTCTGTCCCCTGTGGATTCAGCCTCCCTCATCAGGACACTCAAACCCAAGCATTCATCATTGTTTGAAATCATTTCACCTTCATGATAACAGCTAGAATGTTCTAGTTATTGGCTAAGTTCTTTACAAATATTGTCTCACAAATATTATCCCCTGGAATGTAGGTGCTATTATCATTCCCATTTTACAGTTAGGAAATTGAAGCAGACTTGCCTTGGGATCACGCAGCTAGTAAGTATCTGAGATTGGAACTCAATCTTCCTGACTGATATTCTATCCATTTTACCATCTGTCTGCCTGATCTTCTGGTCAGCCATTTTGCAAGAGTCATACCCTTGTAATCTCTTGACCCTTTAATTTACTATTCCTACTAATTCTTAGCTCTGATTTACTCCTATCTTCTGCCTAATCAGCTCCTACTCCCAAACTGTCTGGGACATTTCTTCTTCTCTTTTCCAGATTAAACATTGCCATGTGTTCTTTGACCCATTCTTTTCCTTTTCTTCTCCTTTTCTCTTTTCTTTTTTCCTTTTCTTTTCTTTTCCTTCTTTCTTTCTTTCTTCCTTTTTTTTGAAATTGAGATTCCCTATTATCCCAATAAGAAATATAATGTCGACTAATGGACCCAACCTTATTACCAATCAGGAGGAAAGCTCCAACCTACTCCATTTCAGACCTAGGCTAGTTAGCTCTTCTTTTAGTAGCCTAGTAACTCACCACTCTGGAGACTTACTCTATCAGTGTTAAACAGTTCAACCACTAATTGACTATATTCTTAATGCAGTTCAGAACTTCTAAACAAACCACTAGCTTCAGCCTCCCTGGTGATATGGATTACAAGCATGTACTACTATCCTTGGCTCAGTGTGCTTCATCTAGATCATGCTTGCTAACCATGGGTGCCTGAGCCTTCTTCTGTTCTCCATTTATAGTTTTTTCCCCAGTGATGATCTCATCAAGTCCCATAGATTCCATTATCTTCTGTATGCTGATGATTTTCAAATCTACTTATCCAGTCCTAACTTTTCTTCTGGCCTCCAGTCCTACTTCTCCAATTGCCTCTTGAACATCAGGGTGGATGTACAATATAAACTCTTCCTAAATTCCCTATTATTGTTAAGTGTATAATCATCTTCCCAATCCCCCAGGCACCTAAGCTAGGTGTCTTCTTTGATTCCTCACTTTCTTAACCCTACTATCCATGAGGAAAAAAGAACAGAAGAGAACCAAACCTTGGGGGTATCAATATTTTGAAGTTGGAGAAGGGTTCAGAAGACAGTAAGCCAGGCAATATGGGGGGGGGGGGGGCGGATCAAAGTGGTAAGCAGACTCTGAGAGCACAATATCTTGAAAGCCAAGAATGGAGAGTACAGGAAAATAGTAAATAGTATCAGATGCTACAAGTAGTGCAAGAAAGATAAAAATTTAAAAAAAACCTGGATTTCATAATAAGAGGTTATTAGTAACCTTAGAAAAAAAATTTTCTGTAGAGAGGAAGAAATAGAAGCCAAAAGGGAATGAAAAGTAACATGATATTTTGATGATTGTCATCTTAGCAATCATAACAGCCATAGTATAGGTATGGTATGCATGAATGCACTGTGGACAGATTGAAGAAATACCATCAGAATTATATCATCTTAACACACATCATTTTAACAGAGTTTTTCTACAAATGAGGTTTTGCATTAGCTGGAGATGTTAAAGTGAGAATTTTTACATATTTGCATTATTTATATATTACACTTATTTAATGAGAAGGAAAAACCTTCTGAAATACAAAAAAATAGAAAGTATGATTAAACTTCAGAAGCATTTTTAATGACTTGTCTTTGATTTCTCTGAGTCAAAACTACCAAGTATCTTACTGGTTAAGTACTGATATATTATTGTTCTTAACAGCATATGACTTGTGACATAATGTTCGATCAGTATGTTAGAATGAACATAATCTTGGTTTAAATTTGTTTCCTTTGCTTACATTTTTTAAACATATGCAACTGTTAAAAAAAAACCCTTCCAAAAATATTTGAGTCCAAAGTTTGCCATTATTTTGCTAGAAATTTTAATATGTCACATGCAGAAAGTTAAACAGTCTCAAAGTTAAATATTATTAGAGATTTTTTCCCAAACTCCCCCATTAGGATATCATATCATGATATAATTAAATCACTTCTGTACATGCACTCTCATGTACCATTTTTTTCAAGTATATTAACTTCCTTATGGCATAGCTAGATTGCAGAGAATGTCTCTTTCTTTTATTAAATGAAGGAAAGGAAAAATCCTAAACCAAAACGGAATCAGATTTGAAGATTAGAAACTGAAAGGTACCTTAACTTTCCTTAGGTTCAACCTTTTCTATTTCCAGATTAGGAAACTGAGACCCAGAGAGGTCTATTAAAGGGATATCAAATGGCAGCGATGGTATTTGAACTGAGATCTGAGTCCAGATTTACTGCCTTTTCCACTGCATAAACAAAGAACAATGATAATAGGTTCAATCAAGCAATAAACATTTTTAAGCCCTTTCTAGGTGCCAGACACTCTCCAGTTAGAGAGACAAAAAGAGGCACAAGCCAGTCTCTGCCTTTAAGGAGCTTACAGTCTAATCACATCAGTCAACAGTAATTTTAAAGAACTTACTTACTGTCCTGAACTCTAGGATTAAAAATACTGGCTAAAGAGGGTGGCTAGGTAGTGTAGTGGATGGGGCACTGACCCTAGAGTCAGGAGGATCTGAGTTCAAATGGGACCTCAGACATAATAATTACCTGGCTGTATGACCTTGGGAAAGTCACTTAGCCTCAATGTCTTGCAAAAACAAAACTAAAAAATGCTGGCTATCTCAAAAGTCTGAAGTTTTAATAGCTTAAAAATTAATTTAAGACTTGCATTCCAGTGGGAGAGCAGAGGTAACTTAAAAGTGTGAGAAAGGGGAAGTACCTTCATGGGTACATGATGGCAAAATAAAGAATTAAAAGAAGAATGAAGGAGGACTGATTCCTTCCTAAAATGAGGGTCCTTGAAAAAATTCATCAATGGGTGGGGGGGTGGGGGTGGTTCCAAGTCCCATTCATATATATAAAGCTTTTTAATTTAACAAATGCTTTCCTCAACATCTGTTCTTTAAAGTGGGTAGTATAGTTAGTATTTATCTCCATTTGCAGGTAAGGAAAATGACTTAAATGAAATTACATGACCAAAACCTCAGAAAAACTCAGATTTTCTGATACCAGGTCTATTACTCTTACTTTGGATCAGAGACCAGAAGAAAAAGTCAGGCACAAAAGGGACAAGTCACAGCTAAGATTGCTTTCAAATGGTCAAACATGTTTTGATCCTTCTCTTTCCTTCTAGTCACTCCACTGCCCCAAAAGAGATCTCAGTAGTGGAGGGCTTTTTCAGTCACTAAGCATTTATTTATAATGTTCTAAGGAAACAAGGAAAGACAAAAGACAGTCCATGCTCAGAGAATATACAGTCTAATTGGGGAGACATGAAAAAAAAGACACAAACAAGACATCTATGTGTACTTATTTGTATGTATGTATCAGGACTGTACTTAGAAGAAGGCCCTATAATTATGTAGAACTAGAAAAGGATTCTTGAAAAAATGTGACTCTATCTGAGATTTGAAAGAAGCCGGATAAGCTTGGAGGCAGAAATGAGAAGAGTAAGAGTTCCATACTTGGAATTCAACTAGTGAACCCTCCACCCCCCACCCTAGTCCAGAGATGAGGTGTTCCAAGCGATCAAGGAAGATTAGCACAGTGCCTGGCAAGTAGTAGTCACTTAATAGATATTTATTAATTGATTATCACTGGACAGTGTAAGAAAAATGGAAAGTTAGGAAGGGATCAATTATGGAGAGTTTTCAAAGACAGAGAACCTGATCTGTTATCCTGTAAATAATAGGGAGCTCCTAGAGTTTACTTAAGGTGGGGGGGGGTAGAAGGTAGAAGAGTTAATAATCATATCTGTACTTTAGGAATATTGATTTAACAACTAAGTGGATGATGTTTTGGAAGGGGAAGAGATGTGAAGAAGGGGATCCACCTGTAGGTGATTGCAGCAGTCCAGGAGTGAAGTGAGAAGAGCCTACACTTGAGTAGCAGCACAGTCCTAAGAGATAAGGATATTTGTAGTAGAGATGTTGGGAAGGTAAAAAGATTTCAGGCCTGAACTAAATTCAGATTAAAACTGGACCTTAGAAAGTATCTGGGATTTTCCAATCTACAGAAAAATTATCCCATTTTATAATCTTAAATGAGGAATGAGACAAGGAGGACATGAGGAAAAAAAGACTTAAAAGCCTGAAAGCCTCACTTGTCAACTTTCCTAACCAACAAACAAATCCATTTGGAGGGTAGTGACAAGTAGAAAATAAGGATAATTGGATAATTCAGGGTGTACTTTGCTTTGAGAGATTGGGGGGGGGGGGAGGTAGAACTCTTTTCTGCAAAAATATAAGTTCTTTGTGATGAGCCTTCAAAGAACCAGTACAAAATGATCCAGGGGACGTTTTCATTTGCTCATTTCAAATGTTTACATCAGAATAACTTACATATATTTAGTGCTTTCAAGTACACTAAGATTTTTTTTTCCCCTGGCAACCACCTTGTGAGGCAATACAAATATGCCCAGATGAGGTATTATTTGAAGATCAGAAGGTTAAGTGACCTGCCTGAGGTCACTCAGCTGATCTGATCCACTACTCTTTCCCCTATACAATGCATGTAGATAAGCAATATCGGAGCTTTGCTGTTTGTTGGAAACATTTGGAAATCTTCCTGATATTTAAAAAAGGATAATAAACTGATCTAGATAAGTGCCAATGGATTATATTTCTTGAATATAGTTTTCCATTTAGAAGAAATTGGGGGGGGGGACCCTGACATTGTCTTCTGACTTCTAGACTTCAAAGGTATTCTCCTTCTGCTGGTTCATCCTGGCCCTTCCCTCATTTTCTAAAGCCTCCTCTCCGAAGAACAGTCCACCACACCTGAGGCCCATTCATAAAACCTGCCTTTCTTCTCCCAATAGTACATTCCTCATGAAGTTTCCATTTTGTAGAGGGGCTGACCCTGGCTTGCCTTCATTCTCTTCCCAGTCTGTTCCTGGCTTACTCTAGACTTGAGAATCATGGCCCTTCTTGGGTATGTTTGCTTTCTTTTGTGTGTTTTCTTTTCCCATTAGAATTTAACCTTTAAGACTTTCTTTTTTCTCTGCCACTTAGCAGAGTGCCAGACACATGTTAAGTGCTTAATAAATGCTTATTGCCTTGGATTGCCTAAACCAACTAGTTTTAGAAAAGGGCAAGTGGAAAGAGTGTAAATTTATAGAGTCATCAACCTTTAAAATAAGAAAGCTATTTTTCATATTTTTAGAAAATAATATTTTAAAGTTAACTCTATTTTGTTTATACTTGTATATCTGAGAGGGAAAAAGTATTTTAGATGACCCTGAGAGATTTTACACAGGGTCTTAAACTTTATTTTATTTTGTTTAGTATGTACAAGATAAGGCAATAGAGAGACCAAAGAAAAGTGTATACAGAAAGCCCTTATTATTTATATAATAAATATATGTTTGTGTTATATTTTATATATATATATATATACAAATATCCATATCCATATCTATCTAAATATATAGGCAGAGAACTGAAGGGAGGTCCTTAAGGAAGTCTTATAGTGTCTGCTAATGTGCACATTAGTTCAATGAGTTTACCAGATTAGCTAATTGTCCCTTTGGAGACAAGAGATAGCTAAACCAGAGGGAATGAAGCAGACCTGTGAGGGATTATAAGTATTTGCCAAATGAGGCCTTTGATTAGAGACAGGAGGCCCAAGTGGGATACCATCATTGAGACTCTAGTGCTTTGAATAGGAAGGAGAGAAAGGAAAGATAACTTTAGGCTTGAAAGTTTGCCTCTATTTCATATTAAGTATAGATTCATATTTTCTTGTATACTAAAAGTTTGCAGGTAGTTGCAAGTCTGTATATCTCTTCTAAACCACAAATCATCTCGATCCCTAATTTAGTGGGGAATCTGGAGTGCCATAATACATCTTGGCCACATTTGTAGAGATAGCAGCAGCTTTTGACTCAGTTGACAAAAACTAGGTCTGGCTTAAATTAACTGAAACTCAACATCTACTGATGTCTTCAGTCACAGTAGCATCAGTGATTGATTAAAAACCAATATTTTTGCTTTTCTTGACATAGTTGGTCTCAGATCACAGTTGACTAAGAAGGGAAGCAAAATCATCTCTTTGTTCCACTTTTATGTAGCCTTTACTTTAATGACATCATTAAAGGGACTATTTTTATTTTCATTTAATGCCTAGAAAATCTCTGATTTTTTTTCTATTTCCTCTATCCTATTTTCTTTCATTCATGTATCTTTCACTTTTTGGGTGGCAAAAAATTGGAAGTTAATGGAATGTCCATTTATTGGAGAATGACTGAAAAAATTGTGAATGTAATGGAAAATCATTTTGCTATAAGAAATGAACAGAAAGATTTAAAGAAAAATCTGAAAAGACTTTCATGAATTGATGTTGAGTGAAGTGAGGAAAACTCTGCATATTGTACGTAGTAATAGCAACATTGTGGGATGATCAACTATTTTAGACATAGCTTTTCTCAGCAATACAGTGATTCATTCATGCAGTTTTCAAAATATTACTCTCCAGAATATAACTTTTCTGAAGAAGAATCTTTAAGTATTATTCAGGTAGTAATTCTGTGCCTCCCCCCCAAAAAAAATTTTTCATTGGTCTGCTATTTAAGTACCTGATAGTAACTTATTTTCATTTTCTTGAAAATCACACACCAAGACTGTAAACATCGTGAACACTAAGACCAAAAGCACCATGTTAAAATTCTTCTACAAGAAAAACTTAATCAGTCCCATGTTGTTATTCAGTCATTTTTCAATTGTGCCTGACTCTTCATGAATCCATTTGGGGTTTTCTTGGCAAAGATATGGGAATGGCTGGACATTTCCTTCTCCAGCTAATTTTACAAATCAGGAAACTAAGGCAAACAGTGGCAAGTGATTTGCAGGGGATCACACAACTAGGCACCATCTGAAGTCAGATTTGAACTCAGAGGAGTCTTTATAATTCCAGACTGGCACTCTAACTGTCCATGGCATCTAATCTGCCCAGTTAACCCCATGCTTAAATTCTTTTGTGATAAACCATTGACCCTAGATCTTTATGGTAGTGGAACAATGCTCACTGCATATATGAAAACTTTATATAATAATATTTGTGGAATCTCTGAACTTGAATAGTCTTCTACCTTCTTTTAGTTTCATGTTTCTGAAACAGTGTCACATGTCTCTGAAGGATCATTTTAATGAGTATCTATTCTGGATACACAATGTTTATCAGTAAGCTTTCTATAACATTAAACTATGTAATGACTTGCCTGCTTCAGAAACACTAGCTCAAGTTCCTCTAAACGTGTGCTTTACAAAGGACATTATTGTAGTTTGTTCTGATAATTCTTTTTATGAACTCAATTTGTTAACATGTTCCTTATTTTCTAAAACTGAAGTCTTCATTTTCATGGATTCCTTTCCCACAGATTTAGAGCAAAGAACTCTTTCCAAAATCCCACAACTAATAAACAGTAGAGTCAGGATCCTTAACTACAAATCAAATATCCCTTCTTCTGTACCACCCTGCTTTTCATATCTGAACTTAGTTTAGATTTGATATTTTTTTAAAAGTCTAAAGAACACATTGTTTCTTGTTTGTTCTATAAGTCATTTAAGTCTTTCATTTGGTCCCAGATCATGAAGTTCTGTCCTGATAAAGTTGTGTGTGTGATACCTTTGTTGTGTTGGGGTACAGGAGGATGGAAGAAATGTTTAAAGACAGGATTAAGGTCTCAAGATTAAATCAATCATCTTAACTTCTGCAATCCCCCTTGCAACTGTCTTATTAGAAATTACTCTCAATGGTGTTCTTTTATCTGTATGTTGTTTAAACAGGCCTGACATTCTATAGACAGGGTACATCTTTAACTGTCAACTAGAATATTTTTAAAATTAAGTGAAGTAACTTGTAGAGTTTTTGTCTTCTTTTGAGAGCTCCTTCAACAGTTGCTTCTCAAATTAGGACCAGGAAGTTGACTTTTCATGCTTAAAAATAGCACTAAATTGGTATCTGGTGATGATGACATTTATCCTTCATTCTCAAAGACTATGACAACAGGGAGGTGATGTCATGACATGCATATTGGATTTGAGTGAGAGGATACTATGCTAAAAAACCAGCCTCACTTTCTCATCTTGAGCCATCTGGATCCAGATACGAATCAGGACCACTGGAGATGCCTCTGAATGTGAGGCAGTTAGGGTTAAATGCTTTTCCCAAGGTCATATATTTAGTAAGTCAAGTATCTGAGGTCACATTTGAACTCAGGTCCTCCTGACTCCAGGATTGGTAGTATATAAGCTACTGAAGATTCGAAAAGCAACACTACTTTGACATTTCTCAAGTTATAACTTCTCAAGTGAAGAAGTTATAACCATTTTTTTCTCTATTAACTTAGATCAACTTATCTTTAAATCCCAATGATCTCTAACTATAATTTAAGTGTGGATCATATTCTTTATAAATGAATTTTAAAATCTCATTCTATAGCTAACAATTTAAAATAAAAGTGAGTGAGCAGAAAGCCATATCTCAGTAAGAAGTAGTTATCACTGATTCTGAAAGACTAATGCCTTTAAAAGAGGGCCTGAAAGTAGTGGGAAGTCCAAAAATAATTTAGCCCACTGATATATCCAAAGATTACAGAAAGTGTTAAGCATTGAACAAGAAAGATTGTCATTATCAAGTAGATGATTGTCTCAGCAAAAGGAATGTAATGTTAGCTTGTAGCCATATGGCTAATTAGTTCAAAATAATGACCTGAACATAAGATTTAGATCTGGAAGGGCCTTCAGAGGCCAACTAATCTGAACTTATTTTTCAGTTGAGGAAAATGAGGCCCAAGGAGGTTGTAATTTGTCTAAGGTCACATAGTACTATGTATTAGAAGTAAGATAACTCCTCAAACTCTGGAGTAAGGGCTCTTTCTACTGCTGGGACAGACACAGACACACATACACACTGAAGAATTGAAGGACTTCTTAATTTTTATTCATATTCTTTTCAAATGCAATGAATAAAATCACTATTCTCAAAGAACTCATAATCTGCTGGGGTGAGGTGTATACACACACACACACACACACACACACACACACACACACACACCCTTTGGCCCTCTTTGTACACATGTTCTGTTGACAGTCTTTTTTTTTTTGCACAAGGCAATGGGATTAAGTGGCTTGCCCAAGACCACACAGCTAGGTAATTAGTCCTAGTCTGAGGCCGAATTTGAACCCAGGTCTTTCTGACTCCAGGGCTGGTGCTCTATTCACTGCACCACCTAGCTGCCCAACAGTCTTACTTAATCACTTGACTTCAACTATTCTCTCTGAGCAAATGACACCTAAATTTGTGTTTCTAGTCTCGAACTCTCTTCTGAATTTCAAATATATATCTCCAACTGCCTACAAGGCATGTCCATATGTTTTCACTACTACATTAAATTAATAATGTTCTAAATTAAGCTTGCCCTCCATTAAGCCTTCTTCCAACTGTTACTATTACTAATAATAACTAATATTTAAATAACAATATAAAGTATCTGCAAAGGTCCCACAATAAAATTTGATCCTTATCGTTAGTCTCTGGGGACTAAAAGTATAACTTCAGTTTAAAGTTGAGTAACATACCCATAACTAGTAAGTATCTAATACAAGATTCAAACTTAGGTTTTCCCAAAGCATACTATTTTTTACTTTATTTTTTGTGATTTTTTTGGACTTTTTCTTCTTTCAGAACATAACTAATTTGGAAATGTTTTGCGTGATTGCACATATATAACATAACAAATTACTTACTGTCTTGGGGAAGGGGAAGTGAAGAAGGGATAGAAAAACCTTGAAACTCAATTTTTTAAAATGAATGTTAAAATTATCTTTTGGGAGGAAATAATCTATTAAAAAATTCAAAACAAACAGCTTTTCTTAGCACTCTCTACTATGAAATGGTAAAGAAATATTTGAGTCTTTTTATTTGTGGTCCCATAAGATGCCTATATTTAAAATCCAATTTTGCAATTATCTTTGACTCTTCCTTCTCCGTTAACTTTCTCATGTAGTTAGTTATCCAGTGCTGCCAGATTCCACCCCCTACAATATCTTTTTCATTTCTCCTTTCCTCTATGTTGACACAATCACCACTATAATTCAGACCATAAATGACATCTTCCTCAACTATCTTAACAGCCTCCTAAAAAAGTTTCCAGTCTCAACTAACTCTTTCTCTCTCTCTCTCTCTCTCTCTCTCTCTCTCTCTCATCCAATCATGCCTTCATTCTACTATATTCTACTAATGATATTCCCAGCTAAATTCCAACCTTCTACAGGAAGACTTTCCTGATCTCCCATAATATTAATGCCCTCAGTTCAGTTGTTTGTATGTAGTAATTTACATATTGTCTCCCCCACTAGATCATAGAGCTGGGACTGTCTTTTGCCTTTCATTGTATCCCCAGCACAGTGCTGGCACATAATAGGCATTTAATAAATGTTCGGTGATTGATTGATTCCTTCTGCATAGATCATCCTTATGCTCAAAAATCTTAAGTGATTCTCTATTGCTTAAAAAGTTAAAGCTTTGTACTTGGCATTTAAAACTCTCCACTCTACTTTCCAGCTCTAAGGCATAGTGCTTTCTTTCTTTCACACAACTAGACTCTAGCCAAATTGACTTACTGTATTTTCTGGTGCTTATCTCTGTTCAAGTCAATCATTGTGCTTGACAGGTCCTCCCTCCTCTACCTCACATACAGAATTCTCTCCTGTTCTTTAAAATACAATTTAAATGTCATGTCCCCAGTGAAAATATTTTCTGATTTTACCTTTTGGTTAAGGACCAAAGACCTCATGTAGTTTTTTGTTTTGACCTAATTTACTTATTATGTAACATTTTATTATACTTCTAGCTAATATAACTGAACCACTGCTGGGCCCAAGTAGTGAAACATTCCTTCTACAATGAGGGGTCTCTTTGGACCTCTATCCTGGATTCAGTCATCAGGAAGCCTGACAGTCTAAAAGAGAGAAAATATTTGGTAACGACTTTTAACTACTGTTATACTATTCCATAAGATTGAAACTAAATCCTGATCAGAATGTAAAGCAGTTTATGGGATTACTAAATAGTAATTGTTACATTCACCTTGGTTCTTTGTTGTTCCTCCAAAGTCCACGTCTTCATTTTAGTCAGGTCAGGGCAATTGTTAGTGTCATCTTCTCCAATGATAGACCCAGCACCTCTGGATCTCACAAGAGTTTCAAGCTATGTCATCTCATGGAGGAAAGAAACACAAAACAGAATGACAGCCAGCGCATGAGATCCAGTCTCAAACTCAGGAAAGAATTGTGTATGTTCATGATCACATGGCAAACAATATGGGAAAGAGGTCATGCTACCTTTTTTCTCACTTCTCATGGGAAATCCCCGAGTTACATATATGAAAGGATGTCTTCTCACAGGTTAAGGGATGTTTAAAATCCTAAGTGCAGTCATGAGAGCACACAGGAAGAAGGAAAGACAAAGCAAGTCAGCTTTATTGAGAGGACATGCAATAAAGAAGGGCAATCAGGGATGACGTAAACGAAATGGGTCCCCTAGGGGTCAATGGAAGGGTTTGTCAAAACTAGTTAAATCTGGTTGGTTTTTAAAAGGTTCTTATGAGGTCCAGCAGGATCAGGTATTGGGGGAGGGGAGTGCATAAGGATCCTGGATGTGGACATGTATCTGATCATGAAGGAGAACCCCTAAAGAACTGACAACTGGTCGATACTCGTTTTCCTTGCCAGCAAGAAAAAGAACTTAAAACAGTTACTGCTGTTATCACTTTGAGAGTGTGATTTACCTTGGCAGAGTCTTCTTTGTTTAGTTCCTGGTGCAGTTATAGGGAAAGTAACTATTATGGGAGATGGGATAGTGTTGGAGTCACTCTCTTTTTATAGGTCCATTGATTTATCATCAATTTGTGCTCAGTGACCAACCAGTAAAGGAACTGTTTCAGCATCCTCATAGCTCTCAATCACTGTCATACTTCTTAGCACTAGCAAACATAGTGGTTGGCTAAATGTTTCTAGGGAAATCAGCATCCCTATAACATCCAGGACTTGAACTAGCACACTAGGTCCATCAGAAACAAACTGGACAATCTTTGGCATACTCTGTTTAACTTCTAGCTATACCAAGAACCATCTAATCCTTTATCACCCCTAGAACCTAGCACTGTACTCAGCATTCAGCAAATATTTAGTGTTTGTTGAGTGAATAAATGACAAAATTTATTTCATTAATAAATGTTTATTTTTGCCTCTTAAACGTGTAAGCAAAATAACAGTGCAAGAAAGAGATTTCCATATTTTAATATGAAAGCATTCTTTCAGATTATCATAATCCAGGATCTGTTATAATTTATCCATATTGATTAAGCCTCTGCCTAGTTAGTCATTTGCTTTGTACTATAAATACATACTTATGATTTATCTACAATTGGACATATGGAAGTAGGGGGAATGGTAAAGAGAAAAGGGTATATTTCAGGCTAGTGTTCCTTGGTGGGTACTTAATTTAGACTTCTTTTCCCCCTTTGAAGAACTGCTGATGCAAATATGTGAAGCCGGGCAGAGAGATTAAAAGCACCTTGGAAGCCAAGACAACTGAGGACCATTAGTAAACTCTACTAATCACATGGTTCCATTTAGTCTTGCTCAGAAGCACAAAGATACACTAGATACTACTCTATGAAGACCTTGGCCCTTTTGATTCAGTGATCAAGAGCAAGTTTTTGTAAAACAAAAGCCTAACTTCCTTTTGGGATGTTGAGAAAATTCATCTTGAGCAGGAACTCTTTATTAAAACTCATGCAGAACATTCAGCAGTTTTGAATGGTGCAAAATTGTCATTGTAGGTGCAGCTAAGTGGCGTAGTGGATAAAGCACTGGCCCTGGAGTCAGGAGTACCTGGGTTCAAATCCCATCTCAGACACTTAATAATTACCTAGCTGTGTAGCCTTGGGCAAGCCACTTAACCTCGTTTGCCTTGCAAAAACCTAAAAAAAAAATTGTCGTGGTACCATGAATACTCCCCAGTTTTTATCACCTTTGGAAGAAAGCATGACATTACCACTTAAATATTACTACTGTTATGTGAATAAATAATCCTGAGGGTTATAGGATTTTTTATAAACTTTAATAATGATTAAATTGCCCTAAACTATATTTATTGGGAGCCCTGTCTGGTTTAGAGGTTAGAGAGACTGAGAAAAGGACTTAAAGAAAATTCTTAATTTCTGAATGGATTTCTGTTATAGACTAGAATAAAGAAGGATGGGATAATTATTGGGTTAACAATAGCAGAGCAGTTCTCTTTGTGTATTTTTTCTAGAATGTAAATTCTAATAAAATTAATTTTAAACAATGACATCTGGTCACAAAAGGCTTCTAAGATGTTAGGGAAATTATCATTTCCATTGAAAAGAATTGTAGAGTCAAGTAGCTTTAGGCAACATTAAAGTATTTCATAATCTTTTCTTACCAGCCAGTTCAGGATATTTAGCAGAATTTCTTTGGCTCATTTTCCTTTCTATTTGTGTACATTTTTTCTGCCTTCAATAACTGGCTAGGTATCTGGAACTTGACAAGTTTAAGAATATGTTTTCTTCCAAGGTATAGTTCATTTCCCTGAGCCACAAAGAAACTTCCTCACATTCATATGTTGTTCTCATTAGTATCCTAAGAATTTTCTACACACTAGCAGTTGGAAAAGAGGAAAATCTGTCCACATGGTGCTGATAAATAGAACCAGACTGACACCCCAGAAGGCTTTTAAAAATATCTAGTGGGTAAATAGTAGCAGTGTTAGCTTTCCCATCCTAAGGTAACAAGTTGAAGTGGTCATTCTGTGATTGTTCAGTTTCTAGGACAGCCAATTTTAAAAACCATTTCATTTCCCAATGACAGAAGCTACTCAATTTGCTTTCTTATACAATTTGAAAGTTGGTTTTGCTGAGCTAGTTTTCATAGAGGAAGGTGCCAAAAGAGATGGGTCTACATAAATGCTTTCCTAGGTCAAATCCATGCAATCTAATATTATACCAATTTCAGTGCACATTTTAGGTGAAGACCTGGTCTTTCTTCTCCATATCATTCTCAAAGATAAGTAATATTCCTGTTCATTCTACTATTGTATCTGTAAGATATTAGTTTTTTCTAAATCTTTCTTGAATCTATTTATTTTTAGCTGACATTTTCCTCACATGGTGATGAATAACATGTTACTGTATACTGTATGAAGCAATCCTCTTCATTTTCTGTTTACTACAAATTATCTAAGTCTCTAAGTAGCGTATCCCTATTGGTAAATAAGCCATAATCTTATTCAAACTTCCCTGAAGAGAATATATTAGTGAGAGCAAAGACTCTTTCCCCTCCTGAAGTCTGTATACTTTGTGCTTTTTACCCTGTAGACAGATACTTATAATTGTTGTTTATCCTTCATTTTAAAGAAGAGTATGCCATAACATGCAGGTTAATTGAATTTAAATGAGGGAGGACTGTGTTACCAGACTCACTTTCTTCTCCAGAACCATATGGATCCAATGACCAGATATGAATCAGGACAACTGGAGATGACCCTGGATGCAGTGGGAGACCTTGGCCCTTTTAATTATCAAAAGAGTTAATGAACTGCATGGTTCATATTAAGACAGGCAGCTAGGTGGTGCTGTGGAAAGTGTGCTGGACCCACAGTCAGATTCTTCTTCTTGAGTTCAAATCTAGCCTCAGACACTTCCTAGTTATATAATCTTGGGCAAGTCAATTAACCCTATTTACTTCTGTTTCCTCATCTGTAAAATGAGTTGAAGAAGGAAATGGCAAACCACTCATATCTTTGCCAAGGAAACCTCAAATGGGGTTAGGGAGAATCAGTCAGACATGACTGAAAATGAGTGAATAACAAAAGACACTTAGTAATTATCAAATGATTGAGTGAATGAGTGAATGTATACTATTATAGAGTCCAGTGGTATCCTCCATAAGTCTTCATTAATACAGAATAACAGTTATTAATTATTTTAAATTGTCTCTATATATAGCAGACTGTGCTCCACCACTGTATTAGTTGACCTCTGGTTATAGTTTTCTCTTTCCTGAAGTCTTATCAATCAGAACTTCAAACAATATTCTAGATGTTATGTCAATCAAGAAGGATAATATTTCTGTTTTTGTTTGCAATTTCCTATCTAAAGCTACCCAGGATTTTCTTGGCTTTAACCTATAGCAACACATTGAACTGATGTCTTTAGGACAAATTCTTGCCAGGTCTCTTTTCTGAGTAGTAATTGATACCCCTAATCTCATCATCCTTGTATTGGCATGATTATCAAAGAAAACCCAGTAAAGCCCCAAAAAGTGAATTAACTGGAGCGTCTCTTTACCTGAAAGATAAATAGAAAAACTCTAGCACAAAGTTCCAATTTCTGGCTATCGGAGTCCTGCAACCTCTGCCATAAGGCAGCTATTATATCTTCCTTTAGATTTCTCTTTTCCAGGCTAAATAGCTCTAATCCTTTCCCTTTGTTCTTGTGGAATGACTTCCAGTGCTCCAACATCTCCAGCTACTTTTTGAGTGGTGTCCAGTTTATCGATGTCTTTTCTGAAATGTGGCAGGACACACTAAACATCTGTGGCAAATACAGAGGAATTATTGCCTTATAAACTGTGGATATTTTAGCCTTATAAATTTCACCATGATAGCAATACTTTTTTGGCTTTTTGATTTTGCATTTCATTGAAATTTCCAGATATCTTTCATATAAACTCTTGGCTATCCATGCCTTCTCTATTCTGTACAAGTGAAATACGTGTTTGTATGTATTCTGCTATTTGCAATAGCTAGTAGTATGATGCACATAATAGATGCTTAATAAACATCTTTGTTGACTGAAAAAAATGGTATGGGAAAAGTGCAATTTTATGATATTGTCTCTCCTGTTAGAATGTAAGCTCCTTGAGGGCAAAGACTGTTCCATTTTGATCTTTGTATTCTCAGCACTGACCATAGCATCTAGCACATCTAGTAAGAAATATTTGTTGCCTCAATGACTGATTATGGTGTATTTATGCCTCTTCCCCATAGGCTACTCATATACTGTGACTTTACCATCATTGAAGAGGGAGAGTCAGTTAACTGGAAAAGTAGTCATTTATATATGGTCTAGGCTACATATCTGAAAGTCAGTTCATCTTAGAATCCATTCTGTGTCTGAGAGCTCTATTAATATAATTTGTCTTATTTCTTGCCTGCAGTGAAATGTGTCTTTGAAATGTTTTCCAAACACATCATCAAGTCCTGGGTTCACCAGAACCTAACTCCATTAGGATCCTGGGAGTCAGTTCCCTA
This sequence comes from Macrotis lagotis, assembly GCF_037893015.1. Classification (NCBI taxonomy): domain Eukaryota; kingdom Metazoa; phylum Chordata; class Mammalia; order Peramelemorphia; family Peramelidae; genus Macrotis; species Macrotis lagotis. The sequence continues at coordinate 393,576,593 of NC_133666.1, forward strand.
CCTCCACCAGCCAAAAGGTTCCCTGACCCAAGTCACCTCAGCCATTGTAGCTCTGATTTTCATTTTCCTAACTTAACTGTGACTCCAGCCCCTCCCTCTCTCTGGATATTGTGATCATTTCTGATGCTCAGCTTTTCTTGTCTCAGAGCTCAGCCTATTTCCTTCATTCTTTGACTCTCAGATGGCATATTGTTCCCTCTGAAATTGGTATTTTAATTCCCTCCTGGTCTGCTACTTCAGCTAGACACCTATTACTGGTAATACAAGTGTTCCTGATCTACTTTTTGTTCCCCATGGCAACTGTCATTCTCTCCCCACATTCACCCTGCTTTCACAGTGAAAATAAAAGCTTGATCAGTCACCCAGACAAGTTGTTTCCTCAGCTAGTCCCTTTGCCCCATCCAGCCTGAAATGTCCCTCCCCAGTCCTGACTGATCTTGTGTTAGAAATAGTGCCTTGGAGCAGAAGTGATAGACAAAGGATCAGGCACTTAGTAAGAGTGTGCTATGAGCCAGGAAATGGGCCAAGCACTTTACAGATATCCCATTTTACAGTTGAGAAAATTGATGTAGACAGAGGATAAGTGGCATGTCCAGGTTCACTCAGCTACTCAATGTCTGAGGTCACATTTGAACTTAGCCTCAAAAGACTCCTGAAATTCATTCACATTGTTTTGGAACATCTCCAAAGGAAGTATCATCTGTAAATTCAGACATTACAAAAATGTTAAATAAGGCAAGTATTATTAAAAATCCCTGAAGACTCACACAATTTATACTTCTCATCCATAAAAGTACCCATTTTACCTTCTTTGTTTTTTTCTCTTTTATGCATTCATTTATTTATTCAACAAGCACCATACTAAGTCATAGGGATATAGTTTTCCAATGACAACTATGAAATAGTCTCTTTCCTCAAGGAATTTATGTTTCACTGGGTAGAAATAATATCACTACAGATAAGTAATATGAAACATATTCCAAACAATGAATAAAATGATTGCCTCAGTCCCATGGTGACAGTTTTTTATTAAAAAAAAGATACACACTATACATTTATATAATATATACATATGTATATAGACATACACATGTATATGCATGTCTATTCTGCATAATGTATATATGCATTACATGCATAGTTTTACATTATATACATAGTTATACACCATGTAAACATATAATACACATTTATATGTCAACATAAGGGACAGCTAGATGGCACAGTGAATAGAGACTGACCTTGGAGTCAGGAATACGGGAGTTAAAATCCAGCCTCAGACACTTTGGACACACTTACAAATGTGACCTTGGGCAAATCACTTAACCCTGATAGCCTCACATCCAAGGCCATCTCCAATCATCCTGATGAATATCTGGTCACTGGACCCAAATGACTCTGGAGGAGAAAGAAAGTAAAGCTGATGACCTAGCACAGCACCCTCTCACTCAAATCCAATTCATGTACTTGTCATGTCATCACCTCCCTGCTGTCATATATTTATATTTGATAGAGATCCTTATCAAATGATTTTTGAAAATTCAGGGTACATTACAACTTACCTCTTATCTCCTTGCATATTTTCTGTATCTAAAAACCCCAGTGCATGAGTCAGAAATGACCTTTCCTTATGCTCCTCAGAGGATTATTTGCTTAAATATTCCAGAATCCTACTTTGTCAGTGACACCTGCTTGCCTGATTGGAAGTAGTCCTACTCAACTGTAGTTCCCATGGTCCCCTGTGAAGTTCTTATGAATGGTGATCCTGTTGACAGTCTGCCAATCCTCAGCACAGTGGTCATTTATAAAGACAGGTTATATTTTTGGCCCACAGTTCCACAATTTTACCCCTGAATTCTTTGAAATACTGGTAGTTGCCATCCAGGCCTGATAGTGTAACTGTTACACCATCAATTATGTTTTGATTATTCCATGCACTTAAAATGATTTGATCAAATATTATCACTCGATTATATAAGGATTTGGAATATAGTTTGAAATTGAGAATAACCTTCTTTAGAAAGACAGTTTGGTTTGTGTGCTGTCTTCTCATCCTCAAAAAGGAAGCAAACAACCAAAAATATCATTTGTTATTAGTGATTTTCTAGCTGACTTCCTCCTTACCTCCCTCCTCCAAAAAGAAGTATATAAAGAATTTGTGTTCAAGTTGTTTATAAGCTGGGAGTAGCAATGGTTGAGGTGATATCGCTGCCATGTCCTTCTTAGGAGAATAGTGGAACATGGCTCTGATAGAGATAGAATTTGACACTAAGAAAAGTAGCAAATTAATTTCATTGTGGGGAAAGTGTAAGATAATGCAATTAAACAAACATTTATTAGCTATCTGTTGTGCCCAAGACACCCTGCTAAATATGAAACAAAAATGAAATAGTCCCTTCCCTCAAGAAGCTTAAACAGGAGAGTTTGATATGTAACTAAATATAAAAAATAATGTATCTTAGGGGATAGGTTAAAATCACAGTAGAACTGTGATTTAAATAATAATGAGCATTCCTTTCAATGATTCAAACAATGATCCTTTATACCAACCCATCCCAAGCAAATTGAACTTCCAAGCCCTTCCATAAAGTTCAACACTGGGGATCTACACAGCATACTAGTCTCTATCCTTATATTCTCTAGATTAGGTGCTGATACCAATGGAACATGAAATTTGTCCCTTTCTCTTATCATTTTTTTTCTGATGACATACTTTATGTCCATTCTCCAGTGTGATTCCTTATCTTTTATGTTGCCTTTTGGTAATACGAAACTTCAGATGTTTGGAGATTTTAATATTGCTCATAGCTATACAACATCAGTCAATATTGTTAAAGAATATTGTTTTTAAAAGGATGAGACTTTCATTTCAGGGGGAATTCATTGAAAGTATTATATAATTTCCCAAATGCAATATAGTCAGTCAACAAATATTTATTAAATACTGTGTAAAGTGCTAAAGAAGCAAAAATACTGTAGTCTCGAAGAGCTTAAATTCTAATGGGAGAAACAACTGTACAAACAAGCTATATACAGGATATATTTGAAGGTAGATTTGATATTAATCAAAGGGAAGAAATCAGTCAGAGGGCAGGGGTGGAGGGGAAGGAGAAGGTCCCTTTGGAGAATTTGGATTTAAACTGAATCTAAAAGGACAACAGAGAAGCCTTGAAGTCAAAGTGAGGAGATAGAACATTCCAGACATGGTGCTCAGCCCATGTACTTGAAAAAGTACAGAATTAGAGAAGAAGTGTATGTGAGGAACCAATACTCTTTTTGCCTCCTTTTGTTCATTTCTGCCTGCATATTATTGTCCATTTTCAATGTCAGTTCCAGATATGTGTACTGACAGATGTGATCATGGATTGTCTATGCAATTTCATATAATAGCATGAATAGCTATTTTTCCTTTATAGATACCTGGCTTGATGTTGCTGATCTTAAGTGATGTTAGCTATCGTTTAGGAGGCAGACTCTTCAATGTTGCTGAGTTTGATGGAATCAGTATAGTAGTTTTCAAAAACAAAATCATCTGGAGATTTCACCATCTATAGGAAATTCTTTCACTTGAACTCTGTCCTAGACCTCTTTCATGAGAACAACAGTCACCTTTAAAGAACATACATCTCCCTATCTTATGTCTCACACAGTATTAATACTCAGATGTTGCTTTTGTGTTACTTCTCTTGTTACTTCCTTAAAGGAATCATTTTATGATTTTGACATATTTATGGTAGTAGACATATTATTTGCAAATAGCCTTTGGTTACATTCTACCAAATCATATTTAAATATTTTTAAAAGGGCAGTCAAATCTAATATTTTCTATACTTTTCTATTTATTTTTTATTGCAAAGTTGTTGTTTACTATGTATTATTGCCTTTAAAAACCTGCATACCCTTTTAATGCCCTCTTCAAAGATGCCATCTATACATGTATAGATTACTTCCATTAAAATGTCTAGATAAGAAAATAAACATATAAGTTGGTAATTCCTGATATTCCCTTGTTTATTTTTTAAAGAGGAAGATAAAATTTGTTTAAATAAACATCAACTTAGAAATGGGAGAAACTCTGGAGATGATGTGAATGAACTCCCTCATTTTCTAGATGAGGAAGATAAAGTCCAAAGAGATTATAAATTCAAGGTAAAGCATAAGGGGTTGAGATCTGACTTGAAATTCAGTTCACTTTCTTTTCACTGAGCTACACTGATTCACTTCCGAGATTTTTTTTCTTACATACTTCCCCTCTTTTTTATACCTTGAGAATAGTTTCCTCATTGTCTTCAAAACTGTTCAACTCCAGTTTCTATATATTTTTGTCTTGTACAATTGCTATTCCCATCTCTATTTTCTTCAGTGCTATTTCTTGCACACACACAAACACACACAGAGCACTGATGTTAAAATTTAGATATTGTGATTTTGCTATCCTTTATGATGAAAAGAATTTCTTATAAAATAAAAATAGACAGATACTGCTTCATGGTCCAGTTGAAAAGCACTAAATTTGCACCAAAAAACCTTAGGATCAAATTCTTTTTATCTCTGTTACTCCCTTCACAAGAAATTCTAGCATCATAGATTTAGTACTGAAAGAAGAACCAAGATGTCATTTCTAGATGAGAAAATTTAGACCCAGGGAGACACAGGATGTTATCTGTGTAACCAAGGCAACCTAAGTGTCCATGACAAGATTCAAACCCAGGTCCTCTGACTCCAAAGCACTCTGTCTTCTGACCCACAGTGCTTCTTTTAGAAAAGTCATGTAAACACTCTGTCCCATCTGTAAAAACTAATCTGTAAAGTTAGCCAAGACTGAACCTAGAAGATGATGGAGTTTTATAATCCTTCTTGTATAAAATGAGTATTTTTATCTCATTGCTATCCATTGTGGTGAGAAATTTCAGAATGAAATATTTTCTAGAAAAGAATTACTAAATCTAAATCATATAAGTTAAAAGATGAATGATGCATCAATTTTAAATACTGTTCCCCCCCAAGCTATTTTAATTGTCTCATTTATTTTCCATCCATTATAGATAAAACATTAAAGCCTTGGCTCAAATCAACATGAGTTCCTGACTCAGTTTCTCCAGGGCAGGGAAAAAGTTTTATTTTTTAATCAGCTTTTCTAATGGTAGAAAAGAAAAAAAACATATTTAACCAGTGAAATGTTATTTGAAGAGACTTCATTTGCGTTTTTATTATTTTTTCATTTCTCAGTAAAGCCTAAATTAAAATGACCTTTTATCAGCAATTTACATTTATTTTAATACGTTTGTCTATCACATAGAGTGCAAACTGACATTTCAGTTTGACAGCTTTAATGGACAGGAAAACTACCAACAGAAATAGCAAATGATTTTAGCTCTATGTCTTTATATTTTTATTGAAACTTTAAACACCTTCAACTATGGATTGCAGTACTGAATTGGGATTAAATGTGAAATAACAGGTCTAATTCTGGCTAAGTATTATAGTCTATACTAAGCTTCACTCTAAAATCTCCCTACCCTACTTGGCAACGCTAAACTTTATTCATCTATCTCTTATTACAGGAAACTGAATACAGGAAATTATATTTCTTCTCAAAAATTTGCCTGGTGAAAAAAGCTAAAGATAAAGTTTTGTAATCTGCCTTATATAAAGTAGGCATATTTTACTTCATCTTGTTTTGTACATATTGCTGTCCCTTGTGAAAAATTTCAGAATGAAAGAAATAGCTGTTTTCTGGAAGGGAGGTGCCTTATAGTACCATTCACAATTTGCCCCAAGTATTATAATATCTTAATTGTTTACAGTCATGAAAACTTAAAATGGTAACCCCAAGTAAAATAGTAACAAAAAAGTGATGAACTGAAACAGCAGAGTTTCAAGGCATAGTCATACCTTCAGAAGGAATATGAATATTTTTAATTATCTTGAAATGCTATGTGTCTTAAACAGAGTTTCAGCAAAGGGTGAGGTCAGACATTCTGAAAAAAACCTATTAGGATAAGGTGAAGGGAGGAGGATCTCCTAAGAAAAAAAAGATCATTGTGGAAAGCCCCAAGAGTCAGTCTAAGTTAAACCAAACACATCCTCTGCACACCTCCAAGAAGAGAGCTCTTGACCTGCCTGACGTATTAGCTCTGAGGCAATTTGCTAAAAATAAAGATAGTGAGGTAAACTCGAACCAATGAGAGTGAAGATAACTGTCCGAGAGAGAGAGAGAGAGAGAGAGAGAGAGAGAGAGAGAGAGAGAGAGCACAATTGCACATAACAATACTAGGAATATGGGGAATGAATTGATTTTTTTATAAATCACAACATTTTAAATGCATTGGGGAATTTCTATTTAAAGAACCCCTTAGTGAATTCATTTGAAAACTACAGATCCTTTTGCAGTATGAATATATTGCATCACCTTTTTTATGATTAGGTTTTTGTATGTTACATTTTTTAATGTTGAAATAACTTGTATATACAAAAAATCCTTTTAATTAGCCACACAATTCTAAATAAATGATAAAATGGAAAGTAAAATATGAATGTTAAATCATGTTAGATATCTTTTGGATCATAGGAAAAATACATAAACAGATTTCAGTATTTTGGTAGATGTCTTAAAAACTTAGCTTGCAGGGGATGTCATACACAGAATATTTTTAGCAACTGTGTTTTATGGCAATAAATATAAGCTAAAATATAAATTTTGTAACTAGATATGCTTTGCTCTCCTGCTTCTGCTTTGGCTCACTACTGTTTCCTATGCTTCTCCATGTTAAATTTCTTTAAAACCCCACCTGTGTCACTTCTTTTATAAAGCCTTCCCTAACCCCAAGGCAGAAATTACCTTAATATCTCCCAATGCCATAACCATTTAAGTTTTCAGTTTTCACAACAACCCTGTGGTGTAAGTAGTGCAGGTATTATTATGCCCATTTTAAATGAGGTAAACTGAGGCACAGAGGATGAGTCACAGAAATAATATGCTCAACTTGACCCAGCAAAGGAAGTGGTAGAAGTGAAAGTCAAATTTGGATCAGGATTCATCATCTTCCAAGCTTCCTTCTCCAGAATCATCAAGTAGTACTTTGTTTCGTAACTTACGTTCCCAGAATTCCAGCCCAACTATTTTTCAATCAGTCAGTAAACCTTTATTAAGCACTTATGATGTACTAGACACTCCTTTACCTCCATCTAAGATGGAGACAAACTAGAAACAAATACATATACATATATATATATATATATATATGTATATATACAAAACATATATAGGGTAAATAGAAAATAATTAACAGAGGGAAGGCACAGAGGGAATTAAGAAAGATTGAAGAAAACTTTCCCAACAAAATGTAAGCTCCTCGAGGGCAGGGACTTTTTTTTTTTGCTTGTATTTGTATTTCTAGTTTTTAGTACAGGATGCCTATTAGTACACATAGCAAGCTTAATAAATTCTTTATAGAAGAAAAGTCCAGGCTTTTCCCTCTCCTGGAAAAATTGTACCATTGCCATCTCACTCCCAACTATTGTTGCCCCTTTGGGGGAAAAAGTACAGTCAGGGAAGACTGGTCACTCCTTCTTTTTGCCATATTCTCTCTCCATTATGCAGATTCTTTCCCTTCATCATAATATTGCTGTTTGCAGATAAGAGAAGAAGCAGATAGCTAAAATACAGTGGTCTCTAATCTTTTAAAAGAATGTGGGGTTGGGGGAAGGGGAAAGAAAAGCAGCTCATCTCTCTGGCATTGGCAAACTATGAACTCTCACATCAGTGTACCATTGGGTTTCATTTTCATCTCATTGTTGTCTTCCTTAAATAACCTGTTATCACTGAAACCTGATTGGCAGGTCTTCACATTATCTAGGCTTAAACAAAAATTGCTATTGTTGAAATGGAAGTGACCCTGGATTCAATAGCATGTAATTATCTTTTACCAATAGGTGTGGGGCAGCCAGTGTTTGGCTGCAGGGAGAGATACAATCTTATAACTTCCTTCTTTAGGCCATAAGTGAATTTGTATCGGGCAGATTATTGACCTATTATAGGCTTTCTGAATTACACTGCCTCCTTAAAATACATTAACTTAGGACCTTTTGTAACTATCTAGCTACTTACACTTTATACATAATCCGGGCTTAGTGAATGTGACACCACCACCACCTCCACCACTACCACCCCTCGGCAGCTAGCCAGGTCAAATATGGCCCAGCCAGAATGACATCTGATATATTTGGAGCAATCAGGGCTATTTTGCCAGCCCTTTCTCTGCTGTTGCCAGGCAGCTAACTTTCAGACTCTCGGCAGGAGGGACATGAAAGTCTTTGCCACACCTGTCTGACAGACTGACAGACAGACAGACGTAAGGAGAAAAAGACAGAGAGAGCACACTACTGAGCCTATCATTCCCAAACAGACAAGAAAGTCAGACACTTCTCTAATAGGCTTCATGGGTACAATATGGTTTCATTTTTGTTTTGGGTTGGGGTTTTTTATTATTATTTTCATGTGACAGCAGAGGGCAGTAGCTTACACACATAAATTCGATCTTATATGGTTAAAAGAATGAATCAAACAGATTAAAGATGGGCCTAGATGTTTGCCAAGAAAGAAAAAATATACTCAGAACTGCAAGAAAATAAACAGTCTTGCTCTGAAAGATGCTTTTTCAGTCAGCCTGTGTAAATATAGACCATCAATCACCAAAATTGTTTTCTGTGGATTTAGAGGATATTTCTAATGTCATTATTATTGAAATGTGAATGTGGGGGGAAATATCAAAATCAAGATTTAGTCTGGTATTAAAATTTGGTACTCCTAAATAAGCCAAATGTTTAATGTATCTCCTTTTGGAGAGGGGACCTACTACTTCTTTAGTGTATCAAACTGAATGGTATCAAATTCAAACAGAACAGGAACCAAAGACCATCTATAAGGATCTCTTTGTTGCATAATAACTTTATAAAAATCACATGTTAATATTATCAATGTGTTCATTATTTCCCAGTTACATTTCATGGTTCAGCAGCACTGAGGAGTGTTTTTGACTCCTCTGGTACAGATTGCTCCCACCATGAAAACTCTCTACTATCTCTGTAGTTAGCTTAAAGACTAATTATCTGGAGAACTGAGAAGTTCAGTAGCTTGATGATAGTCACAGAGCTAACATATATCATAGGCAGGCCTTGAACCCAGATCTTACTACCTTGCATCTCCAAGTAAAAATGTTACATATGTTCCATTTTGTTAATTGGTGGATTTTCTATTTGATTTTTTTTCCTTAAAAGACCTATAGAAGTGGCCAGTTCTGAGATATGAGATGGCAGTAAAAAACTGAAATTAAAAAATAAATTTGGGAATAGTGTCCTCTGTTTTCCATTGAGTGCTTCTAACTTCGGTGACTGCTTCCTATGCCACTTGAAATTTTTACTTTGTTGTGGACGATTTGGGGGAAAAACATTAAATCTAGAAAGTATATAATTCAGAGAATATAATCCAGGTCAAGGCTGATGCTGAGAGTAGTTTGGATCAAAGTTGATGTTAATCATCTTTTGCTGATTGGGTTCCATGTCATTACTGTTATCTGGGAAAGACCTTAACTTAAAAAGGCCAAGGTTTCCCACTGGTTCCAGGGCCATAAATGGTCATTAAATGGTCATCCTGATTCATATCTGGCCACTGGACCCAAATGACTCTGGAGGAGAAAGTGAAGCTAGCAAATTTGCATAGCCCTCCCTCACTTAAATCCAATTCCATTGCAAGTCATGGCATCACCTCCCTGATGTCATGGTCTTCTTTGAGAACAAAGGACAAGCATCAACAGTCCTTGACATGATACTATTACCTGATATATTAAGGAGAATTTTGGACTTGGAGCAAGAAGATAAGAGTTAAAGGACTGACTATCACATAGTAGCTCTGTAAGTGGGCAGCTCACTGACTCTCAGTTTATTCACTTATAAAATAAGAATAGATAATGGTACATCCAGCTCAGAGGGTTGTGGAAAGGAAAGGAATTTAAAAACTCTCAAACATACACACACACACACACACACACACACACACACACACACACATGTGTGTGTGTGTGTATTTGAATATATCAAGTGTATATGTATATATAATAAATTTTGTATCCATTTAGGTAGACAAAAGCTCATAATCAATTTGTTTACATGGTAATAATTATTGCAGCCATAGCAATTCTCATCTGCTCAGTCATGGATTGTGATTTCAATGGTGGAGAGAAGATCCACTTGGAGAAAATCACTGATTCTTGGAATATTGAGGTATCAGGTACAGTAAACTCATGTATAGAACTGTCCTGAGAGGCTTTGTAAATGTTCCTTTTTTCCTCAGGACCATTGGAGCCCATATTTAGTATAAAAGAGAGCTTGAACATTCTCTCCAGCCCTCTCATTTTATAGACAGATTCAGTGACCTTGATCACACCAAGAATAAATAACAAAACTTTGATTGGAAGTTTCCACAGCCAACACTTTCCCCATTATACTACAATATCTCCTTTTGTTGTGATGTCTAGGGATGGTAAGAGTGGATCCTGCAGAGGAGAAGAGCTAAAATGACTATTCAACATTTAATGAACCCCTCATATTGACCTCATCAGAGCAATCCCAAGGACCAACATGAAATAAATAGAAGCACCACTTTGATCCTTAAGATACATAGAGAGGGTAAGAAAAAGCATTGTAATTAGAGTCAGGGAATACCTAGCTTCAAATCATACCTACAGTGCATAGTTAGTTGACCTTTGGAAAGTAATTTAATTTCTCTGAGCCTTGGGTTAATCAAATGAAAAATTAGGATAATAATAATTGTGATATATATTTGGCTTTATAGGATTGGGGGAAGGATGCAAGAAATAATGAATATACAGCAGTTTCCAAAATTCAAAGCACATTGGATGGAGAGCTCTGGGCCTGGAGTCAGAAAGACCCAAGTTCAAATTCATATTGATAAGTTTGTTAGCTGTGTGGCTCTGAGAAAGTCCAATAACCTCTTTTTGCTGTACTTTTTGTATCTGTAAAATGAGAATAATAATAATAATAATAATACCTATTCCCTGTCCCCCATCTTCCCAGCCTTTTCTTATATAAGCATTATGTTCTGAAGGACTTTCAGCTTGGAACTCTCACTCTACCTATTTCCTTAGGTCTTGATCATGAGGCCCCATTATATCAGATGAGCTGCTTCAGCCATGCCTCCCTTGACTTCCCCACCATCTTCTCACTAGCAGCCTTACCTCTAGATGACCTCCCACTCCTTCCCTTACCCCACACATCCAGTTATGGAACCATAGTCAAATCAATAACTCTACTGCTTCTGTTATTGCTAAGGAAAGGGTATACCAATCTAATTGCTGTCCTGTGACTTTTCAAATGAAAATTTTGGTTACCACTTCTCTATAATGTCTCTCCCATTAGTCCCCAAGTTGCTGGCACTATTTTCACTTTATTTTTTTGTATCACCAGTGTTTGGCACATGATCAGTGCTGAATAAATGCCTTTTCTTCCATCCATTCATTCATATATGTCAGCTATTAACATGTATTATTTAGAGATCAGAATGACATGTCAAAAGGATACCTTAGAGGTGCCAAATTCTACAACTTGGAAAGTACTAAGTTTAAGAAACTCTTTCTAAATTTGAGATATTATCTTCTCTTCTCCTGTTCTCCAAATAGTCTATTTCCTGCTTCCTGGAGAAAAATAATATTCCTACCATTTCCACCTACCTCAGGTAAGTCTGGGTATTAGAAATGGTATTGCTCTTTGAAGTACAAAAAGACCTGCAAAAGAGCCCAGTATAGGAGAGAAATCTGATTTTTGACTAAGATGATAAGACCTTTCTGACTCACCTGAGCATAGGATATTATTGGTATCAATTAGAACCACATAGAATTCTAAAATGAAAGCCAATGGTAAAGCAATGGTAAACCCATATTCAGAATGCTTTCATAGTTTTTTCCTTTTTTAAAAAATCAGGTCAACAAATGTCAAAGAAAATATCTTTTAAACACAATCTAAAATTTATATTAATATAAAGAAATAATACTCCTTCAAATGTCTGTAACCAAAACAGTATCACAAGTCCATTAGAAATTGCATCGCAACTAAATTTATTGCAAGAGAAATGAACATATGTGGAACCCGAAACCAGAGCAAAGAGTTCACAATTCATTCAGAATGGTAACATTCTCTAACATTCTGAATAGTTATTTTAGATGCTTTTTTAATTGTTAAAGAATGCAAATAGAGAAAAGTAAAAACCGTTAGAAGACATGTTCCTAAATGACTATTGCCATTATCTCATGGACCTAATGGATTTCAAAATTCAATAAAAATTAAGATTAGAGAAGCTACAGGTTGCACATAAACCATATAAGCATTTCAAAAGAGAAATAACCAAAGTCAAGCCCAGTGTTACTGTAGATTTTATTTTGATCAGAGAATCATCATGGATCCTGGGCTTTAAGGGAGCTAAGTTTCAGTTCAGCCGCATGTTTGTAGTAAATGAAGCCTTACTTTCTCTCACCTTTCCATTCTACCTTTCCTGGCTTTTATGCAAATACAAGATATGTTTGCATAATGCATATGCAGAATGTATGAAGGGAGTAATGCATATGCAGTAATATATATGCAGTAATATGTAAAATATATACAAAAATGTTTTATTTCGGTTTTAGACTTTTGTTCATAGAAGTAAAGAAAATTTATAAAGTGATTCTATTTCATTATCCATATAATTAAAATCGAAAAGTTGGAATTGGAGGCAGCCAGATGGCACAGTGAACTGCACCGACCCTGGAGTCAGGAGGACCTGACTTAAAATCCGACTTCAGATAATGTTTTTAAAAATTATCTCACTTTATGACCTTGGGTACATCACTTAATCCCTTTGTCTTGCAAAAAAAAAAAAAGTAGAATTGAAGGGGGGGGCAATTTATTCTAAATGTAAATGCCTTGAAGTCAAGAACTGCTTCTGTTATATCTTTGTATACCCAGAACCTAGTTACATGCCTAACACATGTTTATTGAATTGAATGAAATCATCCAAGTCTGCCACTTATTCATTAATTCATAGGTATCTATATATACTAGTCTCTAGAGATTAAAAAAGAAAAGAAACATGGATCAAGCCCACTGGATCAGTGATCACTTAATTTTTCCTTCATGGTTTACCCCCACCCCTGCTTCTATCCTGACATTTAAATAACAACTGAGAATAATTCATATGTGTCACTATTATCATTTTACATGTATTATGGAATATCTTTTAAACAGGCATTAAGCTTTGATGCCAAATCAAATTTAAGAGTTATTGAATACAGCATTCTACACTTAGAAACTCAACTATCCAGTATTCAAAGATTAAAGATTAATATTCTGACCAGGTAGAATATTTTACTTTGAAACCTGACCTAGTTTCACTTTTCAAACATAACCCCCCTCCTTTTTATAGTTTATCACAAGCTTTGATACTGATTGAACTCGGTCTAGACAGATAGCAAAAGACTTTTCAGTAGTTGCTAAGGAACTGGATTAGTTGCTAATCTAGGGAATGTATTATTCATTTTAGTTTCCATTTATTCTTTCAGCACTTTAATTGCAGATAAATGTCTTTTAGAGCTCTCCTGAGTCCAAAACATTTCTTCACTTAGTTGGGTAGTAGAAATGATATAAGACTCTGTTTATATTTGCCATGCTAGCTATTCAGAGGTGACATACTCTGTTGAAAGCAGAAGCATCTGGCCACCCAGAGGGAGTCATAGACATTGATAAACTTTGCAAGCAGCAGCTGACTACTCACCCAGAACAGAGTTTCCCTGCTCTTTAATCTAACACCAGCATCTCAAATCACCTCTTTATGTATCATATGAGATAATTCTGATAACCTGCTTCTAAATTTAGGTAGTTTAGGGAACCATTTGCTTGGATAAATGGTACAATTTTAGCACTACAGATATACTAACTTAAAGAAATTGCATTATGAAAATCTAAACATAAAAATGGATGTTTAAGAAGATGATTATTTTGTATTGTGATAAGATCCTTTAAAAATGAATTCACTGCAGAGTTTCAACAATAATGATGATGAAGATAAATAGACTTATATAGTACTTTAAAATGCTTTACCATATTTAGAATAAGATTCTTTTTGCAAAATTCAGGAATACAGCTGTGATATAAAGCATACTTTCACATTAAAAAATATTTTTAAACTCCACTCATGAAATACTTTAGAAATATTATCTGACTTTAATAGAGGTTATTGGTATGTAGTAGATAGAGAACTGACATTGGTGCCAGAGAGATCTTACACATAGATAATTGACCTCTTGGTGCTCCTGCCAAATCTCTAAGAGGATTGAGTTGCAAAGAATTTGCTGTTTCACATTAGTAGAGTGAATTTCCTTATCTGGAAGTTCCTTATGGCAATGAAAAAAAACAAATCTAATCCCTATTCTTGTCCTATATGCTTTTTTTTTAAAAGAATTTTGCAAGGCAAATGGGGTTAAGTAGCTTGATCAAGGCCACACAGCTAGGTAATTATTAAATGTCTGAGGTCAGATTTGAACTCAGGTACTCAATGACTCCAGGACCGATGCTCTATCCACTGTGCCACCTAGCCCCTCCAATATACTTTTAAAAGAAAAATTATTCTGAATCTACCTTCCTTCCACCATGATCTCTAGGTTTTGAGGCAGAGAATCTAAGTTAAAAATTAGATATGTAAGGTTTCTTTTTTTAAAAGGTTGTTTTATTTATTTTTCCCAACTATCCATGTAATTATAAAAAAGCAAATTTTAAAATTTCTTTAGACTTAGATACAGAATTTTATGACTGTTGGAGAATGGACCTTTCTGATACCTAATTCAGTCCCTAATTTTCAGTAAACTGAGGCCAGTAAAGGTTTGTTGGCTTGTCTAAAATTCTACTCCTTCCTTTCTTTCTTCCTTCCTCTCTACCTCTTTTACCTATAGGTTCTCTGCCCAAAGGAATTTAAATTTTATTTGCTAAACCCTGGCAAGGTATCTTGGGGTTTATCAACTTTAAAATCACTCTGGCTCTCTTTGAATGGCCAACAAGAGATCCCAGGCCAATCCCCATTTGGTCATTGTTTGGTCCCTGATTGGGTCAAAGTGAACATAAATAGCAGTTGTTCTGTTTGGCCCAGAAAATCTAAGGGTCTTCCCCTTCCAGATTGATTTTATTTTTTACTAGGAAAAAAGGCTATTCTTTATTTCCTTTCTTTCCTACCTAGCCTTACTCACTGAATGGGCATTACCTCAGTCAAACTGAGACCTGTAAAAAGACCAATGTCTTTCATTACATGGGGCCACCTCCAGTTGTCCTGATCCATATCAGGCCACTCCACCCAGATGACTCTGAGAAGAAAAGGCTGGTGATTTTGCCAATCCTCCTTCACTTAAATCTAATTCACTTGTATATCATGGCATCACTTTCCTGATGTCATGAGCCTCTTTGAGAATGAAGAACAAACAACAAAATCCCATGGCTACCAGGTTCTCTATCTGTCTAACTAATGCTCTAGTTATACTCCCCTGGAAGAGCCTACAAGATCCTAGAGTCAACATATTGCTCCTCTGAAGCATTGAAATCAGACTTTTATGAAAGTTCCTCCTCATAAACAAGGGATAATAATGAAAATATAATAATAGTTGTACTGCCTACCCTCTAGAGTTGTCATGAGGAAAGTGCCTTATAAATCTTAAAATACTTTTTAAATGTGAGAATAGATATTGTGTGGACTGAAGTAACAGATTTAAAATATTCTGGGATGAAGTCTTCCTTGACCTAGGAGAGCTTTGAAAACAGATCACTTGGAGAAGCTATGAACCAAACAATGTGGGTACTCTCTTAGATGGTGCAGATGAGATGATAACCTATTCTTACCTTCTTGTCCTGTACTATGTTTATTCATGTCCTCTTGTAAATCTTTCAGAGGAGGGTACCACCCAATTCCATAGAGGCTTTCTTCTAGATCTTGTAATATAGGAAACATTGGAGCCCATGGGCTGACTGTTTGTTATCACACATATAATATTTTATTTTTCTCTTACATGGAAAAACAATTTTTAGCATTTATTTTTTATTAAAGTTTTGAGTTTCAAATTCTGTCCCTTTTTCCTTCACCTTCCCCCTCCCTTAGATGGTAAATAACCTGATATACATTATACATATGTAATCATAATCATCATTTCTATATTAATCACTCTGTAAAAGAAAACAGTTTATGTTCAGACACCATCATTTCTTTTTTCTGGAGGCAGATATATACAAATGACATTCTAAACTTCTTCTTCAATTGGAAATTTGGCTAGAGGGATTGACTTCAACCTAAGTTATATGGTCAATCAGCATTGATTGATGACAGTGTATTGAACAAACTTGAAGTGTTGAGCCCATCTCTCTAAGATCATGTACTTATCACTAATCATTGTGATTCTATCAGCACTGAGTAAGTTGAGATACATTATAGGTCTTTGACCCATAAGTAGTTTTGGGATATCATGAGAGTGCTTTGGATTTTTATTTATGTGTAAAAGAGAGTTTCATCTGCCTTCACACTTAGCCAAGAATTCTACATCTCTCTAAGCTTTATTTGCATTTTACTTTTGATAGAGTTAAATACTGCCTTTGAGATGTGAAGTTCTCATTTTTTCCATTTAGCAGCTTCTGAATTTCCCCATCATTTTCATCAAACCAATATTGATGTTTGTTAAGTGTTTTGAACTAGATGAAATAATGTGGTGATGTACACCAAATCCCTGAAAGCTGCCCACTCCTTTTCGGCTCCATTGTTGCCATCCAAGTATTGACTCAGCTTTCCCTTTATTTTAGCAACAAACTGTTCACACATAGAGAAGCACTAATCTATTGACATTAAGTCTTCTGGTAGTCTTCTTGCCTTGGGGTCATTCCTTTTGTTGAATGTGAAGATTTAGCTTGGAGAGGACAACTCTGTGATTGGTTTAGTACTCTGTTCCATGCATCATCTTTGTCACTCTCACACCCTGTCTCTTCCTCTTGTAATGGAATAACCTATTAAATCCAATATTTTCTATAACATTTTATTGTGCTATGTAAACCAAAGATAGTATTGGTGATGAGATCATGAGATACACAAGTCTTCAGTAGGTGACCATTACTGTTGCTGTTTTTGACTTCATTCCTCTCAAGGACTCCCTGCCATGTCTGATTATCTGTGCCTACTCTGGCATTAAAGCCACATAGAATTATAAATTTGTCCTTTTTTGACACATTAATGAAAAGAACTTTATAAATTTTTTTTCTTTAACCTTTTCAAGGTTTGTCCTGACGGGACCTATGCCCTGAAGATGGTGGCATGTTACTTTTCCTTCAAATGGCAATCATATTGTCATGTGCCTGTCATTCACTCCTTTTGAGTCATACACAATTTTGTTTAGTTTTAGATTAGTTTTCATTGCAAAATCTGTGCCAACCGCATAGCCCTCCCCATCACTGCAGCCACCCCAGAAAAACATGTATCCATCTTTTGCTTAGGTAAGCTGGGCTTCATTTGTCAGCCTTATTTGGATATGATACCTGCTCACAACAAGAACTGTTCATGTTTCAGGTGTGCTGTATTTTGTGTTATCTATAGTCCATGTATCAGTGGTGAGTGAAATCATCTTCAAAAGTTTCTGTACATTTTTTTTGTTTCAATCACAGGATAGGATCCCTGCTTGCCATGATAAGCAAACCAAGGTTAGTTAGGTTAGGGTATCTTTTCTGACCCTTTCTTCACACCAGGAGGTTAGGTGTGTGGTCTTTTAAAAAAGCTGTTCAGACACCCAGGGGGATACCAAACCTTACTGCTGTTTCAGTCCAGTGAGAAGACAACACTGTGGCCTGGGACCACCTGTGTACAGTATTGTGACTGTAGCTCTCAAGAGATCCACACCTGCTGCTTTGTCACTTGTCTGTTGTATAAGTGATATCTTTGACTCAAACATTAAATTGAAGTGAGGCAGAGTTGCATGAAGTCGTCAACTTCACTCCCTCTTCCAGAGTCATCTAAGTCCAAAGGCAGGGTAAAAGTCAAGATGCCTGGCAATGGGATGCAATGGATAACTTTGTTTTCAATATCTAATCAAGCTCTAAGAAATTCACAGCACCTGCTTTAGCAACTTTCTAGGGTACTGGAAAAAAATTATTCTCATCTGCCCATTCCACCAAGGGAAGTCTGAACGTGATTGAGGTAGAGAGCCTTCAAGTCATGATGAGTTTGAGGCCCCTTGTTTACCCTGAACCTGGGTTAGCACAGGTGAAAGGTGGATCAGGTAGACACCAAAGATGGAAAGCAGCCCTGAAAAAAAGACTGGTATTCTCTGAACACCTACACCCATGTAAAAAATACATTTGTGACAATTCCTGGTACCATAGAGCCTAGAAGATATTTCTTTCTTTGTAGAGTCTTCAACCCTTCTTTCATTGTATGCAATGTCTCTGCTGGTCAGGTTATTTACCTGGGTTTTCAGTGTCTGCTCTTCCCATTGTCTGCTAATTGGAATCACATTCCTTGAAGCTGCTTCCTCCTTCAGTTGACTGACTGCATTCATATCTGGAGTATGTTATCCCTCCTCCCTGTTAGATGCATATATCTCCTACAAGTCAAGTAGTTCCCCTTGAAAATTTCATGATCAGTAAAGGGAGTGAAGCAATTGTTTTCCCCCCTCTCTTAGAAATCTCTTCTATAGATATAACCCCCAACTTCCAGTCTTTCCTACACAAGAACTCAAACTACTTAAATTCACCCAAGGTCCAGTTTTTTAAAGTCTTTAGACATGTATCTAATGTGTTTGCTTAACCAATTGTTGATCTTTTCTTGCTTCAATTAGAGACCTATTTATAGCTCATAAAGGGGCCAGTTCATTGATACATCTCTACAGTTGGTCCATCCCTAATTAGCACCTCATACCTGTGTGTTTTGGACAAGATCATCTGAGTAGGATAGGGAGGAATCACTTTCCAACTGTTATATTGTCTTTGAAATTATGATGACAATACTGGGTATAGCATATTGCTTACGCTAGGAGAAATAGTCACTATGCTATAGTCACTCTGGCTATAGAGAAGGGCTCATATATCAAGAAAAGACTGATTTAAAAACAAATTTAATTTTTTTCAAGCATGTCTTTACCTTTCAAGTTACAAAGTGATTTTACCTATTATGGTCTCTTAATTGGTCCTCAAAACAACCTGTCTCCATATTTTATCCTATTTTATGGAAGAAGAAACTGAGGCTGATGGAGGTTACATGACTTGTCCAGGGTTAAACAACTATTTAAATAATGTAAGTATTTTAATTAATTTTTAGTATCAAGGGTAATGACAGAAAAGTCCTCTATAGAAATCTATCTCCTAATGAATTATAAGAATCACATAAACAGGAAGCAAAATTGTGTCTAATATATGTTATTTAAATCTATTTAAAATTTTGAAACAAATCTAGACTCAATTATGAACTAACAAAGTCAGTAAGAACAAGTTTTCTCAGAATATTCAGAAATCAAAGTTTATAACTGACCATGAGTAGACCCCAGTTTTTCAGTCACTAAGTAGGTGTCTCTATTGCAAACTGTTTAACCTAAAACAATATACTTGGCAAAGTAATATAATGTATGAGGAAAAAAGGTTCAACACCCCCCACCATGATGTTAATCTTAGTCTTCAAAATAGAACTAAAGGGCAAGAACATGGGAATCATTAGAGGAAAATATCAAGTTCATCTTTCTTTGTGAATCTAGGATGTGATCCCTAGAATGACTCACAACCCTTCTCATCCTGTGGGATTCTTTTCCATAATTTCACATCAAGCCTCTATGGAGAATCTACAGATCAAAATGTTATGGGGACCTTCTTTTGAATCTTTCAATATCTCATGGATACCATTGTAGTACTTGGCTTTCCATCCATTGTCCTTCATTCTTGGTTTGGTTTGGTTTTAATATTGGGTCTCCTTCTCCTACTCAGGCTTGAAGTGGTTCTTATCCCATTGTTGTGCTTCAGGGAAGTTTTCACTGGTTCAGCTTCTGACATGGACTAGTTCACCCTCACCATTAGCAGCCTAGTAACTTCTGCTCCAATGGGCTCACCATATTGGTGCCAGACATAGTAAAGTCACCCAGTTGAGTTTTGTTCCAATCTCAAGTGATTGACCAGTTTCAGTCTCCTCTATTGCTTTTGTTTGTGATATTTAATCACCTCTTTCTCCTTTTCTCATTCATTTCTTCACAATTTAAACTTTGTATTTTTTCTATCTAGTGCCTCACACAGAATAAGTGCTTAAATAAAGGATATTCAGAGAAAAGAGAAAAGGGCCCCAGGACAAAACTTTGTGACAAAACCACAATTAGGGAGAAGCACATGTGATATAGCAAAGGGAGAAGCACATGAATGATGATATAACAAAGAATACTAAAAAGAAATGGCTAGACATGTAGAAGAATTGAGAGAACAGCACCACCATGAAAACCCAGATAAGAGAGTTACTCATAGCATAAGGTGATTGACAATGAGGATCCATTTCATTGCCTTTTAATTGATTCTTCAGAGACTCTTGTTTCTCACATAGCATCACTGGAAGAATAATTTTTTGAGCAGTGGGTCACTGTCTAAGGAAAAATGGTGGTAAAGTGACAAATCAATCTAGTACTTTGTGTGAATCTATTTACATTTCAGAACCAAAGTAACTGCTTCCAAATAGGTGTATAATTTCCAGAACATCCACCACCAGTCTGAAGACCACATAAGGTGATCTAGCATTCTTTTCTACTTTAATTCCTTTCACATTTCACAAACATGAATCCTCAGGTTTTTAAAATGCCTACTAAAAGTTACTGTGATATGTTTAGGTTAGGGCCATTTTGATCTGAAAGAACATATGTAGTTTTCAGAGGCTTAAGTGCATTTGAAAATTAGCATCACATACCAAATAACAAATCTCTCAATAGAGATGGTGCAGTAACTAGAACCTTGAGACAAAAAGTATCCTCTTCCTGAGTTCAAATCTGACCTCAGACACTTTACTAACTGTGTTAACCTGGGTAAGTCATTTAACCTTGTTTGCCTCAGTTTTCTTATCCGTATAATACACTGGAAAAGGAAATGGCAAACCATTCCAGTATCTTTGCCAAGAAAGCCCCAAATGATCTCACAAAGAGTCGGTCAGACTTGACTGAAAAATGACTAAACAATAGCAACAACTGATCACATCCTGTTTATTGGTTCCTATGTTATGTTTCTTAAATCTCAGTTAGCCATAAACAATCTGGAGTAATGGATTGAATGCCAGACTTGAAACCAGTTTGAAATTCAGCTCTATCTTTTACAACCTGGGAGTCTGAGCAAGTCACTGAAGTCTTCTAGGCCATAGTTTCCTTCTCTATAAAATTTGAATGGGCTGATGGGCTTTAAAGTCCCTTTTAATTCTAAAACCTCCTGTCCTCTACAGTTCTTTGACTCAAGATTCCTATGGTGCCTAGCCAATAGATTATTTGACTAGGATATATTTTTTGCCAATTCAAAAACTTGGGTTTTTTTTCTTCATGAACATCTCTATTGACTAGTTCTTAATTTGCTAACTTGCTTATAATATAATGTGGTTTTAATGTTCTTTATTTAAAGAGCAGAAATTATTCTTTTTAAAAGGTATGACTGAACAGTGAAATTTCAAAAACTAAAATTGTTTATTATTTATTTAAGATTATTCTAAAAATCTGGGATCATCTGAGAAAATTAACTTTATACTTTAGGTATAGTACTTAAAGATGTTCAATTAATAGAAGAGATATTGCCAAGGAAGTGATCCTGTTTCGTCATGGACTTCTAAATTACCTGAAAATAATCCTAGACCTTTAAAGTTGCAGCACATAATTGACTCAAAGCTAGTTTCAAATTCTGAAAAGAATATTTAATGTAAATTGTAGTTTTGTCCCTTAGATATAGTAGATGACGTGACCTGGTGGAAGGGGTACCAAACCTGTTGTTGAGAGTGCCTGGGGCTCAAGCCCTAACCTTGTGTCAGAGGGGCCTTAGACATACCATTTGCTTTCTCTGGGCATCAGTTTTCTTCATCTGTACAAGTTAAAAGCGCTAAAGTCCCTTCTAGCTCTATCCAACCCATCACCTTGATCCAGATGTTTAATAAATATTTTTAATTTGATTAAATTATTTCTCAATGATCCAGATAATTGGGAGACCCTCTGCAGCAATTAGCAAGAGACATAGTAAATGCAAATCTGTGTTTTATGTCTTCATGTTTAATTATAAGTATTTGAAGGTGTAGCTATAATCAATCAGTAATTATACAGTAGTGTGTGTAATGAAATGAAAATGTTTCTCCCCTACTGCCTTGTATATATCTGAGAGAACAAACATAAAGGAAAATGAGATAACCTGCAAGCACACACATGCACACACACACACAAACTTACATCTTTAGGGAGATTTTACACATGTGGAAAGCTTTATAAAATAATTACTAAAATATAGTCATATATAATTCACATAAAGGAAGAAAGAAAATAAGTGCTTATTAAGCACTATGCTAAAATATGTCTTTTGATCTTCACAACAACCTATAAGGTAGATAATAATAAGAAGAAGAATATTTATATTGCCATTTACTATGTAAGAGACACTGTGCTAAATACTTTATAATTATTGTCTCATTTGATTCTTTCAACATCCTTGCCAGGTAAGTTCTCATTTACAGACAAGAAAACTAAGGAAAACAGATTAATTGACTTGCCAGAATTCTATAGCTAAATAAGTGGGTAAGTCTGGATTGGAGCTCAGGTCTTCCTGACTATAGACCTAACTGTAACCACAATATCACCTAATTTCTGTGATATAGATAGATACATAGATAAGTTGTACATTATATTTATGTGTATGCACACACATATATACACTATATGTATTCATATTTTTAGGATAAAAAGGGACATTGATACTGATTATAAAAATTTTGTATGTAAATTTAACCAATATAATTTTAAAAGCCTTAATAATAAAATAATCTACCTGCCAAGTGAAGACCAACTGAAGCTGAGGGCAATACTAATTTAAAAATTCATTTGTAAAGTCTTACAAATAAGTATGATGGAAGATTATGAGCAATATTACTCCACAAAATAGAAGGAAATATGAAAAACAAAACTACATTAAAGAAAATTTTGCAAAAGCTCAGCTAAGAAAAGTCATCCTGTGGGCATTTAAGTATAAAACTCTTAAAAAGGAGGAAAACAGACAAAATATGAGAAAGACCTGTGAAGTTATTGTTGGGAGTTTTTTTATTTTTAATCCAACACATACTTCCACTATCAAGTACAGTGAAGCCACCACACTTTTACACCAACAGTTTCCAATGTACTTCTAAGGTACTGAAGAAAAGCACAGAAAAAGCATCTGAATGAGACCAGCTATTCCCCAAAGAGAGCTATACTAGAAACAATGTGATTTTGAGGTCCTGCAGGAATGATCTCAAAGCACATAAAAGAGGGATAATTTGCCATAAGCATGGGAAAAGTTTTTAGCATTTTTACTGCCCAAAAAGTGATCAAGAAATGATCAATAACTATCTACTCTTCTGTATTAAATTTTTATAAGACTATTCTAAGTAGCCAGTGATAACATCATTGTTGGGACTGTTAGATGAAAATGACTTTCCCAAGAATTATTTCACATTATATCATATCATAACCACTACACAAATAACTAAAAAATGTAGAGTATTCCAGATGCAACCATGTTTATTTTGGCGGTTGGCATAAAAATTAGTATAGAATCAGAGTTGTTAAGTATTCTCATGGTCGTTGATTCTGTGTTGACTGATTTTTAGTGAATTTTGTGGTTTGTTGGATTTAGAGGAAAATGTTGAGATCTTTTCCATCTCTAAATGTATAAAATGTGAGATCCTCAAGGATGGCAATCTATTTCATTGTGTCCTTATATTTCTAGGACTTAGTACGATGCCTAGACTTGGTAGGTTCTTAATAAATACTAACTAATAAATGGATGATTTTAGGATAAATTCAGCTTATGCAACATGATAAATTTTATCTGATTCATCATTAGTACATCTTTTAGTACTATAAAATTTCTCTCTAGAGCTATTGCAAAGATTTTTGCCGCTTTTATAAATTACATAGCATCCATGAATTAAAACTACATATGAAAAAAAGGTCACAATATTATAGATGTGACTTGTTGATTTCATATTGTGCTTTTCTAATTTTAGTGTGTTGTTTTCTCAAGCATCTGATATTATTTAAACAGCTCCTGCTATTTACCATGTAATTTCAACTTCCTAATATTAACTTCTTTAGTAGTCTAAACTCAAGTGGACAGTGATTCACAATAGTCATTATACTGATCAAAAGTCTATCAAGGGGCGGCTAGGTGGCACAGTGAATAAAGCACCGGCCCTGGAGTCAGGAGTATCTGGGTTCAAATCCGGTCTCAGACGCTTAATAATTACATAGCTGTGTGGCCTTGGGCAAGCCACTTAACCCCATTTGCCTTGCAAAAACCTAAAAAAAAGTCTATCAACTTTTTTCCATTTAGCCTAATTGATTGACCAAACTTCATGAACCAAAGCAGCCTCATCAAGTAGATAAATGATTATAGAAATGCTCTTATTTGTTTGAGTGTGGTGCCTTCACCTGTATTGTCTCATCCTTTGCTCTGTTTATTTTAGGAAATCTTCAGAAGAACTGGATATGGATAAAGTAACAGCAGCAATGGTACTAACTAGTTTGTCTACCAGTCCTTTGGTTCGAAGCCCTCCTGTGCGGCCAAATGGTAAGTGTGTTATCCCTGGGAATATGTTATTTTATAGTCACGAATCTTCGTACTGTCAGGACCTTAAAGGTCCAGTAATATCCAGAAACAAAGATTCCCCTCCAAAATAACCTTTACAAGTAACCTTCTGGTCCCTGTGCTCAGACAACTCCAATGATAAGAAATTTACATCATCAGGTGACTATTGCATTTTTTTCAAGAGCTCTTAATTGAAAATTAAATTTATTAAAATATATTCTCTAATTCATTAGAGCACTGTTAATAAATTTTTCTTTAATTTCTACTCAATAGTCATAGTTCAATTCTCTTAAAAGTTATTGACCTTGATTGCCAGATTCAGTGTCTCTTTTTTTAAGTGCTTATTTCCCTTGACCTCTCTAAGCTTTTGAATCTGTTGACCACTCCCCCCTATTGGATATTCTCACATCCCTTGACTTCAAAGACATCACATTTGGGTTCTCTTTTTTCCTCTTTGTACAGTCAATTTTGCCTCCAAAAAGCTTTGTTTAAATTAGTTTCTCATGTGAAGAGATGATGAGAAAGGATAAAAACATCACTTGTACAAAAATATTCATAGAAGCGCTGTTTGCAGTAGCAAAGAATTGGAAATCAAGTAAATGTCCTTCAGTTGGGGGAATGGCTTAGCAAACTGTGATTGATATATGTATGTCATGGAACACTATTGTTCTATTAGAAACCAGGAGGGATGGGAATTCAGGGAAGCCTGGAGGGATTTGCATGAACTGATGCTGAGTGATGAACCAGAAAAGCATTGTACACCCTAACAGCAACATGGGGTGATGATCAACCTTGATGGACTCGCTCATTCCATCAGTGCAACAACAATCAGGGACAGTTTGGGGCTCACTGCAATGGAGAATATCGTCTGTATCCAGAGAAAGAGTTTGAACAAAGACCGAGGACTATTGCCTTTAATTAAAAAAAAAAACTCATATCTTATTGTCTGATCTTGCTATCTCTTATATTTTATGTTTTTTCCTTAAGGATATGAGTTCTCTATCATCACACTCAATTTGGATCAACGTATACCATGGAAACAATGTAAAGACTGGCAAATTGCCTTCTGTGGGGTATGGGGGGAAAGAAGTAAGATTAGAGGGAAAATTGTATAACTCAAAATAAATGAAATCTTTATTAAAAAAATAAATTAGTTCCTCATGTAGACTAAATAAGACTTTGGTATTAAAAATTAAATAACTATAGTTTTTTCAGTGAATCAGAAACTGTTCTTTGTCTTCTCCTACTCTTCATCTTCTTCCTAATCCCTTAATGAAAAAGTATCCCTCAGAGAAATATCTTCACAATACTATTATATTTTTGTTAGGCAGGTTCATTCACTCTCATAACTCTCCAATCCATACCACCAGTCCTGACTTCTTTTTTGAGCCACATTAGTCACTTAGCATTTATTAGGAACTTTGTTATAGCACTAAAAATACAAAGAAAAGCAAAAAACAAAAACAAAAACCCCTCAGAAACACACCAAAAAAAACTAGCCTCAAATTCCCGTAAAGAGTTCACAATATAATATGTTCAAATCAGCAAATTCAAAACAAAAATAATAATCTTTTCTTCTGAATTTACTCCCTCTTTTAGATTTACTATTCCTCTATATGGTACCACCATTTACACTGCATCCAAATTTTAAATTTTTGAATTCTCTTGACTCTTTCTTCTCAGGCACATCTCATATAGAATCAATTATGTCATCATATTGATTCCTTCTCTACAGTATTGTTTGTTGTCATCCCTCTTCATTATCTCCATTGCCACAATCCCAATACAGGCCTTCATTAATCCCTCCTGGAGTTTTGTAAGTGCTCTCCATCAGGTCTTCCAATCTCCATTCCCCTACTTTCAAATCACTGTTTATAACCACTGCTAAAATAACCTTTCTCCACACAACTGCCAAAACCTAGCAGAGTACAGTAGGATAATTGGATCACTTGGGCTGGATCCTATACTTCTATACAGTAAGACACCAATCATATTAGGGTTTTTTGGTTCTTGTGTCGCTGTTCGCTTTTATTGAGCTTGCGTCCAACAAAATCCCTTAGTCATTTTTACATAAACTGTGGTCTAGCCACATTTCCCTCATATAGAACTTGTGGTTGATTTTTTTTTTAATCTAAGTGCAGATCTTAGCATTGATTCTTATTAATTTTCATCTCATTATATGTGAGGCCCTCTTACTAGTTTACTGGGAAAACATTTCATATCTCAATGCTGTCTTTAAATATACTAGTTATCCTCCCTACCCTATATAAGTCAGCCAAAACAATTCCTTCCTTTAGTCATCTGCTTTGTAATGTTCTGCCTCCTCACTAGCCTCAGGTTTCAATCCCTAATTCACACAAGATCATAGGTTTAAAGCTAGAAGAAACCTTAAAAGTTATCAAATCCATCCGGGTGGACAAGTTACTGCCCAGGGCTACAAGTAGCCTGAACTCCCTTGTGCAGCCCCAACCAGATTAAAATGTAATTTGTTGTAGTTGAGTCATTTTCAGTTGCGTCCAACTCTCCATTACCCCATTTGGGGTTTTCTTGGCAAAGCTCCTGGAGTAGTTTACCATTTCTTTCTCCAGCTCATTTTACAGATGAAGAGACTGAGACAAACAGGGTTAAATGACTTGCCCAGAATTACACAGCTAGGAAATATCTGAGGTCAAATTTGAACTCAGGTGCTTATGACTCCAGGGTTAACATTCTATCCATCTGCTCCAAAATATAATTAGGAAGCATTTAACAAAATAAATATATATATATATATATATATATATATATAATAAAAATAAAAATATAATACAATTAACCCCATTTCCTTGCAAAAACTTTTTAAAAAAAGATTGAATAGTTTAACTTTCTCTGTCATCGATTATCTCAGTCCTGTCTATTACAGTCATCTGACCAATCCATTCTTTTAGGGGTTTTTCCTGTTCTCCTACCCTACCATAACTGAAAAGTCTTTCCTGAATTATTTGACTTTTAGAAGACTCAAACAATCCTGAGATTTAGATTTCCTGACCCTCTTCCTAAGGGACTGGTACCACTCTTTTGTACTCTGTATCAACAAGAGAAACATTACATGTCTTATTACAAGAGAACCAGGATTATTTCAAGAGAAATGAACATATATGTGAACCTCAAAGAGTTCCCAGTCTTTTCAGAGGTTTACATATTTATGACAGTACAACAGAAGGAGATGAAGAAAATAAGAAAAGGTGTGTCATGGCCAGGGATAGGTACAGTAACCCCTCCCAAAGGTGAGGAACAAGGCTATAACAGAGCCTTATTCTTTGCCCTTGGGAGCAGCCAGACTGAGAAGTTAGGAGGGTTCCCTTATCTACAAATGACTCCAGCTGCATAAGCATTTTGTCCAGCCTGGCTTAGACTGGCTGATGCCTGTCTTGCCTTCCAAGGACACACAGGGAACCTAGCTTGGGGTACAAACAACAAATTATGTCATCTGGGGAGGATTTCATCCTTGACACAATCTGAGTCTCCCATACACTCTGGATTCAGTGTTTCTAGAAAATAAGGTAACGTTTATATTTAAGGTTTGCAAATAATTTTATATTTAATCTCATTTTCACAATAACTCTGAAGAATAGGTACTGTCGGGGCAGCTAGGTGGCACAGTGCATATAGAATACTGCCTCTGGAGTCAGGAGTACCTGAGTTCAAATCCAGCCTCAGACACTTAATAATTATCTAGCTGTGTGGCCTTGGGCAAGCCACTTAACCCCATTGCCTTGCAGAAAAAAAAAAAACACCTAAAAAAAAAGAATAGGTGCTGTCATTATCCTTTTCTTACAAAAGAGGAAATTGAGGTTTAGAGCCACTACCTGACACAGTTTGTAAGTGTCTGAGGCAGAATTTGAATGTGGTTCTTTCTTTTTTCTTTCTTTTTAGGTTTTTTTTGGCAAGGCAAATATATAGTCATCCCTGCCATAACCCACCACTTTCTAACCCTATAATTTGTCTCTTCAGTATTTGCATTTTGCTAGACATATGAAACTTGATTCCCCCCCCCAAAGTAATTATAATTTAGGATACAGTGAGGTTATTTTCCTTAACAGTGTTTTATTTCTACTGTAGAAAGAAGGAAAGAAAGCAGGAAGGAAGCTAGGGATGGAAGAAGAAAGGGAGGGAGGGAGGCACAATTCAAAGCACTTTGCAACTTGTTACTCATTTGATCCTCACAGCAGCCCTGAATCATAAGTGTTATTATTATCCACATTTGACAGTTGAGAAAATCGAGACAAGCAATTTGCCCCAGGATCACACAACTTATAAGTGTCTAAGGCTATATTTGAATTCAGGTTTTCCTGACTCTAAACCAAGAGCTCTGTCCACTACATTAATAACCTAGAAAAGGGGAAAAGTTTGATGATGAGTGGGATAGGCAAAGGTCAAACCAAATTGTCTTTCCTAGAGAACCAAAAATAACAAAGTTCATTTTAAATGTTGATGTTTCTTTTTTTATCCCCTGAATCAAACTTGTTAAAATTTTAAAAGGCTAATAAATAAGTGAACATATTATTGAACAAAATCTCTGCTAG
The DNA here is from genome assembly GCF_037893015.1 of Macrotis lagotis. Taxonomy (NCBI): domain Eukaryota; kingdom Metazoa; phylum Chordata; class Mammalia; order Peramelemorphia; family Peramelidae; genus Macrotis; species Macrotis lagotis. The sequence goes on from NC_133666.1 coordinate 393,606,043, forward strand.
CACTGAAAAAATCCAATGCAGTCCAAGAAAAAGGTAATGAGCTGTGGTTTGAATATTTTTATTACAAGCATAAAGCTTTGCTAAATCTGACCAATATTCGAGCAGTCTTGTCAAAAAACATGCCATTTTCTAGTTAATAGCACCAACCTTCACAAGGTCTTGTCAGATGACCATGGGACTACAAGTTATTCTATGCTATGAATCAGTAGCATCTTTGTCGTGATTTAAAATGTGCTGGAGTAGATTTGAACAATTCCCATACTACTGTGTGATGGTAAAACATGGCATGTTTTTGATGTAAACTCTATCCTCTCTATTGATAGCTTGGTATTTCTCATTAAAATAAGTTAGAAAGTAGACATTTTGGTTTACTTTCTTATCACTCAAAAGAGTTGTTAGGCAGGAATATATTTAAAACACACAACGTTTTCCAAAAACTCACAACCTATTCCAGAAGTGTAAGGCTACAAAACTCTTTTAAGTTCATCAGGAAGAAAGGGATTATAATATAAATAAAATATTCCATTTTTCATCCTTGTCATCCCTAAAGTCCTTTGCTGTTTTTTGAAAATTCTCATACTTCTTTGATACTAAAAGAATAGAATTACAATGTGTTTTTCTTTAACCTGAATGTTGCTTCCTTAGAGCAAGCATTTGTTCATGCTATTATAAAGAAAGTAATTTGATGGTCAATTAGGCAAAAAACCTGCTTAATTAATAAATTGCCTATTTCTAGGTTTTAATCTGTAACAGGAAGTAAAGCCATTTAAAGTAAATGAAGTTATTTCTTCCAATATTAAAAGATTCATTTCAGAATTGGTGATTACTTCTTCTCTATGAATTCAATCAATTGTGATCTGTCTCATTTAGTCAAAATTTGTCCTTTGAAAAGGGGAAGGAATATAACAACTATCACAATCTTTAACAAAAACTTTATTTGCTCCTTTTTGAGAAAAGGAAAGGCCATCACCACTAAAGAATACAGTAAGTCCACTCTTTCATTGGAAAGATAGATATTTTGATCTTCTGAATGAATTATGTTTCTAAGTGAAGTGTAGTCCACATAACAGTGAGTAGATTATAAGTCATTCACAGTATGTACCTTGGCCAGCAATATAATGAAAGTTGCTTCTCAAATTAATTCATGATTTCAGTACATAAAATTATCATAAAATTAATAACTTTTGTTTACATTTATCTCATAACGATGCCAAAATCATCAAATTTCAGAGTTGAAAAGATTTCATTTAAGTGGCTGCATCTTACTTACCCTTTTCTATAACATAATCAGAAAGTTGCTTTTGCTCAAGTAACAATGAAAGCAGATATTAATTAAGCTTTTATGTTTAAGGCCAAAAGTAACTAGATGGTGCAATAGATAGAGCACTGGACTCAGAAAGACACATCCTCATAAGTTCGAATCTGACCTCAAACACTTGAATTTTTGTGTGACCTCAGCGAGTCATTTAACCTTATTTGTCTCGGTTTCCTTATCGATAAAATGAACTGAAGAAGGAAATGGCAAACCACTTTAGTATCTTAGCCAAGAAAAATCAAAATGGGGTCATGAAGAGCTGGCTTTGACTGAAACAACTCCTCAATAACAATGTTCAAGGTATTATTAAGTGCTTGGGATACAAAAAAAAAGGAAAAGGAAAACAAGCTCTGCCCTCAAGGAACATACATTCAAGATAAGATAGGACATAGAAAATTTTGTGACTAGAAGAAATTGGACCAGAATAGTTTCCCATAGGAGGTAGTGACTGAGGTGAACTTGGAACTTTGAAGGAAGCTAAGGATTCAGAGAGGCAGAAATGAAGCTATCCAGGGAGGAGGGGAACCCACTTTTGCAGTAGCTTTTGTTGTCAGCAGGGATTTTACCTACGTTGACCCTAATTAGTCTCCAGTAGTTTCTACCTACCACTTCTACAACTTTCTTCCATCTTCCACATGATAGCCCTTCGTATTCTTGAATATATCTATCTCTTCCTAACTCTCCATATGTCTACTCTTCACAAGGCTAAACACCCCAACCTCCTACAGCTGATCCTTACATGGTATAAAATTGAGGTCCTTCACAATCTTGTTTGGCTTTCTCTGTACACTCTTGGGTTTATTGTTGTTTTCTCTCTGAGACTTCCTCTAGCTTCAGAGCAGTGGTTCAGTGTTTTGGTTTTTGTTTGTTTGTTTCTGCTTTCCTTAAATTGACTGTAATATTCCGGATGCAGTCTTATCAGGGCAAAACAGAGTGGAACTGTCATCTCCCCAATCCTAGACATTGTCCCAATTTTTTTTTTGCAACCTAAGATCACATTAATTCTTCTTTACGCCATAGCACAATGTTAAACAATCATTTTTTCAGTCCTCTAAACCCCAGATTTATTTCAGACGAACTTCTTTCTATCTTGCCTGTCTTGTAATTTGTAAAACTGATTTTTAACCTGTATAAGCCTTTACATTTATCCCTATTAAATATCTTATTCTTAGATTTGATCCATTATTCAGATTTTTCAAGATCCTTTTATCTTTACACTGTCATTCAGTGAGTTAGCAGCCCCTTACAATTTTATGCATTTGAAAATTTGATAAATATATTATCTCTTCCTTTATTCAATTCATTCATAAAATGGTGAGACAACACTAGGTCAAGAACAGATCCCTAGGTGATTCTGCTAAAACCTCCTTCCAGACTCCTTGGATCCATGTAATTTAATTTAATCCATGGATTAAATGAAAATTCAACAAGTCTTAAATATACCACATGATGTTTTTATCTAGCTCTTATCCCCTCCATCTTGTTCACAAAAGTAATATAAACAGAATAGATACCTTATCCAATGCTTTCTAAATCTAGGCAAATACATCTACCTCATTCCCTTGATATACCAATGTAATAGACCTGACAAAGAAAGAATGATAGTTTTCTTGTGCACTGTTCTTAATGAAGTTGTGTTAGCCCTTTTTTCTTTTCTAAATGTTTATTTAGCATCTTTAATAATATATCCTGGAATTTTTCCAGAAATCAAAGTCATGCTCATTGGCCAATTTTGCAGATTATTTTTCCTCTTCCGATTTTGAGATTCATGACATTTGCTCCCACTTACAAGCTACATTGCATGAAATGAAGTCTACTAAAAACACATAGCAGATAACATACAAATTGCATAGTAAATGTAACAACCTACATAGTAAATAGAGCACTAAACAATCATTGTTAATGTTTGGTTAACATCAGCAGAACTTAACATAAATAACTAAAGAAGACAAGAAGTAAAAAACTAAAACATCTGACATTTGGAACTTCAGGATGTATTCCTAAATGGGCCTTTTTTACATGACCAAATTGAGGTATATGCTAAATAAAAATGAGTGTGAAGTATCTTTACTAAGATGCTGATCTATAATATATCACTTAAACAACAACTATACAATTTTTTTGGCCAAGGCCAAAAATGTTAAATGACTTGCCCAAGGTCACACAACTAGGTAATTATTAAATTCTGAGGCTGAGTTTGAACTCAGGTCCTCCTGAATCCAGGGGGTGCTCCATCCACTGCACCATTTAGCTGCCCCTACAACTATATAATATTAACAGTTTCAATCTTTTTCAATGAGAAATTACTAGATCCTCCCCCTGTGTTAAAAATAATTTTGGACATTAAACATGTTATTCAGTACAAGAAAACCAAAAGAAATAAAGGAAAATATATGTATATATTTATGAAAACTAAGTCATTGACTGATGTTGAGCAACACTGAAAGCATGCCAGCTAAATCAGCTTTCCCTAGATGAGCAAAAATAGCTCTTTAAAATAATTTACTTTATATAGCACTTGGATAATAATAATGATGACTCTTATTCAGGGATCAGTTGGACCAATGGTAACCAAGGGCCCTTCCTGCTCTGAGATGCTGTGAAATTCTGTGAAATTATCTTTTTAAGCTTCCAGTATTTCAATATTCCACTAAAATAAACATAAACACCTTATTTAGGACTTTCTAAATCCTGATTACTATATCTACCCCATTCCCCTGGCATACCAGTTTAATGACCCTGTTAAAGAAAGAATGACAGAATGAATCTCCTGCCAGTGATGTGGGAACTTCCTCCAGCATACAGATTGTAAATGATTATGCCTCCACATCCTCTGTAATTCTTATTCATTAAGAAAAATAAGAAATATTAGAAATGCATTCAAATACCACCTGTCATTTGTTTTCTACGTGGATGAATTGTTTACAATCTCTGGACCTCAGTTTTCACATCTATAAAAAGAAAGAGTTGGACAATACTCTCAAAGGTCTTTTCTAACTCTTAATCACCCTATTGCCTAACTTGTCATCTAACTCCTCCTTTTTCCCATGTTGCATACTCCCATTAAAATATTCCATCCAAATATCCATGGATTTATTGTCATCAAAATGCTTTCCCCAAAGCTTTTTTTTGACTTCTGATGTTCTCAACACAAATGTTTCCTTTACATACAATACTATTCCATTCCTCCCTTTATCTTTTCTGTTTATTTTAAATTCACTTACATATGCACATTTTGTATATAAACTATTGAATATAAAAAATAATGCTAGCCAGGACTTTCATATTTGAAAAATACTTTACATATGATATCTCATTTAATCCTTACCACAATGCTGTTAGCTGTATTATTCCCATTTGACCAATGAAGGAACTGAGGCTTAGATAGGTCAAATGATTTACCCAGGGTTATACAGTGTCTAAGACAGGAGTCAACTCAGGTTTTTTGTTGTTGTTATTTAGTTGTTTTTAGTCATGTTTGGTTCATTGTGAGCTATTTGGGGTTTTCTTGGCAAAGATATTGGAGTGGGATCTAGCCCATTTGACAGATGAGGTAACTGAAGCAAACACAGTTAAGTGACTTGCCCAAGGTCACACAGCTTGCAAATGTCTGTCAGATTTGAATTTCAGAAGATGAGTCTTTCTGATTTCAGGCCCACTCTCTGACATCTATCCATTATACCACCTAATTGCCCATATACTATGCTTCCAGAGGCCTAATATAAGATTCTTGAGGACAGAGGCTGTTTCATTTTTGTCTTTATATAACTAGCTCCTGACTAGGGCCTTTTACATAAGAGATTCTTTTTTTTTATAAATTCTAGTTATTTAAAGCTGTGAGGTTAAATGACTTGCCCAAGGTCACACAGCTAGGCAATTATTAAGTGTCTGAGGTCAGATTTGAACTTAGGTACTCCTGACTCCAAGACCCATGTTCTATCCACTGTGCCACCTAACTGCTTCATCATATGAGATGCTTAATAAATGTCTGTTGAATTAAGTTGGAATGCTGAACCTGAGGGGAGACAGAATATAATGTAATTATCATCATCATCTCCATTCTACAGATAAAGAAACCAAAGCTCAGACATATCCATTGTTATATGCCTAATCTAAATGCTCTAACCACTATGTCCTACTGTTTTTACTCATTGTATATAATATTTTCCTTCATGAAGGGAAAGATGAAATAAAATATCAAAGTTGCTTATATTCATTTCTACATATCCTCCTCCAACTTCATCCTTGGCTTTGTGATTAACAGTTTACTTTATATGAGAAGTCAGACCCAAGGGCCTTATTCTGTTATCTAGCCCATTTTATAGTTCCTCATTGGTTGGTCCTAGACAAGGTTAAACGAACATTTACTTGAAATAACAAAGAGATGATAACTCTTCGGTATGACACCAGATGTGTTTGGGTTGGGGGTGTTAGAGTTCTGAACCTTGCCATTACCACTTCATGCAAATCATTTAACACAGTATCGGTGATTGAAGAGAATCTGAGCCGGGGTGTCCAGAGTAGAGAAATATTTTATTTATTTGTTGATGTGTTTGTGTCTAAACAGAAGGCCTCAGTGGATCTTGGAAAGAAGGGGGATTTGTGCCTTCAAGTACAAGCAGTAGTGGGTACTGGAGCTGGAGCGCCCCTAGTGATCAATCCAATCCGTCCACCCCATCTCCACCTCTGTCAGCGGATAGCTTCAAGCCCTTCCGAACACCCACTCAGCCAGATGACGGCATTGATGAAACAGAAGCAAGCAACCTTCTCTTTGATGAACCCATTCCCAGGAAAAGAAAGGTTTGTCTTGCCTCCACTTATATAATCTTTGTATTCGTGGTCTACATATCAGAAAAGTATTTTTCATCATTAAAGTCAGTCGTCTGTTCTGCCTCAAGCCAGATCTTCCACAGAAAAACATTTCACTTTAAACAAAAGTTGTGTTGATTTCTTAAAATAAAATCTTTTTGAGTAATCTTTATAATACCTATTACTACTAATAATGTAAAATAATACTAGAATGGTCTTCTTAAAAATCTTATAACTTCAGATTAGTTTTGTTCTGAATCTGACAACTTTAGGGAGAAAGACAAAATCATTTACTTTCAATAGTGTTTCATAAATAAGAAACAAAATTGATTTCATTAGCTCACCTTGTGAAATATTTCACAGCAACAATCCTTGCAGTACTAGATTCAGTTCATCATATTTTTCATTAAGAAATTAGGAATTTTTTATTTTGCTATGATTATTTATAAATATCTTTGTTATTTTACCAGAGAAGTAAAACAATGTTTTAATATTTGGTGGCATGCTTAAGGTGCCCATCAGGATACAAATCCATATTCGAGATCACCATTGGTCTGTTGAAGATTTTTCTATATTTAGAACTTGGTACTGCTAAATCTCCTTTCTTAATTTTTTTATTATTTCCTTTGATATTCTTGACTATTCAAATGAATTTTACTATTATTTTTTCTAATTCAGCAAAATAATAATGTATTAAAAATAAAATGAAAAATTTTTAAAAGCAAAAACTAAATATTGGGATTTGTGGATAGTTGTTTCATAGCCAGTCCTTTAAGTGTCTTGTCCCTTCAAACTTATTTTTATCCAAATATCTCTAATGAGCTCTAGGACCACCCCCCCCCCCAAAAAAGTACCTATAATTAGAAGGGCCTAAGTTTATAAGTAGGCACCAATTATTTTACATGTATTTTATGAAGACAGACTAGTAATCAGATAATTGTGTGTTATACATTATTGTATGGACTCAGTGACTTCTTTTAACAATGACCACATTGAATAGATGAACACATTATGTATGTCTAATTGCCAAGCAGACTAATTTTCTGTGTATTCTTATCCATCATTGCTGTGAACTTTAAGGGTGTTCCAGTCTCAGTTCTGCTTCAACTCACTCTTTTCCCTTCTCTGAAAAACAATTTTGTCATCTGTAAAAATGGAGTTCAGATCTGATATGCAGCTCATATGTGGATTTTACATTAAGAAAACCTGATATATAAAAGTCTGGATTTAAACAGCAGCAAAAAAAAAATTGCTTTATTTAAAAAAACTTTACAGAAAGATAATTTTAAATAAAGAGCTTCCTGGTCCAGTTAAAAATTGACCTTTTTTGCAAAAATATAATTCATAATTTTCTACTCATTAAAAAATATAACTATATTGAAGCATATCTTTCTTTGAAAGAAAGATGCTGTACAAATATAAAAATTATATCACTCCTAAATATTGAAAGTTGATCTGTATTAATAGTACTATACATAATTATACACCAAGTCAAATTCAAAACAAAGTCCTGAGCTTTGCAGTGAATAAATTATTTATTTATTCTAGCTCTTCTCAACTAGGAAAACAAAGAGATGGCATCAATCCAAATTTTCTTCCCTGCCTCTTTCTTAACATAATAAGACATGTTTTACATAGTAGGATGAAAAGAGGTTCTCCTTAGGAAGAAGGTAAAAAAACAAGATGTTTATTCTTGCTTCTTAGAGACTTCTCCCTTGACTCAGACCCTGACTGGCCCCTGGGAAGCACTCAGGAGCAGCTTAATGTATAATGCAGTTTAAATTAGATAATTATGTAACCCGAGCCAATTGATTATTTTGAGCCCAAGTTATTGACCTTGAAGTTCTAAACTGGCCCTGGTAAGGGAAAGGGTGTGATACTAGTAGTTATCCAGTTGAAGAATGGAAAAATGAAAGTTGTTTTTAAGAGGGCAGAATGAAACTCTTCCCCACTTGCACCCCCACCCCCCCACCTTTTTTTTATTTAAATTCTGTTTGTTTTTTCCTCATTAACATAAAGTATTCATAGCACTGAGTCACAATTAAGGGATCCATATAGAAGGTGGTTTGGGCTATTTTTAAAAATATTAATTATAGTTATCTTTTTGTTGTTGTGTGCCTGTAAGATTTTTTTTTTAAATCTCATTACAATTCTGTAGGCCAGGGGTTCTTAACCTTTATTATGTCACAATTACACTGAAATTTAGTTAATGGTAAATTTTTTTAAAAGTTCACAATTCCCCAGTTGAGAACTGCTAAAGTGGATAAATCTTAGTCTACTTCTGGTACATTTATGTGTATGTTTCAAAGGATCCAGGATTTCACATCACCCCAAAGATACCAAGTCCAACATTTCTAAGACTTTGTGGATGATCTTAAAGAGTCGCTGTGGCTAAAAAAATACCCATCACCTTGATAATAAGGATGGTTCCTGACAACAGCTATGCAGTTTATTTCTTGTATTTTAAGCTTTTCCAACTTGGTAAGATCTGTGAGTTTTTGATCTAGAATCATAGCATTTCAGAGCCTGGAAGAGACCTCCACCTACAGCAGGAAGTTCTTAACCTGGGGTCCACAGACCTCAAAAACAAATTTCAGGAAGTGTATGACCATGTATAGGGAGTTGGGGGTGGGGGTGGGAATTACACTTTCATTTCATTATAATTGGTTTCTTTTGTAACCCTGCGTATTTTATCTTATGCATTTAAAAACAGGATTCTGAGAAGGGATTCATAGGCTTCACTAGACTACCAAAAGGGGATCATGGCACAGAAAAGATTAGCAACTCCTACCCTGCAGGAATCCTTCCTCTAATTAATATGTGGTCATTCAGTATCTGCTTGCAGCCTCCAAGGAAGGGTGCTCACCAGATTCTGAGGTGACCCATTCGCCTTGTATATAGCTTTAATTGTAAGGAAATTTCTCCCAACATCAAACCTGCCTAACCTATTGCCACTAGGAGGCACCGATGCCTCATGTTCTTCATTCTAATGATGAAGAGCCCCAATTTTACCAGATAGCTTAGTGAGACAGAAAAGACAGTTTCTGGCCAAAACCTCCTTCCTGGCTAGTCTAAAAACTGACTATGTCCACATCTTAAACTGATTTTATTCAATTTGGAGTGATTAATTACTTTATAAATTGTAAGATTTAATGTTACCCTATTGCCTGCCACCTAGGAGACATTTAACAAATGCTTATTATCATGAAAAGTTACAGTCTGTCATACTAAATATCTATAAAATGCATAATGAACTATATATAATTTGTATCATATTTGATTCTTTATATATATATGTGTAATTATGGATATTTGTATATATCTATAGCTCTAAATACATCTATATATTTTTGCTCTTGAAAGTCGTGTCTGTTAAAGTAGGTGGTTTTCATTTAAAGATGGGAGACCATACATTCACTGCTTTTGCATCCTTCATAGTACTGAGTACAATGTGGAAACAACCAACATGTTATAAATACCTTTGGACAGATTATATAGTTTTAAAATTAAACCCTATGAGGAAATTAGGACACTCTGTAGGAATGGGAAGGGAAGTGCCAAAGAGATCATGACATCTGCCTCAAAGGCCCCTTAGTGAATAGAAATTCCTCCTATGTTATCCTCAAAAAGTAGTCATCCAGCTTCTGCATGTACAATGTGGAAAAGTTTCCTTCACAGTTTTTATTGCTTTGGGAACAGCTGGAGAGATGAACAGTGATTATGTTTCTGTGAGGTTATTTGGGGGTAGTCGGAAGTTGGCCAGTTGCTGTTGTATGTCAAGATGGGAATCAGCCTTGACGCAAAAAGAATAAAATGTTGGTAGGGAATTGGCTTGGAGACAGGGAATGTGTGTTGGAAGAGTAAGTACATTATTGGGTGTGAGAAGATAGAGTAAGTTCAGGGAAATGGTGAGAGAGGTTGAAGGGCAGCAGCAGTTCACCAGTGTTTGCCTTGGTTTTCATTTCCTGGTCATCATCATGATTTGATGGAGTTGTTTATGGATATTTTGGACAGGATTCATGGCTTGGTTGTTCTAATACCCTTATACAATATGATCCATTGTGGGAGCAAGTGATGATGATAGCTGTTGGAACTAATTTGTTCCCAGGATGTTTCTTTGAATCACATCTGTTAAGTTTTCCCCTGATTCCCACCCCAAGATTAGGCTATAGCCACCCTGGCAGAAGCAAATAAGAATTTGTAAAGTGAGTTAGCAACCACACATAGCCACTTTGAAGCATCTCTGGAAGAAAAAGAAGTTTACTCAGGAATTGAGTAAACAATCATAAGAAAGTGATTTGGTTTCCATCCTAGAGGAAAAGGGTGAAAAAAATGTTCTCAACCATTCAAGTTATGAAAAAGAACAAGGTTCCATTAAAAATGTATAAGAAAGAACTTAAGAAGGAATAAAATATTGAAAGAGATAGTAGGAATACCCAGTCTATGTCAGAAAGTTGAATGGTATCAGAATGTTACACAGAGGAAAAAAGGAATTAGCATCACTTAACTGGGGCGTTTAGGTGGCACAGTGGATAGAGCACGAGCCCTGGAGTCAGGAGTACATGAGGTCAAATCTGGACTCAGACACTTAATAATTACCTAGCTGTGTGGCCTTGGGCAAGCCACGTAACCCCATTTGCCTTGGAAAAACCTAAAAAAAAAAGTCACTTAACATTAGAGTTACAAGCATGAGGTTCTTTTTGAGGAAGAAATAAGATCCTTCACAGAAGAAATAGCTTCTTAATGGTCAAAAAACTGGTACTGTAAATCCATAGGTATCTAAAATGATGCAGTGAAAGTGAAAAGAAGAGTTAAACATATGGCTCATGTCTGAAATCTCTACAAATGGAAGATCTAAGTGGTTTTGGGGGCGAGCTGAGTGGGACAGTGGTTAAAGGGCCAGTCAGGATGGTTCATCATCCTGAGTTTAAATCCAACCTCATAATCCTGGACAAGTCTCTTAACCCTATTTGCCTCAGTTATTCCTCCATAAATTGAGTTGAATGGCAAATCATTCCAGTCCCTTTGCCATGAAAACCCCAAATGGGGGTCACAAAGAGTCAGAAATGACTGAACAGCAACTGAGGCCACTGCATCACTTCTACTCATAAGTTCTAAAATGCAGTAGGGTTAAGACATCTGAGTGTTCATAACAAGCTTTGCATTAATATGGGGAGTCTAGGAGCAGAGGGATCAACCAGCTGCTTGAGAAGTGACAAGCCAACACAGATTAGAAAAACAGAGCAGGTTAAAGCTTTCATGATAATCAGTATTGGTTCAGGCCCTTAAACGACTGCTGCCCTCCAATCCTGGGTGAGACTCAGTCTCTTGCCCCCAAAAAAGTCAAAGGAAGAAGAGATTGAATATTACTAGTTGGTTAAGGAATACCAAACTATTTGTTGATGTGACATTAACAATAGAGAAACTTAATGTCTTCCTGAGACATGTATCCAGATATTATCAGAACTCTCCTAAAGTTTTCCAGATCTCAAAAATACTACCCAACTACTAATAATTCATATGGGAATGTTATAGTTCCAGAAGAAACTGAGCAAGAATTTGAAAATAACATGGCTAGAGATGGTGTTTTTATCACTAATACTGAGTGAAAGCAAGAGCTTCTGCAAGGAAAAAATCAGATTTGGGAATGGATCAGCTAATTAAGAAAATGGTAAATGCAAATAGAATTTGAGTTTCTGGGATATGGCTTGAAGGTCCCTATCCTTAAGACTGGGGTGTACTTGATGAGCCTGGTTAAAAAAAATGTATTTGCCTCATCTTAGAAATCTGGACTTTAAACTGAAAAGGAAGGAGTGGGAAGAACAACTGCCTTTGTGCTAAGCATTTGTGAGGATAATTATTCCATATGCTTGAAACTGGAGATTTCAAAAACTATTGTCATTGAGTATGAATGGTTTTCCAGTTACCTTGATACAAGTGTAGTGGTTTGGTACTTCAGAATCCTCATTTCCTGGTCATCAGCTAAAAGAGCAGCCTTTTAACCACTTTTTTCCACATTGTCCAGAACTATAAGTGAAATAGGTTTGAAAATAGACTTTCAGCTAAGGAGCCACCATAACGCATCCTCCTCATATTAGTAGCTTAGATATATAACAATAGCACTTTTCTTCAAATCAACAAAAGTAAAGTGGTACAAGTTTTATATCCCTTGGAAATTGAGCTAGGAAAAAAATGTTAGGTGGCTTACTTAGAGAAAGGAGGTAGAGATCCAAGTTGCCAAACCATGTCTTCTGACTCCAAATTGGCCCTCTACACCAGTGTGTCAAATGGATATAAATCCCTATATATTGACTTGATTTGTTTTCACTTGTGTCTGATTCTTCATGACCCCATTTGGGATTTTCTTGACCAAGATAGTAGAATGGTTTGTCATTTTCTTCTGTGATTCACTTTATAGATTAGGAAGTTAACAGTATCACAGCCCAGTATCACATAGCTAGTAAGTGTCTGAGGTCAGATTTGAACTCAGAAGATGAGTGTTCCTGACTCTAGGACTCATGATCTAGCCACTGTACCACAGAGCCCACATATTGATTTAGAAAACTACAAATTAACATTATCCATGTTGTATTGTGTTTTTATGAATTTTGTTAAGCATTTGCCAGTTACATTTTTATCTGGATGGGGCCTTGGAGTTTTACAAAGGGAATATGACACATCTACTCTAATCTGACATCCTTCAATCATCTGATTATCCATAAAGGATTGACATAAGTTGCTCTGATGCAAATCATTTTAGTATAACTTCTAACATAGAAAACTAGTTGAAGATTGTGTACCAGATGATGGAGACTGAGTGAAATGAAGACATATTGTCATGATAGGCTTTACTGGCAGTTTTGAAGCAGTGACATATGAATAAGTAAATAACATGTGTTACAGAGATTTCTGTAATGTGACACTGGTGGTAATGTTTGCCTTTATAATACACAGCTTCTTTTCTAAAAAAAATCAGATTAGCACCCCCATTATTCTGTCAAGAATGAATGAAGCATTTCTATAACTAGTAAGTAATGTGCAATGAGTAAAAACAAAGGAAATTCAAACACAAAGTAATGTCAATGATCTAGAAATTACAAAAAAAGCTAAGGAAAATAGCTGAAATGTTAGTTTTCAAGTGAGTCTTTAGATAGGAAGACTGAGATTGCCTTCTAGCAAAAAGTTACACAATCATTTGTCTTATTTACTATAAATTATTTGATAAAACCTACAATGCAGAAATCTATATTTGCAGAAATAACAAAATAGGGAAATAACTCTTTAAATAATTCCCAATATCACTGGGCAAGGAGGTACTCTGATGAACTAAGCAAGCAAGCAGCCTTTGTTAAAAAATCACAGGCCAAATAAAGGAAGGCTGAGAAGATCAATTGACAAAATCATGGACAAAATGTCTGTATGTTAATTAATTTTATCACTCCAATAAATAAGTGAAATAAAATTAATAAAAATATTTATTATATAAACTTGAGGAATAATTAAAGCAATTGAATTTGAGGTCGATAGAATTAAATCTAATCCATTTAAATCAATCATTGAGGAAGCATAGTTTAATCATATTTTCCATATATATTTATGTTTATGTATGTGAATATAAATATGTATGTTTATATTACAGATATAACCATAAACAAACAAAAAATACCAGTTGCTTTCTCTGTACTAAACATTGTGCTAATCACTAAAGAAAGAAAAAAAGGCAAAGGAGCTCAATCTAATAGGAGAGACAAGATGAAAACAACTGTACAAATGAGATATAGACAACAGTATATAAACAGGAGATAATCAGTAGAGGTAAGGCACTAGAATTAGGGGGAATCAGGAAAGACTACCTGTAGAAGATAAAATTTTAACTAGGACTTGAAGGAAATCCAGGGAAGTCAGGAAATAGAGATAAGGAGAGAGAGAGATTCCAACTATGGGGAGTTAGGAAATGGGGTGTGTGTGTGTGTGTGTGTGTGTGTGTGTGTGTGTGTGTGTGTGTGTGTGTGTGTGTGTCTGTCCTATTTGAGGAACAACAAGAAAGTCACTGTGCCTGGATCACACGATATATGGCTGGGTTTAAGTTATAAGAAGACTGGACATATAGGTTCTGGACAGGGGAAGGCAGGTTATTAATGACTTTGAACAACAACCAGTTTTTAATTTAATCCTGAGTAGGAGGGGTGACATGGCCAGATATGTACTTCAGGAAGGTCCCCTTGGCAGCTAAATGGAAGTTGGACTGGGATAGGTAGAGAAACCAACCAGCAGGCTCTTACACTAATCCATGTGTAAGGTGATGCCTAAGGGTCTGTGTCAGAGGAGAGAAAAGAGTGTATTAGAGCAATATAACAAAGGTAAACCCTTGCAACAAATTAGATATGGGAGGGGATGGGGATGAGAGAGAAGGAAAAAGAGAATGAAGAGTTGAGAATGATGCCTAGGCCACTGCAAGATGATGGTACCTTAAGGGTAACAGGAAGTTTGAAAAAAGTGATAGTTTAAGGGAGGGGTAGGGAGGTTATCAGTTCAGCTTTGGAAATGTTAAATTTAAAGTGTCCCTGCCAGTTTATGTACTTTCTGTATACACAATCACAGACAGTAGGCAGTTGGATAGGCAAGATTGGAGGTGATCTGAGCTTTCAGGTGGAGCAGTGAATGGGCCTGGAGTCAGGAAGACTTGTTTTCCTATTTAAAATCTGGCCTTTAGACACTAATCACTGTGTGATCTTTACCAAGAAGACCCCAATTGGGGTCACAAAGGTCAGATATAACTGAAAACAACTATTCAAAAGTTCCTTCCAGCTCTAAAGTAATATTGGGGGCATGGGAATGATGGGGTTGGGGGAAAGCTGATGAAAACATTTCTCCTTCCTCTCTCCAACAGGGCCCTTCTCACAATAGGTAAAAAAAAAAAATCAGAGGAGGATTTTCTCCTGAGTTCCCTGACTTTCCAAGTTCCCATTTTTAAGAAATTATTGTTGTAGTTCAGCTTTATGAAGGGTAAAATGGGCTTCTTCAAGGTATCCTGGGAATCTCATTGCTATTCATAATACTGTTGATTTGCAGGAAATGTATATCAACTGAATCTTTGGAAAGCAATTTGGTAGGAGGGCTACCAGTGTATTCACAGTTAGCATTAGTTGAGTCCCTGTCTGTTTGGGCACCTTCTGTAGACAGAATCAGAGTTGGAAGCCCATACCTATACCTTAACAAGAACATCCTCTACTAGAGTCCTGCCAGGTAGTTACCCAGCCTCTACCGGATGGATACCTCCATTTAGAAAGGAATTCAGTGCCAACCAAACAGCCAATTCCACTTTGGGAGAGTTCTGATGATTCAAAAGTTCTTTATGCGGAGTCCAAACCTGTCTCTATAATTTCCACTTGTCACTTATAGCTCCTTGTTCAAAGCCAGTATGTCTCAAATGTTTTGGTCTTAGGACTCCTTCTGTGCTTAAAAAATTTTGAGGGCCCCAAAGAGATTTGTTTATTTGAGATGTTTCTATTGATATTTTTGTTTCTGTTGTTCAGTTGTGACCAACTCTTCATTGCCCCATGGACTACATTATGCCAATACTGTCCATGGGGTTTTCTTGGCAAAGATACAGGAGTGGTTTGCCATTTAAACTGGTTAAATGACTTTCCCAGGGCCATACAGGTAGTACACGTCTGAGGCCAGATTTTAACTCAGTTCTTCTGACTATAAGCCCAGTGCTCTATTCACTGAGCCTAACAGGTCACCTAACAGTGCATCAGTGTTCCTGTTTTCCCACATCCCTTCCAATATTTATCTTTTTCCATTTTTTCATCTTTACTGAATTAATGAGTTAGAATCTCATAATTGCCTTGATTTGCCATTATTAGTAGTATTTTATAGCATTTTTTCATGTAGATATAAATAACTCAGATTAATTTCTTTTTTTTTTAACAAGGCAAATGGGGTTAAGTGGCTTGCCCAAGGCCACACAACTAGATAATTATTAAGTGTCTGTGATCAGATTTGAACCCAGGTACTCCTGACTCCAGGGCCAGTGCTTTATCCACTGTACCACCTAGCTGCCCCCAGATGAATTTCTTTAAGAACTTTCTGTTCATATCTTTCAATCATTTATTTTTTGAGACTGGTTCTTATTACTATAAGATTGAATGATATATATGTATATTTCTTATGTCTTTTTCATATACATATATACACATATATATTTGTATATACATACATATACATAAGTGAGAAGAGAGAGAAAATCAGACCTTTTTAGAGAATCATGCTACAAAAAAATTTTCCCAAATTATTGTCTTCCTTTTAATCCTTTTTAATTTTATGTAATCAAAATCATCCATTTTAGTTTCTGTGATCCATTTTGTCCCAGGTTTGATCATAAACTTTTCTTCCTTACATAGATCTGATAGGTAATTTTTGTTCCATTTTTTCCTTATAGATCTATCATATGACTTTTTATAGTTAAATCGAGGATCCATTTGGCATTTATCTTAGCATAAGGTATTCAGTGTTGGTGCTAATTTAATTTCTTCCATATTACTCTCCTACAAGCAGTTTTTAATCAGATGTGAATACTTATCCCCTGGGTTGTCTGAGTTTATTGAACATCAGGCTACTAGGTTTGGTTGCCTCCATATATTGTGTAATTGATTTGTTCCACTAGTTTTTAACCAATATCAAACTGTTTTAAGGATTACTGCTTTATAGTAGAGTTTGTGTTGGTATTAATAGGTCCCTTTCATCCCCCCACCCTTGTTCTTTATTTCCCATGTAATTAACTTTTTTGCTTCTATGTGAATTTTACTTTTCCCCCTAGTTCTGTAAAGTAATCCTTTGATACTTTGGTATGGCATTATATAAATATAAGTAGTATTATCATTTTTATTATGATTAGCTCAGTCTACCTATGAGCAATTAATCCCTCCAATTATTTAGGTTTGTCATTCATTATGCTTGTGAGGGGTGGTTTATAGTGATATTTCGAAGTTCTTATTTGTTTCTTAGTAGTATTTTTTACATTCTGTGGCTGTTTTAAATAACATTTCTCTTGCTATCTCGTCTGTATTTTTCTTGGAATTATTAGAAACACTGATGATTTGAATGGATTTAATTCATGTCCTGAAATTTTGTTCAAGTTACTAATTTTTCCACTTTATTTTTAATTGACTCTCTAGGATTCTGTAACTATGCTATATAATATCATCTGCAGAAACTGATAATTTTATATCTATGTTTCATTTCTCAGTTTCTTTTTCTTGTTTTATTGTTGTAGACCTCATTTCTATGTCAAATAGAAGTGGCAATAATGAACATCCTTGTTTCACCATTGCTTTTATTGGGAAAGATTCTAGTCTATCCCTATTAAATATGATGCTAGCATTTAGTTTTAGATAGATATTATTAACCATTTTGGAAAGGTATGTTTATTATTATATCTTTTAATAGTTTAAAAATGTCAAAAATTGTCAAAGACTTTTTCTGTGTCTATTGATATAGTCAAATAACATAGCGTAAAAGTGTAAAGTTTACAGATTTCCTAATATTAAAATTAATTCTGTATGTATAGTATAAATTCATCCTTATAAAATATAATCTTAGTGATAATATTATTTTAATCTCTTTGCTAAAATTTTATTTAAATTTTTTTCATCAACATTCATTAAGGATATTGATCTATAGTTTTCTTTTTTTTGTGTTAACTCTCCCTTGTTTATGTATCAAGTTATGTCATAGAAAGAACTTAGTAGGATCCCTTACTTTGCTATTTTTGCATATAGTTTATTTAATATTGAAATTCTCTTCTACTTGACAGTTCTATATATTTTAACACAGATTTTTTATTTCCTCTCCTCTCCCACTCACCCTCCAACAGATCTTTTCTTTATCAAACTAAATGTCCCCAGATCCTTTAATCCATGTTCATATTATTATCCAGATCAATGGCAGCAGTGCAACAAACTGGATTCAGAGACAGAGGACTTGAGATCAAATCCTAGCTCTTACCACTTAAAATCTGTATGACCTTGAAGTAGAGACCAATGTGGGAGGTGTCCCAGGCTGGCCAGGGCTGCTTCTGGGGTCGACAGTAGGGAGATCTACCACTAGTGAAATGCCTCATCCCACACAGATACAAATATAGGGGTAGCAAGAGCTTCTTTCACTATGAAATAAAGTAAAAGAAGGAAAAAAATTATCCTCAACTTCTTTTTATTTCAGCATGGTAGCAGTCCTGCCTTCTAATATTAGAGACCCCAGGCCTCAGCTCATCTACACAATGATGGTGTTAGACTAAATGGTTAACTCCCTTCAACTTGAAATCTGTGATCCTGTGGTCTGAACATGACAGAGTTCAGTGGAATTCTTAGGTGTCTCATCCTAGATGCCATACCAATATTAGCAAAGGAAAGGAGTAAGCATTTATTAAATATTTAGTATGTTCCCTCCTCTATGCTGGGCACTTTACAATATTATCCCATTGGATACTCACAATTAAATTGGGAATTAAATGCAATTATTATGCCCATGTTACAGCTAAGAGAACTGAATAGAGAGAGGTTAAGTGATAAGGGTGACACAGCTAATAATTGGTGGATTCTGGATTCAAATTCAGGTTTTCCTGATTTTAGTCCTAGCACTCTATTTACCTTATGTCACTTTTTTGGTTGCTGAGTACTCATACTTTTAACTCATAATAAAGTTCCATACCACAAAAACCATTGAAGGGTTTATTGTCCTGTACTTGTTCCATTAATTTTTTCAAATACAAGTATAGGATTTTATGCTTATTAAATTCAGTCTTGTTATTTCCCATTCTAGGTTGTCAAGTTCATTTTGAATTCTGAATCTAGCTATCATTCAAAATACTAACTATTCCCTGTCAGTTTTACATCAACTACACAATTGATAAACAGGCTATTTTTACCTTCTCCTAAATAAGTGATTAAAAAAAACTGAATAAAATAGGTCAAGGGTCTGTTCCCTAGAGCACATCAATATAGACCTACCTCCAAGTTGAAACTGAATTATTAAAGGATATTTTTTAGATATGATCATTTAATCCATTTCTAAATTCACCTAACCATAGTCCAGATCTCTCCATTGTGTACACAAGAATTACATGAAAAACTTTATCAAAAGTTTTTACTATTTTACTATGTCTTATCTACAAATATAATGATCTTGTCATTAAAAAAATCAGCTTGGACAGCTAAGTGATGCAGTGGATAGAGCACCGGCCCTGGAGTCAAGAGGATCTGAGTTCAAATGAGGCCTCAAACACTTAATAATTGCCTAGCTGTGTGACCTTGGGCAAAGTCACTTAACCCCATTACCTTTAATAAAATTAAAATAATAAAAAAAAATCAGCTTATTCTGGCATGACTTAATCTTTTTTATTTAATTTGACATTTTATTATTCCAGTTACATGCTATGTTTTTCATCATTCATCCATTTGCAAATTTATAAGTTACACATTTTTCTACCACCCTTCCTTCCCTCCCCCCTCCCCTTGGAGGCAAACAGTTTGGGAAAAGTTGTACACATACCTTTGTGTTTAACATAGTTACATATTAGTAACTTTGTGTAAGAGGAATTAGGACTGGGGAAAAGAAAGAAAAGCATGAGATAGAAAGGGAAAAACCTAAGAGAAATTTTTAAAAAGTGAACATAGTATACATTCAGATTCCATGGGGTTTTCCCCCCTCTGGATGTGGATAACATTGTCCATAGCAGATCTCCTAGGGTTGACATGATCTTGATGAAGCCATGTTCTTCATTACTTCCCATTCTAAATATTTATAAACACATCTCTTATTAGCTTTAATTAGGAATTAAAAGTCAAACTAATAAGTCTATAGTTCATTGCTGATTGGAAAGGCAGGGAGTTGGATTGGAAGGGAGGGTTGCTTTTTGATTTGTAATTCAAAATATTTGATTATTCCTACTCCTATGGTACCTCTTCCATATTCCATGATTGTTCAAAGACAGTTTATTGGTCGAAGCCAAGCAATCCTATCTCTAGCTTTCCCATTATCCTAGGAGGAACTTCAGCTGGGCCTCAACTTGAATTCATGAGACCATCTAGATAAACTCTTAGATCATATAATTTTTATTTTACTTTATCTCCATGTTAGCGATTTTTATTTTAGCCTTCCTAGACCAAAAATTATTCTCCTTAGCAAAGCATCTTCTATGTTCATCTTTGCAGTTGTCCTTGCTCCCAAATTTTGTTCCCAAAATATTTAAAACATTCTTTGTGGTACTTGCCATTTATCAATAATCTCAGCTCAGCTTACACTCCCAAAACTATTCTTATGTGACTCTGTCACTCTTAGATTGTGTTAATTTTCAAGTACCTGCCTGAAGCTTTCATCTTCCATGTATATATATATTTTATAGAAGTCAGAAGTCAGAGATTTCCCTATATATATCCACCTTGTTTCTTTCAACAACTCCTACTCTTCTCCAATGGGATCATTTGTGTTTGTAGCACCAGTCTTTAGTTTCACATCCCTCTTGGACTGACTTCTTCCAAGAGAATTTTAAAATATGATTTTAAAATTTTAGTTATATAAATTTTATTTTAAACCAGTACTGAGTTTGAACAGAGCATCTGTTATTCCTTACTCTCCTTATATGACCAGTACAGCTCCTTTTC
Organism: Macrotis lagotis; assembly: GCF_037893015.1. NCBI lineage: Eukaryota > Metazoa > Chordata > Mammalia > Peramelemorphia > Peramelidae > Macrotis > Macrotis lagotis. The sequence continues at coordinate 393,626,830 of NC_133666.1, forward strand.
TGTGCTTATATTGTCTGAATGATGTCCTTTATACAGCACAGCATAATGACCAGAGAATCAGACTTATAGTCAATGACTTGTTTTTGTCTCAGATATATACTAGCCATATGACAGTGGGCAAGTTACTTGACCCATCAGAAATTCTTTAAAAGATTGAAAGATAGATTCTCATTCTACATTAGTGAAATGAGTTTCCACATTAGGAATTTCCCCAACTTGAAGAAATCATAAGATCAGCCCCACCACCACCCAAAAAGTCCCTTGTACTTCCTCTTGCACGTAGATCATTGTTAGCTATGTGCTAAAAAATCTGTTTTAATTCTGTAATTCAGCAAGCATTTTGTCAGCACCTACTTGGTGCTGAGCACTATACGAAATAATAAGTATTGGGGAGATAAAGGCAAAAACCTCCTACAGACCCTATACTCAAAACATGCAACCTATTGTTACCACCACACACACACACACACCTCTCCATGTGATCTTGGGGGTTGCCCATAATTTTAGTTTCTTGAAAATTTTGTATTCCAAGATTCATAATCATCCAGCATCACCAAGAGAACATTTGTATTAAAATGATATCCTTTTGTATTGGAGAACAGCTTGGGATTCTTAAAGTCACTGCATAATTTCACAGATGCTATTCATCCCTTTCTTTTCCTCCTGTTCAGTTCTGGGCCCAATCCTTTGTCTATCTGAAGTGCCAATTCTTTATCTATAAACTGATATTCTCAGTGGATTGCCCATCCAACTATTTGTCAATAAGGCAAGAAGATGGTACAGTGAATAGAATGTTGGACCCACATTCAGAAAAACTTAGTTCAAATCCAATCTGCCTGATACTTAACAGCTGAGTGACCCTGGGCAATTCACTCAACCTGTCTGTTTCCTAATCTGTAAAAAATAGTAATAATAAAAGCATCTACTACCCAAAGATATTCTGAAAATAGATTTTTTTATAAAGTATTCTGTAAATTGTAAAGCACTTATACATAGATGCTTGCTACTAAAAGCTACCCATGTGACAATTTTTACTTCCCTTGGGAGAAGTCAGTCCAAGAGGGATATGTTTCATCCTTGAGTTGTTGCGTTTTGTTTTATTTTAATGTGGATTGTTAAAACCAATCTCATTTGACTAATCATGGAGTTTATTGAGGATGCCATGTGACAGATATATGGAGCCCTTTCCTTGTTATTCAGCAAGTTCTGCAGGCTTCATTACAGACGTGTTTGGCATTAAGATAAAAACCCTTTTCATTACATTACATTTTCAGAGATTGCTCTATGCATTAAATAATAGGTTTCATTTTTCCTAATATCTGTGAAAATATAACTAACTAACCAAGGATTAAACATCCAGGGAAGTAATGAACCTGGGTGCTTGGACACCACCAACTTAGTTTGTTTTGGCCAACATGACCTATGCTGAAATTTGATAGCTATTTATTTAGCCAGTTCTGTTCTTCCTTTCTCCAGTTTGATTTATTTCAGCATAACAAACAGCCACCAGTTTATCTGTGGTTCAGGCTATGGTTGAGCCATCTGTAGGTGGCTGTAAGCTTAACATAATTTAAGCAAGCCTGTGCTCCCAAATAGCAGATGTACTAAATCCATGCTTTCACTTAAAAATGAGAATTCCAAAGAAAGTCAATTAGCCCAAAATTAGTAAAATTATAAAAATCAATTTGAAGAAGACTTTAATGCCCTACACTTACTCCAGGAAATAACAATATGGAGTTGTGTTTCACTGTAAGATATTGTCCTTTTTTTTTTAGTCATGACTCTTTGTAACCCCATTGGGATTCTCTTGGAAGAGATACTGATATGATTTTTCATTTTCTTTTCCTGTTCATTTTACAGAAGAGGAAATTGAGGCATAGTTAAGTGACTTGCACATGTTCACACAGCCACTAAGTATCTGTAAGATACACAGAATTTTTAGAAGTCACCTTACCTCATACCTCTATAAATAGTGTTTTGAACCTTTTGATGATGTAGGAAATAAAAGGTCTTTCAAAAAACTATGCAGAATTAAGGATGAAGGGGGGGGGAGAAAACTAGAAGCAAAACCAGAGATTTTTTCCATTTTTAATGAAAAAACTTAACAACTTGGGCAGGCTGTCTCCTTACAGACTAAAAATTCAACTAATATTTTTTAGATACCATTCAGAAATAGATTTTTTTAATCCAATACTAGGAGGTATTTTTTTTAAAGATTGCTTTTATGATTCCTTTGGAAATCAGCAAGGATACTATGTAGATATATATGTAAACAAAATTTGGTATTTTACTTATAATCAGCTTTCCATGATTTGTGCTGAGAGATAGGTGATGTATCCGAAAGTAATTTCTCAATCTGGAAAAAGTTGTACATATTTCTCTGCAGTAGATTTCTAATGTTAAAAGTCATCTTGCATTCTTTGACTAAATATAATATCCTAAGCAATAAAGAGCATTCTTTAATAAAGAGGAAACCAACCTAAAATTCAGATTTGCTTGTGGGTGGTTCATAAAGCAGCAAATTTACAAAATATGGAGGATTAACTTGAAATGTGAAATATTTGTGACAAAAGCCACCTCTAGTTCCACAATATAGTATTCATTTTATATGCAAGTGATTTGACTAAATTAACCAAATAAATGTATTATCTAACACTTCACAGTATTTTAAAGGGGTTTTTTAAAGTGTTATGAATTTGTCTCATGAAAAGAACACAGACTCTTTCAGGTCTCTAGGACCAGCAAGCAAATAAGTAATGTCTTGTCCATACTTAACCATGTCTCCTAAAAAAGAAGTCAAGAAACTTGGGTCTCAGCTTTGCTATCAGCTCACTGTGAAAAACTAAGACAGTCATTTACCTTCCTAGGACCTCAGTTTCTTTACATGTACAATGAGTATAGTGAGCTGAAATGATATCTAAGAAAAACCCTTCTAGCTCTGACATTCCATGTTTACATTAACCTCCAAAGTTTTGTTTTTAATATAGGGCAGGCTCTAATTTGTATATCAAGTAAATACCACACTATTTGTTTGGATCCATCTCCAGTCATACTGCTCTTTATCTTGCCTCTAGACCCAGATGGCTTTAGTGGAGAAAGTGGCTTTGCACAGGTCCCCCTCATTTAATCCAATTTACTTATAAGCCATGGCATCACCTTCTTGAAGTCAAGGTCCTCTCTAGGAACCCTAGGGGTGTGTGTGTGTGTGTGTGTGTGTGTGTGTGTGTGTGTGTGTGTGTTAGATAATACATTTGTTTGGTTAATTTAGTCAAATCTCACACACACACACACACACACAAAATTATTTAGTGGCAACTAGATGGTACAGTAAATAGAGCAGAGTAGGTTCTGGAGTCAGGAAGACCAGAGTTCAAATTGGGCCTTTGATACTTACTAGATATGTGACCCTGGGCAAGTCCACCAAACACTGTTTGCCTCAGTTTCCTCACAGTTTCCTCATCTGTAAAATAAGCTTGGAGAAGGAAATGCCAAATCATTCCAGTATATTTCCCAAGACAATCCTAAATGGGGGTCATGAAGAAGAGTAGAACACAACTGAATAATAACAAAAGCAATAACAACATACAAATAGCTATAAGCCATATGTGGTGGCACATGTTTTTAATTTCTACTGCTGGGAAGGCAGAGACTAGAGTACAGGTGTTCCAAGCTGGAGAACAGCAAAAGCCAATGGGTGTATGCCCACTGGCTGCCAGGTGTTTGGTGGGGCAAACTAGCCCAAGCCAGAAGCAAAGCAGGACAAAACTTCTTTGCCCACCAGTTTTTATATCAGACCCAGGAGCGACCTTTGCATTTCCAGCCTAGACAAGATAAGTGGGGGGAAAAGAAGAGAAATAATTACTGGTAATAACTGAAGTTTTCTTCAGTAAAGGGAATAAGTAAGAAGAGTCCTGTGGTCTTTTTCACTGGAAGTTTCTGTATGAATGTATCTTTTTGATTTGACTGAATTCTAAGGAGCAGAGGGGGGAAAAAAAGGAAAAAAGATTAGTAATGTTCTCTTTTTTTTCATGTCAAGGACAAGGACATGAGAAATGTACATTTCTCTCCATGCCAGCTAAAGCCCTGAGATGACCTGAGATATTATAAGGGCAAGAGACAGCTGTTCTTATAAATGATCCTTTTTTTCCTGGCACAGAGGGACATACCCACCTTGTCATCACATTTGCCAGTTGGCAGGGTTAGGCCCCAAATGAAAGTCTCTTGTACATAGGAAGCTGTTCCACAAATTACTTGACTGCACTGTTTTATCTAAGAAAGCATTTCTGTCTATTTTGTCTTTCCATTTGCTATATATATATATGACTTTGAATAAACAGTTTCTTTTCTGTACAACTTAGTTTCTTCATCTGTAAATCTATAAATAGTCGCTTGGGTAGTTGTGAGGGTCTGATGAGGAAACATCCTTGAGTTCATTTTGAAAATGGGCTGTGGCAATGCATTATTATTTTCCTTTATCTATAAAATAGAGGAAGAAAGTGGGATTAATTAATAACTGAGTGACCTTCCAACTCTAAGGTTTTATATTTCTATGATTTTTTTTTCTTAAGTATGGCTTCATCATCTGACTACAAGTTAGAATGTCTGGTACCTGTGAGTTCTAATTGAATCATCACCTCCTTGGGACTTGACATATTTATCCTCTATTGTAGGTTTACCATCTGGAAAACGAACAGAAACCATCAGAATAACATAATTCATTAATGTTGATATACAAAGTTTCATACTACACTTTGAATTAAAAAAGCAAACTAAAAATAGCATTCTTTTTCAAGACCCATATGGGAAGGATTTGAACCTCCCTTTTCCTGTTGGCTCCCATTATCTTACATGTATTTAAATCAGCAATATGAAAAGACCAAGGAACCTTGGGATCCCAGAATCTCTTCGTATAATAAACAAGACTCCTAAGGATCATGTACTTTGAAATCACCTAATCATGCTTTGTCCCTCTGCTACCTTTACATCCCTTTAACAGCTCTTGCTCTAGTGACTGGTAGCTAAATACTGCACATTGCTGGGGGATTAGTCAACAAGCTGTTTGTAATGCATTGAAGCTTTGAGAGGGCTAAGGAACAGTCACATTACTGTACTGTGAGTGTGCCAGCTTCCAGAACAGGGCCTCTTGAAAAGAGTGGGCTACTAGTCTTGCAAAGCCCTTTATGAATGGTGTGTTGCTTCAGACATTACTAATCTGCTTTGGCAGATTGAAGCCATGTGTTTCTGCACATTGTCCTCAGCCAGCAAGGCCCAAAGCTAGCATTTCCAAGACAGTGCAGCCAACCGCAGCTGTGGAAGTCTCCAAAGACTTTTATCTTTTATCCATTTCATAAATCTTTGGGACATTGCAATGGAGATGGATGTCCCTGTCTTTACTTTTTTATTTTTATTTTCAAATAAGGAAATTTTTTCTTTTTTTGCTTTCTTGTTCCATCTAATCAGCTATTTTTCCACAAGAAGTCTGGAAAGAAGATTCTCCATGGTGTAGCCTACCATCAGCCGGATTTCACTTTAGGAAACAGGCACAGGAATGTTCTACCAGGAGTCATTGGCTATTTCTTTTTATGTAGCTCATATTTCTATCCACTCTGTGATATAAACAATTCAGGTGTTATTAACCCAACTCTTTCGGGTCCAGTCCCATTATGTAGTTGGTGTAAGGGGTTCAATAAGAAGAAGCTACCAATGTTGATGGACAACTACTCTGCAACTTATATATACGTGTATGTACACACACACACACACACACACACACACACACACACACGGTTTTGGCAAGCAATAAGGTTAAGTGACTTGCCCAAGGTCACACAGGTAATTATGAAGTGTCTGAGGGTGGATTTGAACTCAGGTCCTCCTGATTCCAGGGCCAGTGTTCTGTCCACTGTGCCACCTGTCCCTTATAGTTCTTTTTTAAAAAATATAATTTTCCCATAACATATAAAGATAATTTTCCATATTGATTTTTATAGGATTATTCCATATTTCTCTGCCTCCCTCCCTTCCCTCTCCCTTCCCCTGATAGTGAGTAATCTGATATGTTGTATGTGTTTGTGTGTGTGTATACGCAACCATGTTTAACACATTTTCATATTAATCATGTTGTGAAACAAGAATCAGAACAAAAGGGGAAAAATGAGAAAAAAATATTCAACCAGTTTTAAAAAGTGAAAATAGTCAGCATTCAGACTCCAAAATTTTTTTTTACTCTGGATATAGATGAGCATTTTCCATCACAAATCTTTTAGAATTGTCCTTGATCACTGAACAGCTAAGAGGAACTAAGTCGATCATCATACAATGTGTAATTTATTGTCTTAAGGAATTGCCAAGGTCTACCAAAATGTGAAATGACTTACCCAGAATCACACAAGTAGTCTGTACAGGTCTTATAATAATATAATGTGTGCCCTTCATTTCCATTTTTTGTTTTTGGTTTTGGTTTTTGGGGGGGTTTTGGCAAGGCAAATGAGGTTAAGTGGCTTGCCCAAGGCCACACAGCTAGGTAATTATTAAGTGTCTGAGACCAGATTTGAACCCAGGTACTCCTGACTCCAGGGCCTGTGCTTTATCCACTGTGCCACCTAGCCACCCCTTTTTGGTTTGTTTGGGCTTTTTTTGTGCCCTTCATTTTCAAAGAAAAGCACAACATCAGGAAGATGACGTCATGACAAGCATATGAATTGAATTTGAGTGAGTGGGGGGCTGTGCTAAATCACCAGCCTCACTTTCTCCCCCAGAGCCATCTGGTTCCAGTGGTCAGATATGAATCAGGATGACTAGAGATGACCCTGAATTTTAGACAGCCAGAGTTAAGTGACTTGCTCAAGGTCACACAGTTAGTAAATGGCAAATGTTTGAAGCCAGATTCTAAATCCAAGACCAGCGCTCTAGCCACTGTGCCACCTAGCTGCCCTTAGTCTGTGCAGGAGGTAAGACTTGAAGTCAGATATTCCTCACTCAAAGGCCATTAAACCTACCCAATCCTACTTAAAATAATTTCTATTCATTTAATATTTTGTAGACATAGAATCATATCATGCCACAGATCCTCCCTGGATCCATGGCCACTAAGTTGAGGACCTCATTTATAGTATTTTATAGACATAGAATCACATCCTCAGATCAGGGCTTAACACTGTATCTTATCATTATGTCAATAATGCTTATTGACTGGCCAATTAATATTATTATCTCACTTGATCCTCACAAAACCCTGGAACGTAAGTGGTGTGTGCGTGTGTGTGTGTGTGTGTGTGTGTGTGTGTGTGTGTGTTCATCTATCTATTTATAGACAGATCTATCTATAAATAGATAGATAGATAGATAGATAGATGTATCTATAAATAGATCTATATAAATATATAGATATAAATAGATAGATCTATCTATAAATAGATAGATGAACACACACACATATACAGATATATATGCATGTATGTATGTTTCCAGCTTACTAAATGAATTAAGTAATTTGCTGAAAGTCATATAACTTTTAAGTAATAGAACTCAAATTCCTATCTTTTGATTCTAAGTTCAATGAATATGAGAAAAGTCCAAGATCACAGGGACACTCTGCATTTGGAGATGTTTATATTCAATAGTGTTTTTCAAATGAGTAAGAATCCCAATGGAAAGATATGAAACACGCCTTCTTCCCCTGAAAAATGGGTGAGTGAAATAAATTAGAGTTATCATATTTAATAACTGAATTGTAAAAGATTGAGGTGGGGAGCTAGATTAAAATAAAATGAGGAAATGCTTAACAAAATAAATACGCAATATAATGTAGGTCATGTTAATTTGGGGTTTTTTAGGCATTTTTCAGTGGGTGTGGATCTGTTTCTATATGGGTTTGACACCACTGGATTAGTTGACCTCCCCAAGTCTGCTTCTAGGATACCATGATCCTCTTGGTAGAGAGGAGGTGACAACTCAGACAGAAGGTTGCATGTATTTCCATACCCAGTTACTTTGTCAGGTACTTTGCTTGACTGGTTTTCCTTGTTATTAGTGAAACTACTGCTGGGGAGGGTCTGGGAAAAGAGAAAAGGGAGAATATAATCAGAAATGACTGACTTTTTTAAAAGTTATCAATTAAATTTTTTTAAAAATCTTTAAAAATCTCCACAGACATGTTTCTGGCAAATTCACACCAGTGTTCTGGATTCTACCGTAAATAAAGATAGAAAAACTGTCAGTGTATGTTTGGTTTTTAATAAAAGAAAATAAATCTAAAAACCCAGAGAATATTAATGAACTAGTTTTAATTTTAAATACAATTTTCTCTTCACATTGCAGAACTCCATGAAGGTAATGTTCAAATGCCTTTGGAAAAACTGTGGGAAGGTACTGAGCACAGCTGCTGGAATCCAGAAACACATCAGAACTATTCATCTTGGGTAAGACACCCCTTCATATAATACATGCTCAGGATCACTTACTTTGCAAACTCACACACACACACACACATACAGAGAGAGAGAGAGAGAGAGAGAGAGAGAGAGAGAGAGAGAGAGAGACGAACTGGTGCTAATTATCTGGTCCATCCAAGAATAACAAATTCTTGGTAACTTTTTATATGATGTGAAAGATAATAATAATAATAATAATAGTTAATGATTCATTTCACCTAGAGGGTACAGTGGTAAAATCCTGGAGTTCCCTTATTAGGATGTACATTCCTTTAGGGCAAGGACTATTTTTGCCTTTCTTTGTAGTCTCAGGATTTAATTTAGGGTTGAATACACAATAAGCACATAAATGTTTGTTGTCAGGAAGATATGAGTCAAATATTATCTCAGACACCTTCACCACTCACTAACTGTGAAGCTGGGCAAGTTGCCTAACTTCTTTCACCTTCCCTTCCCTGCCTGCCCTGCCCTCCTTCCTCTCCTTCAGTCCACATAAGATATCAAACCCTTACCTTCCAGGTGCTCTGCCCAAAGAAATGTAAATCTTGATTGATGATCTTCCTGGTATATATCTGCAAGATATCTCAGGATTTATGCACTACTTTTCTTTCTTAAATCCAATTCTTGAAATCCAATTTCTTAAATCCAAATCTTTCTTGAATCCATTCTGGCTTTCATTGATTGGCCAGACATAGGTCCCACCTAACTCCCACTTAGTCATAGTTAGAGCCCTGACAGCTCAGAGTGAAAGTAAATAACAGTTGTTTCTGCTTTGACCAGAAACCCTGAGGGTCTTGCCCTCCCAGATAGATTTTTTTTTTGACTAGGTAAAAGGGACCATTCCTTGCCCCATTTCTTACCTAGTCTTAATCACTGAATGGGTGTGGCCATTTCCCAGGTCAAAGAGACCTGAGAAAGACCTTAGCTTAAAAAGACCGAAGTCTCCAGTCATCCTGACTTGTATCTTGGCAGTGGGTCCAGGTATCTCTAGAGGTGAAACTTTGCACAGCACCCACTCACTTAAATCCAATAACTTGTAAGTCATGGCATCACCTTCCTGATGTCATGGTCCTCTTCAAGAATATAGGACAGGGCGGCTAGGTGGCACAGTGGATAAAGCACCGGCCCTGGAATCAGAAGTACCTGAGTTCAAATCCAGCCTCAGACACTTAATAATAACCTAGCTGTGTGGCCTTGGGCAAGCCACTTAAACCCCATTTGCCTTGAAAGTAGGACAAGCAACAACCTTATCTAGAATAATAAATACCTCATTGGGTGTTTGATTAACGAGTTTGGTTTCAATTCGCTCCTACGAAATGACACATTCACACCAATAAAACAGGTAGTAATAAATCAGTTTTACAGCAAAAGTAATCAATAAGTTCTAATACAATAAAAAGAAGAGTAAAGCCTATATAAACATAAATATTAAAAGAAAACATCACTGATTCAGGGGAGCTTCAACATCTGAATCAATCTTGAATCAATAGTGGCTGGGGAGTCCCAGGGTATAGCCTCCAGAGTCCAGATCTGGAAAGTCCGAGGCAGAGCATCCCCTTCATGAGTGAGACTCCAATTAGTCTAAGGTCTAATTAGATCTTATATAGCTTGAGAACAAAAAAAAAAAAGGCTTCTTGCCAGTTTTGGGGGAATAAAGCCAAATTTTCCAGTTTGTCTAAGGAGGGAGCCACCCCTCCCTGAACCCTAAGAGTCATGGCGTTTAGGAATGCCTAGTTCCTGAAGAGATAGGCAATGTTAATCAAGTACAGCCTTGAGAGGCTGGCCAGGACTAGTCAGGGATGTTCAGTGGTTCTTTTAAATGCTCAAGCTGTTTTAAATATATGCATGAGATCAATCCTGCTCATCTCCCCTCCTCATACATCAAGAGTGAATTGGGGGTCAGTAATTTCCTGTACACCAGAGGTGAATTGGGGGTCAGTAAGACCCCAGAGGTAAAATGGGGGTTAGATTTTACATGGTAAGGCCTTATGGCTAAAACTATAAGGCCTTACCATGGAAAATCTTATATCTTATGTATTAACCATACATTGAGGACATCAAATGAGACAAAGTAGATTAAATACTTTGGAAATTATAGAACATAAAGCATACAGAAATGTTATCTTTTATTAATATAGTTTGTTTACAGATTGTTTTCACAGTTTTCTTTTTATCAAAGTACACATTAACATTAGTTTCCAGTTACTTAAACAAGGTATTGAATATTTTAACTGTAGCACGAATGAATGAATCTTAGTTAATCATTGTTATTGTAGTTATTTCAGTAAATTAAGAGTAAATAAATGAAGTATAAAATATCACCCTATCAGTAGGCTATGGTTTTGGGATAATAAAAGAAATTTTGTCAAACAGTGTGACTCAAAGTAGTTAATAAAAAATTAATTCTTATATATAACTTCTATAACATTCATGTCGTAGAAATCAGTCAACAGTCCTAAACTCAAGGATTTTGCTAGACTGCTTCTTGAGAGAGTGGTCAACAATATTGTTCAGAAATTTAAAGAGACAGAAAATTCACACTACGTACAGATTTGCATTTAAGAAAATGTAAATGTGAAGAAGAGGCAACATGGTGTTCTGAACTTAGGTTATTAGCTTTCTATCCGAGGTAGCAAGTCATTTCAACTCCCTCATTGGAAAAAATGGGTATTCCAATATTTGTGTCACCTACCCCACAGGACTAATTGTGAACAAAGTATGAACTTGTAAAAGGCCATGGAAATGTGAGTTTAGGTGTGGTTACAAAAAGCAACATAATACACTGTAGTCCTGGCCTGGCAGTTGAGAGTCCTGGGTTCAAGTCCTTGAAAAGGCACTTAATGTTTGTGCCCTTCAGTTATCTCATCTGTGAAGTGGCCAGAGTGAGAGGATAGAAGGAAAAGGGGGAGAAAATGGTTATAATAACTGACATTTGTATAGCTTTAAGCTTCACAAAGTATTTGTCTTATTTGATACTTATAAACAACCCTGAAATGTAAGGGCTTATTGGTTTGTTTGCTTGCTTATTTTTAAGACAGCTAAGTGGCACATTGGTTAGAATAACCATCCTAGTGTCAGAAAGACCTGAGTTCAAATTCAGCCTCAGGTACTTAGTTATGTGAACCTGGACAGTTCCTTTAAACATGTTTGCCTCAGTTTCTTCATCTGTTAAATGAGCTGGAGAAGGCTATGGCAAACCACTTTAACATCTTTGCCAAGAAAATTCCAAATGAGTCACGGAGTTGGACATAAGTAAAATAACTGAGCAACAAAATTATTATATAAATTATATAGATATACATTATATAAACATAAATATATAAATATGTTGTATTTTTATATTATTTTATTCTTTATTATGAAGATTTAATAATAATTTTAAATATGAATTTTAAAAATATTTTAGATTTTTCAGGATAATTTTAATTTAAATGATTTATTATTATTTATTTGTCTTTGTGAAGATTATTATTCCCATGAAGAAAATTCAGTTATAAGAAGTTGTGAGTTGTTCAGCATCTCACAAATAGTAAATATCAGAGGAAGCTTTAAAATTCAGGTCATCCTGACCTCAATAATGACAGGAAAATGGAGTGATCTCAGAGAAAGGGAGCTTGTTCTAAGTGAAAACTCATGGACTACCTGAATCTGGAGTTAAGAAAAGATACATTTTAATTCAGAGTTTACTGAAAAGTTCACATTATTACAGAAAGTTCACAGGTGACCAAAAACTGTTCACAGATTAAGCTGTAGAGAGGCATCAGGATGGCAGCTATTTAAAGGAAAGAATTAAGGCTAAAGTGTTAAAGAAAAAGAGAAAGAAAATGAAAACAGCCACATTAGATTCATGTGGATCCAGCGTGGAGCTGGAGGCATATTACAAGTCACAAGTCAGGGGGAAGAAAAGTAGTCAAGTTAAAAGGGAAAGAAAGAAAAAATGTTGAGGAAAGAAGAGAAAGAAAAGAAAGAGAAAAACTTAGATCGACAAAGATTCAGCCACATGGAGCTGGGATTATGTTCTTAAAGAGAAAAAGGGGTGTGGGGGAGGGGTGTGTGTGTGTGTGTGTGTGTGTGTGTGTGTGTGTGTGTGTGTGTGTGTGTTTGAGAGAGAGAGGGAGGGAGAGGGAGAGAGAATGTTTCCTTCTAGCAGAGAAAAAAGCAAAAGAAAGAGGGAGGTTGTTTGAGGAGGCGTGCAACACCTTGCTCCAGGTACTCTTCAGTACATATATGCCACAGGGGCATTCCCCAAGGAGTGACTAAAACAGTAATCATTGTACATGGGTGGTGTTCTTTACTACATGCTACATGGTATGTGCTAAACTTTCCTGCCCCAAAGGGCTTGATCTTTGACTTCAACATGGTAAAGAATGGAGAACCCCTCCAAAATACAGAAAAGTCTTAAAAGATTATAGTTTTCTCTCTGTGCCCTATTTCATATCTGAGTTTTTCACTTAGCACAAACCCCTTTTCTCTGAGATTTTCCATTTTCCATTTTCCTATCATCATCAAGATTTTCTTTCCAGCAACTGCCTAATTATTTTACCCATCTTACAGAGATTTTTGTGGAGAGAAAACCTTAAAAGTACCATATAAAACATGAACACTGTAAAAATTGTTTTTGCTTTTCCTCCAGACGCATAGGTGACTCAGATTACAGTGATGGAGAAGAAGATTTTTACTACACAGAGATCAAACTCAATACAGACTCAGTAGCTGATGGGCTCAGCAACCTTTCCCCAGTTTCTCCTTCTCAGTCCTTGGTGTCTCCTCCAACATTCCCCACCTTGGATTCCAGCCGTACTGAATCTCCATGTGCCAAAACGGAGCCAAAATTGATGACGCCTCTGAGCCAATCAGCTCCTACCACCCTCTACCTCGTACATACTGACCATGCTTACCAGGTGAATGCTTACCAAAGGCTGGGTCTCAACAGTTACATTTTGATCTGACATTTACAAAATGGCAGCATTTGAGTTATAATTATCTACTATTATCTACTCGAATTTAATAACTAAAATTCTTTAGTTGCTTTTCTTTATATAACCATAACAAAAGACACATCTTAGCAGTTTTTCCCCAAGATCCTTAGAAGACAGTTCCTCCCTGAATTTTTCCTTGATTCCTTTATGCTAAATTAAGGTATTAATGGAGAAGGAAGTAGGAATGACAGTCTGTATCTTCCTGCCACTCAAATATAAGGACATATATCGTCTTTGAAAAGGGCAATGAGCATCTTAGGAAGGGCCCCTTTGGCAGGGTGGAATCTTGAGTATTTATGAGGTCAGAGGTAAAAATTTGAGGGGGTTGTTCTGTCTTTCCTTTCAATTAACTCTTATTCAGCCCATTGTTTTGCTTTGCCTAATTATAGTCCTTTCTGGAAGAACTGTAGCTCAAAGTTGATCATTAAATCCTCTGGAACAATCAACTTCCTTCCCTATGGTTTTGTTATTTTTCTTTTTTATTGTTTGGGGAAAAAGAATAATATAACAGCACAAATTATTTGTGCTTGTTTAAAGTGGAAATTTTAACATCTCTGCTTTTTTTCCCATGGTTTTAGTCTAGACAGAAAATCCTGAAATTTTTACCAGGTACTTTTTTTTTGGTTCTTTTTAGAAACCAACAATTGAACAATGTCTCCTTTTATCCCCTAGAGCAGTTAAGTAGGCATGGAAAAAGAATTCTTTGCACCTACTCTCTTTTGGTGTGTTTATCCCCTCCCTAGATGATAATTAGTTTAAGATATTAATATAGTTCTGACTTCATCTCTGAGGCTCTAAATTGGTAGTGACAGCTTTTCTATGGAAAGAAGACTTTCCCTTTGTAACTTTCTCTGTTTTTGCTCTTGACAGGCTACTCCCCCGGTGAACATTCCAGGATCCACAAAGTTCTCTCCGAATGGCAGCAGCTTTAGCATCTCTTGGCAGTCTCCACCAGTTACCTTCACAGGCATTCCAGTAAGTGGGAGGATGTAACCACAAGAAATCTAATCAAGGACAAATTCTGAAATTGGAATACAAATGAATTGCAACTTAATTAAAATGGCTTTAAATTGAAAAGGAAGCAAAAGGGAGAAAACTGACTGCTGATTTATAAAGTAGCTACAATAAAGGAAGATAAGCAAAGAGTCACAAAGTTCACAGTAGACAAAAATCATAACACAAGAACCAGTAATCTCAGAGGTCAACTATATTAGAACTATAGGTTTAGAGTTGGAAGGATAATTAGAGGCCATTTAGTCCAGATGCCTCATTTGCTACATGAGGGAACTGAGATCCAAGATCAGACAAGTAAGAAATAATAGAACTAGCATTTGAACTTTGGTCCTTTGACTCAAAATTCAGCATTCTACTGTGAGTGACTAGCAGGCAAGGTGGGCTAGAGATTCTAATAGAAGATGCCAGATTTTATCTCAGTGTTATCTCTGATATTTGGTGAGATGAACCAGTAGACCAATGGCTATAATGTCATATTTGACTTTGGAACACTATACCATATTCAGAAGGATTAAGATAGGTGGAAGGGAATAGGAAGGAATTCTGTACATTAAGGAGACATTCATATGTGGAATTTGAGGAACTAGAATTGTGTGAAGTCTGATATAGACACAGTGAGAGAAGATCCATGGAGGTAGAAACAGGCAGAATAGTGATCCTTATACTACAGACTCTTGAATAGAAAGAAGAAATAAATGAGGAATTTTTTATTTTGTTTTGTTCTTGCAAGACAATGGGTTAAATGCCTTGCCCAAGATCACACAGCTAAGTGGGTATTAAGGGTCTGAGGTCAGATTTGAACTCAGAACCTCCTGCCTCAATGGCCAAAACTCTATTCACTTCACCCCCTAGTTGACCCCCTAGATGAGGAATTAAATCAACAAAATATAAGCCTGCTACAGAAGTAGGATAGAGTAGTGATAGGGACTTCAGTTATTTGGATATTAGCTTTTGTGGAGCTTACTATCTTCCAAAAGCACCCCAAACAGCTTCTTTTCTTGGCCCAACCTTGAGAATTTCAACAGTCACCCTTCTATCTTCACCATCAAATTATTTGGCCACCTAATCTCACAGCCCCAAATGAGCTTATAAAAGATGTATAAATCACAATAAATAAAACAAGACAGAAAAAAAAGACAAATTAGGCTGACTGTAGATCCATGCTCGTGGCACATGGTTGTGAAGAAATTTCTTGGCCTCTGAGGCATCAGTACCCAAAGTAACTGAAAGACAAAAAGATACCAAAAGTGGGGAGGGGAGGCGGAAATTGCAAACAGGAGAGAGAGAAAGAATCCTCAACTTCTTCACATATACAAATATTCTTGAAAATCATCAACATACATTAAGGCATCCTCAATGAGGTTATTAGAGAGCCAACTTTCACAAGTGATACTCAATAAAACAGACCACATCTTTGCCATCTCACAATTGGTTGAGAGCACAAAATAGTGCTGTGTTTATTTGAATCAGTAGCATGAAATGCTTCCTTGAAGGCTCTCTTCCAACACGTTGTTTCCCATTCAAACATCAAAACCATTTAAAATCCTTTGAAAAGACATGACAACAGAAATAACTTTGTTTACTGACCCTCTAATCATAAATATCAGGTGAGGTAAAGGAGGTCAGTGTATATTCACTAAAGGTATTTGCCACCACCATGGCTTGGATAAATTGGGAATCACCAACTGTTTCTCCCAGTGAGGACTACCAAAACCCCTGCCCCTGTGCTAAGCAAACACCCAGCACCATATCTGGTGCACTAATGTAACTCAGTGCTCCCTGGGCCTTGCCATCTGACCTGTAACAATATGTTTAGAATTTCAGAGTTTTTTTCATCTACCCTGAATTTGTCTATCCTTCCTCCTTCAATATGGCTCTAGGCTCTTGGAAAGCCAAGACAGTCTGACTTTGGCACATATTTCATACTTAATAAATTCAATCCTAGAGAAAATCCAACAGAGTTGAAAATAATTCCTTGTGGCCAATCAACAAACATGCACAAACATCTACTTATGTATCAAGCACTGTACTAAGCTCTGGAGATAACAGAGACAATCCCTTCTTACAAGGGGGAGACAATATGTTACAACATGCTATTTACAGAATAAATATGAAATAATTAATAAACAGAAGACACTGGGATTAAAAGAGATTAATAAAGACTTACTGCAGAAGCTAGGATTTTATCTGGAACTTAAAGGAAGCCAGGGAAATCAGGAGGCAAAACGGAGGAAAGAGACTATTCCTAGCTTAGGGGACAGCTAGTGAAAGTTCCTGGAGCAGAGAGATAAAGTGTTTTGTTTGAAGGAAATCAAGGAGGGAAGTGTCCCTGGATCACAGTAGTATGTGAGAGGTGTGAGGTATAAAACTGGAAAGGTTTGCAGGGCTGTGAATGGGAGGGTCTCCAAATGCTCTTTGCAGATAACACTGTGCTGGTTGCCTCAAGCCGTAGAATAATACATAGCCTCCTCAAAGAAATTCAGTATTTCTCAAAAGTGTTTGGCCTGACCACCCACATATGAAAAAACAGGTGGATAAAAAAATGTCTGTTGCACTTACAGACCTTGAACTTGTCCATCAGCATATGTGTGTGTATATTTGTGTGTGTGTGTGTGTGTGTGTGTGTGTGTGTAAATACATACATTTGGAGAGAGAAAGAGGAAAGACAGTATTTTTTAAATGCACAATTTGAGACTTAGATTGACAAGGAAGAGGATATGGATTGCCTTCAGAAAAATGCAGCTCCCTAATTTCACAGACACAAAGACCCAACTTTCTGATACCAATATTTCTGTTGGTAGTGTTACATAGCCATGGCATGGAACATTACAATCTCTAAAGAACTGAAAATTTATGTCACGTAAAGTTGCGGTTTGCCTAGTGAATGTGATTAAGCTGAAACCACCAGAGAAGCCTAAAAAGATAGATTTTTGAAATGATAATTCATTCTATAGGTATGACATTCTGAATGGACAAAAACAATTAAAATCATTATATTCCTCCTATATTCTAAGGAATCCAAACTATTTGACAGATTGAAAATAAATTAAGTACATGAATGTTCAAATATAAATATTACATTAAAATCACATAATTTGACATATTAAATGATTGCTACCTTGATAATCACCCCTAAGCTCCTTGATTTGAAACCATTTCATTTTAAAATATATTGGGCCTTTTCATAGCTTATCATATAATATATAGACCTGCACACTGTTGATACCCGTAGTTATATTTAATTTCTGATAAGGCTTAGTAAGTGGCTTATGATAATAGATATTAACTTGCTTTTTCCTCCTCACTCTCTTCTCCAAGATCCTCTCAAAAGCTTCTTACTGTCAACCTTTGGCAACTCCCAGAGGTGTTCTGCAAGGGCTATGCTATCCTGCAGAGCTGATAAAAATGAAAGTGGCTGAATCAATTATACTGCTCTCCATCAATGAATATTTATTAAATTCCATCGAGGAATAGTTCACAATGAAAAGCATCCTGTGGCAGTATTTTCAGCAGCCCTGTCTCAGCCAGGCTCACCAAGTGTAAAATACTCCTGAAATTCTATTTCTAAACAATACAATAGATCCAAAGTCAATTTGGACATTTCCTGTTTTGTTGAATAGTAGTGATTGCCAGTAGCACTGGAGATTCAAGAATGCAATTAGCAGCTGCACCGAATATAGAAGAGAGAGGGGAACAGATTAGGCATGTAGGTATTAGTTTACTTCAAGGAAGAACATTGATCCCCTGTCACACTGACAGATTGTTCCTAGCAGCGATGAACATTCAATCCATTTTGGCTTTTCAGGTAGTCAGGAAAAGACCTTCTCTGCTTTACACTGTCATTTTTATAAATAACTCCATCAATTTATACTTGGTGTATCAGAGACAGAAACAGAATTATAGAGATACATATAGACTGTCTCCAGTGTTTGGAGGACCTCAACAGTATTTAAGGTCTTGACTTGAGAATCATTTTCATTGGATTGAGCCATACTGCTAGCCTAAAGTAAAACACGTTCATAATGGAGATGTTGTAGCACAGAAACAAATTTCTGTCCAGTGTATATTTTTTTTAGGTTTTTGCAAGGCAAACGAGGTTAAGTGGCTTGCCCAAGGCCACACAGCTACGTAATTACTAAGTGTCTGAGACCGGATTTGAACTCAGGTACTCCTGACTCCAAGGCCTGTGCTTTATCCACTACACCACCTAGCCACCCCCAGTGTATCGTTTCTTGATGTTTGTTCTTTGACCTTCTTTACTATACAGAGTGCAAAGAAAATCTAAGTTTTGGTGTTTGGCTGATCAAATTGTGAATGGCTGACATTCCTTAAGCTGAAGGATAAATTAGTCATTCCAATAGGGACAGTAACCCTGTCTTACACTGTATTTGTTTTGTTACTGTTTTTAAACCTGCCTTGCACTTGGTGTTCTTGTAAGAAACAGCAGGATTCCTGCAGGATAGGTTTTAATACATTTTGGCTATTCAGTAAAAAAATTTAGTCATTTTTATGAACAGAAAGAAGATTGGATTCCTACCTTTATCTCAATATTTGCACTTTCAGTTGTTTTTCACATATTTGACCATTTAACTGTTACATTTAATAACTATTAAGATGGACTGGGGAGGGAGAAGAACAAAGAAAAAAATTGGACAAAGTTCCTTGGTACAAACTAGTTTTTCTTCAATCACAGAATCCTGAGACAGTGTGGCCCAACCTGTAATGTGGATCATCTCAGCAGTCACTGTGGCTAAGCCTTCATTACTACATGCTTTTTTTAAAAAAACTGGATTTTTTTTTTTTAAAGTTTTTCTTTTATTTTAGAGAAGAAGAGCTCTGGTGACAGCTAGGTGGCACAGTGGATAGAGCACTGGCCCTGGAGTCAGGAGTACCTGAGTTCAAATCCAGCCTCAGACACTTAATAATTACCTAGCTGTGTGGCCTTGGACAAGCCACTTAACCCCATTGCCTTGCAAAAACCTAAAAAAGAAAAAGAAAAAAAAAGAGAAGAAGAGCTCTGGATAATGTAATTATTTGTACATTGCCAAACTCAGTCACCATTGAGTTATTTACAATAGTCTCCTTACAGACTCTTCCCATTGTATTGTTGAATAGTAAAAAAAAAAAAAAAGACTTGCATTGTGGCAAATGAGTGACTTTTTAAGAGACTATTTTCCTCTGTTGGATGGCAGCAGTATTCTAAAACTTTTCTGGATAGAACTTTGACAGTTGGAGTAACTAGAATAATGCTAATAGACTGAAACTAAGAACATATAATTTCCCTATGCAAGTTAATTCTAATTCTTCTAAATGAATGTAATAGAGTTTTCAAAAGGTAGCTAAGATATTTATGAGTTATAATGAGTTGACATTAATGATTTCTATGACTGTATCTAAACTAAAAAGTATATCAGTCTCCATTTTATTTATATTTTAAAAATATTATTTCAGAATATTTCAGAATTTCAGAAAAAATCAGAATTATTACCCATTACTTAAATTTTTTCACCCATATTTTTGAAGACCTAGCATTAAATGGGTAATTATTTCCCCCCCCCCGATTCTCATTAAGTGAGAATAATCTCTGGCTATGAAATCCATGGATTTGAAGAACAAAGAAAAAAGGACAATTCCAAAATATTTGACCCTAATGAAGTCCCTGGTTAATATTTCTTCCCAGAGATACTAAAGCAGATAAGTTTGATTTGCATACTCATAAATATAAAAAAGACATTTCCATCTTCTATACTCTGAGAGGGGAAAAAAGATTATTAATTACATCTTTCAGGAAAAGGTTTTCCCTAATCACCCATTTTTTCTTCTAATTATTTCTATTCCTTACTCTGCTTCCTTATGAGTTAGATCAAGAGCAAATGAACCAATAGATTTAGTATCATTTGGTAAAAGCATAAGAACAGAGATTCAGAATGACACTCCAAAAAGTAGACAACGTTCTTCATTTTGATGTTCAATCTGACCTCTTAAAGGAAGTTTCAGAACAACACAAGATGAAGATTACAGACAGGGCTTCATTTCACATCTATGATTGCATGGGAAATTCTCTCACCTCATAATGGCAACATTGATATCTATAAATCCACTCCCAGGTGAGACAAAAAGAATTTTTCTCCATCTTGGATCTATGTTGAATTCATAGCATTCAGAGTTACAAGCAATGATTTCATATAACCAGGAACAAACTTGAACCTTCTTTCCTGAGACTGGCAACTTCAAACTTAGCCTATTAAACTAAGACAAAATAAGGAGCACCAGTTTTCACACAGGTCATTGGCCCAGGCTAGCACTGCTATATTCCAAACTCAAGATAGCTTTTAGCAGGTGTTAAAAAAGGGTATATTCTATTTGAAGCTATTCCAGACTCCTGAGACAGACCACATGAATAATATCCCCAGGAAACTTGGAAAAAACAAAGAAGAAATGGTATTGTCATTTAAGATCTCTCAATTCATGTAGTAAAAAACAGTTAACTTGCAAATGTTGCAGGAACCATAGTTATCTAAAACTGAAGACAGTTATGTGACTGCATCTTCAATTCTGATTCAATTCAACAAATATTCTTAAATGCCCACTTTGTGCAAAGCCCTGAGAGAACTGAAACAAAATAATCAAAGTATGATATGCATGTCTTCACCTGGGGGAAACAGCATGTAAACAGTTAATGTGATATATGATCGATCATTTGAGGAAGGAGAAAGTGAATACAGTTGAGAAGTTAAAAAAAGCTCTTGGTCTATGAGTGAGTCCTGAAAGCAGTTAGAGATTCTCAGAGTTTAGGAAGTAATTCATGCTATGCCTGGAAGAAAACCTATGCAGAAAGTGCTCTTCCCTTAAATATTGACATTTCAAAAAGAAGAACATTTTAATAAGCTTATTTTGATATATTTATTTTGATAATTTTGATCCAATTCAAATCTAATAAAATAAATCTTGCTCAAATAGCAACTGTCACAAAGGATAATATCAAGTAAGATAGTCTTAATAATTAGAAGGTATAAAATGTCCATAAATATCTATTTTAGTGAGGGTTTCCTGATACCCTCATGAAATTAGATAATATGAGTAATTTTATTCATTTTACAGACAAGGTAACAGCTCAAAGCCCAAAAGTGACATGACTAGTAAGTGCGAAAGAGCCGGCATTCAAACTCAAACTTCTTATATCTGGATCATTGTTTTTCCATTATACAAAACTGTCTCTGACTTTTTTCATCCATATTTAAAAAAAAATCAGAGTCCACAAGATCCAAGAATATAATAAAGTATGTTCATTATTAGTTGCCTATTGCATTGTGTGCCTGTAGTTGTTGTTTGTCCTTCATTCTCCAAGAGGACCATGATATCAGGCAGGTGATGCCATGACTTATAAGTGCATTTGGATTGGGGTGGGGTACAAAGTCACCAGCCTTACTTTCTCCATCTGGGTCCAGTGACCAGATATAGATCAGACTGACTGGAAATGGCCCTGGATTCTGTAGGAGACCTTGGTCTTTTAAAGCTAAGATATTTCCTAGGTCCTAATTCAACTGAGAATATGCCCATTCAATGCTTAAAATTAGGTAAGAAAGAAATAAAGCAAAGAATGATCCCTTTTACCTAGTCAAAAGAAAAATAAATCTGGGAGGGTTGAATGGTCAGAGTTTCCATTTACTTTTTCTCTGAGCCTTTGGGCCTAAACCATGAACTAGTGAGGGTTGGACTAGGATCTATTACTGACCAATCATTGAGAACCAGAATGAACTGGGTTTAAGGCATTGTCCTTAAGAAGGAAATGTAGCCCATAAATTCCAAGATATCTTGGAAGGTGTCAGGGATCAAAATTTATATTCCTTTGGGCATTACACTGCTAGTGTTCTAAACATTGGAGGAAATGCAAACTTTAACTATAGAACCTTAAGTCTTGGAGGAAGTTAAGACTGATACATACATTATCTGCAATTGAGGGTATTAGAGACAAGAGTGCTTCATTGACTTTCTATGTTAATATTAATATTAACTCCATATGCTGAAGATCATATGCCTT
Source organism: Macrotis lagotis (assembly GCF_037893015.1). Classification (NCBI taxonomy): domain Eukaryota; kingdom Metazoa; phylum Chordata; class Mammalia; order Peramelemorphia; family Peramelidae; genus Macrotis; species Macrotis lagotis. The sequence goes on from NC_133666.1 coordinate 393,649,296, forward strand.
TCCAGAGAATATGTTGAAATTATAGAATATGAAAGAAAAACTTTAATACTTTATATTTGGGGCACAAACCTGTCAGAAATAAAAGTATTGATTTAATTATAAGCCTTGTTGTTTAGAGAAATTCAAAAGGGGCAAGATTTCCCCCAAGACTTGGTTAGTCTTATGGTATAAGTCATTTCCACTCACAATTAATTGTATTCCCAAACAAAAGGCAAAATTCCAAGAGAATACCTCTATAGCTATTCCCTCTGAAGATTCTACTTTCCAACTGATCAAAAGCACTGTAAATGTAAAGCAAGATTCAATTTTGTGAACTGAATCAGTCAAACAGTTTTTTCCTTCTCTTTTTTATTACCTTTATCCTAATCACTTTTGGGGAAGAAGTCTTCCCTGAGTTATTTGGAAGTCTTTCTCTCTAGAAACTAGTTAAATCTTTGATGATGATTTTTAAATCTTTCAATGAAGATACTATTTCAGAATTGATAATTAAGGATTGATAAGGGGAACCTCATTAAATTGGACTAACTTATTTACATTATTTTGCAGTATGGTGTATCCTAAAGAAAGAACTGGGCAGTTAGAAGTGGAGAGGGAAAGTATGTATTTCCACAAGAAGTCAGTCAACTAGCATGTATTAAGGACCTACAGTTTTCCAGGGGATACTAAAAAAGTTTTTAAAAACCCCAAAACTGTCCTTTCTCTCAGGGAGCTCCTAGTCTAACGGAGAAAGCAATATACACAAAAAAATATACAAATGAAATATATGCAAGATAAATTAAGCTTGGCTTAGAGTAAAGGCACTAAGAAAAGGAGAACTGGATAAAGGTTTTTTACAAAAGATAGTATTTCAGCTCAACGTTCAAGGAAGCCAGCAATGCCAGGGGGCAGAGGTGAAGAGTGATCAAGCTCCAGGCTTGAAGAGATAGCCAGTAAAAAGCTCAGTTAGAAGATGGATGGGCTTGTCCAAAGAACAGAGAACACAGAGGAGAGTAATAAAAACTACTACATGAATAAAATATTCCTTGGGAAATGTAAGTATTTAGCCCTCCAAGAAAGAATGGTATTTATTAATGATTTCATTTCTAAAGAGTTACAGAAGAAAAGTATTTTTTTTTAAGTAGCAGACATTTTTTGGCTAAATATTTCAGGTTGTGAGGGAATTGGGAATTTATTTGGTTTTGGTAGTTTTGTTTGGTTTTTTTTAATTCTTTTTTTTTAGGTTTTTGCAAGGCAAATGGGGTTAAGTGGCTTGCCCAAGGCCACACAGCTAGGTAATTATTAAGTGTCTGAGGCCAGATTTGAACCCAGGTACTCCTGACTCCAAGGCTGGTGCTTTATCCACTATGCCACCCAGCCACCCCCCCCATTTGGTTTTTAAGAAGAGATTTGTAATTTTTGGATAGATAATCCTAGATGCATTTATGATGATACATAGCTAAAAATGATACTAGATGAGAAGGTATTATGAAGTTAATCAAACCAAAAAGAAAAGGCATTGATTGAGGAGAGAAAATTTAAAATTGTTTAATAACCCATTCAGATTGAATAAAGAGCCCTGTTACTACAGCATTTGAATGAAGTTCAAAGGATTTCAAGTTTCAGACTTTCTCAATAGCTTTTCATTTGGTTGAACTGCCTCTATGGAGATTCCCTAAGCAAGAGTCAGTTGATTAGAGTTAGGCTACTGAAGTAAAGGAATAAAGGGGTTAGAATTTTGGAATTCTCTACTTCTACCTAGTTATTTGAACTTAGATAAGTCTCTATGTCTTGTAACTACCTTTGTAAAATTAGAATACTGACACTTGCCCTACCCTAGAGGAAATTTAGAAAGATGATAAAAATAGATGTTAAAAACTGAATTTTAAAAGTACTTTTCAAATATAGATTATTTCTAAGACTAGCTTGTAGAATGCACATAAGAGAAAAATGTGGCTTTGATACCTAAGCCAAGGAGAACAAAAACAAAAGCAGAAACCTGTAGATTAATTTTTTAAATTAATATCAATGCAGAATTTTTAAGTAAAATAGTAGAAAGTAGATTACAACAATATAACACAAAGATCATATGCACTATGATCAGGTGGGATATATATATTAAGAGTTTAGGGTTTGTTCAATATTGGGAAACTTAACAGCATATGGGACCTTATCAGTAACAAAATTTGCAAAAGTCATATGATTGTATCAGTTGTTGCAGGAAAAGTCCTCGACAAAATACAAGATCCATTCCTATTTAAAACACTTGAAAGCATGGGATTCAATGTAACTTTTCTTATATAAAGAGGTTAAACTTGAAGCCTTCCCAGAAAGATCAGAAGTGAAGCAAGGGTGCCCATTATCGACATGATTATTCAATTTTACTCTAAAATTGCTAACTATACTAATAAGAAAAAGAAAATGAAGGAATTAAAATAGGCAATAAAGAAACAAAACTATTCACTTTTTGCATATAATATGATGATATACAATGAGAATCATAAAAAATCAACTAAGAACTAGTTGAAACAACTTTAGCAGAATTGCAAGACACAAAATAATACCACATAAATCATCAGCATTTCAGTATACCACCAACAAACCCTAGCAGGGAGAAATAGAAAGAGAAATTACATTTAAGATAACTGCAGACAATGTAAAAATACTTGGGAATCTACCTGCCAAGACAAACTCGGGGATTGTATGTACACAATCACAATATGCTTTTCACACAAATAAATGCAGATCTAAATTACCGAAGCTATATTAAATGGGTAAGGTAAAAAATGACAATTCTACCAAAGTTAATTTCCTTAGTCTGATGATGTTTGTCCTTTGTTCTTGAAGACCATGACATCAGGGAAATGATGCCATGACAACCACATGATTTGGATTTTAGTGAGGGTGTGCTGTGCTAAGTCACCATCCTTACTTTCTCCTTCAGAGCCATCTGAGTCCAATTATCAGATATGAATCAGGATGAATGGAGATGGCCTTGGATATGAAGTAATCAGGGTTGAGAGACTTGCCCAAGGTTGCACAGCTAGTATGTGGAAATGTCGGAATCTGGATTTGAACTCAGGTCCTCCCAACTCCAGGGCTGCTGCCCTATACACCACCTAGATGCCCATTTATTCAGTGCCATACCAATCAAACTACAAAAGATTTATTTTATATAACTTAGAAAAAAGTAACAAAACTGGAGAACAAAAGCTCAAGACTCTCAAGGGAATTGATTTTTTAAATGTGAAAGATAGCCAAGTAGTTCCAGATTTCAAACTGTATTACAAAGTGGTAATTATCAAAACTATCCAACAAGCTAAGAAATAGCGTAGTGGATCAGTGGAATAGATGAGGTACAAAATCCACAATAGTAAACCATAGTAATACAGTGTTTGATTAACCCAAAGATCCATGCTTTGGGGATAAGAGCTCAACTCTTAGCAAAAATTGTTGGGAAAATTGGAAAGCAGTTTAGCAGAAACTGGGTATAGAACAGCATCTCACATTGTTTACCAAGATAAAGTCAAAATGGATAATTGATTTAGACATAAAGGGTGATATAAGTAAAACTAGGAAGGCATGGAAAAATGTACCATTTAGATCTATGGATAAGGAAAGAGTTTTATGTCTAATCAAAAGATAGAGAGGATTACAGGAAGTCAAATAGATAATTATAATTATACATGATTAAAAATCTTTTCACAAGCAAAACTAATGCAAAATTAGAAGGGAAACTGGAAACTGGGAGAATGGATGATTTACAAGTCTCATTTCTCAAATATATAGGGAACTGAACAAAATTTATAAAAATAAGAGCCATTTCCTAATTGATAAATGGTCAAAAGATATGACAAGAAAATTTCCAGAAAAAGAAATCGAAGCTATTAATAGTCACATAAAACATGTTCTCAATTTCTGATTAGAAAAATGTGAATTAAAGGGTGGCTAGGTGGCGCAGTGGATAAAGCACTGGCCCTGTAGTCAGGAGTACCTGGGTTCAAATCCAGTCTCAGACACTTAATAATTACCTAGCTGTGTGGCCTTGGGCAAGCCACTTAACCCCATTTGCCTTGCAAAAACCTAAAAAAATGTGAATTAAAATAACTCTGAAGTACCATCTCACATCTGTCAAAATGACTAATGCGATAGAAAATGAAAATGGCAAATGCAGTAGAGTAGGTGGAAAAATTGGGACACTAATACAGTATTGGTGAAGGTGAAAATTAGTCTAATGTTGCATATACAGCAATACCACTATTAAGTCTTTATTCCAAGGACGTAAAAAAAGAAAAAAAAACAGGACCTATTTGAACAAAAGTATTTATAACAATTCTTTTTGTGATGGCAAAGAATTGGAAATTGAGGGAATGTCCATCAGTTGGGAAATTACTGAATAAGTTATGGTATATGATTGTGATGGAATACTATTGTTCTTTAAGAAATGAGACGCAGGATGGTTTCATAAAAACAAGGGAAAACTTAGATGAACTAACATGAGGTAAAGTGAGCAGAAACAAAACATTGTACACAATTAACAGCAAGTTGTAAGGATGATGTAAGAATAAGTACTCTGAAATAAACTTTAATACAAGATTATTCCGAAGGAAGGACCTATGATGAAAAATGCTATCCACCTCCAGGAGAGAATTTATCAACTGTGACTGTAGAGTGAAGCATGCTTTTTTTTTTTTACTTTCTTTATTTTTATTGTTTTGCTTTGTTTGTACTTTCTTTTGCAATGAAATATGGAAAAATAATAATAATGATCTGTAAGGACCATCAGGTTTTTGTACTGTGATTTTAGCTTGACCCTTAACCTGGATGATTTTTACCACAAGTATTGTAGTGAATGAGCATTTAAGACTTAATATAATCCCGAATGAGATCTCACCTCTATGAAGGAAGGACTACACCCCTGTTAATTGGCACCAGGGATGTTCACACCTCTGGAGAGTTGTGAATCCTCCCTAAAATGGAGAGGAATGAAAACAAGTTTTGGAGTTCATTCCTGGCATTATACCAGTGGAGTTCTACATAGTAGGAGGGATTCCCATCTCTCTTTCCTCTGCACATGAACTTCTGAAATTGCAGGATCCCAAATAGAAGAAGACAGGACCCTACACTCCAGAGACAGCTGTACCTCCTCCCCAGAGGACTGATCTTTGGTGGAGATTGAAAATATGGAGGAACAGGGTCATGGAGATCCTTGTGGAGTCAGCCTGAGGGACACCAGCATATCTTCAGTCACAGAGCTCTGGCCATAATTTCATCATGGAAAGCCCTTCATTTCCTCAAACCCTTTGAGACCCAGAAGATAGCATCCATGTGGCAGGAGGCCAAAAAGAGGCTGAGATGTAGGAAAAAGCATAAGGGACAGTGTCCCCCAGAATACCCTGGAGGACCCCCAGATAGTAAGATCACCAGATCTAAAGGAATGCCTAACCGATGATGAGACAAAAATGATGGTTCCAGTGACACCCCAACTGGTCCTCAATTGGCTGACTGTTTCCCTGACTCTTGCTCAGAGGAGGTGGCCCAGTGGCAGTATAACATGAAAATGGTTCCTCCTCATGGGAGAGGTTTTGATAATGGATTTCAACTCAAAGAAAAGTTATCAGAAGAGGAGGAGGCAACCAAACAGACCACACCTTGTTAAAAGATGAAAACTACCTGGTGATCATTCAGAAATCCTGGGAAGATAACATAATCTGGGATAATGGAGACATTGAAAGGTCCTTCCCTCATGCCCATAAAGTTTCTCAGGCAGGGTGGATTCCCTCTGAGAAGACTAGATTGTTTGAAACAGGTGCCAGGGACCCTTCTCAGCCTGGTGGGTCTGTTTTCATCCCTGAAAATGAAGATTTTATCCATGGGCAATGGGAGGACAACATTATTTGGGAAGCTCAAGTCATACATATATCCTACAGTCCTAACCCTTGATCCAAATGATGAGAACTTCCTTCTATATGATATTAAGGAGCCTCAAGAAGTAGATTCCCCAGCCCCTAGACCATTGACCCAAAAGCAGCCTTCTGAGAATAGCCAAATCAAGCTAAAATGTGGCCTCATGGGAGTAGACAAGGCTGAGCAGACTCCAGCCCAATTGTAAGCCCTGAAACCTATACAATTATTTTACTTTCCCTGGCAACATGGCCTTCAGGTGTCCTTCAGGGATCCCATTATCCAGCATTCAGCTCCAGCAATGAATCTACACTGCAGCCTCTTTTCTACCCACCTGGGAGTTGAGCACTCAGGCTGTTTCATTGATCACAAGTCAGATGGCTGGGGAAAGGGCCCCAGCCTGTCCACAGCTTGACTTCTCACATCCAAAAGAAAGCCCAAGAATGGCAGCAAGAACTGCAGGCTTCAGGGGGAGGTCACATATTTTTTTATGAAGACAATCCAGGACCTGAGTGGGCAGGACAGAGACCTCATTCTGGTGGAATAGAATGAGGAGAATCCACCCTTGTTGAACCAGGTTGGAATGGCCTCCTTGATCAGGAACTATTACAAAAGGAAAAATAGGAAGGACACTGGACCTCCTGCCCACCAATATGGAAACCCTGTGTTCTGTTCATCCTTTTACCCTTCCTGGGGAAGCTCCATGCTGGACAGCTCCTCCAAGCTTTGGAGAACAAACTTTTTCAAGCTCCCATCTACCCATTTCAGATGGCAAACACAGACTTCCTAACTGTCCTGACAAAATCAGGCTACTTTCTGAGGGAAGTGAAGGATATATTTATGGTTGAGCAGCAGTGCCTGCTGAATGAAGTTCCTACCCCCAAATCAAAAATGGCAACAAACTACATCCATGAGTTTCTCCAAGTGTTTATATACAGGAAGTTTTGGGAGAGCCCTTTCAAGCCTCACAGGATTGGCATGAAAGATAACCCAAGGCCTTCCCTGGAATTTCTGAGACTAACATTCAAAGGAGGCTTACTAAGTATTCCAATTTCCATAAGACAGGGACATATTTTAATTGGTGGGTGTTGAAGGCTGAATTTCACCTGCCAAGTGAAGAGGAATTGAGGGGCATGTTGACTCCAGAGAAGTGTTGTACTTTTTATAGCATGCTGGCCTCCCAGCAGCACCTCAGGGACGCCAGCTATGGGGAGGTAGCCCTCCTGAACACAAAAAAGACCAGTGATAAAATTATGTCTTGAAGATGAAATCCAGGCTGCTCCATGGAAATGACTCAGGCCTTCCTAGCAGCCACCAAGGGACAGTGTCTGCTAGAAATTTCAGGAATGGCTGACCCCACAGGTTATGGGGAGCGCATCCCCTATGTCAAAGTTGCTTGTAAACCCAAGCAGGAAAACAAAACCAGTTTGGAGGCAGGGAAAGTGACTCCAGTGAAGCATACGGACAAGCCCCTTCAGAAGATTAGAGCATCTCAGCCAGTACTGCCTCCCTAGGTCCCTTTGGAAAAGTCTGGGAGCACCCCTTCAGAAGATTGAGAAATAGCCCCTAACCCAGAAGAGTCAATCTGGCCCTCCCAAGAAGAAACAATGTGTGCATATGGACCCTGATCAAAGTTTGAACTGCTTCCTGACATCCATACCAACCTGCTCCTCCTTGCAATCTATCTAAGAAACATACAAAATCTCATCCAGGTCACCTCAGGTCCCTTTAGAAAGGCCTTGGCACTCCTTCTATGAAACATATAGACAAACCCCCATCAGGAGATTCAACCACCTCAGTTAGAAGTATCTCAGTAGAACCCTTTGGAAAGAGCTGAGAGGACTTCAGTGAAACATAAGGATAAATACCACCTCATCCCATACTGTCTCCTCAGGGCCCTTTGGAAAGACCTGGGAACACTCCTTCTGTGAAGCATATAGACAGACCCTTTCAGAAGACTCTACCATCTCCATTCCAGTTAGCTCAGAGTGAACCTGAACCTCCTGCACAATTCCTGCATAAAGACTCCAGTCTTTATTAACTTGTGGCAGCTAGGTGGCGCAGTGGATAGAGCACTGGCCCTGGAGTCAAGAGGACCCGAGTTTAAATCCAGTCTCAGACACATAATTATTACCTAGCTTTGTGACCTTGGGCAAGTCACTTAACCCCACTTCCTTGCAAAAACTAAGAAACAAAAAAAAAAATGGCTTCAACAGAGATATCAAAGTTTAACACAGCTTTGCAAGAGAAGGAGAAGACCCGTGACAGGTCCAGTTCCTCCATACCTCCTGTCCCATTCTGCTAGGAAGTCTTAAGAATCCCTTAACCTGTTCAAAACCAGAGTAGCATTATTCATCTGGCCTGCCATGCAAAAGACCCAGAAATTCTCTTTACCAACCTGATCAGAAATTGGAATTTAAGAAGGCTTCCAAACAAATTCTTCAGGACTTTCTGAGCAGATCACCCCAGAGACCCCCATTGGACAAGGACACACTGCCAGTCTTCCTAGAGAACTCAAGTGCAGGAGTACCCCAGATTTCACTTCAGGAAAAAATTCCAAAGAGTTTGGCTTCAAAGGATCAGAACTATCAGGAACTTTTAAAGGACTTCCAGCTTTCTGACACAGATGAAGAAGAGAATAATGAGGAATAGAAGGAAATGTAGAATAAATTAAGAAACACAAATTAGTATAAGATTTTCCCCCTCTTGGGACATGGGGTTTTGAGGGCTTCTGCAGGTGGAGAAGAAACAAGATGAAATTTTGGAGAACCCTGCTGGTGTGCTTGAAAAATTCTTCTATCTGGAATCATAGGATCTGACTTTAAGTTCTGGACCTTCCACATGTTTAGCTTTAGATCATTCAACCATTCTGACCTTCAATTTCCCTGTCCATCTCTAGGAATCAAGCATTGGACAAGATGACCTTTATCTTTAGACCTGATGATCTTTGAACCAGAAGAATGGGGGAAGGGGTAAAGACAAGACAGGGTCAATCCTGAAGCACTTCCTATAGGAAGGAGAGCTTAGGGTCATTTTTATCTCCTATTGCATCTTCTCACAAGATGTATAAGGCCAATTATTGTCTATTCATATCCCTCCCTTTGCCACAAACCAACATTTTCATCAGAGATTGGGAATTGATGAAGATGACCCAAGGTCAAGACTATTTCCCAGGAAGACATCCTTGGCCACCTCCTCTACATTGTCTGACTTCTAAACCCCATTCTCTGTATTATAGATGGCTTTATAGAGGTGGGAGAGGAGTGGTGAGAGGTCTTTTCTGGTTCTGCTACTTACAACCAATTCACTCTATTCAGTTGAATTTCTGCTTCCAGAGGAAAAAAAATTGATACTTTCTGAATACAGACTGAATCTTGCTATTTTTCACTTTCTTTCATTCTTTTTTTTTAATTTGAGTCTTCAATATGAACCCACACTTGTAGCAGTCTCAGTACTGGATAGATAGCCTAGAATATTCCATGGAGTAGGGAGGGTATACCACCAACAAGCTGTTTGGATACTTTGTGACTCTGAGGCATGATCTATAATTTATTTTGAAGTATAAATAATTTTTTTTATTTTTGAAAAAATAAAATAAAGTTTAAAGCATTTTTCAAATCTAGAATATTACTAAGAATTGCTTCCAAAATAAGCATAACAGAAGTTTGGGTATTGTTCTTTGGCTGTCACTATTTTTAACATGTTATCTTTCTTGTTTTACATTTTGTTTTTTTAAAAAAAAAGTCATATTGTCATTATCTTGTCTGTTTTAAAAGGCAACCTCTGGGAAGACAGAGAATGTTCCTTTTCTTTAAGTAATCAGTCTGTGTATCCAAGTGTCTTACACAGTGTAGCGTGATGAGGAGGATTCTAGAAAAACACATTAAACTGTAACTTGTGTTTTCTATGTTTTCAACTAGGTTTCCCCAACACACAATCGTCCTGTGGGCATAGGAGAGCAGAGACAACAACAGACTCATTCAGTCCTGTCTTCACCTCCCAGAGGAGCAGTCAGCTTAAGGTATGAGTGTTGATACTGCAGAGCAACAAGTCCAGTCCCAAGAGAGCCAAATAACAATTAGGAACACATCAAGGGAACTGAGGGAAAAGACACGGAATCTTCGTTAACCTGTCCTGTGTCATTAAAATCCTTTTTCCATCAGTCCCTTTTTTGTACTCATAAGTCACTGACCCAAAGTTGTCAATTGGAAGGTGAAGGAGAGTAGTGGTGAAATTTTTAGAATATTTGTTTTATTGAGGGACTGGTAAAGCCATTTATTATGTTTAAGGCTCTATAGTTATGTAATTTTAAGTTATAGATTTTTATTCTAAGTTATGTTAATTCAAGTTATCTGTTTATAACCAGATCAATTTAGGCCCAGGCTTCATTGGATGAGTTTTATATTAAATAAGATATGAGATTTTCTTAATAAATCAAAGAGGGCCTCCCAAGAAACCTTACAGAAAAGGCTATAACTGAGAATTTTTGTACCTGGGACAGAGAGGAACAAAACGTGAGGTGTGAGATGTGGAGGGAGACAGGAAGTTCTCTTAGACAAGACTCTAGGGAGTCAGAACTCACTGTGAAGACCTTGGAAACAACCACAGTAGAGTTGCAACAACATTTAGACAGGGGCGGCTAGGTGGCGTAGTGGATAAAGCACTGGCCTTGGAGTCAGGAGTACCTGGGTTCAAATCTGGTCTCAGACACTTCATAATGACCTAGCTGTGTGGCCTTGGGCAAGCCACTTAACCCCATTTGCCTTGCAAAAACCTAAAAAAAAAACATTTAGACAGCCTGGACCCGTGGGCTCCATAGTCCCTTGAGATGCCCTGGAGGGCCCTGATGATCCATTGTGCTGAGCTGCAAAGATTGGGGTTAGTGGACAGGGGTGCTAGCTTATAAAAGTGAAGTTGAGTACAGAATTGCAGATTAAAACCTAGGTAGGGCCTATCACGCCTGTCAAGAAGTGCATCAGGGACAAAGCCTGTCTCTACCACAAAGTTCAAGTTCAGGAACTAAGGCTGGAGTGAAGAGTAAACTAAAGAAATCAACTAATATAAAGAATTCTTGTAGAAACAGAGATATCAAAAAATCCAACCTGGAAGAGAATAATTATAAAAAACTGAAAGCAGAGAGACTCGGGGGGGGGGGGGGGGGAAGTAGATTTTCCACAAGGACTATATGAATACTCAGAGTAAATGAAGCAAAAGATAAAGTGAAATAAAAGATCTGAAAGAAACCAAAGAGATTAAATAACTTAGAACAGAAAGTGGTAAAAAGAGTTCAGTAAGATAGTGGACTCACTGAAAGCTGGCATAGATCAAACAAAAACCATTCACACCTGAGACAGCAAGGAATATGAAAAAAAACTGAAGAAATAGAAAAAATAAAATATCTAATATTTCAAACAACTGACATGGGGAAAATGAACAAGGAGATTTAATTCAAGAACAGTCTTCCTCTGAAAATTATGATTTAAAAAAAAGACATAGACCACATAGATTTCAAGAAACCATAAATGGAAACTGCCTGGATCCCTGGATCTGTAAGAACCAGAAGAAAAAATAAAAATAGAATTAGTCCACCAATATACTTTTGAAAGAGCTCTCAAAAGGACAAAATTCCAGATATTCCTAATCAAAGGAAAAATACTTCACACATCCTGAAAGAAACAATTCAATACCAAAGAAACATAGTCAGACTGGCGCAGGATTTGGCAGCTTCCACTATACAAAAGAAGAGATCTTGGATTATAATATTATAAATGGTAAAGCTATTATCTTAAAAACAAGAATTATTTACCCTGAAGAGTTCAAAAATAGTTTTTTTAAGTTTTATTGATTTTTTTAAAAATCACTTTGGGAGATGGGTAACAAAATAAAACTATAAAATTTAAAATATTTGAAAGAATATGCAAGATCCCACATCTGTAGCATCTACCCACACATACCTCTTTTTAAAAAAATCTTTTTAATTAACAGAAATCTAATTTCTCTCCCTCAAACTCAATTGAAAACAGAGACAGACACAGAGGGAAAGGAAGGAGGGGGTAGAGAGAGAAGAAAAACAAATTCCTTGTGGTAAATATAGTATGCTTAGTCAAACAAAATTAATTCCTTCTGTGACTGTATTCAAAAGTGTTTCATTCAGTATCCTACATCTATCTACTCTCTCACAGAAGGTGATAAACCCAAAAAACTCACTACAAAGTGTTAAGAGAATTCCATTTAAAATATCATGTTGGTTAGTGGTTATCTTTCTTTCTTGAAGAGGACCAAAATGACATTGCTGTGTTGGGATAGAGTGTCTGACTGTGACTGATCAGACCTGTACAAGCTTGGAAGGCTCCACCACAGGTTGAGCACAAATAGCCCTTGTGAACATTTGGGGTAGGTCCTCTAAATTTGCACATGACATTACTTTTGATCAATTCTCTTCCTTATAGGGCACAGTGCCTTCTTTGATGTAGGTATGTGACGTGATCCTTTGCCAGTGTCTCCCATGTCATTCAGTCAATTGCATAGCTCTTCAGAAAGACTTTGAGAATGCCCTTGTATCATGTACCATGTGTCTTTCTGCTGTGAATTCTCCATAAGATAAGCTTTTAGGCAAGTTTTGGCATTCAAATAATGTGGCCAGCCCATTGGAATTGTGCTCTCTGCAGTAGAGTTTGAATGCTGGGCAGTTCAGCTCTAGACAGGACTTCAGTGTCTGCTATCTTCTCCTGCCGGGTGATCTTCAGAATCTCCCTAAGACAGTTCAAATGAAAGTGATTCAGTTTCCTAGAATGGCACTGGTAGACTGTCCAGGTTTCACAGGCATAAATGATGAAGACAGTAAGGTCATTTACTGCTTCCCAAGCAGTCATCATTCATCTTGACTCTCGCTGCCAGTGGACCATGATGACTCTGGAAGAGAGAATGAGACCATCAACTTTGTGTAACTCTGCCTCACTGCAAAATATGGAACTCTACCTAATAAGAAACACACAAGACTCTATAAATACAATTATGAAAATAAATACAGATCTAAATAATGGGAAAATATTATCTGCTCGTGATAAAGATCAATATAATAATGTCGATATAATATAATAAAAATAATAATACCACCTATGTTAATTTATTCAATGTCTTACCAAACAAACTAATAAAAGATTACTTCGTAGAAAAAAAAGAATAAAAATAATATGGAGACAGAAAAACTCAAAATTTCATGGGAAATCATGAAAAAAGTGGGAATAAAGATGGTCTAGCAGTGTTAAAGTTCGGCTGCTCTAAAAAAGCAGAAATTCTTTCTTTTTTTAATGATTTATTTATTTTTACATTGTGAAACTAAACATAAACCTCCCTCCCCCCCAAAAAGAAAGACCTCAAAAGAAATAAAATGAGAGGGAAAAAAGTGAACTTCAGACTGTGTTTAGATATTATCAGTTCTGTCTCTGGGATGGGTTGCATTCTTTATCATAAGTCCATCAGAGAAGTTGCTTCAATGTTTTTTTCCCACGGTTGAAAAGCAGTAATTTTTAAAAACAATTGGGTACTGTTTTAAAAGTACAAAAATCAATCAGTGGCACAGGTACACAACATATAAAAACAACCATAAACATAAACACCCCAGCTACTGGGGCAAGAACTTACTGTATGAAATTATGGAGAAATTAAACAGTAGTATAAAAGAAATTAGATTTTGACCAACACTTCAGGGTGGCTAGGTGGCACAGTGGATAGAGCACTGACCCTGGAGTCAGGAGTACCTGAATTCAAATCTAGCCTCATACACTAATTACCTAGCTGTGTGGTCTTGGGCAAGCCACTTAACCCTATTTGCTTTGCAAAAAAACCTAAAAAAAAAAAATACTTGACCAACACTTCACATATTTTATATACCAAAGTGAGTTCCAAAAAAAGTACTTGACCTAAAAGTAAAAATAAAACAAATTAGAGAAAAATGAAAAAAATACTTATCATAGAATAGAAGTTTATGAACAAAGAATAGAGATCACAGAAAATGAAATGGATAATTTTGATTACATGAAATTTAAAAAGTTTTGCACAAACAAATCCAAAAAAAAATAATTATTAAATGGGAAATTATTCATTGGGGAAAATTTTTTTAGCAACTGTCTCTGATAAAACTTCTATTTCCAAGATCTATGAAGAAATTATTCAGATTTATGAGTCACTCCCCAATTGATAAATGAAGTAAGGATATAAATTGGACAGTTCTTAAGAAAAGAAACTCAGACTAATCATAGACCAGTAAAAAAATACTACAAATAATTAAAAACTAGAGAACTGTGAACTAAGGCACTTCTGAAATTGCATCTTACACCCAACATATTATAGAAGATGACAAAGAAAGAAAATGGTAAATGGAGAGATTATGAAAAAATAGTCACATTGATGCAGTATTGTTGAACCTGTTAATGGGTATGACCATTCTACAATTTTTTATTCATCTCAGAAAGACTTTGAGAATGCCCTTGTATCACTTCTGACCACCATGTGTCTTTCTGCTGTGAATTCTCCATAAGATAAGTTTTTAGGCAAGTTTTGGCATTCAAACAATGTGGCCAGCCCATTGGAATTGTGCTATCTGTAGTAGAGTTTGAATGCTGGGCAGTTCAGCTCTAGACAGGACCAGAAATGGGGAGATAAAAATTTAATAGGTATAGTAAGGTACTCAATTATCTGGGTCTAATTATTATAATTCAGTGATACTATTCCCCAAATTTAATAATTATTTGAAATCCCAAGTAAAATTCTATTTCTTCATGTTCATGCTCATGTAGCTGTTCCTAGGTGGAATGATAACACTAACATTTTATATAGGGGTTCAGGGTTTGTGAAGCACTTTGTACGATTTGGTTCATTTCATCCTCACAAGAACCTGTGAAGTAGATACTAAAGGTAGGCTTGGCCCTGTTTTATCCATGAGGAAACACTCAGACAAGTTAAGGGACTTGCCCTTGGTAACAACAACTAGCAAGGATCTGGGGCTTGCAAGAATTTGACCTGAGAGGTTCTCCTCACTCCAAGAACAGAGCTCTCCCTACCATTCCACACCATCCCTACCAATGGGTATTAAGTTCACCAGAAAGTTCTAAGAACCCCCGCTGATCAGATGCCTCTTTTCTGTCTTACAGAAAGCCAAGGGGGGAGGGCAAAAAATGCCGGAAGGTTTATGGCATGGAGAATCGAGACATGTGGTGCACTGCCTGCCGATGGAAGAAGGCCTGCCAAAGGTTCATTGACTGAAGAGTGGAAGCCTCAAAGGTGCGGGGTGTGGATACCCAAGAGCCTGCCTACAGCTGCCCTTGACGCTCTTTTTCTGCCCTCTCCTTCCACTCCTGGTTTTGAAAAGAGCTTTTCTCATTAACCACAAAATGCACTTGTAGCCAAGGTGAAGCCCTTCAAGAAACCTGGGTGTGGAAGAACAGCAAAAAAAAAATTTTTAAGTAACTAGTATCACCAACCAGTATCCAATCTAGAGCAGCTATAACTTTTTTAAAATTAAAAAAAGTTAACCTTTTGCTCTGTGACTTTCTCACCACCCCAACCCCAGTAGATCTTAAAATTGTACTGTGAACTTCCGTAGCAGTTAAAACAACAAATCCTTCTTTCCCTAGAATGGAGGTATCTTTTGCTATGTTTTCTGACTGACATACCTTCCAAGATTTTTTTTCTGACACTTTAAGAAACAACCCACCACATAAACTACCGTTTATTCAACAGCATTTGTACAAAGAATGGACTCTACTCTGTAATTCCCAATCTGAACAGTCTTGCTTCTCTTTCCCATTTGACTCCTAGGAGCCAAATGTGCTATAGGGACAAACAGCACTCATGATTTCTTTTCCATTTGGGTTTAAGAAAAAATAAAAAAGGCCACACACCAGAAGCCCTGTGGGAGCTATTAACCTGTAAACCCCCTGGGACTTTTAAGAACACAAAAAGATAACAAACGATGGAAATCACCAGCAAATTCAGCCATGAGCTGAGATCAGGAAATCCAATTGTCATCATTGGGAAACATCTGGGAGCCTCTCTTGATTTCCCAAGAAGCTTTTTCTAATTGCTTGGCTTTCTATGATGTAGTGGCCATGCCATGAGAAGCAACATCCTGCTTCTCTCCATGTTGTTACAAATCCATCAAGAACTGGTCCATGTAGCCATCTGGATAACCCTTAATCTTTTTTTCAGGGATGTGATCCAAACCAGCAGCTCAGCTCTGTTTACTATTATTGCTTGTTTGTGAGACTGTTGCCAGCTTAATGGGTCACTAGTCCTTTCCACAAAAAAAAGAAAAAGAAAATTCTACAATTGTTTTCAGCAAAGGTATAAAAATCAGAAATGTCCATACACCTAAACCCTGTGGGGTTGCTTTCAATGCAGGCAGAGCACAGCCTACATAGTCTCATCCATTCTAAAAAGTCATTTTGAGGTTATAAAACCAATTCCTATTTTGAGTGCACTTTTATAGATTTTTATGCTTTTGCATGTCTGGTATATGGGTTAATGAATACTATAGGTCTTTGTAGGGGTTAATGCAAGATGCAGACTTTTATTTTCATCATTTGAAAAATTTGGGGCTATTTATTGATAATTATCTGAGTGGAGAAAATACAATAAACAAAAGGAAAATGCCATGTTGGATGAATAAAAGATGTAATTATAGGAATATCTCTGTTTAGTAGGATCAAGGTTTAAAATAGTTGGGATGTACAGGATCTAAGACCTTAGCTTTAAAAAAAATTCATTTGGGAACTAGACCCAGCCCTACAGTAAGTTAATTTTCCATCCAGTCTAAAACCTATTGCCCTACTAAACAGTTACTCTCTCCTACCCCTGTGCAAAGAAGAATAGCACCTTAGATGGTGCTCAAAAATTAGCAAGGGTCATGGGAATTTTAAGTAAAATTACACAAATGAAGGGTGTAACTATGTTTAGAAATTGCACTCACATACAAATTTCTAAACTGAAATCTTATTATGCCTGATTTCCTTTTTTATATTAAAAAATAACAAAAGGAAGTACAGGTAGGTTGCAGTGTGCAATATTTTGGCCCCCATTATTTATGCTTACTTTTCGGTAAATTTTTGTTTCAGACCCCTCAGAGAGAAACATGGTCCTTTGTTTCTTAATGGGTTAATGATCCACCTGGTTTAATCATTTTTTTCTTTAGTCAGTTCTGCTCTTACTTCTTTAAAAATCCCTTATCTTCAGATATCAGAAAATAGCATTTGTACAACTTTAGCACCATAACTCTTGAGGGGAAAAGTACTTTCTAAACCTTGCTATATTGCATGATGTTCCCTGGGTCAGCCATGGCCCAGTTCCCTAGATCAGTCTTTGAAAAATTCCATCATCATCTCACACATTTATTTGCCCCTGGTTTCACCACCTCCTCAAAAAATAAGTCTCTTCCCTCTCATGTCATTGTACCTACCCTACTACTGTCTTATAACCAAAATGACACTATTCACCTACTCGGTAGGACAGTTTTGTATCTGTTCTGGTTTCTCTTATGACAAGTAATATGATCGGTGATCAGAATGAAGACCTCTGTGACTATAAAATAGAATTTTGTCTACTCTGTAAAACTCCTTGACCTATTTATAGATAGAATTTATTCTTTGGTTTTGTTTATTGGATTTCTTAGGTGATAATGAAGAACTGAATTCTCCGCATTCCATGAGATCTCAGTGTAGGGGAGAACTCTGCATGGGATCAGTTTTTCTGGTCATCATGTTCAACCCCAAGCCCACTCCATGTTCAACTCAACTCCATTGCCTTACCCCTACCCCCAAGGAGATAGTCTCCTGTGGTATAATATTCTCTAGAAGTACTTAAGATCACCTTCCCTCCCCAATTTCAACCATCATCTGCTTTGCAGAACCAGAACAGCTGTAATGAAAGGCATAGGCAGTCCTAGAGCACCTACACAAACTTGGGTTTAAAACAAGTGTTCTAACCTTTTTTGGGTTGGAGACTCTTTTGGCAGAAGTATGGGGACCCCTTCTCAGAATGGTGTTCTAAAAAGATATGGTTATAAAGAAAATGAATTATACTGAAAGACAATTATCAGAAGACCTCAAGTTAAGAACCCCTGGGTTTAAAGCCATCATCATTCATGCTAGATCACCATATATGCCAGGTGTGAGCCATGAAAAAGTCGAGAGATGTTCATCTTAACTCTTTTCCAGACAGCAAGTTTTTACTGGGCACCAGACTGTGTTCCAAGGCCAGGATACACAGTCTGCACTGGTATACTGAACAACCTAGGTCCCCTATATTGGCATGTAACTGGGAGATGTGATGGTTTCCCTGGTTGACCTAAGAGAAAGGGAATTGTGACTTCTTAAAAATAAACCCAGGAAAGGTTGTTCTTGTTGTTTTAAATCCCAAAAAAACAGCTCTTAATCTCCAAAAAGCAAATTCTTTTATCTGATTTAAAGTAGGGTAATTTGGTTATAATTATTTATCTCAAGTGCCAAATTAAACTACACATTCATTTTATAATATTATACATCAACTTATATATAAGTTGTATATCAACTTACTTCTTCATTTGCTGGTTGGAGGAAAAAGAAGGAAAGTTAGAAGTTGACTTCATTCTCAAGGCTCCGACTACCCTCTTGCTTCTTACATGCAATGCACTGGAGCTCTTCCCACACAAAAGGAATGGAAAGAATACAAATTAAGGTCCAAAATCTTTGTGATGGTCACTTTATGATTTTTTACAAAGTTTCCTGTGTTCTCTAGAGAGGGTATTTCTTCACAGTCAACATTGTATTCCCCAAATATCTAAATAGAAAATGGTTCCCTCCATGTACTGTGATCAGCATTATTTATCTTAATAATTCTTATAAAATGCTTTTGCCAAAGCCCCTCAGTGCTTTCCAGTAGAGCTGTACCAAACTTCCTTGAAAAGGATTACATCAAAAGGAGAGAAGAAATTCCCATTGGGGGAACCAGGTGGGAGGTGGGAGAAGGACTCCTGGCAGCACAGGCAGAAGTTCATCTCCCTGGCTCAGATTTGAGTGGTGCTATAACCAAAAATGAATTTAGGGGCTCACCCTCCCACCCCAAATCATGACACCATCATGGTTCTCTGAAAAGAAAACTGACTGCAGGCTCATCAAAGGAAAAGGGAAAGACCTTGAAGAAGAAAAGCTTCCATTACCTGGGTGGAAATGTCACCTCTCTAACTATTGCAAAACCCAACATGGGTGCTGCCACCCCATCATCCCAGACATGTTGGCCACTTTCTCTTCTCTTGCTGGGAGCACCCGGGGCAGTCACAAACAATGAATTCACTCACCGAGCATACTTTGTGCTCTGCAGCATAATTTTGTCCATAAACTGTGACCTGGGAGGCACAGAGGGAGATAAATGCTGTGCTGAGGTGCACTTTTATTACAGAATTGCCTTTCTGGTCATAACTGGTATCTGCAAATGAAACTTTTCAGCTAAGTGATGCAGTTGTTCTAGGCCTTTGTCTTTCCATGAAATTTTTGCAAAAGGATTCATTTGCATGGTATAAATGAGTTCTGAAAATAAAGTCTAACCTATGAACTTTGAAGTTGATAATTAAATAGAAGTAGACTGTCTTTTACTTCACTCTAAGCTACACTGGAAAGCAACTCTCAGTTCTAAATTCAGAGTCAATGCTGCAAAAGCTTTTAATTTTTTTTTTCCCTCTCAAGGCTTCTATAGAAAGGGAAAAATGCAGCATTCATCTAGCCTGAGAAGTGACTAAAATTGTATATAATAGCTCTCTTTTAGACAAGTGCTTTACCATTTACAAAGCACTTTACACACAGTCTCATTTAATCCTGTGAGGGCAGTAGGGCAAGTGTTATTCACCCTCTCCTCTCTTTTAAATAAAGTAGAATACCTTGATAATAGTTGCAAAATAATGTAAATAATACTCATTTCCTCAGGGAAAATTAAAGGGCAGAACATTTGTAAATTAGGTCTGGTGGACTCCTAACAGGAGTAAGAGTTTTAATATGTATTTTTAGTGTTTTTTCTAGTCAAAGCTATGTAGCAAAAATGAAGATGATGTCCGAATTTGGAGAAAAACACACTAATGGAGGCCACTGTCTTAGGTAGCATGCAGCGCCTCCCCTGCCGTGCGTGTCTCCCTTAAGGAATAGGTTTATATTTATAGCTGATCTGAAGTTCTAAGATTGGAATTTGAATCCCAAACAGACATTTCTGCAGCCCTGCAGGTGTTTGTTGACTTTGTATAAAGATTTTCTGAATGTACTTGTAAACATGAAGTTTTGTCATCTCTTTCTACAATCCCTCAGTTAAATAGCTATATCATCTAAATGGAAGTCTGTACACGGAAGCAGTTTAAATGTGTTTTGCACTCCATAGCATGTTGTGGTGCAAACTTAGAAGTACCTCCATGGATAAGGTTCTGCTTTCTTCCAGATACTGTCAAATTTAGATCTATCTTTCTTCCTGTCTTCTGTAGCACTGACCCAAGTAGAAGCCGGGTAAAATTCATGAATATAAATGAGAGCCAAAGGATTCATGAATACCAATGTGACTGTGGAGCATATTATCTCGTGCTCTGAGCACACAAGTCTACTAGAAATTCATCTCCATAAGAAAACAACTACCAGAACTGCACATAACAAACTCTCCACCTTCCTCAAGCCTACAGCAATTTCTCCTTATTAGAACTTCTTGATAGACTCCTTTTGCATCTCAGTTTGCTAGTTCAGAAAGCCTGCAAGTAGCATTAAAACTTTTAGATGCCAGTATTAATACTGAATGACTTTCACCCTGCTAGCTTATGGAAATAAAAGTTACTTTAGACTAATGGGTTTTCCTTATGTAGATTTCAGTCCTACTTTCTAAGTCCCAGGAAGCAGAAATACATGATTTCCCAGGCTTCTATTTGACATAGGAATGGTAATCAAAGGAAGGATTACTCTTCTGATCATTTTTTGTATATAGTTAGTTTTTTGTTTTTCATTTTTGTTTTGCAAGACAATCTCATTCTATGTAACTTTATGTTGTCACATCAGTGTGTAAATTTGCATATCACTAAAATTAACTTAATTTTTTTCAACCCTGTTTCAAAACCTCTGCTCTTCTAAGAAGCAAGAGACTGTGTTAATAAGCTCTGGTGCTTAACCTCTCAAGAGTTCTAGAAATATTTTGAAGATGCCCTGGGCTTTATCAGCAAAGCCTGAATCATCATTGGTCAGAGGAGATGTTATTCATCTCCATGAAGCACATCTAGGTCAGTGTTTTTATTAGGCAAGAAGGAGGAGGAGCAGCCTTTAATGCTAATGATGCAACTCACTCCCTAAACAAAGGGCTTCACCATTTGGACAGTGACTAGTCACTCACTGGGTCTCTTATCTCACTGCAGTAAGAGCAGGAATCAACCAAACCGAAGAAATACAACTAAGAGAATCCCCATGTTTATAGCTCTTCCTTTCCATTACCATTACCAGGACCTAAAATTAAGTACCATCCTAAAAGAAACATTCCCTCTGCCATTTTAAACTAACAACTTTGAAAGAAGCACTTTTTTAAAAAAAATGGGGTATGTATTTACTTGTTTAAGATGCTTAATATGAAGTTTCTAGTTTCCAGGCCTAAAGATGAACTTACACTATGGGAATTGTGAAATTGTATGTAAGATGAGAAATCATTCAACATGGGATGAGATGAGATTTTTAAAATCTCTCTATAGGTCCAAAGATAGAATTTTTGGGGAATCATCAAGATTTGGGACTCTTAGATCCCAGAATTAATTATAATCTCTTTAGTGAGGTCTCTAACAAACCAATGACATGAGAAATATACTCATATGGGATTACAAGTTATAAGAAAGTGACCATATTCTTGAGTCAAGTATATTAATCAAAACAAAATTTTTAATTAAAAATGAGGTTGTTATACTAAAGATTTTAATTCTTTCCTAAATATTTTTGACTTTAAACAATATTATGATAACTATATACTTTGATCAGTTCCATTCCCAGATGCTTCAGATGTATGTCACCTGGTTTTCAGGAGGAAAAAAATAACCTAATCTTAAGTTTGTGGGGCAGTTTATATGGTGCAGTAGATAGTATTCCATACCTGAAGTCAGGAAGACTCATTTTTAATTTAAAATCTGATCCCAACATTTACTAGCTATGTGACCCTAAACAAGTCATCTAACCCAGTTTGCTTCAGTTTCTTCATCTGTAATGTGAGTTGGAGAATGAAATGGTAAACCATTTTTGCCAAGAAAACCCCAAATGGGGTCACAAAGAGTTGGTCATGACTAAAATGACTGAACCATCTTAAAGTACAAACCAGATTGAAGAGAGTAAATACTTGTTAAACGGTCTACATCCTTCAAGGTAACCAGGAAGATAGATGACCATTTGGTCTCAAACAGGCCTTAAAACCTAAAAATTTGAGGGATACTGCTAGAATCTAAGATCACAGATTTAGATCATAGAGCTGAAATTGACATAATTGATTTAGGAAACTGAGGCCCAGACATGAAGTGATTTGCTCAGGGTCACATTAGGTAGTCAATGACAGAGCCAGGATTCAAACCCTATGACTCCAGTGCTCTTTCTACCTTCCAAACTGAGTCCTGGAAAGCTATACACACACACACACACACACAGACACACACACACACACACAAAAACACACACACACACACACATATATATATATATATATATATATATATATATATATATATATATATATATATATATATATATATATATATATATATATACATAGATCTTGGTGATACACAGGTCAAGTTCCCAATTAATTTTTATTACTATTTTTAAACCAAAAATATTTGTTTCACCTAAAGATAGATTGAGCCTTATTGAAGGTATATACAGTATATTCCACAGTCAGAGTCAGCATTGTATCATGTCTCCCTTGGTCTCTCAGTCTTCTGAATTAGAATTGTATGGAGAGGCTGAAAACCTTAGCTATTTAGTGAAGAGAGAAGTCAGTGAGGTCATATCTCAACAAATTATTTTTTAATGAAGATAAATTCAGAAATGTGATCTCCTTGGACTTCTGTCTAAACAAAAGTCATCAGAGCATGATCAAAGTTAGCTCTCCTGTTGGATATAGAGAAAGTAGCACTGGAAAAAACTGCAATTATAAGCTTTCTTAATGATATAACTACCGAGACCACTGTGATGAGAAAGGGGAGGGGGGAGCCCAGGAGAGCTGTTGCACCTTTAGAGCAAGCAGCAAGGGAATCCTCTGCAATTAATGTAAGATAACATAGTTTGCTTTTGAATGCCAAAGTTCATTTTGCCATCCTCTCAGCACTTTCTCCATGATCCTTTCATCTCCCCACCCTACAAGTTTTCACTACGAAATCACTATTCTTACTTGACCAAGCAAAATTCTTGTCATCCTACTGTAAAACTATTAAATTTGTGTATATTCTGGAGCTTCCCCTGAATGTCAAAAGGAGGCTATGTGAAAAAAATACATGTGTGTGTATATTATATACATATATGTATATATATATGTATATACATACTCTGAGGGCAGTAGGGAATTAGTCATGGCTATATCTTAGAAGAGATTAGCTAAAATGTTATTCATTCATTTGGATAGGTAACCTAAATAATTATTAAACCCTATATTAAAATTAAGAACTATTGGTTTTGAAAGACAATATGACTTTGAAATTACTAAGTTTTGTTTTAAAGTAGTCCCTGAAGTTTAAATTGAGAAAAATTAAAACCTGCTCTTTGTGAGAGTCAATTCTGGGGCAGATATACTGGATTGGGATCTATTCTGATCAGGGTAACCTTTCCCAGGAACATTCATCACCCCAAAGCCAACCCAGATCCTGAGATGAGCCAGGGGATCAGCCTCAGAATTAACTCAGATTACAAGAAAAAGGAAACATCTCAGAACTGAGAATGATATAAAAATTAGTTATATAGAGCAGGGGTGTGACAGAGTAAAGTCGAACCAGCTCATGAAAGCTGATTTTTAAAATTTTCAATGTGAGGTTGGCAAACATCAAGTCAAGGCCTGATTTATTGTTTTGTTGGTCTTCTAGACTTAAGAAAGTGATGCATAAATTGTTACTAATGAAGATTAAACTCAAAAGTATGTCACATATACATTTTTAGAGTCACTTGTTAAGCATTTGACAACCCACCCCCATCATAGGGTCACTGTAGAATGGAGAAGGTGCCTGGGGTTTACTTGTCGTCTGGACTCAAACCCCAGGGCAAGCCTCAGTAGAGGGTGATTTAGGTTGGGAAGCTAAGGTTTAACGGACATCCTGTTTAGAGAACTTTCCAGTGCTACTTCAAAAGGAGCATGTAGTCCACTTCTTGGTATGAGAGTTGTCAGATACCTGTATTTTATACACTAGAATTAATCTTCTCAATTTCCAACACATCCCTAACTGAAGTATTTTCTTTACCACTGTCAAAAACAGCTCTGAATAACAAGAATTTTATTCTTTGGGGTGGCTAGGTGGCACAGTGAATAGAGCACCAGCCTTGGAGTCAGGAGTACCTGGGTTCAAATCCAACCTCAGAAACTTAATAGTTACCTAGCCGTGTGGCCTTGGGCAAACCACTTAACCCCATTGCCTTGAAAAATCTTTAAAAAAAAATTTTACTCTTCAAACAGGTCTATGACAAACTAAAATAGAACATGAAAATAAAATATTCTACCTAATTTGTCTGTACTCTTTATATATACTGAAATGTTAGACACCAAATAAGTCCCAAATTGCCAAATAAAAGTTTTTCCTAATCTGAAAAAGTGGGGTTTCTTTACTTCCAGAAGGTTCATTTTTTATGTACCATAGAAGTAAATCAGTCCAAAAGTTAAAAACTAACTGAAATTTTAAAGTGGTGGGGGAAGCAAATAAAAAATATATATAATATTAAGTAAAAAGTTGGATGTTCCCTTTATTGGAATTATCCAAATTCTGGTGTAGTTTTTTAAAAACCACGACAATTCGAACCATAGAAAATAGCTTAAGGAAAATGATAAATGTAATGATTTTACTTCATCCTTCTATTACATTGTCTGTCTTGACCCTTGGCACTCTCTTATGAGGTTTTATCAAAGATATACCACAGGCTTCTGGAGACCTTACATCCCTGCTCCTTACTTTCAAGGAGGTTAATGTAGTACTATCATGGCTCCCATTATGGGAAATTCACAGTTTACTAATTCATATTAATCTAATAACATTCATAAATTCATTGTCCCAAAATTTTCTTCTATAGTAAATAGAATGTTTTAGATATTAGCTTGCTGATGCAATATGTACAGTATCAAAAGGAAAACTGCTTGGTGTTACACCTCCTTGGGGTTGTATCTTTCATGTATACACTAAAATAGAAGCCCATTTTGCAGTCATTGCCAACAACTTTTTGGCTGTGTTGATATTATAAAATTACCTGGACCAAATGCATGGAGAAGTGTATTAATATACATCTGAAGAGTGAATCTTTTTTAATTGATTTGGCACAAACACTATAGCTCTGAAAACCTGAAATTTGCACGCGTGCACGCACACACACACACATACACATACACATACATGTGAAGCTGCAGACTTTTGAAAAAAGTTGATTACATTCTACAGCTCTTTTTAAAGTTCTATCAGGTTTAGCACCATAAACAGTTATTAAGTATGTTTCCAAAGAGTGGCCCCTTTATTAATGCTATCAAAAAATGCTGCATGCAATTCTTAAGTCTAAATATTGCATTGGATTCCCAACAGCCAGTCTATTTTATTCAGAAAATTAATGAATAGATTTAGCAGCTCAGGGAAGAGGTGAAAAGGTTTATGCATTAAGAGAATATCTTCCTTTCTTTTGTTCTGATTTCTGAGAGCTAATTCTTACCTTTCATTTCTGTTGTCTTTTCTCTTAACTGATTATTTTTTAAAGGCAGAACCATCACCACCTTAGAAGTGGTGGCTGAGCTAAAGAAAGAAAAGAATCATCCATGATCTAGATTTTGGCCTTAGTTTCTCTGCTTCCTAGCTAATAGGAAATAAAGAGTTTGAAAGGGGTATGTTTTTTAAGCAACCACTTGATTATCTTCTCTCCTTTGAGTGGCTCAGTCTAATGAACTGAACAGCCTAGCTTACAATGAAATGTTGATGTTTAAGTTATTTATCAAAAGAAACAAACTATGCTACCATGTTTGCACAGGACAGCAGCAACCAATAAGTAACTTGCTGCTGCTACTAAGCAGCTGATTTATACTTCTGGTTCAAGGGAAGGTCCATTGGGGAGGTAAATTGTCATTATGGCAGGTAAGGCAGGTCCCATACCTGATCACTAACTTCCTTCATGGAGGAATTTCTACCTGTCTGAACAGCTTAAGTGATCAGAGAACAGCTCAATGAAAGCACAATCTGCTGTGTTCACCACAAAAAATGTCTGAGTTCTGATAGCTGGCAAAAGCAAGATAATCCGTTGAAATTTAATAATAATTGGATTAGTTGCCAACTCCTACCATTATCATGGGTGTAGGGAAAAATTAAATGCAACTATCAGAGACAGGGTCTTTTATTCCAGAACAATGATCTTATGGAGACCTACACTTAAGAGAATAATTTCATATTTAATCTCCATACACTTCAGGGCATAGTCAACCCTCCAATACACAGGAAAATGGACTAACTTTGATTGTTAGGATAAGCAATGTCTTCTCCAGTATAATCACTTTAGTGTAATCATCATGAAAGGAGAAGGCAGCAGCTATAACCTCAAAATGTTCTTAAACACCTCTACAAGCCTGCAAAAACTTTCTCCTCCTTTGGAAATCAAAATATGAGGTGTTCTGGCTATGCCTACTACAGATTATAACATTGTGTAGAGAGTAGAAATTGCCCCCAGCCCCCTTATTTTGCTGCTGCCTAAATTCATGTTACAAAACATCCCAAAATATCAGCATTATCTAATGAGAGGAATTCATGATGAAAACTACCATTTTGTGATGGTATCTTAAAACATTCTTTAGCTTCTTGAACATTGATGGTTCTGACTTTTACCAGTGTCTGGATAAGAAAAAGAACTTGTTTGTATATTCACTGAATATTTTTGGAAACCCCCTTCAACCATTGTTGGAGAGCTTTAGAAGAGATTTAGCAACATAATATGAATTTTAGGGACTAGGGCAATTAAATCTTAAGAGCTCAATACCCTGAAAATATTCCTGTTTTATGGCTTCAATCACATAGGGATTGGGATTATATGTTAGATATTCAAAGTATACTATTCATTACTAAATGTTTCCTTGCAACAGAAATTTCTTGGTATGCCCTAACTTTCCTATTTTTCTACACTAAATGATTAGTAAATATTCTGCCATTGAGACATATTCTATATTGAGTAACCAGGTCCTGATACAGTTTCCAGCATGCTAACTATATCAGTTACCCAATAGACTTTTTAAAAGAGCTCAGGATAAGAAGAAATTTGCTAGGTCCCAAAGGGTTCATGAGCACTATCAAATGCAACTACTGAGAAGGAATCAGTAGCATTTTTCAGATGGGGGTTGGATGGGAGGGCATGATGACTATGACAAATCTCACCTACACCCTACCCATACCAAGGTTTTTAAAAAACCTCTGCTCCTGAAAAACCAAGCCATCTTTTAGCTAATTTCAAACACCAAATCCAAAACCTACAGTGTAACAAAATTATTATTTGTTTTAAGTATGAGATAGAATGGGATACATAATAGATAGAAAAGCTAGCCAAGAAAAATCTAGATTTAGGGGTGATATCTATGTGATGGAGAACAAAAAGACAAAAGAATAAAGGAAAAGTAGCTAATCTCCCTATTATCATTAAAGTGACACTTTCTGTTAATTAGGCACTGATTTTGAAGTTCAATAGTTAGATCTTTGGAAATATGATGTGATGGGGAAACTGATGGTGAAGAACTTGCTTACAAAAGTCTTTAATATAGTGAATGAATGTAAAGAGTTCCAAGCTATGCATTTTCATACTTTTCATCAAGCAACATGTATTTTATATGGAGTCCAAGTAAGCTTTTTTTCATAGATGTTTATCATTATTGCAAATGGTACATAAAAACCTTAACTGCATGTCCTCACTGGGAAGGTTAGACACCCATCTATCTAGTTTTTTGAGCTGATGTGTTTTTTAAAGTCACAGTGCATTTAACTTCAAACTATTGCTTTTGTGTAATATACAAGTCCAGCCATTTTAGTGGGAAAAAAGACAAGTGTTTTTTTCTATTTTACCTTGGAGCAAAATGCTGACTGTATTAAGTATATTCTTTCTTCAACAAGTGTGATAACTCGGGACTCCAAACTGTATACAGTTTGTAGGTACTTGCATAGGATAGCTGCAATATAAATGCAATAGATGTGTTTTTTTTTCCTTGTGGTGTTTTTTGTTGTTGTTGTTGTTGTTTTTAAGTCCTGGATGGGAGGGCAGGAATCTGCTCTAAAAGGTATAACATGAAAATATTTTCCTTCATTAAAAGGAAATCACTGATGGTTTTTTTAAAAAAAAAATTACCAAGGAGACATTTTCCTTTGTTTTCAGAATTCTATATACATCATGTGCCCTTTTCCTCATCCAACTTGGATATTTCTAGTCTTCTAACATTTCCCCATTTGCTCCTTTATCAGGACTTGTCTGTGTTGCTTAGTGTTGAAAAATACTCTTCTTCATTTGCCCATTAATAGGACACTCAGACTGTTTGATCCCCTTGCAATCCTGACCCTGCTTTATGTCTAGAAAGACAGTTTCTCAACCATCTGTGACTGCTGTTTCATTTCACAATTCACTTTTTAAAAATATGAGAAAAAGAGCTTCCAAACCTGATACTTTGGGTTATACTGGATATATTTGTTATATATTTAGAAGGTCTGGGGGGCATGGGTATCTTTTTATATGATTTTTAGCCAAATTCCAGTGTTCTGATGATTACTTTTCTGGATATCTAATTGTAAATATAGCCTGTAAAGATTCAGGTTAAGAAACTTTAAAATGACTGTTCATTGGCTCTGTGCTAGCTTTTGGCATATTGTACATAGATTAGATTTAAAAGCTTAAATGTTGGTGTTTTTTTCTAAATACTCTAAAAAACTATTTTGAATGTTTTGGGGGGTTCTTTGTTTTCGTTGCTTTTCATTGTTTTGTACTTTGTGTGTTGGTAAAAATAAATACATGTTTCCTAAAGATTTGACACCAGGAGAGAAAAACAACATCAACAACAACAACAACAAACTGGTGCTGTCTGGATTGTGAGAACAATTTTAAATGGAAAGTTTATGATTTAAAACTGTCCGGTTTTAAATTTAAACAACAATTAAGCTGCACTTTTCCCAAGAGACCAGCCACAGTCTACCTGAAATGGGCTTTCAGAGGACCATCAAATGTTTACAATTTCTTTTGCCCATTGAAGTGTAAAATAAAGAAATGACTCCTTCCTCATTGTTGCATATTTGATACATTAGGGACTTGGGAGCATTCAATTTAAGTAGAAAAAACAGTTTGTAAGAAAACCATTTAGTGGGAGTTCTCTAATCTTTGGGATTTCAGATTTTGTGATGCGTGGATGTACCAATAAACATACTGTTGCTTCTCTTGTCTAAACACGTCTCTGGCCTATGTTTATTGTTTATGGTTATGCCAAGAGTGGTTGTCAAATGAATCTGGTCCAGGTCCTGTCCTTTCAGCCAGTCCATTCTGGCAATTACAAGGATGTCTGCAGACCAAGAATCTAAATGCACTTGTATTCATTACCACGAAGTCTAACTTTCCCATAATAAAAAGATTTGTGTATCTGTTTCTAGTTGTCAATTTATTTAAACAAGAATAGATTTAATGCTTCCCAAAGAAGTAATTGGAGGTTTTCATTTTAATATTTCCAGTAGATCTAGGATCATATCAGTGTGGGTAGTCCTTCCATTCATTCAAATGTTGATTCTATCATAGGATCATAGATTTAGAATGAGAAGTCATATGGTCTAGTCCCCATGATCATCTTACAAATGAATAAACTGAGGTTCAGAGAAGTGATTTAACTAGGGTCATAGCTAGTAAGAATATGAGGTGTTCTACAGACTATACCATGCAGCCTCTCAATATCTAAATGGCTTTTGCCTTTGTAATCCTTTTCCATTCTAAATCTGTTAACCTGAGATCCTCTCATAAATCTTCCACAAGGAGTCCAATCAATATTCTAGACCCTTTCTCTATGTCTTGATATCACATAGATAGCAGTATACTTGTAAAGTGGTCTGACTCCTTTGTGGTGTGACTCTTGCAATCATGTCTCTATCTGAAAGATTTATATTACTTTAAACAGTAAAAATCATACAAAGATCTGACTCTCACATACTGGTATACCCTTGCTATACAAACAATAAGAAAAGATCAGATTTTATCTTTATTTATACAAATGCAAATAATAGGCAATCCTTCACAATACTGTCTTAGGAAGTACAATTTAGAATTATACTTAGGGCAGTGAAGGGACATTTGGAGCAAGTAAGCAAGGAAAACCCCAAGTTAGTGAAGAAATATTTTTGAACAGCATTGACCAACAGTACTTGACAACTTGTAATTTTAAAACAAACAGAAATAGATTTTTTTCTATGCTGATGTTACCTAAAGATCCATGTTTATAGTAAACTCTGTTGTCTGGCATTGTTAATTGAACCATTAATTATCATTTCCCACTACATAGAGAACCATATAATATCAGAGTTGAAAGGGACCCTTGAGATCATAGTCTACATCAGAATTGGAACGTCAGTTTTTCCTGTAATATGCCCTGCTAATGATTGCACAATCCTCATCTGAAGAGCTCTGATGTAACTCCCAAAGTATCCAAGCCTACTTTGGAGCACCTCTAATTACCAGTAAGTTCTTCAATACAGTAAATCCATATCTGCCTCCTGATAACCTCCATAAATTACTGGTCCTAGATCTGCCCTTGGGAATAGAGCAGGAAAAAAGCAATCGATCTTCCAGATAGCCCCTTCAAATGCTGGTATTTGTCATGCTGTCAATAGCTATGCCCCCCTCAATTCCATCTCTAGGCTAAATATCCTCACTTTCTTCAAACAATCTTCATGTGACTTTTTAATGACCTTACCATTGTGGTACCCTCTTCTGAGCATGTTCCAGTAAGTTTCTTAAATGTGATGCCTAGAATTTATATGTGCTTTACATTTTAAAAAGCTCTTTTTACATAAACTTTTTCATTTGATATAAAATAGCATATTGGAACTCTGTTTTTGGATATTATACTACTGTCAATGCAGCCTAAGCTTGCATTCTTTGTTATTGTTACCTCACACTGCTGACTCCTATCAAGCTTAGATTCTAAAATACTCAGATTTCATATGAACAATCATTTAGTAAGAGTAGTCAATAATCAACTTAATTTTTTAGGTCTCCTGTGTCTATCTCTCAAATCCTATTAATTATTCAACTTACTTTTTTGAAGCCAAGATCAGTACCTCTTATATTTATCCTTACCAAAGTTCATCATGTTAGGTTTAGCCCATCATTTCTGTCAGAATACTTTCTGAATCCTACTCTCCACTTCAATGTTTTAACTGTCTCTACCAGTCTCATATCATCTTTAAATTCAATAAATGCTATGATGCCTTTATTCCAGTCATTGATTTTAAAATGTTGAATAGATGAGGACTAGGCTACAATTCTATTACATTCTTCTAAACACCCATGGGGGGTGATGTTGAGGAAAATTAATATTGTGCTATATTATTTAATATCCAATATTTCTCTGTAATACAAACTTTCCCGAGTTTTTGCAGACACCACTTCTAAAAGACAGGCAATTTCTGAAGGACTCGATTGAGTAAGGTGATCACTTCCAACATCAGAGGCATCTGCACCTTAACCACTCCTGCAGACCTGTCCCAATTGGGACACTTTCCTCCCATCACTCCAGTCCCCTTCTGTTTTGTAAGAAGAAGCCAACCTAGGGGGCGGGGCAGCTAGGTGGAGCAGTGGATAGAACACCAGCCCTGGAGTCAGGAGTACTGGAGTTCAAATTTGGCTTCAGACACTTAATAATGACCTAGCTGTGTGGCCTTGGGCAAGCCACTAAACCCCATTGCCTTGCAAAAAAACTAAAAAACAAAGAAGCCAACCTGAACTAAGCCTTCCCCAGAGGTCATGTCCCATGTCCTTGCTTTTTCTTCTCCAAAGTTGGGGGTGACTTGGTCTACAAGAGAGAAACCAAGCTGGGGAGATCCTGATTAGGGTGATTTTCTTCTGCTAGCCAAGATTTTTAGGTCTTGGCTCTCATAAAACAACTAGCATTCTTTACATGACAGAGAGATAATCAGTCACATCTGAAGGTCAGCCCACTTTCCCTAGTTTTGGATTAATCCTTTCACCTGAAAATTAGTCCTGCCCCTTCCCCGAAAGATAAAATAAGAGGGAGAAGCTGAGAACTATTAACCCACCCTTCTCATTAAAATGTCCATCAACTGGGATTGCCAGGAGAAGTCCAAATGATGTGCAATCAGACATTCAGAAGGAAAAGACACCTAGGCTTAAAAGACCCTGCCAACCTTCACTCTTTGAAGCAAATGGTGACAAACCAGAGATCCTTTTATTAATAGGTTTGGAGCCCTATTAATAATCTCTGGGGCAGCTAGGTGACATAATGGATAAAGCGCTGGTCCTGGAGTCAGGAGCACCTGAATTCAAATCTGGCCTCAGACATTTGATATTTATTAGCTGTGTGACCTTGGACAAGTCACAACCCTATTGCCTTGCAAAAAAATAAATAAATAAATGAGTATCTCTTGGCCTGGAGGATTATCTCCAAGATTACCTTTTGGTTAAATTTCACTCATGACAATGTTCAGTCAGTTCCAAGTTCAAATAAATATATTATCATCTGTTTTACACATGCCCATCTTGTCCACAAAGATAACATGAAAGATTTTGCTAAATGTCATGCTAAAATTCTACTGAGTTATCTCTATGACATTCCCCTGATCTATCAGCCTAGTATCAAGAAGGTTAGTCTGCCTTTTTGTTCTTAATCAATCCATGTTGACTCAAAATGGATAATGCATGCCTTGGTAAAGACTTGAAAGCCATTCTTTAATTATATTTTTCAGAATTTTGCTAGGAATTGAAGCCAAGCATTTGAAGAATTCACCCCTTTTTGAAAATAAGATATTTGGCTATCTTGAATTCTATCATTCATTTTACCTTCCCCATAATTTTTCAAAGATCATCAACAAATGAGCTATACAGGTACAACCCTGAAAGTTGACTGTGCTTCAACAGGGTCCATCGTGCTAAATAAACCTTAGGATGGCAGTCAGAAAACATTTATTAAATGCTTACTATGTATTGGGCTCTGATGCTTACTATGTATTGGGTTCTGAGATAGGTTGTGAGGAAAAGCAAGAAAGAGTTTTCAAGGAGTTCGGGGATACAATGCACCAAATTCCTAAAAGGACCCAAGAAGATAAGCACAATGAGTAAGAAGTGAAAACTACCAAAACCAGAAAACCATAACAAGGTCTGCGGGTGACTCTGACATAAAGCAAGACTGGCTCTCTGCTTTTAAATAAAGGAAAAAATGTTTGCTACCAAATAACATAAAAGTTTGAGCTTCTCAATCATTTCCAAATTGTGCCACCTATACTTTGTCCATCCTCCTCATCTTCCTTCCACCAGAATATGTATTCTGGAACCCAGGTCAGGTTAATATGTTAGTACTTGCCCTTTTCTCCTCTCTAGGACCTATTTGTGATTTTTTCCCCCTCCATTTTTTTCAACCACATGCAAATTCAGTTTTCAACAATCATCTTTTATAAGGTTTTGAGTTTCACATTTTCCTCCCTCCCTTCCTTCCCCCCCCACCTCTGACAGAAAGCAATCTAATAAAGGTAATTCATATATGACTATGTTACACATATATACATATTAATCATGTTGTGAAAGAAGAATCAAATCTAAATGGGGGAAAAACATAATATATAAGAGAACTTTTAAAAATTAAAGATAGCAAACTTCAGTCTGCATTTAAAGTCCATGGTTCCTTCTCTGACTATGGTGGTATTTTTCATCTCAACAATTGTCTTTGATTATTGTATTGCTGAAATAAACAAGTCTGCCGTAGTTGATCACACAATGTTGCTGTAAGTGTGCATAATGTTCTTCTGGTTCTGGTCACTTCACTCTGCATCAGTTCAGGCAAGTATTTCCAGGCTATTCTGAAGTCCTGACCCTCAATTTCTTTTAGAACAATAATCTTCCATCATATTCATATACCACAATTTGTTCAGTCATTCCGTAATTGATGGACATTCCCTCAATTTCCAGTTCTTTGCCACTACAAAAAGAGCTGCTATGAATATTTTTGTACATGTGGATTTTTTTATCCTTTTGTGTGTTCTCTTTGGATACAGACCCAGTAAGGGTATTGCTGGATCAAAGGGTATGCATAGTTTATTGCCCTTTGACCTAATTCCAAATTGCTCTCCAGAAAGGTTGTATCAATTCACAACAAAAATTCATTAGTGCTCCAGTTTTCTCACATCTCCTCCAATAATGATCATTTGCCTTTTAGTCTTATTGGACAATTTGATAGGTGTGAAGTGGTACTTCAGAGTTGTTTTAATTTGCCTTTCTCTAATCAGTAATGATTTAGAGCATTTTTCATATAATATAGATAGCTTTAATTTCTTCATCTGAAAATCACCTTTTCATACTCTTTGGGGAATGATTTATATTCTTATAAATTTGACTCACTTCTTTATATATTTTGGAAATGAGACCTTTGCCAGAAACACTAACTGTATCTCTGAGGAATCATGTCACACCTCTCAGATTGGCCAATATGACCAGAAATGATAATGATCAATACTAGAGGGAATGTGCAAAATCTGGGACACCAATTAATTGTTGGTGGAACTGTAAACTGATCCAACTATTCTGGAGAGGAATTTGGAATTATGCCCAAAAGGTAATAAAAATGTACATACCCTTTGGTCTATACCCTGAAGAGATCATGAAAAAGAAAAAAAAAACACCACAAGTACAAAAATATTCATAACAGTTCTGTTTGTAGTGACAAAGAACTGGAAATCGAGGGGATGTCCATCAATTGGGGAATGGCTGAACAAATTGTGATATATGTAAGTGATGGAATACTATCATTCTATAAGAAATCAGGAAGGATAGAATTTCAGAAAATCTTGGAAAAACTTGTATGAATTAATGCTGAGTGAGATGAGCAGAATCAGAAGAACATGGGGTGATAATCAACCTTGATAGATGTGCAATGATCAGGGAAAATTTTAGGGGATCCATGATAGAGAATATCATCAATATCCAGAGAAGAAAGACCAAAGATTATTATCTTCAATTTCTAAAAAGTTGTCTTCAGTATTATATAATTTTTCTATCTCTAATATTTTCTTCCTTATGGAAATGATTTTTTTTCTCTCAACACATTCAATTTTGATCTATACATATCATGGAAACAAATATAAGGACTATATATCAGATTGCCTTCTATGGAGGGAAAGGGGAGGGAAGGGAGGAAGGGAGAAAAATTGTAAAATTCAAAATCTTGCAAAAAAATGATTGATAGAAACTACTTTGTATATTATTAGATAACAAATAAAATATTACTTAATTTTTTTTTTAGGTTTTTACAAGGCAAACGGGGTTAAGTGGTTTGCCCAAGGCCAAACAGCTAGGTAATTATTAAGTATCTGAGTACCTGAACTCAGGTACTCCTGACTCTAGGGCCAGTGCTCTATCCACTGCACCACCTAGCCACCCCTAATTTTTTAAAACAAAATAAAATTTTATGTCTCAATGATAAAAAAAAGAAAAATTGTAAAAATTGTTTCCAAACTTACTACTTTTGTGCTACTTTTCCAAACTACTTTTGTACAAAAACTTTTCAATTTAATGTAATCAATATTGTCTATTTTGCATTTTATAATGTTCTCTATCTCTTCTTTGGTCAAAAGTTGTTCCCCTTTCCATAGATCTTTACAGATAGATCATTTCCTTGTTCTCCCAATTGACTTATGGTATCATCTTTTTATGTCTAAATCCTGTACCCATTTCAACTTTACCTTGGTATACGGTGTGAGGTTTTGTCTAGTGTCTGCCAGACTATCTTCCAGTTTTCCCAGAAGTTTTTATCAAAGAATGGGTTTTTATCTCAGAAGCTGGATTTGTCAAACAGTAGATTACTTATGTCATTTACTACTGTTTCTTTTGTACCCAATCTATTCCATTGATCCACCACTCTTATTTCTTAGCCAGTACCAAATAGTTTAGATGATTGATGCTTTATAATATAATTTTGATTTGCTATGGCTAGATCATCTTCCTTTGCATTTTTTATTAATTTCCTTGATATTCTTGGCCTTTTGTTCCTCCATATAGATCTAGTTATTATTTTTTTCTAGTTCAAGAAAGTAGCTTTTCCGGTAGTTTGATTGGTATGGCAAACAAAAATTTCTGAAGAACTTCCAAGTACCAGGTACTGTGTGGTGGGGACTACAAAGAAAGACAAAAACAGACCTGCCCTCAAGAAGCTTGCATGCTAATGGGAGACACAACATGTAAACAATTATGTACATTCAAAATGTGTACAGTATAAATGGGAGATAATCTTAGAGGTAAGGCATTAACTAGAAGGTTTTTGAAAGAAGCCAAAAAAAGAAAAGGGAGAGCATTGCAGACATTGGGAATAGGCAGTGAAAAAGCAGAAAGCCAGTTGTTACAGGGAGCTCACTGGCCACAAAATTATTCTTTTAAGAACTAAGTATTCTTTTAAGAAGGCAGCTAGGAGGCCCAGTGGATAAAGACTAGTCCTTGAGTCGGGAGGACAGGAGTTCAAATCCAGCCTCAGACACTTGATACTTACTAGCTGTGTGACCAAATCATTTAACTCTGATTGTCTTGCATCCTGGGCCATCTCTAGACATCTTGATTTATATCTGGCCACTGGAACCAGATAGCTCTGGAGAAGAAAGTGAGGCTGGTGACTCAACACAGCATCCCCTCACTCAAATCCAACTCATGTGTTTGTCATGGCATCACATCCCTGATGTCATGATCTTTTTCGAGAATGAAGGACAAACATCATCCACATGAGTCTTTTGAGAAGGAAGTTGATAAACACAGATATGGGAATACAAAATAGAAAACCATAAGATTCATGATATTGTTATCACAGCATTTTGTAAAGGAATAGATGTGACCATGACTCCTGAGACTGATGATCTGAAGAAGGAACTAGCCTCCTCTCTTATGATAGAATCCTCTCTCACAGTAGCTGCAGTGGTATCTGTGTTTTTGCCTGTCCCCGTGACTTCCAGTGACCACACCTTCACTCCCATCAGAATTCAGTGCAGTTTTATGAATAACCAGATTCTGGAGGGACTGGGGTTCCAGATTTCTACAACAGCTCTCCCCGGCTGCCATTGCCCAAGAATCTAAGCATCTAAAGATGGGGGCTGTCTTGCTTGTCTTTGAATCTCCTGCCTAACATATATAAATGGTTAATAATTTTTTCATTCATTGAATTAGACAAAAAAAATGGGCTTGCTTTATGATACTCAAGGCCTTTCAGATATATTCAAAATTTAATCCCAAACATCTATGCCCAAGTCTTGCCCTACACCCTCGCCCAAATTCCTTTCAGCTAGAGATCTCCCAGTGTTGCCATCACCTTTGTCTTCCCTTAAATCCAAAGACAAACAATCATACATGTAAGTTCTTTCAATAGCCTAAAACATAGGTTGTTCTGGGTACAGTGATTTGAATTCACTAAAAGAGAGCAAGAACTTCTATATCAGCTCTCTGTCTTATACTGTTTCCCTCTCTGCTGGAACAAGAGACAATGCCCTGTATGGTTTAACCATATTAGTTTCAAAACTCCCAACTAGAACCATGATGTCCTAATTGATGAATGCTTCACATTGTACACTATATCTAGTCATTTGCAGCTATACTTCACCTTATGTTGTAGTCTTCATCTTCTTAACTACCTTGTTACCACATGCATGCCTTCTAGTCTCTAACAACACACACCATACAGATCATTATCTTCTTCTATAGCTCCAGTTACCATCCCTGTAACTTTATTCCTTATATGTGTTTCAGTGTCCCTTGGCAAGGACCATCTTCATCATTGTATTCATATTCATTTTGTGCTCCAAGGTCAAACTTACTGGGTTTGGATTTGAATGGATAACAAATCTACTTTAATATTGCAATCCCCTCTGATGAATGTAATATCTTTTTAAGGTGTTATTTCAGATGCTGTAGATCTTCATTTATTCAATTTAATGTCCACATTCAAACCTGAAGCTTACAATTTCTCCTTTCCTTGATATAAATTAAGAATTTCACCCTTATATGATGTAAATGACATTTTGATATAAATGAATAAAGATTCCAAAAGAGAAACTGCTGAATGTGGTTTTTGGTGGAGTCATATAGCTTCACATCATCCATATTCACCAAAGTTGCAAATAAGATGTTTTGGTTTGACCCTCTCTTTAACTCAGAAGCAATACTTAGTTCTTAAGAGGAATTTTAATAAATTTAAGGATGGTAAGACTAATCATTGGCTTAATCTGTCTCCTGAGAGGTATGTTGTTTCATATCAATTTTTCTTTGACTTTACTGTGATTGTGAAATACATTAAATAAAAAACAGTATTTATATATGGATAACAAATACTCTGGTATTATGCATTATATTATATTAATTATACTATATTAATTACATCATATCATATTATATCATATTATATCAAATTATATGATATTATATGATATTATATTGTTATTATATTATATCATGCCATGCCATGTTATATCATATTATATCATGTCATATCACGACATATTATACCATATCATGTCATGTCGTATCATGTTGTGTCATGTCATAACACATCATGTTGTATCATGTTGTATCATATTTATGCATGTATAAATATGCATGCATGCATACATACACACCAATCTATTTTATACATCTGTAGCATAAAGAATATTCATCCCCTAGCAGCCATGCTGGTGATGTCTCTTAGGACTTAAGTAGGCTTATCCTTAGATGAGAGTACTCCTTGCTTCTGCTTGTGTTCAGCTTAATACTTCTACCAAGGCTTGTCCATCCCTAAGATAATCTTCCAGAACCCATTATAATTTCCACATGTAACTGAGCATCAGAGTAGAGGTTTATTTGTTCTTCTGAATAAACTCATATACAAATGAAAACCATAAGATGCCACAGGATTATAATTCTTAGACCTGGAAGGAATTTTAGTGTCCATCTCTTCTTACAGATGAGGAAATTGAAACTCATTCATGAAGTTACACAAATTTTCAGAATGAGTGAATAGAAGAGTTAATACATGCTCAAACCTAGGACTGATGTTTGAATGGCTTATTAATATCCTTTGATCATTTCATTTAACAAGCTCAACAAACTCAACAAATTCAGTAATTTTTAAATGCTCATTTTATGCACCTATACTATAAATCTATTTTGGTAAAGGAAACATTAGTAATTACAGAGCTACATTGGGTTATACTGGCATACTTAAGGAATCATTCCCTTTCCATCCCTTTCCACTAAAATGAAGGTTCAATCTGAATCCTCAATCAAGATGTGATGGCATAAATGAATGAGAGATGCATCTTTCAATGCATCAAAGATATGCATTCCTTTGCATATAAATATATAGGTTTTATTTAGAAATAAGCTATGTTGAACAGAAGGAAAAATATTTAAGGTTGCACAAAATTCTAGTAGGGACTAGTGAAGGAGCAAGCATTTATTAAGCACCTACTGTGTTCCATGCATTATACTACATGATTTACAAATATTATTTCATATTGCTATATTAAGGCCCAGTTGTCCATGAAACTCATTTATTCTTTTACCACTGTAGTCTAAAATTGGCCTCAAGAGACCACAAATTGATTTCTTTCAGAATGCCAATATTCAGTGACACTGAATATTTACTGTGGAAATTAACCTTCAAGCACAATGTAAGAATTGGGTTAACAGAGTAAGCCAACATCTCTCCTAATTCCTTAGGGATGAGAAAAAGTTGAGAAGGTATGGAGAAAGGAAAGGGAGAAAGAAAGGAGGAGGGAGGGAGGGAGAAAGCAAGGAAAGATGGATAAGGAGAAAGAAAGAGAGATAGAAGCCTTGGGTGATAAACTTGAGTTTACAATTATGGTAGAAATACTGACAGTAGGATGTTATACTCTGATTAGTCATTGAAAAACACAAACTTGTAGAGTAAGCTCTGGCTGTTATTGCCCCAACATCTCTTCTCATGTTATAACAAACTCTTCACCCAAGACAGGGTCAAGTAGACATTAGAATCCAATCACATTTTCCAACTATTTTCATCCCTGACTATGTAAGTACCAACATGCTAGCATTGATACTGTTTATTTTTAATAATAGAAACTTTATTTTTGACTGCAGTGAGACCATAGCTCTGGTATGTTTTGTTTTGGTTCATTTACTTAGACAGCCATCTGGCAAGAT
Source organism: Macrotis lagotis (assembly GCF_037893015.1). Lineage (NCBI taxonomy): Eukaryota > Metazoa > Chordata > Mammalia > Peramelemorphia > Peramelidae > Macrotis > Macrotis lagotis. Next base: position 393,689,780 of record NC_133666.1, read on the forward strand.
AAACCAATAATGTTCAAATGAGATATTCTCAAGTGAAGGAAAATATCTTCTGTTAGAAATACTGAGATTCTGGCAGAGTCAGACTATATTTGTTCTTCAAGTCTCTCTGCAAATTGGCCCCAACCAATTTTTGCCAACTGTCTCTCATAGACAAAACTTTCTTGATCCTGATGCTCCAACTAAATTATGCTTCTCAGTGTTGCCCCAGTCTATGCCTAACCCTAACCTTCTGCATAATGTCTCACATTGTCCCTTTTACCTATAATGTGCTCCTGTTTCTCTGGCTGTCAAAATCTTGTCCATTCTACAAGGCTCAGTTCAAGTTCCACCTCCTCTTTGAAGTCCTCCCTCCAAGGTTAAAAGTCATCATTCCCTTCACTGAACTCTTATAGAATTTTTTACCTGCCCTACCTTACACTAGTAATAGTTGATATTTATATAGTACTTTACATATATGATTTCCCTTGATCTTTTAAAAAGCCCTGGACTTCTGGTGCCAAGATAGCAAAGTAAGGAAGGAACCCCCTGAAGTCTTCCCAAATTCCCCTTCAAACAACTAGAAAACCATCTCAGAATTGACCTAGGAGCAGGAAAACAACTTAACAGCCTGGCAAGAAAGATCTGTCCCATTGAGGTGAGAGGAGAGCAAGATCCAAGAGTGGCAGCAGCAGCTGCCAGTCTCATATCAAGGGGGCTGCAGTAGAGCTCCAAGCTTAGGACTGTTATTGTTTATCCTTTGTTCTGCATGAGGACCATGATATCAGGGAAATAATGCCAGGACATGCAAGTAAATTGGATTTAAACAAGGGAAGGTTATGCAAAGTCACCAGGCTCACTTTCTCCTCCAGAGCCATCTGGGAAATCTTGTGGCAATCCAAGTATGAGGTCCATGCACCTTCAATCCAGAACCCCCTAGGTAAATGAGCATTTTTGCAATCCAACAAGATCCCATCCCAGCAACCCCAAACCCAATCCCAACACAAGCCACCAGAGAGGCACTGATCACTAATGAACCCTGCTCTGGGGTTGAGCAATAGCAAAACCCATCCACCACCACCCCCCCCCAGCAGCAGAGATAACTTGTTTCCATAGCAACCCAACAGCAGGGCCCACCTCTCTGAAAAATCAGCAACAAAATTACTCCTCCTGGGCCAGTCACCAAAAAGACTCTGTTACCATAACAACACAGTAGCAAGGCCCCACAACTGGAGCAGGACTGCTGATAAACCCCACACCCAAGGGAGACCAACAGGAAGGTTCCATCCTCCAGGACAAACCAGAAAGGAAGCAGCTAAGCCCTGAAGTCTAGTGAAAGCCAACAGTTAAGACCCAGAACTCCAACACATGCAGTATTAGACCCAACTTTCACATAAAAACACAAGTCAGAAAAAAATGAACAAAAAACAAAACAAAAAAAGAGCTTAACTATAAAAAGTCATTATGGTAATAGGGAAGATTAAGGCATATATATTTAAAAGAAGATATTAATGTCAAATTAGCTATGTATGAAGCCTCAAAAAAATGTAATTTGGTCTAAGATCCAAAAAGAACTCCTTAGAGGAGCTCAAAAAGGGTTTTTAAAAAAGCAAATTAGAAAAGTTGAAGAAAGATTGAGACAAAAATGAGAGTAGTACAAGAGAGTCATAAAAAAGAGTCAATAATTTGAAAAAGATAAACAAATATTTACTTAGAAAATAATTCCACCAAAAAATAGAATTGACCAAAAAGAAAAGGAAGTACAAAAGCTCACTTAAGGAAATAATAAATATAAGAATTACTGAATTCCCTGAAAGTCATGATAAAAAAAAACCCAAAACTAGGACATCTTACAAGAAATTACCAAAGAAAATTGTCCTGATATATTAGAACCAGAAGACAAAATACAAATCAAAAAAATCTACCTAGCACTGCCTGAAGGAGAACCCAAATGAAAATTCCAGGAACATTATAGCCAAATTCCAGTGCTCACCAATTTTGCAAAGAGAAAGTTTTGTAAGCAGCCAAAAAGAAACCATTCAAATATCATGCAGCTACAATCAGGATCATACCAAATTTGGCAGCTTCCACATAAAAGAACCTGAGGGTTTAGAATATGATTAAAGTGGAAGGCAAAGGACTTAGGATTATATCCAAGAATCATCTATATTACAACCTAAAAAATCATTTCAATATTATAAGAGCAATTAGGAATATTTGAAGACAGAGAGTGTGGATATAAGGTGACTTGGATAGGATGATCCTCCAGAAAAACAAAGGGGTGAAAAAGAAAATGACACTGGAAGAAGGAAAGGGGACATCAAATGGGATAAATTATACCTAAAAAAGACATGGAAGATCCATTATATTAGAGAAGAAGGGTTAAGGGGATAACAGGTTTTTAAACTTACTCTTATCAAAATTGGTTCAAAGAGGGGATAAGATACCCACTCAGTTGGATACAAAAATCTATTTTACACTATAAGAAAGTAAAAAGGCATAATAATAATAAAAGGGGGAGTAGGGACTGATAAAAGGGAGTATATATTGGGGAAGGTGATGATCAGAACATGTGTGAAGAGGGTATAAAAGTGGGAAATAAATAAGCAAAAAATTGCATGGAGGAAAATACAGCTAGTGATAACTATAAATATGAATGGGATGAACGTATAAAATGAAAGCGGGTAGCAGAATGGATTAAAAAAACAGAATCCTACAATATGTTGTTTACAAGAAACACATTTGAAGTAGAGAGATACACACAAAGTAAAAATTAGGGGCTATTCCAGAATCTATTATCCTTCAGCTGAAGCAAAGAAAAAGGAGTAGCAATCATCATCTAAGACAAAAGCAAAAATAAATCCAATTAAAAGTCAGAAAGACAGAAACTATATCTTGATGAAAGATATCATAGTCAATATAGTAACAAAACTAAACATATACACCAAATGATATAGCATCTAAATTTTTTAAGAAGAATGAATTACAGGAGGAAATAGATAATAAAACTATACCAATGGGGGAACCTCAGCTTTTCCCCCTTCAGAACTAAATAGATCTAGCCACAGAATAAACAAGGAAGAAGTTAAATAGACAAATAAAATTCTGGTAAAGTTAGATATAACAGTATCTGTTTCTGGAGAAAATTGAATGAGAATATACCTTTTCTCAAAAGTACATAGTGTCTATACAAAAATTGACCAGCTATCAGGACATAAAATCTTCACAATCAAATGCAAAAAAGAAGAAATAGTAAACACATCTTTTTCAAATCCTATTGAAAAATCATTACATTCAATAAAAGACAATGGAAAGAGAGAGTAAAAATTAATTAGAAATAAAAGAATCTACTCTTAAAAAACAAATGAATTAAAGAATAAATCAAAGAAACTATCAATAATTTCATTAAATGACAACAATGAGGCAACAAACCAAAATTTATGGTATGTAGCCAAAGTGGTACTTAGAGGGAAAATTCATATCTCTAACTGCTTACATCAACAAAATAGAGAAAAAACAGATCAATGTATTGGGCATCTAATTAAAAACAGCCTAGAAAAAGAACAAATCAAAAATCCCCAGTTAAACACCAAATCTGAAATTCTTATAATCAAAGGAGAAAATAATAAAATTGAAAGTAAGAAAATAATAGAACTAATAACTTAAACTAGAAGTTAGTTTTATGAAAAAGCAATAAAATATATAAACCATTGATTAATTTTATTTTAAAAAAGAAATAAAATCATATTACTAGTATCAAAAATGAAAAGGGTGAATTTACCTACTAAGGAAGAGGAAATTAAGGCAATTGTTAGGAATTATTTTGCTCAATTATAGGCCAATAAATTTGAAAATCTAAATAAAATGGTTGAATATCTATAAAAATATAAATGCCCAGATTAACAGAATAAATAAAATACTTAAAAATAATCTAAGAAAAAATTAATTAAGTTATCAATGAACTTCCTAAGAAAAAATCGCCAGGGCCAATTCACAAGTGAATTCTGCCAAATATTTAAAAAACAATTAACCTCAATATTATATAAACCATTTGGAAAAATTGGCAGTGTCCTTCTCAGTTCTTTTTAATGACACAAATATGATGCTGATACCCAAACCAGGAAGCACCAAAACAGAGAAAGAAAATTATAGTTCACTTTCCTAGTGAATATTAGTGCAAATTGATTTTAATTAAAATAGTACAAAAGAGATTACAATAATATATCACAAGTATCATACATCATGACTAGGTGATATTTATACAAGGAACGGTTCAATATTAATAAAACTATCAGGGAAAGTTTTCAATTGTAGACATCATGGAGAATTTTCAGTGAAGATCTGTCTCTTTGGGGGAAAGAGGAAAGTAAAATTCAGCTAGGTGAGAAAGCAGGAAAACCAGTGAGAGGTTTTTAGCCACAGTGCAGCTCAAGTACCAGCAGCTAGACAGTAGCACAGATTCTAGAAGCTAGACAGCAAGCCAGCAGAGAGGGTCCCAACCCCAGACAAAGTCTGAACCCTGGGAACCCTGGGGCAAAATACAGGACTGGGTTGGGAACAAATCACTGACATCACTGACAGGTAGAGCCTTTGTGGCATAGGCAACATCTTGGCCAGCAATAAGCCAGAGATCAGACCCCAGCCCCTGCAAAAAAAAAAAAAAAAAAAGCTGAGAACTATACTCTCTATACCCCAGGAGCACAGCTTAACAATCAAAATGAGCAAAAAAGTTAAAAGAGCAATAACCACAGAAAGCTGCTATGCAGTTAGAGATGATAAAAATGCCATCTCAAAAGAAGAAAGCAGTGACAAATTACCTACATAGGAAGTCTCAACCTCATAGAAGAGCTTAAAAAATTAAAAACAAAAGAGGAGAGGAAGAAGAAAAATTGAAAAAAGGAAATGAGCACCATTCTAGAAAATTATGAAAAATTGACCAAAGAAATCAACTCCTTTAAAAGTAAAAATAACCAAATGAGAAAATAATGAAACTCTTCAAAATATAAAATTGTTCAATTGGAAAAGGAATGAAACTCAGCAGAAAAGTAAAATTAACCAACTGGAAAAGGAAATACAAAAACTAACTAAAGAAAATAAAACCCTAAAAAAATAGAATTGGACAAATAGAAACTAATGAGTCTATGAGACACCAAGATTCCATCAAACAAAATCAAAAGGCTGAAAAAAAATTGAAGAAAATGCAAAGTACCTTTTAGGAAAAACAAGCAACTTGAAAGATAGATGCAGGAGAAATGATTTAAGAATTATTGGTTTACTAGAAAAAAAAGAGCCTGGAAAATATCTCAATAAATTACCAGGGAAAACTGTCCCAGTGTACTAGATCAAGGAGAAAAAATAATTCTTGAAAGAAAACACAGAACATTGCCAGAAAGAGACCCCAGGATAAAATCTCCAAGGACTACATAACCAAATTCCAGAATTCTCAAATAAAGGAAAAATACTGTAAGCATCCAAAAAGAAACAATTTAAATACAAAGGAAGCACAATAAAATTACACAGGATTTAATAGCTTCAATTTTAAAGGAAGGCAAAGGGCCTTGAATTACCACCCAAAATTTACAACTCTGCAAATTTCAGCATATTCTGTCAGGGGCAAGATGGATGTTCAATGAAATAGAAGACTTCCACAATTTCCTGATAAAAAAGACCAGAACTGAGCAGAGAATTCAATATTCAAATACAAGATTCCAAAGATACATAAGAAGATAAACAGAAAGTGTGTGGGGGGGTACAAGTGTTAGTCAAGAACATTAAATTGTATACAACCCTAGAAGGGAAGATAATATTTGTAACTCTTAAGAATTACATATTCCCTTTAGTGAAATGGTTGAATATAGTCAAAGAGATTGTACTTAGAGGATATGGGTATTGGTTGGTTCTTGTTCTTCATTATTGAAGATCAAAATGATATCACTATGTTTAAGACAAATTACATAATGTGTCAGACTGTAGTTGATCAGACCAATACCAGCTCAGAATGTTCTACCACAAGTTGAGCACAAATAGTCCAGGTGAACACCTGGGCTGTTTACTCTAAACTTAAGTATCTCATGTTTCCTTTAAGATACTTTAATTTTTCCTTGCTCATAGAATTCAGCACTTTCTGTGATGAGGGCACTCTATGCTGGGCAGTCCTGTACCAATGTTTATCATGCCTTATAATCAATTCTGAAGTTCTTAAGAGAGAGCTTCAGGGTGTCCCAGTACTCAGAGTACTTAGAGGTACTGTGCATAATTAAATAAGAAGTGACTTTATTTTTACTAGATACCTAGAAGTTTCTAGTACAATGGGGACAGGGGATGGGAGCATATTTAGAAGGGTTAGAGAAAGAGAGATTAATTAGGAAGTGATCTTGTTTTAATCCATACTTTATTTACCATGATTTTAGTACCATGGTTAGAGTGCTAAAGGGACAATGGGAGAGAGTGAACCAGAGGCTGTAGCACTATAGATGAACTACAGAGATGGAGGGAGAGAGTATACTTAAAGGAACTGGACATGAAAACATCATGAATAGATTTTGTTTTGCTTGACAATTTGGCTACAATTGGAGGAAGTATGCTTGGAATAGGGCAGGATATAAATGGTTCTTGAAATGATTTTGTTTTGCATGATGCTTTGTCTCCTGAGGATTGTGTCCATGGAGAGCACTTGAAAGGGGGGTGAATTATAAGGTGATTATAAATTGATGTGATTCATGACTCTTGAGAAGTGAATTTCTAATGAGACAGAAGAGAGAAAGGTACTTAGTGACCATGAGGCAATGCTGCTTATCAATTAGTTAAGCAATCAATCAATCTTAGAGTATAGTACTTCTATTAGGTTAGATAAAAAGAGTATGTTTTGACAAAGGGGATGTAAGTATAAGACAGGGTTAAAACAAAAAAAAAAACAGAAAAGAACTGTAGTAGGAGAAGGCTAGGCATTTTAATGGATAAATAACACCAGGTGAAAAGACACTAAGACCTAATATAGTAGGGGGGAGGATGTGAACATTAAGTAAATGCTACTCAATAAATTTTATTCAGAGAAGGAATAACATATATTCCCAAATGAGTTTAAAAATCTATCCTACCCTGTAGAGAAGTGTGGGGGGGTAAAGAATAGGGAAGATGGGGCTGATAAAAAAGGAAGATAAAAGTTAAAAGTGAAAGTAATTTTTAAGTTAAAATATAAAAGAAAAGTTAAAGGGGAAAGGGAAAAAAACATTGGTGAGAAGGAATAAGAGGAAAGGAAAGAAAAAAGTATAAACAGGGAAAGATAGCATGGAGGGGAAGACAGAATTAGTAATCTTAATTGTAAATGTGAATGGGATGAACTCTTCATAAAACAGAAGCAGATAGCAGAGTGAATTAAAAACCAGAATCCTACAATATGTTGTTTAGAAGAAACACATTTGAAATGGAGAGATACACACATGGTAAAGGTAAAAGGCTGGAGCAAAATATATTATGCTTCAGAAAAAGTAAAAAAAATGAGGGATAGCTATCATGAACTCAGACAAAGCAAAAACAGATCTCATTAAAAGAGATAAGGAAGGAAACTACATCTTCTTAAAAAGTGACATTAAAATGAAGATATATAATTCTTAAATATATATACATCTAGTGGTATAGCATTCAAATTCTTAGAGAAGAAGTTGAATGAATTATAAGAAGATGTAGACAACAAAACTATAGTAATGGGGGACCTCAACCTCCCCCTCTCAGAACTAGATAAATCTAATCACAAAATAAACAAGAAGGAAGTTAAGAGGGTAAATAAAATGTTTAAAAAACTAGATATGATAGACCTCTGGAAAAAACTGAATTATAGAAAAGAATATAACTTTTTCTCTGTAGTACATAGCACCTATACTAAAATTGACTATGTATTATGGCATTAAAAAACCTTACAATCAAATGCAGAAAGCAGAAATAATAAATGCATACTTTTCAGATCATGATGCAATAAAAGTTAATGGCTATGGAAAGATAAACCAAAAATTAACTGGAAACTAAATAAATTAATTTTAAAGAATGAGTGGATCAAATAATAAATCATAAAAATAATCAATCATTTCATCTAAGAAAATGATAACAGTGAGACAAGCCAAATTTTATGGGATGCAGCCAAAGCAGTTTTTAGGGGAAATTTTCTATCTCTAAATGCCTATTTGAATAAAATAGAGAAAAAGGAGATCAATGAATTGGGGGAAAAGCTAGAGAAAGAGCAAATTAAAGATCCTCAATTAAATACCAAATTAGAAATTCTGATCAAAGGAGAGATTAATAAAATTTAAAACAAAAAACCATTGATCCAAAAGTTAAAACTAGGAGTTGGTTTTACAAAAAAAAACAATAAAAAAGATAAACCTTTGATTAAAAAAAAGAATGCCAATTACTAGTATCAAAAATGAAAAAGGTGAACTCACCACCAATGAGGAGGAAATTAAAGATATAATTCAGACCTATTTTATCCTACTATATTCCAATAAATTTGATAATCTGAGTGAAATGGATGAATATTTACAAAAATACAAATTACCCTGATTAACAGAAAAGGAAATAAAATACTTAAATAACCCCATTTCAGAAAAAGAAATTGAGCAAACCATCAATAAACTCCCTAAGGAAAATAAAATCCCAGATTCAGGTGAATTCACAAGTGAATTCTACAAATCATTTAAGGAACAATTAATTCTAATTCTACATAAACTATTTTTAAAAATAGGAGAACTCCTTTTATGACACCAATATGGCATTGATATCTAAACCAGGAAATATCAAAACAAAAAAATTATAGACCAATTTTCCTAATGAATGTGGATGCAAAAATCTTAAATAAAATTTTAGCAAAAAAGATTACAACAAGTTATTAATAGGATACTACACCATGATCATATAGGATTTATACCAGGTAGGCAAGAATGGTTCAATATTAGGAAAACACTCAATTGAGCACATCAATAACAAAACCAACATAAATCATATGATTAGCTCAGGATATGGAGATGTTGAAAACACTTTTGACAAATACAACATCCATGCCTTCTAAAAACGCTAGAGAGTATAGTAATAAATGGAGTTTTCCTTAAAATAATAAGAAATATCTATCTAAAACCAGCAATAAATATTATATGTAATGGGGATAAACTGGGAACATTTCCAATAAAATCAGGAGTGAAACACGGATGCCCATTATCACCATCACTAATCAATATTAGCTTTAGCAATAAGAGAAGAAAAGAAATTGAAGGAATTAGACTTGACAATGAAGAAGCAAAACTTTTACTCTTTGCAGATGATATGGTGGCATACTAGAGAAACTGAGGAAATCATCTAAAAAGCAACTTGAAACAACTAACAAATTCAATGAAGTAGTAGAATATAAAATAAACCCAGACAAATCATCATCATTTCTGTTTATGAAAAAAACCCAGAGACAAGAGATAGAAAGAGAAATTCCATTTAAGGTAACTGCAGACAATGTAAAATACTTGAAAATCTACCTCCCAAGACAAACTCAGAAACTATGTGAATACAATTACAAAACACTTTTCACACAAAGATCTAAACATTTGGAAAAATGCCAAATGCTCATGGTTAGGTTGAGCTAATGTAATAAAAATGACAATTCTACCCAAATTAAATTACTTATTTAGTGCCATGCCATCAAATAAGTATTTTACAGAGCCAGAAAAAATAGAAACAAAATTCATCTTGACAAAAGTCAAGAATATCAAGGAAATACAAAGGAAGGTGGGCTATCTCTACCAGATCTAAGACTATACTATAAAGCAGCAATCATCAAAACTGACTGGGACTGGTTAAGAAATAGAGGAATAGACCAGTGGATTAGGATAGGTACAAAAACAGTAGTAAAAGACTGTAGTAATCTACTATTTGATAAACTCAAAGACATTAGTTTCTGGGATAAGAACTCACTATTCCAGGGATGCTAGGTGGCACAGTGGATAGAGCACTGGCTCTGGAGTTAGGAGGACCTGAGTTCAAATTTGGCCTCAGACAATTAAGAAGTATTTAGCTGTATGACCTTGCGCAAGTCACTTAACCCCACTGCCTTGCCAAAAAAAAAAAGAACTCAGTGTTCCACAGAAATTGTTGGGAAAATAAAAAACAGAATGGCAAAAACTAGGCATAGGTCCACATCTCACACCCTATAGCAAAATAAAGTGGTAAAGGATTTAGATATAAAGGGTGATACTGTAGATAAACTAATAGACCAAGAAATACTCTGTGGGATCTATGGAAAAGAGAGAAATTTAAGACCAAACAAGAAATAATTATAAATAATTATAAATTGTAAAACAGATGATTTTGGGGGTGGCTAGGTGGCGCAGTGAATAGAGCAACGACCCTGGAGTCAGGAGTACCTGAGTTCAAATCTAGCCTCAGACATTTAATAATTACCTAGCTGTGTGGCCTTGGGCAAGCCACTTAACCCCATTTGCCTTGCAAAAACCTAAAATAAAAAATATAAAGTTGTCATTGGAAGAATAAAATAAAATATCTATTAAAAAGGTCTCATTTTAGATAAATGGATGGATGGATGGATGGATAGAAAGACAGGTAGACAGATGATAGATTGATAAAGATAGAGTTCCAAGAGGTATTTCTTTCTTATTCCTCTAATTTGTTTTTTCAAAAATCTGTTTTGCATCTATTCAGAACTTTTTTTAGTTTGGGTTTATGTCTTCTGTTTGTTTGCTTTGGTATAATGTGAATCTAACCTATTGCATCAGTTGATTCTTCTGGTTTTTATTGAATAATGTTGCATTTTAAAATTAAGGTAAACTAAGAGATAAGGTTCCAAGCATGGTCAATTTATTATTTAGGCTTGCAGTAACCAATAAGTTGGCTTCTCTCTATGATCAAAGATCTCAAGTGATGGATAACAAAGTATTTTATAATAATTAAAAAGATGACAGAGTAAAATTTTGAGCTACAGAGATATGTCTTCTGATTGATTATTGATCACATAATCAGAATTGAGACTACAATCTTTACACCATCCCTTATGGAACCCCCTTAACATATGATTGAAGTCATAAGACAAAAGTACCCTTAAAGTGAAAGCAGTCTTTAGACTATAGGAGTCTTTATAATAGTTGGATGAATGGTTAACCAAGTTTCTCTAAAAAGTGGGTACAATAGCAAGAAAAAAAGCTTGACTTTTAGGCAAGTTTCTCCAGGCTGTTGGTGGCAGAAGTTTATAAGGGGAACAATTCTTTTGTGGTTGATTAAACCTTAGCAAAATAGAATTAAAATCAATTTTTAATTTTATAATACCAAGTAATTTTGATTCTAACTACAGAAATGGAATATTTTCACAGACACAATCATCCAGACATAATATTGACCCCTCAAAAAATTTGAGAATATTATTTTATTAGATATATACCAAATACTCATAAGCTTTAAGGTTTATGAAACAAGTCTTTCAAAATAGAGAAACCTAGCATAAGACATCAAAACCATGTAGGAATAAGTTGAAGTATATCATTTCCATCATTTTGTCTGCAACTGAAGTGGCACCAAAGCCTTTTTTGTAGGCCTATAAAAGATGAGTTTATATACTGCCAATTTTAGCCAATTATAAAAAACAATTGTTTTCTCTTCTTGTGCAATCAATAGTACATTAAACATTAAATACAAGAATAGCAGTATGAAAATAACTAATCCTAGGATATTTCTATTTGAATTCCATCCAAAAAAGATAAGAACAATGAGATAAATTATATGAACAAAAATGTAATAACAATAGCAACATCAACTAATATTAAAACATGCTTTAAGGTTTATATAATAATTTATGCAACATATCATCTAGTCATCATAACACTGAGAAGTAGATGCTATTATTGTCCTCATGAGAGAAGTTAGCTTTGTACTTGACTTTTGAAGAGATGTTTCCCAAGAGAACTCTTGAAATATCTTATCTAGTCATAGAACTTTGGAACGTCACATTTAGAAGTAAGCTCAAAGGTTTCTTTACTTTGTCTAGCCTAAAGTTATTCATATAGAAAAAAGCCTCTACAAATCAGGCAACCATGTGGCACAGTGAAATAGAATACTGAAAGTAGAGTCAGAAAGAACTGAGTTCAAATCCTACCTCAGATACTTACTACCTACTTGACTCTGGGAAAATCTCTTAGCTTGGTGACTCAGTCTCCACAATTGTAAAATAAAGATAACAATTAGAACTTCCTCATGGGATCAGTATGAGAATCAAAGGAGATATTTATAGAGAATTTATTTCTTTAAGTAGTCTTTTATTTCTTTTCTCAATTACATGTTAAGACAATTATTAACATCCTTTTTTTAATTTATTTTAAGGCAATGAGGTTAGGTGACTTGCCCAAAGTCACACAGCTGGATAATCATTAAGTGTCTGAGGATGAGTTTGAATTCAGGTCCTCCTGACTCCAGGGCTAGTGCTCTATCCACTGTGCCACCTAGCGGCCCCAGCATTCATTTTTAATAAAAATTTCGAGTTCCAAATTTTCTCCCTCTTTTTCTCCCCCAGGATAGTAAATAATTTGATATAGTTTACACATGTGTAGTCATGTAAAACATATTTCTGTATTGTTGTTAGATTTTTGTCCATCATTATTGAAGAAGAAAAGTCATCAGGGTGATGATGCTATGATGTGCACATGAATTGGATGTGAGTTAGAGGATGAGGTGCAAAGTTACCACCCTAATTTCTCCTCCAGAAACCATATGGGTCCAGTAGCCAGATATGAATCAGGATGACTGAAGATGGCCCAGGATGTGAAACAATCAAGGTTAGGATACCACCTAACTAGTCCTATTTCCATTAGTCATGTTGTAAAAGAAGAAATAGAACAAAGGGGGGGAAATAAATAATGTGAAATTAATATGCTTCAAACTGCATTCATACGCCATCAGATCTTCCTCTGAATGGGGATGCATTTTCCATCATGAGTCTTTTGGATTTGTCTGAGTCCTGAGACTGAGAAGAGCTAAGTCAATCTTTATTGATCATCATACAATATTGCTGTTACTGTGTACAATGTCCTCCTGGTTCTGCTCACTTCATTTTGTATCAGTGCATATAACTCTTTACAGCTTTTTCTGAAATCTACTTGGTAAACTTCAAAACATATTCAGGCTAGCTTTTACAACATGCCCATGAAGAGTTCACTAAACTACTGTTTCTTTCCCATTGAGAAGTTGATAAAGTAAGTTATAAGGTTGGAAAAGTAGGTTATGGCGAAATTATGAAGGACTTTTAATGTAGGCTCAGAAATCTCAAACTCCTAAATTTTTCTAAAATTATCTTGGAACTCAATAGAAAAACACATGTTCAACTAAATAAAAATTTAACCTTCACTGTAAAAAAAAAAACCATAATATAATCCAGGAGTTTTTATTCTCCTCAGAAAAGGGACTAAGCATTTATTAATCACCTAGTGTGTGCTAGGCATATTTTATAGATGAGGAAACTAAAGTAAACTGGGGGTTCAGTGACTTGTCCAGGGTCACATATCTAAAGTATCTCTCACTGGATTTGAATTCAGGACTTCCTGATTCTAGGTAAAATGTTCTATGCATAATGCCACCTAGTTGCCTCAAGGAAGAAGGATTATATGATAAAAATTTCACTTAGAGCTCAGTTTCTCAGAAATATATAAAATGCATGAAGAACCAAACTATGCTTCAAAAGGGATGAGTCAGATGCTGATCTTGTGATCCATTGATAGCAGAGAATCTTTTTTTGAAATTTTATTTATTTTGAATTTTACAATTTTCCCCCCTGATCTTGTTTCCATAGCCCCTCAGAAGGTAGTCTGTTAGTCTTTACATTGTTTCCATTCTATATATTGATCTAAGTTGAATGTGATAAGAGAGAAATCATATCCATAAGAAAAAAATATATAAAAGTTAGCAAAATTACTAATAAGAGAATGGGGGTTTTAAAAAATAAAAGGTAATAGTCTTTGGTCTTTATTCAAACTCCACAATTTTTTCTCTGGATATATATGGTATTCTCCATTGCAGATACCCCAATATTGTGCCTGATTGTGGTACTGATGGAATGCATAAGTCTATTAAGGTTGATCATCACCCCCATGTTGCTGTTACGGTATACAATGTTTTTCTGGTTCTGCTCATCTCTCTCAGCATCAATTCATGCAAATCCTTCCAGGCTTCCCTGAATTCCCATCCCTCCTGCTTTCTAATAGGACAATAGTGTTCTATAACATACATATACCACAATTTGTTCAGTCATTCACCAATTGATGGACATTCACTCAATTTCCAATTCTTTGCCACCACAAACAGGGCTGCTATGAATATTTTTGTACAAGTGATGTTTTTACCCTTTTTCTATCATCTCTTCAGGGTATAGACCCAGTAGTGGTATTGCTGGATCAAAGGGTATACACATTTTTGTTGACCTTTGGGCATAGTTCCAAATTGCTCTCCAGAAAGGCTGAATGAGTTCACAGCTCTACCAACAATGCATTAGTGTCCCAGATTTCCCACATCCCTTCCAACATTGATCATTGTCCTTTCTGGCTATATTTCCCAGTCTGAGAGGTGTGAAGTCGTACCTCAGAGAAGCTTTAATTTGCAGTTCTCTAATAAGTAGTGTTTTAGAACAATTTTTCATATGACTATGGATCACTTTGATTTCCTCATCTGTAAATTGACTTTGCATATCACTTGACACTTTGTCAATTGGGGAATGGCTTGTTTTTTTATAAATTTGACTCAATTCTCTTTATATTTTAGAAATGAGTCCTTGTCAGAAATACTAGTTGTAAAAATTGTTTCCCGGGGGCGGCTAGGTGATGCAGTGGATAGAGCACCAACCCTGGAGTCAGGAGTACCTGAGTTCAAATTTGGGCTCAGACCCTTAATAATTACCTAGCTACGTGGCCTTGGGCAAGTCATTTAATCCCACTGCCTTGCAAAAAAAATGTTTCCCAATTTACCACATTTCTTTTGATCTTAATTACAGTTATATGTGCATAAGTTTTTTAATTTAATGTAATAAAAATTATCTAGTTTACTTTTAATGATGTTTCCATCTCTTCCTTGGTCATAAACTGCTTCCCTTTCCATAGATCTGACAGGTAAACTAATCCTTGATCTCCTAGTTTCCTTATAATATTGTTTTTTATGTCTAAATCCTATATCCATTTTGATCTTATCTTGGTATAGGGTGTGAGGTCTTGGTCTAATGCAAGATTCTGCCATAATAACATTCAATTTTCCCAACAGTTTTTAACAAAGAGTTTTTATCCCAAAAGTTAGACTCCTTGGGTTTATCAAACAACAGATTAATATAATCATTTCCTGTTATTGCACCTAGTCTATTCCACTGATTCACCACTCTTAGCCAATACCAGACAGTTGTGATGACTGATGATTTATAATATAATTTTAGATCTGGTTGGGCTAAGCCACCTTCTTTTGCACTTTTTTAATTAAATCCCCTTTGACTTTTTATTTCTCCATATGAATTTACTTACAATTTTTTCTAACTCATTAAAGTAATTGCGGGGGCAGGTAGGTGGCATAGTGGATAGAGCACCGGCCCTGGAGTCAGGAGTACCTGAGTTCAAATCCAGCCTCAGACACTTAATAAGTACCCAGCTGTGTGGCCTTGGGCAAGCCACTTAACCCCTTGCCAAAAAAAAAACCCTAGAAAAAAAAAAGTAATTTTTTGGAATTTTGATTGGTAGGGCACTAACTAAATAAGTAGTTTAATTTAGGTATAATTGTCATTTTTATTATATTTGCTCAGCCTAGCCATGAGCAGTTGTTGTTTGCCCAGTTATTTAAATCTGATTTAATTTGTGTGAGAAGTGTTTTGTAATTGTTTTCAAAAAGTTTCTGAGTCTCACTTGGCAGGTAGACTCCCAAGGATTTTATATTGTCTGAAGTTACTTTGAATGGGATTTCTCTTTATAGCTCTTTTTGCTATATCTTGCTGGTCATAGATAGAAATGTTGAGGATTTATGAGGGTTTACTTTATATCCTTTGACTTCGCTAATCTTGCTAATTATTTCTAGTAGTTTTTTAGATGACTTTTTGGGATTCTCTAGGTATACCATCATGTCATCTGCAAAGAGTGAGAATTTTGTCTCCTCCTTCCCAATTCTAAATCCTTCAATTTCTTTTTCTTCTCTTATTGCTGAAGCTAAAATTTCTAATACAATATTGAATAATAGTGATGATAATGGGCAAACTTGTTTCACCCCTGGTCTTACTGGGAATGCCTCTAGCCTATCCCCATTACATAT
Organism: Macrotis lagotis; assembly: GCF_037893015.1. Lineage (NCBI taxonomy): Eukaryota > Metazoa > Chordata > Mammalia > Peramelemorphia > Peramelidae > Macrotis > Macrotis lagotis. The sequence goes on from NC_133666.1 coordinate 393,706,061, forward strand.
AATGCTTGTTGATGGTTTCAGATAGATACTGCTCATTATTCTAAGGAACAATCCATTTATTCCTACCCAATTTTTTAGTTGCATGAATAGTTCCTTGATTTCCTTTCTCTAATTTATTCATGTAAGCATTTAAAGATATAATATATCTTCTGACAACTGTCTTGGCTGTATCCCATATATTTTGGTATGTTTCATTATTGTCATCATCAAGGATGAAATCATTAATTCTTTCTATAATTTGTTGTTTGATCCACTCATTCTTTAAAAGAGATTATTTAGTTTCCAAATAGTTTTAGGTCTATTTCTCCCTGGTCCATTATTGCATGTGATTTTTATTGCCTTATGATATGAGAAAGATGTATTCACTATTTCTGCCTTTCTATAATTGATTATTAGGTTTTTATGCCCTAGTATGTGGTCAATTTTTGTGTAAGTGTCATGTACTGCAGAAAAAAGCATATTCCTTTCTATCCCCATTCAGGTTTTCTAACAATCTATCTGCCTCAACTTCCTTCTTCTTTATGTTATGGTTGAATTTATCTAAATCTGAGAGCAGGAGGTTGAGGTCTCCCACTAGTAGAGTTTTACTGTCTATATCTTCCTGTAATTCCTTCAGCTTCTCCTCTAAGAATTTGGATGCTATACCATTTTGTGCATACATATTTAGTATTGAAATTACTTTATTGTCTACAGTACCTTTTAGGAGGATATAGTTTCCTTCCTTATGTCTTTTAATAAGATCTATTTTTGCAACTGCTTTGTCTGAGATAAGGATTGCTACTCCTGATTTTTTCACTTCATGTGATGCAAAATATATTTTGCTCCAACCTTTTACCTTTACTCTATATGTGTCTCTCTGCTTCAAATGAGCTTCTTGTAAACAGTATATTGTAGGATTCTGGTTTTTAATCCACTCTGCTATTCACTTACATTTTAAGGGAGAGTTCATCCCATTCACATTCAAAGTTATAATTACTAACTCTTTATTGCTCTCCATGCTATCTTCCCTCTGTTTGTATTTTTCCCTTTTTTTCACTTCATATTCCCCAGTATTTTGTTCTGAATACCACCACCTTCAGTGTGTTTACCCCCCATATCCAACCCCTCCCCTTTCTTTCCCCTTTCCCTTTGCCCCTTCTTCCTTCCCTTCCTTCTGTTAGTTCCCCTTTTCCTCCCCCTCCCCTTTTCCCTTTTTAATACTTGAAAGGTAAGATATGTTTCCTATCTTAACTGAGTGTATGTATGTTGACTTTAAGACAAATCTGATGAGAGTAGAATTCAGACAGTTCTCACCTACTCCCTTCTTCCCCTCTATTGCAATAGGTCCTTTGTACCTCTTAATGTAATGAGATTTTCCCCCATTTGATTTCCTCCATCCTCCTGTCTCTTTACTGTCCCCCTTTATAAGGAAGTATTATTTTTGAATCATTCTATCTGAGTCACAGAAAAGTCATGATTGTCCATCACTTCTGGCTAAGTATATTCTGTCTAATAGAGTTACAATTTTCAAGAGTTATGAGAATCTTTCTCCAGGTAAGGATATAGCCAGTTTCATATTATTGCATATACCTTTTAAAAAAAAAACCTTTTCATGTGTCTCTTGGGTCTCCTGTTTGAAGTCCAAATTTTCTATTAAGGCTTTTTCTTTTCATGAGGAAAAGTTGGAAGTCTCCTATTTCATTAAATGTTCATCTTTTTCCCCCTGAAAGATAAAGCTCAGTTTTGCCAGATAGTGAATTCTTGGCTGCATTCCAAGCTCCTTTGTTTTTTGGAATATCGTATTCCAGGCCCTTCAATCCCTTAAAATTGATGCAGCTAGGTCCTATGTAATCCTTACTGTGGCTCCTTGTTATCTAAATTGCTTCTTCTTGACTGCTTGCAAGATTTCCTCTTTTATCTGATAGCTCTGGAGTTTGGCCACAATATTCCTTGTTGTTTTCATTTTGTGATCCCTCTCCATGTGGATCGATGTATTCTTTCAATAGTTATTTTGCCCTCTGGTTCCGTGATTTTAGGACAATTTTCCATCACTAAATCCTGTAATATTAAATCCAGCCTTTTTTCCTCTTCAATATTTTCAGGGAGCCCAATGATTCTTAAGTTGTCTCTCCTGGTTCTATTCTTGAAGTCAGTGGTTTTGCTGACAAGGTATTTTTTTTTTCAATTTTTTGGTTTTGTTCAACAGATTCTTATTGTCTCATGAAGTCATTAGTTTCCACAGACTCCATTCCTTCTTTTTTTAGAGAAGAATTTTCTTCATTTACCTTTTACAACTCCTTTTCCAATTGGTCAATTCTATTTTTGATGGAGTTTTAATGCCCTTTTGTTTTCCAAGGCAATGGGGTTAAGTGGCTTGCCCAAGGCCACACAGCTAGGTAATTATTAAGTGTCTGAGGCTGAATTTGAACTCAGGTATTCCTGACTCCAGGGCTGGTGCTCTATCCACTGCACTACCTAGCCACCCCTTAATGGAGTTTTCCATTTGATCAGTTGGGGTTGAGAGAATTATTTTCTTTTTGCACTTGTCTAGTTGTATTTTCCAAGGATTTGTTTTCCTGTTGCTAGGCATTAATTTTCTCTCCCAAATTTTCCAACTGATTTTTAAACTCTCCTTATTTCTTCAAGGAAGTCTTTCTGGGCTAGAGACTAAATCATATTCTCCTCATAGCTTCTAGATCTCTCTGAGTTAGGGTCTTTACCTTCTAGGTAGTTTCCTATGGATCCCCCTTTTGCTGGCCTTTCTTCATTTTCCTAAGATCTTGTGTTAGCAGTGGCAGATTCACAGAGATTTGGTGTTGAGATCCTTAGAGGCTTTTTCACTGAGTTTAGTAACTCCATATGGGCCAGCCAGTGTGTGTGTGTGTGGGGGGGGTGTTTATTGCTTTCTCTGAAGTCTGTGACCTTGATTTGAGGCCCTTTCTCTTAGTCTGGAGGGGGTGTGGCCCTGCTGGATACTTTTATCCTTGAACAATGTGGGCTATGCCCTGGGATAAGGTAATTACTCTCCCTATTCAGCTGAAGGAGCTCTGCTGTCCAAGCTGGAGCCTAGGAGGTGCGGATAGGCTGTTACTGTGTTTGTTTTGAGAAGAGCATTCAGCTGAAATGAAAGTATGGAGTCTGAGGTCCTCCAGACCAGAGGAGCCCAGAGGTTTGATGTCTGCAACTCTCCACACTGGAACTTGCCCTCCAGCCCTGAAGAAGTGCCCCAGACCATCAGTCCCACAGGTAAAGCCTCCACAGCTGATCTTAGATTAGTCCAATTCTCACCTCATCCCAGCTGGCTCTCTTCTCTCTGCCCCCATCTAACCCATGATCCCCAAAGACAGACCTTGTTCAAAGATATTCTCCTAGCTTCTTTTTCTGGGTTTTGTCAAATGAATTTCTGTTAAGAGTTTTGTTTTATATTATATATGAGGAAAAATCAGGAGACCTTAGCACAATGCCTGTCTTCTCTCTGCCCTCTTGGCCAAAAGTCGATAGCAGAGAATCTTATAGAACTATATGAATTCCTAGGCATGGCCCCAAATCTGTAACAAATTATCATTCTAGAAGCTCTACCTTTCACCAAACTATGCAAATCCAGATTTACAGATATCAAAAAAAATTTTTATCTCATTTTTGTATTCTATTTTGTCACTCCTGCTAGTTTCCTTGATCCAAGTTCAATTCATAGTTCCCTAATTCTCCCTTCAATTTGAGACTGTGGTCCTCTCTCCTTGATGCACTAATTCTTAAGACTTCCATTCCTGACCAGACCATTGTTATCTACAGTTCTTAGGTACAATCAGTCCCTGATCTCTGCAGCGCAAAAACATCACTATAGAGCACTTCCACTTTCATTGCTTCCACTTTTCACCTTTACTCTGTCGCAGACACTACCAGGGACAGAAGTATAATGTGAAGTTGCATGATTTGGACAGTGTCAGGACCTTCTTGTCCCCTGAAGTCTCAGCTCTCCCAGAGAGAAGGAGATGAATGGAGAGAATGGATTGGGGAGCAGAAGGGAGGGAAAATTTGGGAGATCAGAGAGGGTAAGAGTAGAAGAGGGAACTTCAGAAGATGAAATGGGATATGGATCATACAAGGAGAAGGGTAGGCATTAGAAAATACCATTGGTTGGGGCAGCTAGGTGGTGCAGTGGATAGAGTACCAGCCCTGGAGTCAGGAGGACCTGAGTTCAAATCTAGCCTCAGACACTTAATAATTACCTAGCTGTATGACTTTCAACAAGTCACTTAACTCCATTGCCTTGCAAAAACTTAAAAAAAAGAAAGAAAAAGGAATACTCTTTGTTAGAAAACAATAAAGGGGGGGGGGGATTGGATAGGCTCAGTTTTCCTTTTGAGGGTATTCCAGAACAGATCTATATTTTTTCTTTATAATTTGAAGCTTATTTACATTTCTCATTTAAAACCAAAAAGGACATTTGACAAGAAATACTGGAGGAAGTTCAATGCCTGTCCATTTCCTTATAAAATGGTGAAAATTCATCTTTCTCTAGCTAAAAGTTAGTGCAAACCTTGAGAATATTATACACATCAAGGACATGGCATCAATAAATAATGATAGGGAATGGGGTGGGGGAACCCACCAAAACCCAATAGCAAATACTCCAAAAGAGCTGTAGTTGTGTCCAGTGTAGTAGTCCACCTGGGTGGAGGACAATTTCTTCCTACACCCACATAATGAGCTCCCAGATTGTTCTTTTTCTGGTTCTATTCATCTCTTAGCTTAAAAGTTCTCAACATTCTTTGTGTCTTCAACTCCTTATATCAGTCTAGGGGAGCCTGTAGACCTCTTCTCAGAATAATGATTTTGATAGTTGTTTAAGCAATTAAAACAAAACTCTAATATCTCAAAGCTGCACTAAGAGCTTAGGATGTAAGATTACAAAGGAAACTATCTATATTGAAAAAAGTTACCAAAATATTTCAAACAAGTTTACAGACCCCAGATTAAGAGTTGATGGAATGTATTCAGATGAATGGGGGGGGGGGGGTCAAATCTGGGAGGTGGTATGTTAGAGATGAAACCCTTGCAACCCTTTAAGCAAATCAGCGGGATACAACCAAAACATAAAATATACTTTCCATTCTCTTTAATTATTTTTTCATCCAGATAACTGAAGGAGGAGGAGGGGAAGAAAGAAGGAATTAAAGGAGGGAGAGGGGAAGAGAGGAAGAAAGAAAGGAAAGGAAGGAGAGAGGGAAGGAGAAAGGAAATCCTCTTAATAAACATGCAGGACTTGCCTATAGTGTACATCCTCCCCTCTCCTTGCAGTTACTGCTTATAACTGTGAATATTTTATAAACCTGGGTGTCTTCTCAAGTTAGCTTTTTTGTTGTACCAGTATGGAAAGTAAGGAGTTTCTGTCTGGATTTGTTATTTCCAACTAAAACAATGCCAGGATTTCTATGAATTGCCCAGTTTCAGGGACTCAACCTTTATCAAACACTGACCTCTGGTGGGTTAATCTGGTGGTGCACTTGCTAGAAATAAGTGTTTTATAAACTAAAATACTAAAGTCTGAAAAGAGGTCCTGAGAGGTGTTTCATATCAACAAGGTTGGCATGGAGATGGTGTCTCTTCTGAAATAAAACTGTTACCATTGTTCAGTCGTTTGAGTTAACTCTGACTCTAACAAAGACTATGTATGTATCATCATTGAGGAACAACAGGCTCAAAAGCAGACTTTGCTGGTTCTTTGCTCTCTGATGCTTATTTTTCTCATATATAAAATAAAGGTATTGAATTAAATAGATGATGTCAGCTTCAAATATCTACCCCTTTGATAAGTTCTTGAAAGGTTGTGTTCAAATTCTAGTTTAATTAAACACTTATTAAATGTCTACAAAATGTCGATATTTAAAGCTGTGTTCTAACTACAGAGGGAGATATGGAAAGAGGAGGCCTTGCTCTCAAAGAACTAAGTAATCAGTCAATTTAACTGAGCACTAGCTCCACCTGACGGAAGGAAGGAAGGAAGGAAGGCTTCTATTTTTCTCAAGTCTATTTTTTTCAAGATCTATATCCCCACTTTCTTTCATGGATTCTCAGGTGGCATGGTCTCAATCTTCTCGGCATTCCACTCACATTCCTCTAGATGTTCTCCAGTTTGTCAATGTCCTTTGTAAAGATATGCCCTAAATTGAACATATCCTATAGATACAGTCTATCACTACCGAGTGGGACTATCATCTTCCTGGTTTCTACTTTTCTATTTCATACATTAGGGATGTGCTGAAAAATGTTTAGCAGTGGACTCTCCAAAAACAAATTGCATACTTTTAAGTTTAATCTTCATTATTAACATCTTCCATCACTTTCTTAAGTCTAGCCAATCAAAAAGACTCAAGTCCTGGTTTTTAGTGTTTGCCAATTTGGAATATTTCAGGTTCACACTGAAAATTTAATAATTCATTCTCTCAAAACAATTCAAACTGGCTCCAGCAAACTAACATTTTTTTTTCTGAGGTCTGATTTATTTATTTATTTATTCTTATTTTGTACAAATAATGTTTTTTTGTACATTACTAAAATATTCTTGTTTAAGAGTAAACATAAAACCCTCTCTCCCCCAAAAAATATAGACCCGCATGGACAATAAAATAAAGAGGAGAGAAAAAAATTAAAATTTAAAGAAAAGAAAAATAATAATAATAATTATATGTATGGCCAGGTGTCACAATGGACAGAGCACCAGCCCTGGAGCCAGGAGCACCCGAGTCCAAATCCGGTCCCAGACACCCAACAATCATCCAACTATTTGGCCCCAGGCAGGCCACTCAGCCCTGCAACCCCCCGCCCAAGAAAATAATAATAAAATTGTGCTTCAGTCTGTGTTCCAACACCACCAGCTCTGTCGTGGGTGGATCACATTCTTTATGATAAGTCCATCACAAAAGTTACTTCCATATTTTTCCACCATTGCCATTCCAACAAACTAACATTGAAAGTTCTTTTGCCTTCCATAGCACATTGTTGACTCATGTTAAAATTGTCCACTAAAACCCCTGTTTTTTTCCCCATACAAAAATCATTGTCTAACTGTGTATCCACCATCTAGGAACCCTGTCAAAAAGAAAATAATGTTTGCTTGGTATAACAGATTCTTGATGAAGATACATTCTTTTTGATCACCAATTTTTTAAATGTTTATCCATTTAATCCATTAAGTAATAAATTCTAGATTAGAATTTTGCCAAGAATTAAAATCAAACTCATTCACTTAAAGTTTAGAAACTTGGTTCTCTCTCCTATTTGTGAAGATTGAGGTTTCCAATCCTGTGAGGCCTCTCTCATTCTCCCCAAGCTTTCCAAATCACTGACAGAGGTTCAGTATTGTATGCCAGTATGTTAAAATACAGTTCATTTGGACCTGGTTACAAATACATCAAGGTTAATCAGTCAACCAGTATTATTTTGTCCCAGTTGCTACACTAAGTGCTGGGGGTACAAAGAGAAAAAAAAGCTCCTAAAGGAGCTCAAATTCTTTTTTTTTTAGGATTTTGTAAGGCAAATGGGGTTAAGTGGCTTGCCCAAGGCCACACAGATAGGTAATTATTAAGTGTCTGAGGCTGCATTTGAACTCAGGTCCTCCTGACTTCAGGGCCAGTGCTCTATTCACTGCACCACCTAGCCATCCCCAAGGAGCTCAAATTCTAATGGGAGTATTCTAAGTATCTCCCTACTTATTTTGGATATCAATCATCCATCAATATTTATTAAGCACCTTCTATGTGGTAGTTATCCAATTTTTTTGTCCTGTTATCCCTATGATCAATTTTTTTGTCCTGTCCTTTCTAACACAAAGATCATTTTCCTTCCAAAAGGGAGCCAAATAGCTTTGCTCATCATCCTCACCTCCTTTTGGAGCAGGGATTCTGTCTCTTCTTTGATTACCCTCTTTTCCCAATATAGTTTTTAAAACAAACAACTGAACAAACCCCTCAAGCTCTACATTACTCATACAATTCTCCAAGGACCAAACTATGCAATATTTTATTCATTCTCAAGGCACAGACAAACTATATCCCAGGGTTTAAAAAAACAACAACACTGAAGGATTTGATGACTGACCTACTGCCAGTGATCTTTGAATGATGGTGGGAAAAATTAAGAGCTTCTGCAGAACAGAAAAGCAAATGCTATCCCAATTTTTAGGGAAGATAGAGAGTTAAGTCTGTGGAGTTGCCTCAGAGAATTTCACTTTGATTTACATTTTTGTCAGCATTTCTAAATTGACTGATCAGAGGAGAGTCATAGAAATACTTTACTGAAGCATCTGACAATACCTTTTATGTGATTCTTATGGACAAGATAGAGATGGGGCCTAGACAAATAGTACTATTACCTATATTTAAGTGAAATCAGACCTCACAAAATGACCAGAGCCAAAAAAAAATTATTATTGGGTCAGCATCACCTTGAGGCAAAGTTTCTATTCTACCCAAAGCATTATAGTAGGAAAGACAGATATGCCATGGCCCTTGCTCTTAAGGAGTCTACAATATAATTTAGGTCAGGAGGGGAGTTAAAGTTCACAAACAGCTATGATACAAGAGAGACTGAATTAAGTGCATCTGAGAGTCCCAAGCAAAGTGTTAAGAGAAATTTGTGGAGGAGCATCTTTTCAGCTAAGGAAGGGAGGAATCATGGAAGAATTCATGGGGGTGTTGCTGTCTGAACTGAATCTCAAAGGAAAGAAGAGACTTCCAAAGGGGGTAGAGGGTCAGAGGATCCATTCCAGACATAGGAGATGTAGAGAGTAGAGAGCATGAAGGTAGCATGTTGCACAGGCAACAGATGTTAGTCCAGTTAGGCTGTCAAGCAAAGTATGCAAATATATGAGATAAAGGAATAAGATAAAACATGAAAAATTGCTATGAAGTTATATAGGATCATCACTGTTAGGATCAGGTAACTTAATTTTATTCAGCAGATACAAAGAGCCCTGAAAATTTTTGATTAGAATAATAAAGTAGGGAGGAATGGGATAGGAAGATTAGGTCACTAAAGGTTCATTTGAAGGCTATGAAGGTGGGGGGGGGGAAGTCTCCACAAGACATTTCAAATAATTGAAAGGAAGAGTTAAGGCTAAGAGATATTATGGTGAAAATAGTGACACAGCTCAGTAACAGGATGGATATGGGGAAGGACCCATAGATGGAAGAGTCAAAGAAGTCAAAATTATAGGCTTGGATGACTCGGAAAATTGTGGGGCCAGCCTGTACTTGAAAACCCTGGGCAGGCAAGAGAAGAAAGAATCAGTGTTAAATGACTGCCATTTCAAAAAATACATTTATCCTTAATTTTCCCACATTTCTCTTATATTTAGTGGATAGATTGTGGTCTTGCAGGGACTTAAAAATTTCATTTTGCAGATGCGAAAAGTGAGACCCAGAGAGACAAGCAGAAGTGAGTCATGAATGAAACAGCTTTTGATTCCAAATTCAAATTCAGAGCCTTTCTATCCTACCACAGTTATGTTTCATGCTTCACACCTTCATATTTTGGAAATGTAACAAGACTAAGCTATAGTTTACATTTAACTAACACAAAAATCATACTCAAATTCAGTCTAGGAAAGGGGAAAGTGGCAAAAAGTCTATTCTTTCTGTCTCTGTCTCTCTACTTCTGTGTGTGTGTGTCTCTGTCTCTCTTTCTATGTTTCTTTTTCTTCTTTCTCCTCTCTCTCTCTCTCTCTCTCTCTCTCTCTCTCTCTCTCTCTCTCTCTCTCTCCCTCTCCTCTCTCTCTCTCTCTCTCTCTCTCCCTCTCTCTCTCTCTCTCTCCCTCTCTCTCTCTCTCTCTCTCTCTCTCTCTCTCTCTCTCTCTGCAACTCCCCCTCTATCACTGCCTCTGTGTATCTGCCTCTTTCTCCACCTTTCTTTGTCTATTTCTCTGTTTATCTTGGTGTGTATCTGTATCTGTCTCTGTCTCTATCTCTCTTTTGGTCTCTGTCTCTGTGTATCTGCCCCTGTCTCTGTCTCTAACCCTCTTTGAGTCTCCTTCTTCCATATATTCTTTCTTTAAAGTTACATAGAATGAGAAAAAACACAATGTAACAAGTTATGAGGGAAAGTTTAGTTTAATGCCCAAGAGATAAAAAAAAAATACAAAATTACTTCAGACAATGCTAAATTTAGCTCAAAATAAAATTCTGGAGTAAGTAGGTGACAGCATTTTTTAATTACAGTCTGTCCTTCAAGGATTTACTTTCATTCACATATATATATATATATATATATATATATATATATATATATATATATATAATATCAGTACCTCTATTATAAAATTCTCTCTCAAAGTACAATTATCACCCTTTAATCTTCTAGAAGGTTTTTCCCTTTGATCTAGTTTTAAGCAGGTTTTCTCACTGTCTAAATGCTATCTGATATTCCTTCCATTTTCAATTTGACTACTCCAAGCCCAATTTCTTTCCCTTTGTTAACATTTCTCTACCAACAAGTCTACACTACTCTTCTTGTCTCCTTACTTGGTGGAAGGGAGAGAATCAGAGGGATTTGCCATTTCCTTCTCCAACTCATTTTACAGATGAGTAAAATAGGGCAAACAGGGTTAAGGGACCTGCTTAGGGTCACATAACTAGTGGGCATCAGATTTGATATATCTTCCTGACTCCAGACCAACACTTTATCCATGTGCCACCTGGCTTGAAACAAATCTTCAGTTTTTGTTTAGGCAGAGAAAATATCTTTGTATTACTCTCACTTTTTTTTTCTTTTTAATTCTTGCAAGGAAATGGCGTTAAAAGGTCATACAGTTAGATAATTTCTTTTAAGTGTCTGAGGTCAACTTTGAACTCAGGTTTTCCTGACTCCAGAGCCAGTGCTCTATCTACTGCTCCATCTAGCTGCCCCTACTGGCACTTTTTCAAATAAAAATTGAGAGATGGACATTATTAAACTGCACCCAAAATGGGGAGGGCATTTACTCAATAAATTCAGTTCACCAAATATTATTTGTGGAAAGGTTGGTGACCTTGAAGTCTAAAAGCTTAGTTTTGGATCCTGGCTCAACCAATTAACTAAACCTAATAGCTTACTCAAGCTATATTCCCCTCATTCCCCTGCTGCTAGTCTCTCCTTAATCCATTTCATCCTTCACTCACCCATTAAAGTGATTTTCCTAAGGTGCAGGCAATCTATTGAGTCTATACTCAATAAATGGCAGTGACTCCTTATCACTTTGAGGAACAAAAAAAAATCCTCAATTTTTGCTTTCTAAATCCTTCCTAACTTAACTAATCTCATCACCACCACCCAGTCTTCTTATATCTTTCATAACCTCTCCCTATATACTTTAATCCAGAAACATTGGCCTCCTTGTTACAAAAATAAAAAGCTCCATTTCTAGACTCCAGGTATTTTCTCTGGCTATTCCCACAATTCTGGAATGCTTCCCTCCTCATCTTTGCCTCCTGGATTTCCTGACTTCCTTCAAGTCCCAGTTGAAATACTATTCTCTATGGAAATTCTTTCCCAATCCCTCTTATAAGCATTAACCTTCCCTTTGTTAATTATTTCCTGTTTATTCTGGGTATAGCTTTATTTGCTTATTGTCTCCACCATTAGATTATCAGCTCATTTGAGGACAGGGACTGGGTTGTCTTTTGCCTTTCTTCTTTGCCAGTGCTTAAGACAGGTAGGAACTTAATGCTTACTGACAGATTCTCTGGGACTCAATTTCTTTGATTAAAAAATTAGATTGTTGGACTAGATAAACTATAAAAACCTTCTGTCCCTAAGTATTCACTATATGTAGGACTGTAACCCTATTTCTCTCCCTTCTTTAAGGAGCCATGCAAAACTAACTGTAATGGCTTTAGGGAAACTTCTCAAAGTTTTTGGTCTTAGGACCTCTTTACACTCTTAAAAATCATTGAGGACCCCAAAAAGTTTTGGTTTATGAGGACCATATCCATTATGATTGACTATATTTGAAATTAAAACAGATATTTTAAAAAATATTTATTTATGAATTCATTTTAAATAATAGTATTAAACCTATCATATATTAACAGAAATAACATTTTATGAAGAATAATGATTTTTGGAAAAAATTAGGAAGAAAAGTGGCGCTTTTAACCAACTTTTGCAAATTTCTTTAATGTCTGGTTTAATAGAAAATAGCTGTAATCTCCTACCTGCCTCTGCATTTAATCCATTGCTTTGGCTGAAGTACAAATGAGTTAGTATTTGATGCTAAACACCACAGCATAGTTTTTATTAGGAAAGTTATATGGTCAGAATTGTTGCTTGAACATTTTGGCAGTCATATGGAGAATGAATTAGTAAGGGAAGATGAACCCTGAAGTCAGAAAGGCCTGAGTTCAAATCCAACCTCAAACACTATTACTAGCTATATAACTTTGGGCAAGTTATTTCACTTCTGTTTGCCTCAGTTTCCCCATCTGTAAATAATAGTAACAATAATAGCAGCAGCACTTACCTCTCACAGTTGTGAGGATGAAATGAGATAATGTTGTGAAAAGCACTTGATACAGTTCTTGCCATATAATAAGTGATACATGAATGTTCATTCTCTTCTTCCCCCTTCAGTGATGATTTTGGAAACCAGATTGAAAGGCATTGAGAATTGAGAGGAAAAGACCTGGAGTCACCAAGTTTTCTATGAATTTGTCTGTAAAAGGGAGTAGAAATATAAAGAATGATAATGAGAGGATGTAAGTCTGGTGAGTGTTTTTATGTTTTAATGGTAGGGAAGACTTGGGCATATGCCTAAACAACAGGGAAAGAGTAGCTATGGAGAAACTGAAGATCAGAGAGAAGGGAAAAGAATGTGGGGATATATGCCAGAGGATACAAAAGGGAAATGAAATGAAGGGTACAAGCAGAAGTGTAAGTCTAAGCAAGAAGAAGAACTAAAGGAGGAGAGGATGGGGATGGGGGGGGGGGGGCGTGATATCAAGGAATTTTTGAATTGTAGAATAGGAAAAAAAGGCCTCTATTTTCTCAATAAAGTATAAGAATTTCCTATGAGAGGGGTACAGAAAATGATAGTGTTGGAAGTTTAAGGAAGAAAAGAAAGTTTTAAATAGCCCCTATGGTTTAGGGAAAAGTCAATTAGGAAAGATTAAAAGAACTGCCTTAAGGCATGAAGTAGATAGTTGAAATTAGATAATATGAATTGGTAGTGGACCTTCTAAATAATTCCAGAGCAAGAGAATGAGCTGAAGAAATTGATGGAGAGTGAATTCAGGATTGAAATTTGGCAAGGCACAAGTGATAGCACAGTACAAAAGGGAGAAGGATTTGGAGAATACAAAAGATAGTGAATACCAAGTACAGCTGCTTATCTATAGTATAAGGATTGGGAAGGAAAGAAAAGTAGGCAAAGGCAAGTTATTAGCCTAGAAGGTCACTAATGGGTAAAAGAAGAAGTCCAAGTACAAAGAACAGGGTTAGGAGGAGTGAAACAGGCAGAGATGGAATAATGGAGATTATAATCAGACAGAAATATTTCACAGTTCTTGATAATGGAAGTACACTTGTGGCTTAGAGTGAGATGGTTTCTGTGTTTTGCTGAAGTAATGAATTTGTCATATGCTTTAAAGTCTGAGAAATGGAGGAATCAAGAAGGGGAAGTCTTATTGTCATTAACAAGGAGGAACTGCTGCTGAGGTGGAGATGATAAAAACCTGGAGGGAAATGAGTGCTCCATCTTAGATTTGGTGATGGAAAAATAAAGGAAGCCAGGGATATTGATATATACTCTCCAAATTTTAGAACAAATTTCAAAAGTTCAGGAAAAGAATAGGTAGGATCCTATCCTATAGGTCTTAAATCCTGTAACAAAAGTTGGCTTGGACAGGATGGAAAAACCATCAAAGATAAATATGGAAGAAAAGGAGAAATAATTGTAGTGAAGAGACTAAACCAAAAAAAAAATGGTTTTCCAAACTACCTGTTGTGGATACTCAGGGAAATCATCAACCACTTACAATTTTTAAAAGCACATGTAGATGAAAGAAACAAGATCAGGAAAAGAGAACCAATAAAAAAGCAAAAATAATACAAGGAGTGTTAAAGGTCTGACTAAGCTCAGGTTACCAATGAAAACTAAGGGAAACCTGAAGAAAGTTTTTAGTGCCCCCCCCCAGGGGAGAAAAGAGAAGACTCAAAACAAAATAGAACTCAGTGCTTGAGGTGAACAAGATGTCACTAATAGATGATAAGAGGAGAGCTGCTCAATCATTACTTTGATTCTGTTTTTCTGCCAAGCAAAATAACTTTTGGATTGGAAACAAGCAGAATGAAAATAGGCAAAAACAAGCAGGTAAGAATTAGTATGAAGTCAAAAAGAGAGAGCCTTTTCATTCTTTGAGTTCAAGTCACAGAGTCACAGACACAGAATCAAAGAATGTAAGAGTAGGAAGAGATCTTAGAGAATATCTAGACCAACAATAGCTGATGTCACCAAATCCAAAAAAAGCTACACACTAGGATTCCAAAAGAAGTGGAATAGGAAGGGAAAGAAGTGCAATCTATACACATCTCAGTGAGCTTAATTTTACTTTCTGGAAAACTCTAGATTTTAAAGGGATGATTAATGAACTTTTAGAAATAGAAATAATTATCTCAGTGAATCAATATATCTTATCAAAACAAACCAAAAAAAGGTCAAACTAGTTCTTTTTGTGTTGGCAAAAAATTGGAAACTGAAGTGATGTCCAATTGAACAAATATCTTTTAAAAAATGTGTTATGTGGGAAAAAAAAAATAGGTGAAGAAAGAGTTCTGTCAAATTCCTTCTATGACATCAATATGGTGCTGACACCTAAATTCAGAAGAGCAAAACAGAGTAAGAAAATTATAGAGAAATTTCCTTAAGGAATATGGGTGCAATATTAGCAAAGCAATTACAAGTTATCACCAGGATTATAAACTATGTTCAAGTACAATTTATACCAGGAATGCAGAGTTTGTTCAATATTAGGAAAACTATCAGCATAATTGAACATATTAATAACAAACCAAACAGAAAACAGATGCTGAAAAAGCTTTTGACAAAATACAGCACTCATTCCTATAAAAAAAAAAAACTAGAGGGGGAAGCTAGGTGGCACAGTGGATAAAGCACCGGCCCTGGAGTCAGGAGTACCTGGGTTCAAATCCAGTCTCAGATATATAATAATTACCTAGCTGTGTGACCTTAGGCAAGCCACTTAACCCCATTTGCCTTCCAAAAAAAAAAACACTAGAGATCTTAGGAATAAATGGAATGTTCCTTAAACTGATGAGCAGTATCTGTCTAAAACCATCAGCAAGCATTATATGTAATGGGGATAAACTAGAAGCATTACCAGTAGGATCGGGGTAAAACAAGGATGCCTGTTATCACCACTCTTATTCAATATTGTATTAGAAATGTTAACTTTAGCAATAAGAGAAGAAAAATAAATTGAAGAAATTAGAATCTAATGAAACAAACTCACTCTGAGCAAATGATGTGATAGTATAACTAGAGATTTCTAGAAAATGATCTTAAAAGCTCCTGGAAACGATTTAGTAACTTTAGCAAAAGCCACAGGATACAAAATACATCCACAGAAATCCTCAACATTTCTATATTATTAACAAGATACAGCAGCAAGAGATAGAAAGAGAAATTCTATTTAAAATAGCTTCAGGCAACATGAAACACTTGGGAATCTTTCTGCCAAGGCAGACTCAGGAACAATATGAAAACAACTATAAAACACTTTTCACACACACACAAAAAAAAATCAGATCTAAATAACTGAATAAATGTCAATTGCCCATGAGTAGACCAAGCTGATATAATAAAAATGACAATTCTACCTAAACTAAATTATTTATTTAGTGTCATAGCATTCAAACTTCCAAAAATTACTTTAGTGAGCTAGAAAAAATAGTAACCAAATTCATATAGAGGAATTAGTGAAAAAAATGCAAAGGAAGTCAGCCCAGCCATGCCAGATCTGAAATTATATTATAAAGCATCAATCATCAAAGCTATTTAGTACTGGCTAAGAAATAGTGGAATAGATTAGGTGCAAAAGAAACAACAGTAAATGGCTATAATAATCTACTGTTTGATAAAGTCAAAGACTCTAACTTCTGGGATAAGAACTCACTCTTTGATTTAAAAAACTGCTGGGAAAACAGGAAAAAAGTATGGCAGATACTAGGCATAAACTAACATCTCACATTCTCTACCAATATAAGGTCAAAATGGGTACAGGATTTAGACATCAAAGGAAGTATCATAAGCCAATTAGAAGAACAAGGAATAGTTTACCTGTCAGATCTATGTGGAAAGGAGAAAAGTTTATGACCAAAGAAGAGAGAGAGAGAGAGAGAGAGAGAGAGAGAGAGAGAGAGAGAGAGAGAGAGAGAGAGAGAGGATTATAAAAAACAAATGGATAATTTTAATTACATTAAATTAAAAAGGTTTTGTGCTATTATAGTAATCTGCTATTTGATAAACCCAAAGAATCCAGCTATTAGGATAAAAAAGTCCTCTTTGATAAAAAAACTGCTGTGAAAATTGGAAGTTATTATGGAAGAAACTTAGATGAGACCAACACCTCACACCTTTTATCAAGATAAGATCCAAATGGATACAGGATTTAGACATAAAAAACAATACTATAAGCAAATTAGAAAATCAAGGACTAGTTTACCTGTCAGATCTATGGAAAGCAGAGCAGTTTATGACTAAGGAAGAGATGGAGAACATCACCAAAAACAAACTAGATAATTTCAATTACATTAAATTAAAAAGCTTTTGCACCGATAAAACCACTGTAACCAAGATCAAAAGAAATATACTAAACTGGGAAACAATCTTTACAACTAATGACTCTTACAAGGGACTCATTTCTAAAAATATACAGAGAACTGAGTCATATTTTTTTAAAAAAGCCATTCCCCAGTTGACAAATAGTCAAAGGATATGCAAAGGCAATTTTCAGATGAGGAGATAAAAGCAATCCATAGTCATAAGAAAAATTGTTCTAAATCATTAATTATTAGAGAAATGCAAATTAAAGCTTCTCTGAGGTACCACCTCTCACCTCCCAGACTGGCCAATATGATCAGAAAGGATAATGATCATTGTTGTAAAGGTTGTGGGAAATCTGGGACACTATTACATTGTTGGTGGAGCTGTGAACTCATCCAACCTTTCTGGAGAGAAATTTGGAACTATGTCCAAAGGGCAACAAAAATGTGCATACCCTTTGATCCAGCAATACCACTACTGGATACATACCCTAAAGAGATGATTAAAAAGGGTAAAAAAACATCACTTGTACAAAAATATTCATAGCAGCCCTGTTTGTGGTGGCAAAGAATTGGAAATCAAGTAAATGTCCTTCAATTGGGGAATGGCTTAACAAACTGTAGTAATATGTATGTGATGGGTCACTATTGTTCTATTAGAAACCAGGAGGGATGGGAATTCAGGGAAGCCTGGAGGGATTTGCATGAACTGATGCTGAGATGAACAGAACCAGAAAAACACTGTACACCCTAACAGCAACATGGGGGTGATAATCAACCTTGATGGACTTGCTCATTCCATCAGTGCAACAATCAGGGACAATTTTGGGCTGTTTGCAATGGAGAATACCATCTGTACCCAGATAAAGAACTGTGGAGTTTGAACAAAAGTTCAAAGACTATATTCCCTTTAATTTAGAAAAAACAGATATCTTAGTGTGTGATCTTGTTATCTCTTATAATTTTTGTTTTTTCCTTAAGGATATGATTTCTCTCTCATCACACTCAATTTGGATCAATGTACAACATGGAAAGAAAGTAAAGACTGACAGATTTCTTTCTGTGGGGGGGGGGAGTAAGATTGGGGAAAAAAATGTAAAACTCAAAATAAATAAAATCTTTTAAAAAAAAGGTTTTGCAAAAACAAAAACACAGCAGCCAAGATTAAAATGAATGTAATAAGTTGGGAAGCAATTTTTCCAAGTAGTATTTCTGGCAAAGGACTCATTTCTAAAATATACAGAAAACTGAGTCAAATTTATAAAAAAAGGCATTCCCCAATTGATAAATAACCAAAGTATATGGAAAGGCATATCAGACAAAAAAAAATCAAAGCTATCCATAGTTATATGAAAAATTACTCTAAATCATTGATTAGAGAAATGTAAATTAAAACATCTCTGAGGTGTCATATCACACCTATCAGATTGACCATTATAATGAGAAAGGAAAATGATCAATATTGGAAGGGATGGGGGAAAACTGGTACACTAATGCATTGTTGGTAGAGTTGTGAACTGATCCAACCTTTCTGGAGAGTAGGAATTATGTTGAAAGGGCAATAAAACCATACATAGGCTTTGTCCCAGCAATACCATTACTGGGTCTATGTCCTGAAGAGATCTTGGAAAAGGGTAAAAATCCTACATGTACAAAAATCTTCATAGCAGCTCTTTTTTCAGTGGCCAAAAAAATGGAAATTGAGGGTGTGCCTATCAGTTGGGGAATGGCTTAAAAAAACTGTGGTATATGTAAATATGGAACACTATCGTTCTATATGAAATCATGAATAGTTGGGCTCTAGAGAAGCATGGAAAGAATTACAGGAATTGATGGTGAGTGAGTGAAATGAGCAGAACCAGAAGAACATTATACACACTAACAACAATATGGAGTAATGGTCAACTATTGTTCATTTCAGCAGTACAATAATCACTGTTTGACAAACTCAACGACATTAGTTTCTGGGATAGGAACTCACTATTTGACAAAAATTGGGAAAACTGGAAAACAGTATGGCAAAAACACCCAATACCAAAATAAGGTCAAAATGGGTACAGGATTTAGACATAAAGTGTGACACCATGGATAAATTAATAGACCAAGAAATGCTCTATCTATCAGATCTATGGAAAGGGGACAAATTTATGACCAAGCAAGAAATAGAATACATTATTGTTGAGTCCCTTGGACTCCCTTAACCTTCTCCAGGTGAGCATTGAAGGGGTGGAAGACAAGGAACAAGGATGACAAGATCTCCCTGTACACCAAGGTCTCCATTTATTTACAAATATACAAGTGCTTAAATATCCTTCCCAGTCTCTAATCCACTCCCACTCCAGTGGCACTTAGTAAAACAACATTCTTGTGCTCAAGGGCACCAGGTAATGAAGATTTACAGTCCCTAACACATCATAAATTTCAAAATGAATGATTTTGACCATATTAAATTAAAAAGATTTTGTACTAATAAAATCAATGCTGCCAAAATTAGAAGGAAAGCAGAAAGCTGGGAAATAATCTTCACAACTAGAAGTTCTGATAAAGGTCTCATTTCTAAAATATATAGAGAATTGCATCAAATTTATAAGGTTACAAGTCAGTCATTCCCCAATTGATAAATGGTCAAAGAATATGGATAGACACTTTTCAAATGAAGAAATTAAAGCATTAAAACATCAATTCCATGTAATCATATGAAAAAAAACTCCAATCATTACTGATTAGAGAAATGCAAATTAAAACAATATGAGGTGTCACCTCATGCCTATCAGATTGGCTAAGATGACAAAATATAGAAAATAATCGATGTTGGAGAAGTTATGGGAGGGTTGGAATATTAATGCATTGCTGGTGGAGTTGTGAGCAGATCCAACCATTGTGAACCATCCAACCATGGAGGACAATATGGAATTGTGCCCAAAGAACAATAAAACTGATCATACCCTTTGACTTATCAATTCCAACTCTAGGACTATATCCAGAAGAAATTTTAAAAAATGGGAAAAGATGCACATGTTACAAAATATTCAATAGCAGCTCTTTTTGTAGTGTCAAAGAATTGGAAATTGAGAGGATACCCATCAATTGGGGAATAGTTGAACAAGTTATGGATATATGAATATTATGGAATACTGTTGTACTATGAGAAATCATAAATGGTCAGACTCTAGAAAAGCATGAAATGAATTACAGGATCTGATGCTGAGCAAAGGAAGCAGAACCAAGAGAATATTCTACAAATTAACAACATTGTGAGTTGATCAACCTTGATGGATGCAGCTCCTCTCAGCAGTTCAGAGAGCTAGGACAACTCTATTGGATTGTCTATGGACTATATGATCCCCATCCAGAGGAAGAAAAAAAAACAAAACAAAACAAAACAAAAAACCCTTCGGAATCTGATGAACACTACATTCACTTTTTTAAAAAATATCTCTTATGAACTTTTTTTTTCTTGCAAGGCACATGGGGTTAAGTGGCTTGCCCAAGGCCACACAGCTAGGTAATTATTAAGTGTCTGAGGCTGGATTTGAACCCAGGTACTCCTGACTCCAGGGCCAGTGCTTTATCCACTAGCACCACCTAGCCACCCCCCCCCTTATGAACTTCTTTCTCTTAATCCTAATTCCTCATACCTAAAATGACTAATCTGTAAACATGCTTAACACAAATGTGTATGTACAATATTAACCTGACTGTTCGCCACTGAGGGAAAGTGGGAAGGGAAGGTGGAAGGAAATTTCGTAACTTAAAAATACACATATGCATATGGATGAATGTTGAAAAACTTCCATAATATATTTTTCGAAAAATAAAACATCAATTAAAAAATCATTTTCTCCTCTAGAGCCATCTGGATTCAGTGACCAGATATGAATCAAGACAACTGGAGATGGCCCTGGATGCAAGGCAAACAGTGTTAAATAACTTGCCTAAGGTCACACTGAGGCCCTATTTGAACTCAGGTCCTCCCTTCTTCAGGGTCAGCATTTTATCCACTGTACCAAACAAACACTAGGAAGAATACTAGACTTGTAGGCAAAAGACCTGTGTTTGAATCCTGGCTCTGCCACTGAATAACTGTGTAATCCAGGACAAATAATTTAACTGCTCTGAATCTCAGTTTTCTCATCTGTCAAGAGGGATAATTCCTACCTCACAAGTCTGTTGCAAGAAAAATTCTTTGTGCGATAATAGTACCTAGCTTTTATTTTTTATATAGTATTTTTTAATATAGTGCTTCAAGATTTGTAAACTGCTTGACAAATATTGTATCATTTGATACCTGGGAGGTAGATATGATCATTATCTCCATTTTATAAATTCATATGACTTGCCATTTGTTACATAATTGATGTGTCTGAGGCAGCATTTGAACTTGGATCTTCCTTCCATCAACTGTGTTCTATCCACAACACTTAGTTGCCATCTCCCACTCTCTTCCTCCCATTTCTCTATCTCTGTCTCCCCACCCCCGTTTGTGTGTGTGTGTGTGTGTGTGTGTGTGTGTGTGTGTGTGTGTGTGTCTGTCTGTCTGTCTGTCTGTCTGTCTCTGTCTCTCCTGGATTAGGGATCTCTCAGTGAAGAACTCCCTTACTTATGCAAAGCAGTCCTTTCTGGACAATTTAGAACATTGCCTATGGCACTGAGAGGCTGAATATCTTGATTAGGGACACGAAGTCAAAACGTTATCTCAATTAGAACTTGAACTCAAGGTTTTCCTGCCTGATGCCATCTCTCATCTATTACTCCCCATTGCCTTCACTACTATTGATATTATTGTTCAGATATCAACTTTTTCCATCCTTCCATCATGCAATCTCTATATTGCCTTCATTCTCTTGTGTATTCCTTTTTTAAATATGTTCTCTCCCTTTTACAGATGAGAAAACTGAGCTTCACAAATTAAATTGTTTTGCTCAGAGTCACTTGATTAGTAAATGATGGAACCAAATCTGATACTGAGTTAATTCAAGGTCCATTTCCCCCTTTAAAATAATGCTTCTAAAAGCCCTTAAAATTAAGCCATTTCTAAAAGAAGTCCGGGGTTCCAAACCACTAGCCTGTGATCTTGAAGGCCTTGTGTTTCTCTCCTTTTGTCTTGGACTGCCTTCTCCCTCCCCCAGCCACCCCAAGGCAGAGTTTCTGTCTTTTCTTGGGGCCCGTCCTCAATGTAGAGGTTGTGTCTTTTTTTGGGTCCTGGCACTATCCTCCAGCTGGTGATTACCCAGTGTTGCCCAGTGCCTGGGGCTGCACAGGTTGATCCTGACAGCAGGGACTCAAAAGCAGCCGAGGGACTGGCCTTTGGTTTTTATTTAACGAGGGTGCTTCTGAAGGGGCGGCTAGGTGGTGCAGTGGATAAAGCACCGGCCCTGGAGTCAGGAGTACCTGGGTTCAAATCTGGTCTCAGACACTTAATAATTACCTAGCTGTGTGGCCTTGGGCAAGCTACTTAACCCCATTTGCCTTGCAAGAAAAATAAATAAATAAATAAAACGAAAAACAAGGGTGCTTCTGTTTCCCGAGGTGAGTGGGGGGTGCTGCTCTGCAAGGTGCTGCTGCTGCTGCTGCCTCCTCCAGCTGCCTTGCTGCCTCCTGCTGCTGCTGCTGCTGCCCAGCTGGCCCTGATCCTCCCTCTGGAAGGAAGGGCCTGCCCCTGTCCTGGCCACTGCCCTGAGCTGCTGGGCCGTTCCCCAAACCCAGCTCTTGAGCCTCCCTTCTACAAACAGGAAATAACACTGGCAAACCAACAGCTTGTGGGAGCAGGAAAACCGCCCTAAGCTTCTTCACCGAGTTAAAGAGCTTTCTATTTTCTCCTTGTGGGTTCTTCAGCTAGCCAGGCTGGCTGGATAAGCAAGTTCGCCAGTGAATGCCTCCTTTTTCTAAGTTAAAAGTAAATAAAACATCCCACGAGGCTGTCTCCAGCTCTTTAATAGAACCATTTCTGTTGATTACCCACACTGGAATCCAACAGGACTGCAGTTGGTTGTTAACATCTGGGGGGGAGGAGACCCTGGAGGAGAAGTGTTAATTTAGTTAAAGGCTTTCTTCGATGAATCTCATTTTGGCAGGAGGAAATCAAGACAAGCTGCATAATACCATTCCATCCACAAGCTTTTGTAAGTTATTTCCCCGCCCCCCCCCTTAATTAATTTTGCAATCCCTTTCACTGTCCCCAAAGGATTAGGCCAGAGTAGACAGAAAAACTAATAGAGGGAAAGGCTAGCTCCTTTTGAAATGAAATCCCTGTCCCTTGCTCCTATTTTACAGTACCTTTTATCCCCAGGTCTTCCCGTTCCCTCGACATCCTGCTACTCATACTTAGAGATATAATTCAGTCTTGCTCATTTGTAACTTTCCAAGGTTATTCCTTGGTTTCGATTCAAAATCAGCTAGTTTACCAGGTGAGTTGCTGACTAAATAAAACTTTTTCCATCATAGGCAGTTCCACAGAAGTCAAGTTTAAAATGTAAGATGGGGTTTTTAGGGCTACTTTTCTAAGTTGCTTGAAATACTTTAAAAATTGTGGGTCAGTACTGCTTCTTAAAACAAAAGAGCAACATATACAATTCTGTCAATTAAGGAAGTTAAAACAGCATAAAGGTCAGCTGAACAATCTTAATTGCAGTTAATTTTGCAATGAACAATCTTAGTTCCAGACAACAGAAGATGAAGCCTACATCTCTCTACTCCATGGGGAGGTGGGAGACTCCCAGTTCTGAATGTAGGCATGTGTTGCAATACTCCTTGTTTTGCTTAATTAGGTTTAACTGTTGTTGTCGTTATTTTTCTTTATTATAAGAGAGGTTTCAATGCAGTAATGTGGGGAGCTGAGATAGGGGAAAACACTAATATGAAAAAGATATAAACTTTTGTAAATGAGGATAAAAGCAAAATACTGTGAGTGAAATGGGATTAACTCCTGATGAAGAATAAAGGAAAGCTTTTTTTTTTATTTCGAATAAATGTATATTTGGAGAGACTAGCAAGTTGTATATGGTAAATTTGCAGTTTCATGTGCAGTCATCTTTTTATGGTACTGTATTATGGAAATGATTGTTGTGTTCCATGAGTTAAAAATAAAAATAAATTTAAAATTAAAAAGGCAAAGACAAAAAAATGTACATATTGAGCATAAATAAGGAAGCTATGTTGAGGAACGGGCTAGGTAACACAACAGCCTGGCATCTGTTTACTTTTGGAAATATGACTATGCTCTTATGCTAAGATATCCAGGCACCAAAAATCTCCTTCATAGATAACTGATCCCATTTTACAACTGAAGCTTTGTGTTGGGGTAGGGGGAAGAGTAGGTGGGAGGACTGTAGCCTCCCAGCAATATCTTTTCACTGTAACATTGTCTAGATAACATCTATGTCAGAATAGTGCAGAAAGGTTTTTCTGTTCATGTGTAGGTTGGGTTAGATGACAATTTGGATTGTTGATTATGAAAGACAGCTGCTAATAGGGTCACTATCCACATGAGTCTACTCACCCTTTGGACCAGGAGGGAAAAGGGAAAATGGCTTCCCAGTCGATCTGTGGAGCTCAAGTCAGAATGCTGGAGCTTAGCAACTAGTCTTGGAAAGAAACCTCATATGATATCTTCTTTCTTCTCTTGTAAAAATTTAAAAAAAAAAAAAGCAAGACTCAATGATAATTCTCTGTCTCCAAAACCACATGGTGCTTTTATCCTCTATTTATAGAAAGTATGATAGCAGTTCTTCATGTTATTGGTACACCAAGTCCCGATACTTAGATTTATCCAAATGATGTCTCTGCCCTCCATAAGAACTTGTAAGGCCAGGGTTGCTATAGCTGTTGATCCAAGCAGATGGAAAGAATTATTGGGTTCCCAATTCAGGGGTCACAACTGCAGGTGTCATTGGAAAATTCAGGGCAGCTGTCCAGAGACCTAGACAAAGACTATAAAACAGAGAAGAGCAGTCAATCCTTTGAGGTCACCTTCAGGGGTCAGACAAACCAAAATGAATTTAAACTGCTAAAGAGTTGTCTTACACAATACAACTAAATTTTCTGGTTGGTATTAAGGTACTAAAATGGAAATGAATGTCATCCTGTGTAAGTTTCATCCTGATGAAGAAAACATTTAATTTTTTTTAATCATTCAAATTGTTTCCTTTAATCCATTTAGACCATCCAGATCTTGATCACCCTGTAGCAAGCTTTGATTATTACCTCCTAAAAGCTACCCTGGTTTCTAGTATCTGCTTTCCAAGGATGGAACAGGTGTCATCACTTTATAAACAAAAGGGGTTTTTCTTTTATAATGATAAAGTAAGAATCCCTTCCCCTCCCCAAGAGAATATAAAAGGAAAAATGGTACTGGTTTGAAAGAGTAGAAATTACAGTGCATTGGTTTTTTTTTTTTAGGTTAAACATTTTGACCTTATCCCTTGAGGAAACTAGTTCAAATCCTGAATCAAACTGCTTAATTGTGCAGTCAATAGACGCTGGTCCATACTTCTTGGTCAACGTTATTTATAAGAAGAAATGATGGGGTTGGCTAGGTGGTGCAGTGGATAGAGAAGGGGCCCTGGAGTCAGGAGTACCTGAATTCAAATCCGACTTCAGACACTTAATAATTACCTAGCTATGTGGCCTTGGGCAAGCCACTTAACCTTATTTGCCTTGCAAAAAAAAAAACAAAAACCTAAAAAAAAAAGAAATGATGGAGAACAAACTTAATAGATTAATTGAAAAAGATCAATAAATAGATAATACCTCTGATAAATATGTCATACTAAAAAGAGCAGCTGAGTCAAATCATTCTAAGTCTTGGGAAAACTGCAGTTTCATTCTTTGGCATTTTTCAAAACCATCATCCCAGAAGGGAGCAAACAGAGGGAGGGTTAAGTGCTTGGCTGGTCAGTCCAGCATCTAATAATTAAAAGCAGGATTCCAAGCATTATCTAAGAACACATATTTTCAACCTAAAAGACTATTTCATACTTTCTAAAAGCTTTTTCCTATCAATCAGAGTAAGACAGTAAGTTCATAATTGCATATCATTTCCCCCTTTAGAATTCACTGAGGAGAGAGTCTAGATACTTTTCTTCTTTGTATTCCCCTCACTTAGCAGTGTCTAGCATATAGCTTGCCAAATTACACATGATTTTTTGACTGGTCCCATATTCCTCTGCTGATTTGTCTCCTCTTTTCTGACCACTTTCATCTTGTGTGGTTCCTTTGCTTATCTGAACACCTCAACCATAATTCCCATAACTCTTCAAAACTTCCTCCCAGGGGCGGCTAGGTGGCATAGTGGATAAAGCACTGGCCTTGGAGTCAGGAGTACCTGGGTTCAAATCTGGTCTCAGACACTTAATAAATACCTAGCTGTGTGACTTTGGGCAAGCC
The DNA here is from genome assembly GCF_037893015.1 of Macrotis lagotis. NCBI lineage: Eukaryota > Metazoa > Chordata > Mammalia > Peramelemorphia > Peramelidae > Macrotis > Macrotis lagotis. The sequence goes on from NC_133666.1 coordinate 393,732,239, forward strand.
ACTTAACCCCATTGCCTTGCAGAAACCTAAACAAAAAAAAAAAAACAACTTCCTCCCAGAGAGTCCTTCAAACCAGCCGACCCTTGGGTCCTGTACAAGAGGTTCATGTCACCACCCTACTAGAACAAAAGACCAAGTAAGGAATACATGCTTTCAAAAAACCAAACACAAGGAAAATTTAAAAAAGACTAGGACAAATAAGGAAGAAATAAAATTATGGAATATCACAGGATCATAGAAGAGACTCCAAGATCATATGATCCAACCCCCTCATTTTTAAAATAATATTTTATTTGTCCTCAATTTACATTTCAAAATAATTTTAGCATTCATTTTTACAAGATTTTGAATTCCAACTTTTTCTTCCTCTCTTTCCATCCCTTCCCCCCTACTGAAAAATGGCAGGCAGTTTGATAATAGTTTATACATGTGCTATCATGTAAAACATATTCCCATATTAGGCTCAGTTGTAGAAGAAAAAAACCTCAAAAGAGAAAAAACCCACAAGAAAGAATAAAGTAATTGAAAAAATTATGCTTTGCTCTGCATTCAGAATCCATCAGTTGTTTATCTGGATATGGTAGCATTTTCTTTCCATGAGTTCTTTGTACATGTCTTGGATCATTATATTGCTGAGAAGCTAGGTCATTCTAACTAATCATCATACAATGTTGTTGATATTGTGTATGTTGTTCTTCCTGGTTCTGCTCATTTCCCTTTGTATCAGATCATACAAATCTTTCCAGCCAATTCTCTCATTTCATAACTAAGGAAACTCAAGCCAGAAAGTTGAAATAATGTGCCCATGATCACAAAACCAACAAACTGTAAAGCTAAAGTTATATCACCATTGATTTCCAGCTATCAAGAAAACCCAGTCTCAGAGGGGTGAAGCAATTTGTATAAGATTACACAGTATCCAGGTTGCAGAGGCAGTTGTGATGTAAGAGAAACTCAAGAGCAAAAAAAAAAATTAGATTGCTGAATCTGCCTCTATATTAATATTCTGTGGTAGGATCCTAGAGAAGTTAGTTAGATGTTCTTCAAACTGGAAGAGGGACCAAAATGACATCACTCTGTTGGTATCAAGGTTCAGTGGGTCTGTCAGTGACTGATGAGACCATTGTAAGTGCAGAAGGCTCTACCACAGGTCAGGCATTCCAGGTGAAGATGTCTCTAAATTTGCACATCTCACTTTTTTTTTTAGCTACTGCAATTCTGCTTTGCTCCTAGTGCACGGTGTCTTCATTGATGCAGGCACGTCATGCTGGGTGGTCCTGTGCCAATATCTCCCATGCCTCACAATGGATACCAAAGGTCTTCAGAGAGACCTTCAAAGTGTCCTTGTATCACTTCTTCACTTGAATCATTCATTCCATGTGAGTGCTTGCTTTGTGGGAGTTCTCCACAAAATAGTCTTTTAGATAAATGTGATTTTGGCATTTGAATAATGTGGCCAGCCCACCAGCTCCCTTTAATAGAGTTTGAATGCTTGGCAGTTTAGCTCAAGAAAGGATCTCAGTGTCCAGTATCTAATCTTGCCAGGTGATCTTCAGAATCTTCCCAAGACAGTTCAAATGAAAGTGATTCATGTCCAATACCTCTTCTCTCCCACATTTTCCTTCAGTCTCCCAAACACGGAGACAATATGTGGGTCAACTTCATCATTTATGTGTACTATATCTGGAAAGTATTCTACCAAGGTAAGTGAACTTACCTATATAGCATTCAAAATTTCTCCATTTCCTGTAACTTTCAAATGATGTAGTCTGGTAGAGAACCTCCTGGCTCCTCAATTTCTCCATCTGTAGATGAAGATAAAAAGATACTTTGCCTCAAGTGGTTATGTGAATTAACTCACTAAAAATTTTCATGTACAAAGTTTACTGTATATTTATTTTGTATATTTTTTAAAACTAAATGAGATCTTAAAAATAGAAATTGTAGTACCAAGTCACAAAGTTAGTGGGAGAGCAATGAATAATAATAGTTAGCATTTATTTAGCAGTTTAAGGGCAACTAGGTGGCACAGTGAATACAGCACTGGAGTCAGAATCAGAGTTCAAATTTGGCTTTAGTCACTTATTAGTTGTGTTATCCTCAACAAGTCACTGAGTGTCTTCATCTGTAAAACAAACTGGAGAAGGAAATGATTATCCACTTTAGTTTCTTTGCCAAGGAAACCACAATTGGGGTCACCAAGAGTAAGATTTCCACTGTAGATATTATCTCATTTTATCTTCATAACAACCTTGGGTAGAATTTACTCCTATCTTTATTTTTAGAGATGAGGAAACTGAGGCAAATGGAGGTTAAGTGATTTGCCAAGGGTCACATAACTAGTAAGAAGACTTGAGACCAAGGCTTCCTGACCAGGTACAATGCTCTAGCCATTATACCACTTAACTTTCCTCCCCTACCTGCCAATATACTCAGGTACTTTTATTTCTAATCTAGTGAATTTTAAAAATAAAAAATTATTACAAAAGAGCTTGGGCTCACCATTCTAGAGCAACCCTGATGACCAGGCATGAAAGTTTAAGATTAATTTAGCAAGAATATTAAGGTATTTTATATGATTCTCTTAGGTTTGTTTTTTAGACTTCTATCTAGAGACATTCAGGGAAAAGTTATTCCCTAATTCTCTTAAGTCCTTCGCTGAATATATGAGCTCTGAAATCTGAAATGTGAGCTCTCAAGGGCCTAACCTTAAAATGGTACCATTGGATAACAGTAACTACTGCTACCTTCAAGGTTTGGCTACATACTCCAACATTTCTTACTCTCAGTATCATGTGAAAGTGTCCCTGACATTAGCACTGCCAACTGTGGCCATATGCAAAATTCCCTTTTATATAATCAGGCACTCACTCCTACCTTAACTCCTACCAAAAAACTGTTACTCAAAGAAATGGCATAAATTTAAATATCAAAAATCTCCAAGAAAAACTTTGAAAGGGGATTATGTTCAACTTACTACCTTAGGTGACTTTTTTATATGTGGGGGAGGTAGAAATGGAGGCGGGTGGGAGAAGGGTGTTCTCTTTCTGGTGACTTCTTTTGTGGACTCACTGGATTTGGAATCAGAAAAAATCATGTCCAATTCTTCATGACCATTTTTGGGGATTTTCTTAACAAAGATGCTGGAGTTTGCCATTTCCTTTTCCATCTCATTTTAAGAAGAGGACACTGAGGCAAACAGCATTAAGTGACTTGGTCACACAGCTAATAAGTGTCTGAGGTCAAATTTGAACTCAGATCCTCCTGACTCCAAACCCAATCTTCTTTCAACTGGCTGCCCATATTCATTGTTATACTTAGTCAAATCACTTAACTCCTTTCAGTTTCCATTTCTAAATCTGTTACTGAAAGGATTGGATGGAATGATCTCTTAGTTCCCTTCTAGCTCTACATCCCATAGGTCTATGAGGCCTAACTGGGACTAGAGAAAAGTCCCATGTCCTGGAACACTTCACAAAGTCAGAGATTTGGATCTGGAAGACACTGCTAAGTTCATCTAGTCTATGCAAAGCATTCAGAAAGGTCCTTCCTTATGTTGATGAGGAAAGTTATTTGCTTAAAATTACACACATGTAATAAGTGGTTAAACAAACCAATCTGAACACAAACCCTCTCCCTATAAATCCAGTGATCCTCTTTGCCTGCTGTTGGAACAATATGGCTCCAACTTCACATGGATCTATGTTGATCTAAGGTTCTCGATTCCCTTCCCTTCCCTTCCCTTCCCTTCCCTTCCCTTCCCTTCCCTTCCCTTCCCTTCTCTTCCTTTCCAAAGAAAATACATAAGTTCTCAATAGCAATATAAAAGAATGCTCCAAATCATAACGATAAGAGAAAGCAAATTAGACCAACTCTGAGATTTCACCTGATACCTATTAGACTAAGAACCATTTCTGAAAATAAGTAGAATTATACTTTTAAAAAATTATCAGACTATCCATAGCTTATATGGCTTTTGACTCACTGATACTACCACAAAACATGTAACCCCAAAGAAATCAAAGCCAAAAGGAAAAATCACAGACATATAAACATATTTGTAGCTGTACTTTTTAAAGAACTGGAAGAAAAGTGGAAAACAATTGAAGAAATTGTAGTAGATAAACATCATAAAATATAATACTTATCATAAGAAATGATGAGCAGGAAAAATTTAGAGAAACTTGAACTGATACACAGCGAAAACAGCATGGCCAGCACAATTTATATAATATCCACAATATTGAAACATTGAAAGATTTCAGAATTCTGATCAATTCTGTGTCCAAACATGGCTTCAGAGAACTGATGATGAAACATGGTTCCCTCTTCTCACAAAGAGATGCTGGACTAGAGGAGCAAAAGAAGACATAACTTTTTTAGTTGTGGCCAAAGCGTTGGGTTTACTTGACAATAATTATCTGTTATGAGAGGATTCTATTTAAAAGTGGGGAATGGAAGTGACAGTGATATGGGTAAAACAACTCCAACAATAAAACATTTTGAAAGAAAAAAAATTCCAAAATATAGTGTTCTACACACAATAAGCACTTAGTAAATATTTATTACTAGTCAGTGCAGTGGAGACTTTAGTTATTCTTTCAAATGGAAGTTTTAGAGACAGTACTTATTTCTGTTTATTCAATCCCCTATAGAAGAGGAGATTATATTTCAAGAAATGACACTTGTAAAATCCCCACTCTCACTACTTCTGATTCTTCTGTAGACTTTCTAGTTCCATTTTCACATGGTATAACAACTTGTCTGTATTTTGTTGAAGGACTTGAAGACATTCTTAAATGTCCTTTAAATAAAGTTTTTTAAGAAAAGGGAAGGTCTTTAATTTTGATTTCCTTGGTCCTGGAACTTCTGAAGGAGAAAACTCCCTCTACAAAGCTGTGGCCCAAACCAAATCATTTAACCTCTTTTTGCCTCAGTTTCCTCAGCTGTAAGATGGGGATAATAATAGTATCTACATCACAGGGTTGGACATTAAATGAGATAATATTTGTAAAGCACTTAGTAGGTGCTTAATTTGTACTTATTCTTTCTCCTTTCTCTAAAACACAAAGTGTCCCAGAGCTACCCACCAAAGTTTTAAGTAGCTTTTCCAGGGTCATACTAGCAAGAGTACCAGAAGTTAGATTTGAATCTAGGTCTTCTGGCTCTGAGGCTAGCTCTCTAGCTATTCTGCTTCACCTAATAGAGATGCGCACTAAAGATATTTTTTAAGAAATCTTATTAAAACATAAGTAAAATATCACTAAAAGGAAGTTGAGTTCTCAGTAATGGAAAAATCAATTAAGGTCCTGGAGACGAGATCATGAAACGTATCTCCTTCCTTATTGGAGAGAAGACAGAATCATATACCTGGACAAACAAGGTTCCTCTATCAGAGATTTTGGTTTATTTCTTTTTGCTTTGTCACATGGGAAGTGACAAGTCAGTCTGGGATGGGAGTAGATAGAAATGCCTATGATTTAAAGACAAAATACATCAATAAAACATTAAAAACAAGAAAGAAATCATGCTTTTTCATCACACATGGAATCAAAGCACATGAACATTTACTTAGAAATCTGAAGCATTTATGATCAAGTCAGTATAGTCTGACAAAGAAAATCTCCAGTCTAAAGAACTTGAGCTGTAGTAATAAGCAAAAATAATTAATGAATGCAATGCCCTTAATCTTTCAGAGAAGACATGGTTATTTTAAACATTATTATACAGTATTACTCATTCATTGTATAACTTTCTCTCCTGAGTTCAAAGCATTTAAGGACATGATCTGACATTTTCACCAAATAATTTGTATTAGCAAAAATAAAAGAAAGAGAGGAAGGAAGGAAGGAAATGAGAGAGAGAGAGAAAGAAAAAAGAAAAGTCTAGAATAGTGAAAAAGTATGGGGGCGGCTAGGTGGTGTGGTGGATAGAGCACTGGCCCTGGAGTCAGGAGTACCTGAATTCAAATCCAGCCTCAGACACTTAATTACCCAGCTGTGTGGCCTTGGGCAAGCCACTTAACCCAGTTGCCTTGCAAAAAAAAAAAAAAAAACCACTAAAAAGAAAAGTATTACACCTGAATTCAAATCTCTCCTTTGACACCCACTAATTAGCTGTGAGCAAATTAGTTACTTAACCTCTCTAAGCCTCAAGAAACTCTGTAAGACTTGTCGAAGTTACAGATTGTGAACTACGTTGATGGAAGAGTTTCTCATATTGGTGGCATCATAGATCCTTTAATAGTATCCTCCTTTTACAGGAAACAGGCACAACCCAGGAAAAAACTTTTTTGGAGATCAGAGTTTGGAGATACTTTATATCAAGTACATGAAAAGGATTGTGCCCCCCCCTTTTATCCTCCCCCTCTCTTTTTCTCTTAACTGCTTCTGCCTACAAGCGCAATTCTATTTTAATTTGCCTCATAAAATCAATTTGTTTGCACCCACCCAGGTGCACTATTTCCTAATTCCTAGCAAATTTATTCAGGCTTTGGATACATTGCCTCCCTCATGCTTTATCCAATAGAGTCCTTGCAATTAAAATATGTTCTGATGCTCTGCATCCACCTTTCAAAGGCCTTTTTTACAATAGTAATAAAGATATTCTATGTTATTTTGTAAAGATCAAAGCCTTTCCAAGTAACTCACCCAAGATTCTTGACAGGTGAAAATAAATAACCTGTGACAACCAATGTGGTTTTTGTTGTTGCTTTTTTTTGTTTTGTTTTAAGTTTTTGCAAGACAATGGAGTTAAGTGGCTTGCCCAAGGCCACACAGCTGGGTAATTATTAAGTGTCTGAGGCCAGATTTGAACTCAGGTACTCCTGACTCCAAGGCCAGTGCTCTATCCACTGTGCCACCTAGCCTTCCCAACCAATGTGTTTTTTACTAGAAACTGAAGGATAGAATCATTAAATCCAATCTCTCACTTCCTAATCCATTCTAGAATCAATAGACTCCCTTTTCTCCAGATTTTCCTATAATGGTCTTACCTTGGGAGGAAGAAAATTCATATGACTAAGCATTGTAGAGAGACTAGATGTTTTCAGTTTAGCTTTTGTTCTGATCCTAGCTGTGGCCAGAGTTGGAATCAACATTCTCAATGGGAGAACAGATTCACTGTAAAAAGAATGAAAGAAGAAACAGAAATATTCTCTTCCTTGCCCCTTAATTTGTTGGAGCTTTCACACTTGGGGTACCTGTGGGCTTGTGAAAAGATTTGAGGAAAGGTTCTTAACTTGCTCATTTCATAGATAAATGAGCAGTTTACAATAGATGGATGGATGAATGGATGGATGGATGGATGGATGGATGGATGGATGGATGGATGGATGGATGAATGGGTGAGTGGATGTGTACATAGATGATGAATTTTTTTCTGACCACAGCAAATGAATGCTATCTAATGAGCCTGAAGCCTAAGAAGTTTTTCTCACAGGAAACAGATCACAAATATGGGTCAACCTTAGTAGAGAAAGAGGGAACTTCATGGATCAGTGCAGGAACTTACCCTCAGAATGACATCTTGTAACTGGTCATTTTAACAAATTATTTTAGCAAGCTAAATACTGAACTCCATATCTGTGCTGTTAAAGGAATTTAAGTACTATTAATGCCTTCTTAATTAGGGCAAGACCCAATGCCCTGGTTATGGCTCAAAATAAGATGCAGAAGAAATGCTCACACCAGAAAAATTATAAATCCATGAAGTATTGAATGACAATATAATATACCCTGAAACAATTCAAATTTCCTCTTACTAAGAATGAAACTAATTCAGAGAAATATTATAAAAATATATGGCTCTTAGAAGTATTGTTATTGGGGCAGCTAGGTGGCACAGTGGATAAAATACGGCCCTGGAGTCAGGAGTACCTGAATTCAAATCCCTCCTCAGACACTTAATAATTACCTAGCTGTGTGGCCTTGAGCAAGCCACTTAACCCCATTTGCCTTGCAAAAAAAACTAAAAAAAAAAAGAAGTACTGTTATATAAAACAGAGTAAGGAATATAAAATATATGTGTCCATATACACCAATATTCAGGAGCCCTAAGTTCTAGCATCTACTATTGTCAATTATTAACTGAGTGACTTTGACTAAGACCCTTATCCTTAGATTTATGTTTGTTATTATTAAAATAAAAGAATAGGACTAAATGATCTCTATGATTGTTTTTATCTTCAAAAGTGTCTAATTCTATAGGTTGATAGGAAAGGTTGTATGATGTGGAGAGGAGTAATGAGGAAATTCAAAGTCAAATACCTGAGTTGGAATTCTAGCCCTTTTGATAGGTATACAGTCTTAAAGCAAGTCTGAGTCTCAGCTCCCTCACTGTAAAATGAGAATACCCCATCTGGGGTATTCCCTTATTTATATTCATGGATTGGGTCTCCAAAGGGTGGGCATTGCCCCATATTCTAGTAAATAGACTGTAGATGCCCACATCTGTGTTTCCTATTACCAGTAGTCATTAAATATGATTGACTCAAAGTAAAGGAACAGTCTGGTGATGCAATGAATAAAGCACAGAGCCTGGTCTCAGGAATACTTGAGTTCTAATCCAGCTCAGATATTAATTATCTATGTGACCCTGGGCAAGTCTCTTAACCCTGTTTGCAAGTTTCTGAATCTGTAAAATGAACTAGAGAAGGAAATGACAAACCACTACAGTATCTTTGCCAAAACAAAAAAGAGGTCATGAAGATTTGGGCATGACAAAAACAACTGAACAACAAAACAAATGGCAGTTATGATGTTTGTTTTTCATTATTGAAGAAGACCATGACATGGGGGGAGAAGGATGATGTGAGATGTGGAGGGATGATGCCATGACAAGCATATAAATTGGATTTGAGTAAGAGGGTACTGTGCTAAATCACCAACCTCACTGTCTCTTCCAGAGTCATCTGGGTCCAGTGGCTAGATATGAACCAGGAGGATGGGAGATGGCCCTGGATATGAGACAATAAGGGTTAAATTACTTGCCCAGGGTCCCATAACTCTAAGTGTCCAGTGTCTGAGATGGAATTTGAACTCCCATCTTCCTGACTGTTCTATAGACCGTGCTGCCTAACTGCCCTAAATTGCAGAGTAAAAGCAAGGACTTTACAAGTCTCCATAAGCCTGGGACCTACTCTTTCACACATCCATTGGAAGAGTGGACATAAATTTAGAATACAATATTAGTAAGGCATACACAAAAACCTACAACTCTGGTACTGTAGTACTGATGGACTTCTCTCCTGTCAGGTCCTCGTAAAGTGCCCCCAGCAAATCTCTGCTGGGCTTCCAGAGTCTTCTATTCTTTACAACTCAACTCCACACTGCCAGGATTCACTCTTTTTTGTTTTTTTAGTTTTTTTTTACAAGGCAAATGGGGTTAAGTGGCTTGCCCAAGGCCACACAGCTAGGTAATTATTAAGTGTCTGAGACCAGATTTGAACCCAGGTACTCCTGACTCCAAGGCCGGTGCTTTATCCACTACGCCACCTAGCCACCCTAGGATTCACTCTTTTGAGCATACAACCAACTCTTTTCTTTATTGCCAGAGGACCCACTCCTGGAAACTGCTACTAAACTTCTCAGTTTCCATGCCTATCTAAAATACATCTATGCTCCACAACTTATACTATCTTGCTTTCCTTCCCCCATTCCCCACAGAGGGCAATCTGATAGTCTTTATATTGTTTCCATGCTATACACTGATCAAAATTGAATGTGTTGAGAAAAATCATATCCTTAAGGAAAAAACAAAATATAAGAGATAGCATAATTATATAATAACATACCTTTTTTTTCCCCCATTCTTATACATTCTCAAAGTGATTCTAGAACCTGGGTGGGGTGATTCCTCCTGGAAGGAGGGAGGATGTTGGGTGATATGATCATTTTGGAATGAAGAAAAGGAAAATTCCTGCTACCCCACAAGAAGTAAAAAAATTGAGTTCTTTTCCTGACTACAGGTTCTTTCCTGCCTCGTTTATCTCCAGTCTTGAACTTTCAATTTTCTGACTCTCCAGAGTATAGCTAATCCCTCAGGGATCCCAAATCCCATAGGATATGGCCAATTTTCAACCCAGCAAATTGACTTGCTCCCTCTGACTCACTCAGGGAGTGAGTAAAAGTATAACCTGGAGTTAATGCACGACTTTATCATATCTTTGCATCAGCTAAGCTAGGGAGAATGATCAAATCCCCTCTCTCTCCCCAATTAAACATTCCCTGTGCCCAACAAATAAAGGTGCTTTTTGGTTAAGTTCATGTGGCAGAGTTCACAATCCATTTAGAAATAAACATTTTTCCACAAGGATCTACCATACCTAATAGTACTGGAGAATTACATTCACTTCATAATTCAAGAGTACTCAATTTTTTTTTGAAATGGACACAATTTTATAAAATTCAAATAGATTATCACCTGTCTTGGTGCTTTCAAAGACCTGCTCCCAGCCAAAAGACAATAGAACAAAAAAAAATAGTCTCTTTCTCTGCAACCCCTCCTCCCATCAAAAGGAATAAACTTGGTTTCCACAGAGTTTTCAGATCTTGTGGGACTCTCTCCACAAAGATTAGAAAAAGGAGATTGACTTCAAGTCACTTCCTTCACCTTCAGGTAAGAAAATAAACCTGTTTGTCTTGATGCTTGCTTCTCTTGTAACAAAGATCAACTGAGACCAAAGGCAAGTGGATGTTTAACATCTCCCTTTTTCCTACTAAAGGGTCCTTCTGCTCTGAGCTAAGTCATGTTCCTGGTACCACAACAAATAAAAACTAGGTCTTGCTGGGGAGTGGGATTGAAAAAAGGGTGAGATAGGGAGATACTAGAAAAAAATGTGGTTTTCCCTCTCCCTTTCCTACTAAAGATTTCTTCACTCTAGATTCAAGAACTCAAACCAATTTCAGTTCCAGAGAGTTGAAATTCTTCTGTGTTCCAGTTTAATACTTCATTAGCCTTGATAAGATTAACATCAACTGAGCTGGGGTGGGGCAGGGAGGGATGAGGAAAAGGGGGGGGGAAATCAAATTTAAATATAGATAGCTACTTGTGTAGGTAGGTAGATAGATAGATAGATAGATAGATAGATAGATAGATAGATAGATAGATAGATAGACAGACAGACAGATGGATGAAAGGATGGATAAATGGATGGATGCTAATCTTGGAGTAAAAACATTCTACTTGCTTGTTATCTTCTCCATTATATTGTGAGCTCCTTGAGATCAAGACTATCATTTACCTCTTTTTATATCCCCCTTTAGGGATAAGCCTTAAAAGGCTTAGTACTGATACACAGTAGGAACTTAATAAATACTTGTTCCCTAACTTTACATATGTATTTGTTTATATATACACATGTTACATGTATTTTATGCAAAATAAATACAAGGTAATATTGGAAGAGAGACAAGTAATTATAACTAGAAATTATACACACACACACACACACACACACACAAAGTACAAATATTATCTCATTTTATCCTGACAACAAATTTTGGAGATATCCCATTTTACATATAAGGAAACTGAGACAAACAGAAGTTAAATAACTTTCTCAGGGTCACACATCTAAGCATCTGAGGCAGGATTTGAACCCATTTATACAGTATTCTGATCTCAGATCCAGAGCTCTCTCCACTAAGCCACATGTCAAAGGCCTCTAGTAGAAGAGTCTATTTAAGTTCAGTTATGAATGAAACTCAGCAGTCTAAAAGGCAGTGATGAGGAAAGAGTTGGTTCCTGGAATAAGAGACAGCCTGGGTAAAATCACAGAGACAAGCAGGAATACCAGATTTGAGAAACAGAAAGAAGGCCTATTAGATTGGACCATAAAGTACTTGAAGGGGAGTAGTATATAATAATCTTTGAAGTGTAGGCTGGAGCAGACTAAATAGAATTTTAAATGCCAAATTCAATCCTGAGATAAGAGAGATCCACTGGAGTTTACTGAATACAGGGGTGCCAAGAACTCTCCTGTGTTTAGGAAGGTCACTGGCAGCTTTGTGGAGAATGAATTAGGGAGGGAAGAAGCTTGAGGTGAGAAGGTCAATTGGGAATAAACTCCTTCTCATTGCCCCTTCTCCACATTGTGTCTCTGTCACATCCACACACTGAAAGCATGTAGTTGCAGAGAAAGGAAAAAAAAATTAAAAATCAACCCTGAAAAGAAAAGAGATTTTCTGCTCCAATAATTATGTGGACATAATGTGGATATTTTCACATTGTAAGATTCTCTTCTGTGTTCTTCCTATACAACTTCTGCCTAGTTGGACCCCAAAGTAGGGAGAATGACTTCCCCATTGCTCAGTTCTGCTCCTTCAGGCACCATCCTAAGGAAGGAATTGTGACAGAGAGGTCACAATACCTGGAATGGCCTGAAGCAAGGAGGCCCAGAAGAACCTAAGCTAAGTTCTGTTAAAGGAGAAGTGCCCTCTGAATGAAGGTAGGGGATAGCTGCTCCCCTGTGAAACTCCCCTGCGGGTGCCTTTGGTAAAAAGGCAAAGGGAACATTTTGGTCTGAGGTTCTGCGGGTGATGCTGAAGAAGGAAGGCCTTTTTCTCCTCTCTACCTCCCTGGGAACTGTTTTTCCTCCCTATTATCAGCATCCTTACCTGGAAGATCCATGCCCCTCCAGTTTCCAGTCACACCCTTAGGGATCATTATATATGTGAAAGGGTCTAAGATGGGGAGGGACTGGAGCAGCAGTACAGAGCTGAAACCCTTTTCTGCAGGCATAGTGGAGAATAAAGCAAGATGACAAGTCTCAGTGAGATCAGCCTTCCCCAGTCCCCCCAATCCCCTCCACCTTTTGGAAAAAATGGCAGTGAGCAAAGGGTGAAAATCCAAAGGGCTTTGTAATAGCCTTTAAGCTTTTAAAAAAAATTATCGGTGTATACTCTGTCATCACATTCAACTGAGAACAATGTATACCATGGAACCAAGGTAAAGACTAACAGAAGGAAGAATGGGGGGAAACTGTAAAATTCAAAATAAATTAAATAAACAAACAAACAAACAAATAAATAAATGAAATCATTCTTTAAAAAAATTATCGCTATACACAAGAGAGACAGCTTGCTTCAGAATCAGGAACTCGGGTTCAAGTTCAGTTGATAACAGTCTGGAAGCCTTTCCTGGGGCACTGAGAGGGAGTGACTGGTCCAGTATCCCACTGCTTAAGAGGTAGGACTCCAGAACTTCCTTAATCCAGGTTCAGAGCTTCCTGCAACTACACCATGCCCTTGTTTTTGAAAGCACAGTTGCTGGCTAGGCACAAATAGCTGTTCTGTACACTGTGGTGGAATGAAATTAATTAAATTATCATGTTATTTATTTTATGTAAAAATAGACTCTCCTGCCCTAACCTCCAGGCCTTCTCTTCTCAGAACTTTGCGAAGCCTCTTCTCTGCCTCTGGCCCCTGACTTCAAGTGCAGCGCTGGGAATCCTAGGAACATCTGGTTTGGCAAGAAACAGCTAGGGTGTAAATGGTCGGAACCCGTTTAAGCTGAGGAAAGCGGAGGTGAGGTGGAAGTGGGGTGGGGGTGGGGGGCAGTAGAAGGTTCAAGGTGAGTTGGTCGATGACAACTATCTACAGTCTGCAACAGGAATCCGCAGATGACAGGATTTAGAGCCAGGGAAGGAGGACCTTACCGACTCCCTCTTTCATGCCCGGATCTCACGCTTGAGGCTCTCGGGTCGTTGAAATCTCCCTCCCTTAGGAAGGCAGTCCCCAGCCGGGACCCTGCAATGTGGCCTGGATGGAGCAGGGCCCCCCGGGAGTCAATTGCTATTCATGCTCCCACATCTGCACATGGAAAGAAAGCCTCTCTGAGCGCCGAGCTGCGGGGTCCTGACACCGAGGCAGAGCCACCAGCTGTCGGGATTGCACCGAACGGGGGGCACAAACCCCCCAGTTCCCCGTGTCCACCGCGCCCTCCTCAACAGAAGGGGCGAGCCCTGCTCAATGGGGCCATCTGGTCCTAGTGCAAACACTGGTGACTTTTGGGGGAGGAGAGCAGAGGATGGTTGGGGGAAGGCAGGATCTGCAGGACTGAGCTGGCAGTGTGTCCAGGTCCCTGATTTTCCCTCTCCAAAACCGCCACTCTCTCCAAACTTCTCTCTTTCTCTGCGACCTTTAAACGCCTCTGCGGCTTCCTCCTCCCGGGAGCCCCCACGGTTTGCCAGCATCCCAGGAGCTTGATGGGGATGTGGGGAGACAGAAAGGCAGCTTTGTCCCGGGGTCCAGGTTTTAAGGCATTCGCGGAGAGGAGGAGGGGGGAGATTTGGACAGGGTACCAGGGAGGCTCAAGAGCCGGATGGATCCTTGTCCGGTCCTCGGACAGGAAGCGGCCCTTTGCTTCTGTAAGCAAATACGGCTGAGAACCCGAAACGTCAGAGCTGGTAGGAGCAGCAGCAGCGTCCCCCTCCCCCTCTTTTCCTCTCCCCACCTCCCCTCTCTTTGTCCCTCTTCCCTTCTCCGCCCCGGGCCTTCATATCCCCAGGACGCTAGCAACGCCTCTCCCTTTCCTCATGGAACAGCTGCACTCCTCTTAGGATCACAGGGTTTAATTACTAGTTAAAGAGGATTTCGTATAATCGACTTCAGTCCCTTCCTATTACGGTTTTGGGGTAATCTCAAACGCCCCAGATTTAGAATCAAAGGACTTGGATTCAAATCAGTCCGTCAATAAGCATTTATTAGGCGCCTGCACAGTGCTAAAGGGAGAGGATAAAAAAAGAAAAAGACAGCTCTGCTCTCTAGGAATTCACAGACACACACGAAATGATACCAGATAAACTGGGGGGGGGGGGGGGGAGTTCATTACCAGAGTGAAGGTAGTAGAAAAGGGGATTCCTGGCTAGACAGAGAGGAAAGGCTTCCGCTGGAAGGTGGGGTTTTCGCTCGGACTTGAAGGAAGCTAGGAGGCTTATTTCTTACTGAGACTTCATTTAGCTTCCCTAGGTCTCAGTTTCTTCATTTTGTAAAATGAAAATCGATCAGGAGTTCTTAACCTTTTTTGTATGCCATGGAAACCGACTTTTCAGAATGTTTTAAATGCTTAAAATAAAATACATAGAATTACAAAGGAAACCAATTTTATGAGACTTCTTGGAAAAAAATTTTTTTTTAATTCTCCAGCCTCCAGGTTAAGAATTCTTTTAGACTAGATGATCACCGAAAAAAAAATTTTTTCTTAATTTCCAGGCTCCAGGTTAAGAAACCCTAAGACTAGATGATCTGGAGGGTCCCTAATAGTTCTCAAAGTTATGAGGCTCACATAGATGGCATGACCAGTAAATGTCAGCTTCCAGACTAACCCACCTAATCTCTGTTCAAAGATGAGCTTTGTCCCATCACACCACACCACCTCTGGACTGCTGAGTATTGGGCTGCTACTGCTGCCTTTGTAGGAGAAAATTGACTGTGTATGCAGCCTGAGCCAGGACTCAGGGTGGAAGCTTGCAGGATTGTCTCCCACTGGTGATAGTGAGGTGGTCTCAAAGCCTGTTTGAGAATCAACTGTAGCCCTCCCTATGTGAGGAGGAAGGCTCAGTGAGAAAGAATACTGGGAGCCCAGCAGCTGCCCGAACTGCTCCCTGTGTCTTCCTGGTGGCCTTCCCAGTCCAGAGAGCTGGGGCACAAACAATGCCTGTCAATGACCGGTCAGAATAATCATTTCTGGCCCACTCCAGCCATGCCTCTCCTGGGACCTGAAACGGTGGAGGATCTCAGGCAGCCTGGGGAATTTTACCTAGTGTCTTAAAAAATACTGGGGGGGGGGGGTTGGGGAAGGGCATATTTGCTTTTATTTTAATTTTGTTTTGCCTATTTTTTCCTCTGAAATATGATTTCCTAGAAGGAGATTACACAGATGAAACTATAGGTTCTTTACAAGATACCCGCAACACCAGACTATTTGGAAACATTCTAAAGATAAGTAGAGAAAATAAATGGCATCCTCCACATTTAGGATCCGTTTCAAGTCTCAGGAGAGCCAGGTCTGTAGTTTTCCTGCAATTTATAGTTGTAGAGAAAGATCTAGGAGCACTGAGGGATGAAGTATTTGCCCAGGGTCACACAGCCAGCATAGGCCAATGGTGGACTTGAATACATACTCTGAAGCCAGCTTTCCGCCCAAAGTCCACATGAAGCCAACAAATCTTTAGTATTTGTCTTGTCTTTTCAATTCCTTCCCTTTCTTGATTATTTCTGATTTCTCCCATTTGTTTTTATGTTGTTTCACTTACTTCCTGAGAGCAGGGTCTGTCTTTTTTCTTTGTACCACCCCCCCAAGGTTTTTAGCACAATAGCTGGCAGACATGCTTAATGATGGTTTATTGACTGACTGACTGACTGACAGGATAAAAACCTTAGGAAGTGCACTAACATTATTGAGTAGCATTTCACAGAAAACAAATCATCAGTTAAAATTCCCTCATTTTACAGATGAGGATACTATCAAGAGAGAAAAAGTGATTTGCCAAAAAAATCATGTGGCAATTAATGCCTAGAAACTCTTATGAATTCTGACTCCACTACCTTACTGCCTCAGCTTACAAAAAATAATAATTATTATTTTACTAAAATTGAGGGGGGAGCTAGATGGCACAGTGGATAGAGCACCAGCCCTGGAGTCAGGAGGACCTGAGTTCAAATCCAGCCTTGGACAATACCCAGCTGTGTGATCTTGGGCAAATCACTTAAAAAAACATAAATTGGTATGGTACTTTACAAAGTATCCTCTTCAAATGAAGTAGGCTGTGCACATATTATCACCATGATGTAAGTTGTGTATATATTATCATCCCCATCCCATAATAATATAGGTAAATAAATATCGGAGTTTGGGCCTCAAATCAAAATTGGTTGTACAAGACAAGTGTTCTTGCCCTTGCACAGCAAACCAGTGTTCAAAAAGTACATTAAATAATGAAGTTCCTTATTCTCTCAACGCTTATAAAACTAACAACTACATTTTAGAAAAAGAAAAATTCCTTCAAAAATTCTACTTAGAATCTGCCCAAAGTACTCAAAACTTTTTGTTCAAGGTTTAGTAGCATTAAAAATAAGCAGAGATATAAATATGTCTTATTTTAAATCATCCTTTAAAAAAAAGAGGGGAAACTAAACTTTTTTTTTCAAAGTTCTTAGCTAACAAGGCCTTATGGGAGATTGAAAATAAACTTAATTGAAAAAACAGAGCTCTCCATAAATAGGTCCAGCTTCTAAGCAGGGGACTAGGTTAAAAAAGACAACAACCAAAGCAATCAACTAGGAAGGTTCCATGTTTTAGAAAAGAAAGGTCACAAGAGCCTTCTCAGAAAAGCTTAGCATTTAAAAGGATACTCAGTCCTTTTCTATTTCCTTAGGCCTCTAGTGAGTAGTTTGTTTATTTGCTTTGCAAAAGAGTTTTGCATGGGTTAAATAAGCAAAAGGGTATTTCCTGGTTGTTACTTAACCCATACATCCCAAACTCAGTACTAATTTAAAATAAAGAAATAAATCTTAAGTTTGCAACAGTACAAGATAACCACAACACCAGACTATTAGGAAACTTTCTAAAGATGAATGCTGTTCATCTGTTCAACAGGTTCCTTAAGTGCCTAAGATGTTCAAGCCAAAAGACAATTTATGTCCTCCAGTACCCTGATCCCAAAAGATCTTAACATGTTTTTGTTAAGGTCCCAAAGATTTCTTGTAAGATTTAACAAAAGAGATAATTCCACCCAACAACCATATGATTATTAGATTATTATTGTCAAACACGGCAAAGAACAAGGTATCATCTACTCAGTGAGGCTCCCCACCACCACCCCGGCCCAGAGAATGTCCAGTGCAAAATCCAGATCAAAGCAGGATTTTTCCATAGATGATGAGGTCCTCCAGAAGTTATGGCTACTAGGAGGGATTGTGCTGATGACAGAAAGCTCAATTAGTATTGTTGAACTTCCTAAAGGAGATTCAATTTTGACTTATTTTCTGCTTTCAGTCATTCCTCAACTTGGCACTTCCTGGGAGACAGTAGGTGTTTAATAAATGTTTATTGACTGATTGGCATAATTGCTGAAGTTCAGCCTAACTATTCACACAGGAAACACAGGGAATGAAGAATGCCTGGTGCCCAGACTTTGATATGCAGTTGGATGAACAACACATCCTGCTGATTCATCAGTGGGGGCTAGGGTTGGGGTAGTGTATATCCAGCCCCATCAACAATGTAAGCTCAGACTTGAAGGATAGCATGTTAAGTTATATATTGGAAATTGTACAGTGCTTACAGTGACCGTAAGTTTTGTCCTAAAATAAAAGTTCATCTTTAAAAAAATTCACCAGTATTATTCTTGTGCTGTTATATGAATCTGGCTAGGAATTCTGGAATGCCATCATATCAAAAAAAAATGAAAATTTCAGGTCACCCAAAGGGCAATGGAGGACCATGTATATGTGTTCCTGTTTATTCCAAGGACTAATTACAGGCTACCTCAGAAAATACCCATGCCATTTTTAGATAGTGTTATTTGTTTTTTAAAGTTTTTTTTTTATTGAAGAAAATATCCCACATGTAGTGTTTTGTAGCTATACAAAGTACTTTTTTCACAACAATCCTTTGAAGGAAATGCTTAACAGCACTATTATATCTTATAGTGGGGAAATACTATATTTCATATGTTTTTTAAATGTTTGTTATCTGTGGGAAATTATTTTAAAAACATGCTCTAGGGGCAGCTAGGTGGCGCAGTGGATAAAGCACCGGCCCTGGAGTCAGGAGTACCTGGGTTCAAATCGGTCTCAGACATTTAATAATTACCTAGCTGTGTGGCCTTGGGCAAGCCACTTAACACCATGGCCTAGCAAAAACCTAAAAAAACAAATAAACAAAAAAAAAAACAAAACATGCTCCAACAGCAACAAACTCCATTAAAAACCAATTTGTATTTATCTTGTTCAAATCCTAACCAAGACCAGAACAGTTATTTGATGTTGAATTGTCTTGGATGTCAGTATTGCCCAAAAAACTTAAGTCAATCATAAATTGATCATCATACAATATTGCTGTTACTGTGGACAGTGTTCTCCTGGTTCTGCTCACTTCACTCAGGATCAGTTCATGGAAGACTTACTATAGTTTTCTGAAATCTGCCAGCTTGTCATTTCTTATAGCACAGTAGTATTCCATTATGTGAATAAACCACAATTTGTATGGTCATTCCCCAACTGATGAGGGGGATCCCCCTTAATCTCCAATTCTTTACCACCACAAAAAAGAGCTGCTAAAATTTTTTGTACATTTATGTTATACATTTATAATTGCTTTAGGATACAGACCTAGTAGCGGTAATATTGGATCAACAAGTTTGAACAGTTTGATTACCCTTTGGGCACAGTGATGTTGGCAAGCACATGATTCAACTGTATTGCTTTGATTTTCATGCTCCTCCCTCCCATATCTTTGTATTGAGTTTTAATGTATTTTCTGTTTACAGTCATCCCTCAACATTCACTGATTTCACATTGATAGTTTTGGTTATTCACAAGTTGGCCGTTGATATAGGGGACATTTTGGGAGATTTGTGGCTTACTGCAGAAAATTGTAGCCAACATGTATATGTAAAAAAAGCAACAAAAAATATAAACATAGAGTATATGTTGTTAATCTATTTTCTCATTTATTTCTTCTTTATTCAGACTCAGTCACATACAAGGATCTTTGTATCTTGTACTTTTCATGGAAGGAAAACCATGAAGCAATTGCTGCAGCAACACTAGTGATTGCAAAGATGATGCAAGACTCTGCATAGTGTGCAAAATACTAATCTTTCTAGTGTGGTAACTGCAACTGTTTAATGGGTGAAGTGTGTATACTAAAAATAGAGATTCAGAATGGAGCATTAGAGTTATTTGTGGTTTTTCACATTTGCTGGGGTCCTGTGCCCCAATCCTTGTGAATGTAAAGGGACAACTACATTGTATATATTGTATCCCACAGTTGAATGCAAGCTCCTTGAGGACATTTTTTGTCTTTGGGTCCCCATAGCCCAGCACAAGGTCTTGCACATAGGAGACACAATGTTAAATTAAATTCTATTATTATTTTCATTTCAAAAGTGATGAAACTGAGCTATTCCCCTTTCAAAATTCCTCCCCAAAAGATAGAGCTAAGATTCAAAGTCAGTTTTCATTCCAGATCCATTACATTTTACTTCCTCTACATTCTGGTTGTCATCTATCTATACTCAAAATCTTCCCTCAATATAAAAATCCTTCAAAGTTTTGAAGACAACTATCATGTCTCTCCTCTCCGGGTCAAAATTTCCTTTCAAATACCTGATGATCTTGTTCTCCATCCTTTGGACAAGCTATAGTTCATCAAAATACCATTTAAAACATACTACCTCCAATGAAATAATAATGATCTAATTGTGGTCTGACCATTGCAATGTACTTTGCTCTGGACATGTTACTTCTAACAGTATAACCTAAGATCCTGTCAGCTTTTTTGGTAGCCACATGACCCCTATTTTGTACTGTTGACTCCCATTTTGCTTCAGTGAACATATCCAAGTCTTTTTCATATGAACTGTTATTCTTTCCTCAATTTTCATTTCCTCAGTTGACTATTGGAACCTAAACATAAGATTTTATATCTATATTGCCAATGTTTTAGATGACCCATGGATTCATCAATATAGGTATTTCTTTCTTTCTCTTTCTTTCTTTCTTTCTTTTTTTTGGTAAGGCAATAGGGTTAAGTGACTTCCCTGAAGTCACACAGCTAGGTAATTATTAAGTATCTGAGACCAGATTTGAACTCAGATTCAGGGCCAGTCTTCTATCTACTGCACCACCTAGATGCCCCAAATATAGGTATTTCTTATAACTTAAAACTGCAGTTTGTCCATATCTTTCCACCAGATGGAAGGAAGAGCTCAATATATACATATGTATATACACATCCATAGATACAGACACATATAAACACACATCTATCACTATCAAGCTGTAAATTGTTACAATCAGACCATATGTTCAGCTTGTCTAGAAATTTTCAAATCCTAGTTCTGTCATCTAATGTTTTAAGAGTTTTGTGGCATCCACTCATTTCAGAAGCATATTTTAAATGTTTTCATTCACATCATTGCTAAAACTACTAAACAAGACAGAACCAAGGACAGAGATACCTGTGACTCCTTATTAGGTCTATCCCTTCATTGATTTCTATTCTTTAGGGATTGTCATTTAACCCACTACAAATCCAATAAGGTCCCCAAAGTCTGGGTGCAGTTTTAAACTATTAAAGTTCCATTGACAGCTTAAAAGTTCACCAACTTTTGGGACCCTGTACATATTATCCTCCAGGTACATTTCTTCATCTTGTCCAAAATGATATAATATTATAAAGTGCCTTGCTGAAATTCAAATCTCTAGATCATTGTGCTAGAATTTGTGAAAGATTTATATGATCTGAGGATAAATCAGAGTATATTGTGCTAGAAGTTGAAGATACTTCAGAGACTTATCTGGCTCAACTTCATTTTACATAGGAAGTGATCTCCTTATCCATAGAATTTTCCTGTTTCTTTCTAGTCTTAACTTATATGGCTAAATTTTCCAAAACTCTAGTGAAATAAGTTTGGTTTGGCATGATGTAGGTAAATCCCTCCTGATTTCTAGATTCCTTTCTTACCTAAGTGCTCACAAATCATCCATTTAATAATCCTTCTGAATTTTTTTATCATGAATCAAAATAAGTAATTTCTCATTTCTAAAGTACTTCAGTATTTGTAAAGTTTTTTTTCACAACAACCCCATGAAGTAGGTAGTGCTAGTATTTATTCCTAATTTTCAGATGAAGAAACTGAGACTTTGAAAGGTTAAGCAACTTGCCCTTAGTCCCATAGTTAGGAAGTGACTGAGTCAAGTTTGAAATCAGATGCTACGGATTTCAACTCTACTGACAAATCATCCCTCCAAATTAAAGTTCTGAAATGTTTCTAGCTTCCAGATTCTAACTTTTGCCCCCCTTTGAGAATCTGAGCATATACCTTTCTCCACTTTGCCTTCCAATATTTCTACCATTCTCCAAAATACTCAAAACATTGCCATAATTTGTATTGATACCTTTTGGTTTCACATCAGAGAAATTTCTAGAAATGACACCCCCATTACTTTCCAGATTTAATTCTTCATGATAACAAAGAAAAAAACAACTAAGCAAAATAGTTTGACACTTCATTTTTTAAAAAAAAATCTGCCCTACTAACTCCATGCCCCTTTACCAGGAGATAAGAGATTTGTTTCATTATGTTTTTGAAAAACCATTCCTGATTTTATATCTAATTGCAGTTCAATTCTGTTTTAGTGATTTAAAAAAATCGCATTACTTTATTTCTGTCTACCCTTTCTTTCATCATGGCCTCTAAAAATTTCTTTTCCATAATCACCAAATTTCTTTTCACTTTAGACCTCTTTCTCTCATGATCTCTCATGATCATTTTAGACATCTCAACCTCCTGGCAAAGATTTAACTTCAGTTAACACTGTGCCCCTGACAGTCCTCTCCAGTGCACTTTTTCTCCTGGCTTCCTAAAACACTGGCCTGAAGGGAAAGTCAGAATACTCCCCCCCCCCATTGTTCCAATAGCGCCACTTTTAAACTGTCCCTTTGCCACCATCCCTCAATGACTTCTTCTCCTTTGAGGTTCATTCTAATCACCCAAATCAGGACATTTACTGACCCCCAGGTAGTTCTCTCTCCTTTCTTAGTTTAGTACCTGGTTCACAGAGCCCCTGGTTCCACTTCTGCCTTTATACTAAGCAATTAAAAAAAATTTTTACATTTTTTTTAAATTTATTTTATATTATTACAATAATCTTCTTGTGAGAGTAATCATAAACCCCTCTCCCATCACCCCCTAAAAGGATGAGAAACCCCAAGAATAGTGAGAGAGAATAAAAAGATGTACTTCAGTCTGTTTTCAGATTCCAGTGGCTCTGTCTCTGGTATGTGTTGCCTTCCTCAATCATAATCACCAGAGAAGTTGCTTCAATATTTTTCCCACAGTTGCTATCACTAGCTGTATTTTCCTACACTCTATTCCTCCCCACTCTCATCTGTTCCATTCTCTCTCCTTTGATTCTGTCCCTGTCCAGAAGTATGTTGTATTGGGTACCCTCTCACCTACTGCCCCTTTCCTCCCCCACTCCTGCCCCTGTTCCCCCTTATCCCTTCCCTTTCCTCTCATTTTTCTCTAGGGTGAGATGGATTTCTATAACCTATTAAGTGTATATGTTATTTCCTCTCTGAACCATTTCTTCCTCTCCTTTCTCTTCCTCCCAGGACTTTCCTTTATCACACATTGACTCCATCTTTTTACTATATTATACCATTATATTCTGCTCTTTTCTATGCCTTGTCTTTATATGCTCCTTCTAACTGTTCTTATAAATGAGAAAGTTCATATGAGTTATCAGTACTTTCTTTCCATGCAGGAATACCCATAGTTCAACATATTAAATTCCTCATAATTAGTCTTCCTTGTCCACCCCTTCTATGGTTCCCCTGAGTCCTATACTTGGAGATCCAACTTTCTGTTCAGCTCTAGTTGTTTCAGTAGGTAAGTTTGAAAGTCCCCTGTTTCATTGAAAGTCCAAGTTTTCGGGGGCGGCTGGGTGGTGTAGTGGATAAAACACCAGCCTTGGAGTCAGGAGTACCTGGGTTCAAATCCGGCCTCAGACACTTAATAATTACCTAGCTGTGTGGCCTTGGGCAAGCCACTCAACCCCATTTGCCTTGCAAAAAAAAAAAAGCAAGTCCATCTTTTCCCCTGAAAGAGGATGTTCAGTTTTTCTGGGTAGATGATTCTCGGTTGACTGATTTACCACACTTCCAGGGCTTTGGAGGGTTTGGGGGAACAACTCACAGGGATCTTAATTCCTCCAAGGTCTTATGAGAGGCTCTAACTACTCTCTTGCCTGTGTTCAGACCCTCCTCTCTGCCCTGGATCTGTGAAGATGGTCCCTACTCGACTATGGTGATGTGGGAGCTCGAACTGCAGCCTGGATCTGAGTGTGGGCAAACAGCTGGGTCCTGCCCCAGGGAGAGCAGAGGGACCTTTGCAGTCTCCCCTGACCTCCTTATGATCTATGGGCTGAAAGCTCTGGACATGCTGGGTGGCTCTGATGACTCCTGCCGCAGGTTCTCACCACAGGCTGAAGCTCCCTACCCCTTCCAGCTGTTTCAATGATTAAACTGCCCCCTCTGCCATAGACCCAGGCACCCAGTCCCACTGTGCTGCGCTGCCACTGCAGCTATGCTGCAGCTTTTTCTAACCCCCAGTCTCGGTGGAACAGACCTGTCCCGAAGATCTTCTAAATTGTCTTGGATTAGGAAATTATATCATTCAGTCTTTCTGTGGGTTCTGCCCCTCTAGATTTTGGCTAGAGTCATAATTTGATGTCTTTTGGAGTTTGGGGGGGAAAGGAGTTTCTGGACATTCCTGCCTTCATGCAGCCATCTTGGCTCTTCTCCCTTATGCTAAGCAATTTTTAACATGTATGATGCTCAGATTCCCTAATCTAACAATTTCTCAGTCTTTAAATTATGGGTCTTGAGAAAGCTTCACCTTAGTTATACATTGGCCAAACCAATGAGTTTGCTGTCACCTACAGGTGTTCTAATTTCATTATTAAAACCTCTGAAATTCCTTTACTAGATCATAGCCTATCATATCACTTCTCCTTAGATCTAATTTCTCCTAAACCTGTTCCTCTACCTTCCAGGCTTGCAATTCTCTCCAACCTTAGAACTCCCAAGCCATCACCCCAACTCAAAAAATGTATTTTCTTCCCTTCCCAATCTCAACTCTCTAAGTAACCAATATAATTCTATATGGTTTATTCTATTTTCAAATCCTTTTGTGCTCTTTTTCTAGAGATAGTCACATCTTGACAAACTCCAATTCTGGATTATCCCAAATCTTCTGCCTCCTCCACTCCTAGTAATGTGCTTTTGAACAAAGAGTTTCATGAAGTAATTCAACAGAACTAATAACTACATCCACTATAAATTTATATTCTCTAATCTCAAATGAGTTCCCAAGTCCTTTAATTCATTCCTAATTGATTTTTTTGGGGGGAGGGGGAGTTTGCAAGGCATTGGGGGTTAAGTGACTTTACTAAGGTCACATAGCTAGTTAATTATTAAGTGTCTGAGGTCGAATTTGAACTTGGGGTCCTCCTGAGTCTAGGGCTGGTACTCTACTTGCTGTGCTACTCAGCTGCTCCCAATTGATTTTTTATAAAATAACACTCTTCAAGGAAGATATTTCAAACCTCCTCTTTTCTACCTAAGATTCTCATACCACTCTGACCTCAAGTGAGGGACTTGACTCATTCTTTATTAAGAAAATAGAATCTGTTTACAATGAGCTCCTTCTTCCCTTTTTGTCACTCAATCCCTAATGTCATTCAGACTCTGAAGAAGAAAGTGCTGCTGGGGTGGCTAGGTGGCTCAGTGGATAAAGCACCAGCCCTAGAGTCAGGAGAACCTGGGTTCAAATCTAGTCTTCAGACACTTAATAATTACCTAGCTGTGTGGCCTTGGGCAAGCTACTTAACCCCATTTGTCTTGCAAAAAAACTAAAAAAAAAAAGGGATGCTTCTCCTCTCCCCAAGATCCCAGTCTCTTCCATCTTCTCTAGCTGATTGTCCCTATAGTCATCCCCTCTTCTAATCTTAGATCTCTCCCTATCTGCTGGTTCATTCCTTGTTGTCTACAAATATGACCATGCCCACCCCAAACCCTCACTAGACTACCATGTCTTTAAGCTATTGCTTAATATTTTTCCTCCCTTTCATAACCAAATTAATAGAAAAAAGATACTTTTGTCATTGCCTCTACTACTTTTGTTAAATTTTTTCCTCTCAGGGCCAAATACTCATTCACCTACACTTTCTCAATTCCTTACAATCTGACTTCTGACGTTGATTCTATATTACATATATTCTATATATTGATTCTATATTTCTGATCAGAAAGATAAGAAAAGACAGCATACCGGCATGTGTTTCTGCTATGATGGGAAGCTGAAGCCATTCACATGACTAGATCTCACTTAAATAGAGCACATTTAAAAAGAAGGCTCAGGAAGTCAATGACTGGGATTTCGGAGCTCAGTTTGTATAGATCCTATATTTTAACCTCTCCGCTCCCCCCTCCACTCAAGACCATGACTGGTGCTGCCCAGCGGCAGGAGGTGAAATTGAGGGTAGAAGGCCTTGAACTCTCTGGTAAACAGGGTACTTACACAAAATTTCCACCCAAGTGGAAAAAAACTTAGAGGCCCTTCTGCAACAGCAGCAATTCAGGAGGGACTGGGGGAAGGGGTTTGTAGGATGAAAACAAAATAAAAATAAGAGAAAATTTTTCTGGAAACCCCCATTGAGCTTGAGTTATGAAAATTCTCATAACCAATTGTGGTTAATTGTAGAGGTTTCATAAAGGATTGATTTTTTGTTGGGGGTTTTTTCCTCCCCCCAAAAAGTTGCTTAATAAAATCTACTGGCTATTCCTGGAATTTTTTAGTTTTTACCTATATTTTGTTTTGAATAAAACCTTGTAATATTTTGGAGGAAAAATTATCTCAATATTATTTTGGTACTCTTTTTTGGGCTCTTCATTTGTTCCTCCTAAATTGTTGCTATCTCAGCAGTGACCTAAGTTTATATAAATGTGTCTTTCCTTGATGTTACAAATGTCTTGTTGTTTTATTTCTCTTTAAATGTAGTCTGAGTTAAAAATCTCATTTTTTTTGCTATAGCTACATAGTTTGCTAGCTATGTATTGTTATTCATTGTTAATATGGTGCAAATATTGATTACAGTTTACACTATAAATAATAGTGTAGATATTAAAATGTTTTAGGTGTTTAAACATCCATCAGGACCTTTTGATATTAGGAATGCCCCATAATGTAAGAATGATGACAAGGTAGAATAATAACCAAATGAGACAGTGAATGATTTGAAATATTTAATGTTAGAGGAAGAAATAGATCCTATTTGTAGTCATTAAACTACCTGGATTGATGGCTCATTCTAGCATCCCTAGAGAGATCAGTGTCACAAAAAGTACCTGGAAACCAGTAACTAAAGCCCTCCCTGAGGAAAAGAAACTAGAGGTAAAACTCAAGACACTCCTGAAAAGGGACAGACTGTCTGAAGACATAATCCAGCACATTGATGAGAAAAAAGCAGACAGCTGGAGGTGCAGGGCAAGCTGGATGCAAGCCAGAGTCACGCTTTCACGATGCCAAGTTACATTCCTTTTCAGGAGAGATGCCATGTCCAGCTGGCGAGGAACCATTTGAGTCCTGGATAGGATATGCAAAAAAGACATTGCAGCAGTGGCAGGTGACCGAAGTGTCAAAAAGGAAGAGACCACTGATCAGTCTAAAGGGAATAGCTTTCTATCTCAAAGTCTGAAAACCCTGATTAGAATGTTTCCAAAATGAGAGCATCAATTTGGACTTTTAGAGAATTTGAAGCAAATTTAGACTAAATTTACTAATACATGCAGGTACAGAATGGAGGATGAACTGCATGTGGAGACATTGCTTTCAAGGCCAGTAGTCAAGGAAAGGGTAGATGGAGGCAGTTAGCTTTGCACAAGAGAGTGTTGACTGGCAGGGAATGTTGGTCTTGAAATGACTAGATATAACATGCTACTAGATAGAATATAATTGCTTGAGCAAAGAACTGATGAATTAGAGCAGTGCAAGAGCACAGCAAAACAAAAGCATTCCACAAAGTGCCTAGTAAAACATCATGTAGAACCCCTTCTGTTAGAAGGACCACAAAAGGAGAACAAGAGAGACCTTCTGGTTACCTTTATTTGAAGTCAGGAGGTTAGGGAAATGGCAAACCACTCTGGGATCTTAGCCAAGAAAACCCCAAATGGGGTCACAACGAATCAGGCATGACTGAAAATGACTGAACAACAAGGTTAGGGAAATCCTGCTGAGGAGTGAAACCATAGGCAGAAGTGATATTCCTGGAATGAAAGAAGATCTCAAGATCAAAGGTCAAGGCAACCAGATGCAAAAATCACTTGCCAACAAGCCAAAGAGGCTAAGTTGTGGATAAAAGGAAGGTGTACATGCTGACTGCACTCAAGAAGGGAATGCCACAATGGTTTGACCATTGAACTTTCAGGTAATTCTAGTAACTACTGAGAGATGTCCCATGCTGACCTCATCAGTTTGTGCAAGCTCTCCTGGGGCAGAAGGGTTTTGTAAAACTTTTCAAGATCTCTTGCTCAGCTCCACTTCTCACTGTGGGTCAGGGGGTATTTGTATGTGTGGAATTCCCAATCCAAATTCAGCTCTGTGCCCCTGCCCACTCACTGACCCTGCCTTCTTTGAAATGTTCTGTGTTTAAATGGGTGCTTGTCATGTGGCCTTGGTATAATTGCATCAGGTCCCTGTAGTCCCCACAGCAGCCGACACATATACTAGTCTATTAGAAGTAGTGTTTTTACTCTTAGCATAAAATTATTAAATTATTTTAAGAAGAGAACACAATGCATAATAAGAATAGGTAATGGACCTGAGATATAGAGGATGCCCTATAAAGAAATGGTGCACCAATTTCTCTGCAATTTAGTATTAAAATGTTGACTAGATCATTAATATGTCCAGGACTCATAGCCAAAATATGTCAGAAGAAGGATTTTAAACCCAAGTTTTTCAGGGTTTGAAGTTGTCTATCTACTATCCTACAATGCTTTTCATGATACACAATAAAATTATAAGATAGACACTAATTCTCCATCAGCTCAATTCTCTCCTAAACTGCACAGGTTTCTGCAGACATAAAATTGATCTGGACTCAGGAATTCTAAGCATTGTACAGAGTCCTCCCTTCATCCTGCAAAGAAATACAACAACATTCCCCAGTATATTTGCCTCATATTTCCCTTAGTACTGTTCATCAGTTGTAGACAGCATCTCTGGTATCAGGGTCATGGACTCTCTTGGCACAAATGCTACAGGGATGTGAGATCTGTTATGAAAGGAAAGGTTCTCAGGAGACCTGGTGAATTTTCTCATAGTTGGTAGAGTCAACTGAAAACAGATGATTCATCACCGAGCTAGTTTAGTGAATTTATCATCCTGCCCAGGGCAAGGAGTAAGGCTGCCATGGTCTTTGTTTTCCCTTTCCCCTGGAATGTGACAACACTACCCTCTGCTGCCTTGGCATCTCATCTCCCCCTCCCCTCATTTCCTATTGTCATCTTCAGCCCCTATCTTTGCTATTCTGTTTGTCCAATGGAGGAGGGGCATATTAAGTGTCCATAAAAAGGCATTACAGCATTAATCCTCATTTATGTACTCCTTCTTCCACCTTTTGTACCTCTCCTTTTAAAATATGAATTCATTGTAGAGTTTATTCTGCAATGCCATCAATCTTTTGAGTTATCTTTCCATTTTCTTCCTCATTGGAATCATTTGCAATTGTACTATCAAAATTTATCTTGAGATTCCCCTATTCCTTTATCTTAGGGTCTCAGCTCTCAGAGCATATGACTATGTCTCATTAATATGGATTTTGAAATCTGGTATTCTATAGTCTTAGATGCATTAAAAGAATATATCTTCCCTCTCCATCACTGATCCAAATTCCCTACCAATCACTCCCCACCAATTTGGGGGCCATTTACACTTTAATTCCTTTTTGATAATAGGTATTTGATATAAAGCCATAGTTTCCCTTGTCATTTCCTTTATTAGGGAGGTAAGGCAGGGCAAGAATTTGTCAGATAATCTTCTTTGAATAGAATAAGACTTTCAGTTAGTCGAAGTCCTCAGTAACATTTTTTTCTAGTTTTACATTATATATCAGAAAAGCATCATCCATGTATCTTCCCAGCCTTGGGCAATCTGTAGCATACAATAAATAATTCACTTATTGTTTTCCTCTCCATTTGTTTCTTCATCCAAATCCAAATAAATCCATTTACCTACTTTTGTTAAAATGTCAAGCTCACACACCAGGAGTCAACTGTATGGGTATGAATATATCATAAGCATTTTTCCTAATCATTTTTCTACTTATTTCCTCCTGTAATTATCTGATTCTTAGGGGCAGATGGGTGGTGCAGTGGATAGAACACTGACCCTGGAGTCAGGAGGACCTGAGTTCAAATTTGGCCTCAGACACTTACTACTTACTTATCTGTGTGACCTTGGGCAAGTCACTTAACCCCATTGCCTTGCAAAAAAAAGCCCCCCCATTATCTGATTCTTTCATATTAGACACAATTTAAATGTAAATCACAAAATTTGATCTTCTTTAACAATTGTTACTGAAAGAAGATATTTTAGAGAGAATAAAAAGGGTGACAACCTCAGCTGATGAAGATGATAGCTACCATTTTACCTGGACAGTCTATCAGTAGTACCATGTCAGGAAACTGAATCACTTCCATTTAAATTGTCTTAGGAAGATTCTGAAGATCACCTGGCAGGAGAAGATACCAGACACTGAGGCCCTAGCATTCCAACATTACCCCAGAGAACAATTATGATGGGCTGGACACGTTGTTAGAATGCCAGATGTATGCTTGCCAAAAAAACTATTTTATGGAGAACTCACACAGGGCAAGTGCTCACGGGGGCATCAGAAGAAGTGACACCGAGACCCCCTGAAAGGTCTCATTGAAGAATTTTAGAATTGACTGTACCGTTTGGAAGACACTGGCACAAGAATGTCTAGCATGGCATGCCCTCATCAGTGAGGGTGCTGCACTCTATGAGGAAGGCAGAATTGAATCAGCTCAAAGGAAACATGACTTATGTAAATTTAGAGTACCCACCCCAGGTGTTCACATGGACTATTATGCCCAAGCTGTGGTAAGTCATTCTGAGCTCATATTGTTCTGATCAGTCACAGTTGGACACACTGTAATTTGTCTCAAGCATAGTGATGTCATCTTGGTCTTCTTTGATAACTAAGGACAAGAACCAACCAACCAACCAACCATTTGTTACTGAGAATGATTTACAAATACTTCATTTGATCCTCAAAACAACCCTATGAAGTTTTTCTTGTTGTGCCATTTTTCACTCATGTCTGACTCTTTGTGACCCCATTTGGAGTTTTCTTGGCAAAGATACTACAGTGGCTTGCCATTTTCTTCTCTAGCTCACTTTACAGGAGAGGAAATTGAGGCAAAGAGGGTTAAATGACTTGCTGAGGGTCATATAGCTAAGAAGTGTCTGAAGTGAGATTTGAATTTAGGAAGATGAGTTATCCCTACACCAGGACTGACATTATGCCATCTAGCTCCCCTTCCCCCACCATGAGGCAGTTGCTACTATTACACACATTTTACAGATGAGAAAATTGAGGAAGAAGTAGTTACTTAAATTACTCAGGATCATAGAGCTAGTGAATAGCTGGATCAGTCTTCCTGACTTCAGCTGTCATGCTCTATCCACTGTTTCATTCCCAACACCTCTCTGAAGTAAATTGTATAAAAGTATTATTAATCCTCATTTTATTGATGAAGAAACTGAAGTTTGGAGAAGTCATTTACCCATATTCTTGCTAGTACCAAGCTCAGCGTTTTTCCCACTATACCAAATTGCATCTCTGTGTGTATGGCTATATAGATTAATAAAAATGACTTGATTAGGTTTAGAATCTAAGACAGAGGAATTTTAGAAAAAGAAAAGTTTAGGTAAAACTGGATTATTGCAATTGCTCATTTTATTTGATGCTCATTAAGTTCAGGATGAAAAACAAATTTTAAAAAATTGTCTCAGGTACAAACAAGTATAAATTAGATTTAATTCTAAGACCCTGTGGTCCTACTTTGCTCCCATATTTGTTAATGTAAAACTACTCATTGGAACATATTGTAATTTCAGAAAAAGAAAGTATCACCTCAGCAGACCAAATTCACCAGCCTCCTTTACACCCAATTTCATGCATTTTCACTGACTTTGCCCTATCCCTTGAATTCTCTTTCCTTCCTCATCTTTACCTCCAAGCTTCTCCAGCTTCCTTCATATCAGCTAAAATCACATATTCTGTTATAAACCTTCCTCTGTCTCCCTTAGTCAATAGTTTACTAGTAAATATTTAATAACCAGTTCCCAGGGTAATTTTTTTTAGCAAAAATGTACACAGGACACATTATAAATTTAATCAATATTATTAATATTATCTTCATCACTTGCTTAAGACATTATTTGTAGCATTTGCCAATTTCTCAGATGTAAATGCCCACACACAAAAAATTTAAAAACTAGCCCTCATGAATCAGAAAGAGCTGGCTCCAGCACACCCCCTGCTTGATGTAAGTACTTTCCTCTAATATTAGCTTCATTTAATTGGGGATATATCTTGTTTGTACATGGTTGTTTGCAAGTTGTTTTACCCATTAGATAGTAAACTCTATGAGAGCAAGGGCTGGTTTTGTTTTTCTTTTAGTCCTAGCTCCTTAGTACCTTGTATATAATAGGTATCATTCAGTCACATCCAACTCCTTGTGACCCTCATAAGACCAACTGTCCATGGAATTTTCTTGGCAAAGATACTGGAGTGATTTGCCATTTTCTTCTCCAGTTTTATGCTGGCAGGGATTAAGTGACTTGCCCAGGGTTACTTGCCCAATTACAAAGTATGCACTTTGTTAACTAACTGTCCCTCATACTTACATATTTACTAGCTTTTGATAGATGAAGAAACTGAGATCCAGAGAAATTAAAGCAATTCCCCCATGGTCACAAAGATAGTAGGTGAATGAAAAACCTGGATTCAAAGTCATACAGACACTGAGACCAGATTGCTACTCCAACACAGTCTGGCATAGCATCACATTCAGATGACTGTCTCTGCTTCTCTTTGCAATTACAGATTCTGCCCTAGAACAGGAGAAAGTTAAAGCAGGAAATTGAGAGAAAGGGTGATAGGCATCCCAAACATCTTCTGTAGCAGTAGTAGTAGGGGATAATGGATAGCAGAAGACCTTCAGCTTGCTTGTTAAGGACATTTCTTTTGGTTATAAGCTAAAATGTCCACTCTGTTTTTTGAACAGTGGGTGGGGTAGGGGGAGTGTAGGACAGAACTTTACTTAGAGATTTTTCAGTATCCAGATTTTTACCACTAATGGAAGGGGTAAGCTATACAAAGTAAGCTGCCCATTTTCCCATTAGGCCAGGCCAGGGAGACAGGATTTCCTGGGAGCAGCCAACATATACCCTTCCACTGCAAAGAATTACAGTGTACAATTTATTCTAAACCAAGGCAGTCTATATTCCTGATCACCCTGTGTGCCAGTTGGGATTGGGGTTGATGCCAAAAGTACAGAAGGAAGACCATAGGAACAGTTGCTCTGCTGATATTCCCTTATTCCCTCAAAGCCCATGCCATATGGCATGGTGGGGGGCTTTAGCCAGGCCCCTGACAGAGGCCTTCCTCCTGCTCCAATTGGCAGGTAGATGAAGTTGCAAGTTTTTATTATTCTTTTTCCTGAAATTTTTTCCTATTAGGTGAAATTTTCCTATTTAATTTTAGCCCAAAAGTAAATATATATTTTTCCTTTTTTTTTTTCAGTTTTAGAAACTGCACTCTGGCTATTTTTGTAAGATAAAGATTCTTTTCTCTTTACTTAAGAGAGGATTAAATATGCTGATATTCTGACCACTAGTAATTCAGTTCCCCTCCAAAGTGAAATGCAAAACTTCTCAGTAGGAGGGAACAGCTAAATGTGACTTATAAGAGGAAACTTTAAGAACAAAAAAAAAAATTATAAGCATTTTTATTCTTATGCAAATTTTTGGACTCAGCATAGGTTAATTTTAATTGCATTCATAAGCAGCAATTTTGCACATGCTATTTCTAATTTATATACCCACAGACAGATTTTGTAGTTATAACTTATTCAAATTGGCAAACAAAAAACATTTCTGCACATTTTTGGTCAAGCAATTCCAAGTGATTAGATGAAATTCTGTGAAACTAAAAACACCAAACATCCCATTGAATAGAATATTCACTTAGTATTGATCTTCAAATAATTCTAACCATGTGTACTCTTGACATAGAAAGGAAGCAATACATTTTTTTTAAAGCCACATGAAATCTGGACTGAGTTACTTTGGAATGAAGAAGAAAAGGTTTAATAAAATAAGACATGCTGACAACAGTATATTAGGAAGGAACTTTATTTGAAATGACATTTCCTAACCAGAAGACATAGTACAATACAGGTATGAGAAGCCCAACCTGGAAAAAGGAATGAGCTGAATGGAAGGAGACCATCCAAACAAGGGATAGGAATGAGAAGTGGTGAGGTCTGGAACCCTGCTATGCAGAACTATAACTAGGAACTTTTCTCTTGGGTTAAGAAAAAAACAATTTTTCCTCTGGGGTGGCAGCATAGAGGGCAGTTGGAAAACAGATGTAGTTGGTACTGGAGAAGGAATAGCCCATTTCTACCCCATACCTCACAGAGGGTTCGGGGGGAATGTGATTCCTTTGGAGGCCATGGGTCCCCTTTGGGTGTCTACCAAAAGACAGTTACACCATTCAGGAATATAAATCAGCAGAAGTGTAGAATAACCCTTCCACCCTATCACATTGCCCTAGTCTAAAACCCTAGTTGGCACAGTGAATAGAGCACCAGCCCTGGAGTCAGGAAGACTCATATTCATTAGTTCAAATCCAACTTTAGACACCGTGTGACCTTGGGCAAGTTCCTCATCTTTGAGATGAGCTAGAGAAGAAAATGGCAACTTATTCCAGGATCTTTGCCAAGAAAACCTCAAATGGGGTTAGAAAGAGTCGGATATAACCAAAAAATGACTGAACAAATTAAATTAACAGCTAGCAACTATGGAACCGAAGCAAAGTAGGCTCTTGCAGCTATGATAAGTCTTTCTAATTTGGGGAGAGGAAGGAGGGGAGTAGTTCTCAATTATTTAGTTATTGTCATATATGGTTGGTTCTTGTTCTTACCTATCGAAGAAGACCAAAATGACATCACTATGCTTGAAACAAATGACAGCGTGTCCAACTGTGGCTGATTAGACCAATACAAACTGGGAATGCTTTACCACAAGTTAGGCACAAATAGTCCATGTAAACACCTGGAGTGGGTACTTTAAACTTATATATGTCATTTTTCCTTTGAGTTACTTCAAATCTGCCTTCCTCAAAGAGTGCAACACCATCACTGATGAGGGCACACCATGCTGGGCAGTCCTGTGCTAATGCCTCTCATGCTGTACAATCAATTCTCAAGTTCTTCAATGAGGCCTTTCAGGGTGTCTTGGTATTACTTCTTCTGACCCTTTTGTGAGCACTCGCCCTGTGTAACTGCTCCATAAAATAGTTTTTTTGGCAGGCAAATGTCTGGCATTCTAACAACATGTCCAGCCCATTGTAGTTGCACTCTCTGTAGTAATGTTGGAATGCTAGGCACTTAGCTCAAGAAAGGACCTCAAGAAAGGATCTCCTGCCAGGTGATCTTCAGAGACTTCCTAAGACAATTTAAATAGAAATGATTCGGTTTCCTGACAGGCACTAGGTAAGACTGTCCAGGTTTCACAGGCATATAGAAGTGAGGTGAGCACAACAGTTCTGTAGGTCTTCAATTTGGTAGTCAGTCTAATATCTCGTCTCTCCCACACTTTCTTTTGGAGCCTCCCAAATACTGAGCTAGCTCTGGCAATGAGAGTATCAACTTCATTGTCAATGTGTACCTCCTTGGAAAGGACACTGCCAAGGTAAGTGAACTTTTCCACATTACTCAGTTTCTCCATTTGCTATAATCGATGTAATTTGGATGGTGTGGGGTTGGCTGATGGAGCTGGTGCTAAGTGTTATACCAAAATGAGTACAAGCAGCAGAGAATTATCCATACTTTTGTTTCATCTCAGCTTCCAAGAGTGCACTGAGTGCACAATCATCTGCAAACAGAAGACCATGCACCAATACTCTCTCCACTTTAGTCTTGGCTTGGAGCCTTTTCAAGATGAGATGTAACAAAGTATGGATCATCAGTGCGATAGCTGACCTTGGGGCATGTTCATTCTGAGTTAGAGTGTTTGATAACATAGCTGAAAACATCATGCTAAAAAGTATAGGAGCAAAAACACATCCTTGTTCCATTCCATTGGTTATAGGGAAATCTCAAGAGCATCATCCACCATCCAGAACCCAGGCATGCTTGCCATCATAAAATTGATGTACATTACTGATGAACTTCCCTGGGCAACCAAGTTTTGACATAATTTTCCATAAACCCTCACAACTGATGACATCAAAGGCCTTGGTTGGATATACAAATGCCCTATACAGACCTCCGTTCTATTCCTGGCATTTTTTCTGGAGTTGTCGGGCAGCAAACCCCATATTAACTGTTCCTCTACCTTTTCTGAAGCCACAGTGGCTTCAAAATAGAGGAGACAGACAGGAGGTTATGATATATAATACAGACACACACATATATGCATATATATACACACACACACACACAAGACACAGAAACATAACATCTATGTTATATATGGCATGTATATACATTATACCTATAGCCTACATATAATTATATATATAGATATCTTGCATGCTCTTTGCTAATAACCATGAAAAAGTCACAGATATATCTGTAATAACATAGTTTTGGGAGATATATATATATATATATATATATATATATATATATATATATATAGTGAGATTTGTACATACAACACATAAGCACCTAAACATATATGCATACATATATCATGTGGTATATTGTGATCCCAGGCAAGTCACACAACCCTTTAGTGCCTATAAGTAGTTCTTTAAAATTAGAAATAAATAAAATTATAGATTATAAACTATTTTTATAAGATTTAAATGGTCTAAAGCTCAAGCCAATAGAAGCTCTAAATTGATCTGCATTGGTAGAAGGAATTTTTCCCAAAGGAAGTTCCCTATAACATTGAAATCACAGATCCAGATTCCTGCCCTCCTAAAACCCCCCTGCCAACAACTTTTAAAGTGATTTCCCCTTAGCAACCCCATGTGAATATTATTTTAACCATTATACATTATCCCATATAGAAGGGAAGTAACTTGTCCACTCTACAGAACAGATGGGACTCAAACCCACATTTTCTGACCCCAGGTGTGTCTCCAAAGCACAAGCATGTTCTTGCCATTACACCATGCTATCTCTGAGTGAGGTTTTCATGCCACTGAAACTATGACAGTGCTCCCCACAGGGTGACTTGACCACAGGAGCACCAGTAGGAAAGCACATGCTCCAGAGCCATCTGGCACTGATTGTTTCCAATTCAGCTCCTGGGTTTCCTACAGGCTTGGGATGTAAAGGAAGCAATCATTCTTCTCTGACCATTATAACTGCAGATGTAGAAAACCATGTTATTTTTGCACTCACTACTCCAGTTCAGACTCAAAACTCACAAAGGAACAGCAACCTCCTTGTTTGTTAGAAGACAAAGAAGGGAAGGGTTATATGTGTATACACACACACACACACACAAATATGTCAGGAGCACTGTGGTTCAATGATGGTGGATTTTGTTTTTTTTTTAAACATAATAATTTGACAAGTTTTATTTTACCAATCCACTATATACAATTCCCCAAGCCTTGTGCTCACTTGAGTCACAGAATAAAACAGAAATAAAGTTACCCTTGATCTCATGGGAGAACATTGTATTGTGTATATAGAGAAATTAGTACAGGATCATGTGAGAACTCAAGCATTAAGAAGTAAGGGAATACATTTGGATGAAGATGCAATGAACTGTTCAGAACATCCTTCTTCTCACAAAAATGGACAAAATGACCTTCATTCATTCATTCAAATTGCATTTTGCATTTACAGAATCTCAGTTATGCATAATCTAACTATACACATTTTAGGTATGGCATTAATAATGATTAAAGTTTAGAATTAATAATAAGTAGCTGGAATTTCTATAGCACTTTAAATTTTGCAAGGTACTTTCCAAGTATCTCTTTTTATCCTCGAAAAAGCTATGATCTTCTGGGAGGTAGGTGCTATTAACATTTTACAAATATTAACATTAAGTTAAGTATTAACATTTTACAAATAAGGAAACTAAGGCAGACTGAGATTAAAGAACTTGCTCAGAGTTAAACAGGTCATGTCTGAGACTGGACATAATTTCAGGTCTTCCCAACTCCAGATTTAGTACTCTATCCACTGTCAAAATCTTTTGACTCAGTTATCTTAAGAAAGTCAGAGTGGTACCACCCCCCAACAGTTTTTTGGTCTTGAAGTCAGAAGACTTAGTTATATGACCTTGATCATTTACTATCTCAAGGTCTTGATTTCCTCATCTTTAAAATAAGAGGGTTAGACTTGAAGATCTGTAAGGTGCCTTCCAGCTCTAGGTTAACCTTTTTATTATACCCTCCACCTCCATACAAAGGCAGCTATCTTGGTACTCTTTGAGAATAAACTATATATAATAACAGCAACCTATAACTTTTTATTGTTATTTTTCATTCCTGTCTGCTTCTTTGTGACCCCATTTGAGGTTTTCTTGGTAAAGATACTTGTATGGTTTGCCATTTACTTCTCATTTTACAAGTGAGAAAACTGAGGTAAGCAGTTTAAGTGACTTGCCCAAGGTCACACAGCTAGTATGTGCCTGGGACCAGATCTGAACTTAGGAAGATGAGTATCCTGACTCCATACTGATACTCTCTATTCCATGGCACCATTTAACTGCTCAGTCCTATAACTAGTTAGCCTCAAATGTCCATTCTGGCTCTAAAGTTATGACCTTCTGATCCTGCTACTAGATTTCTACCCCAGGCAGAATATCAACAGGAAGAAATTACCACCATCTAGAAAGGTTCTGATAGCATCATTTTTAATTCCTCAAACCAATCAATTAGAAAATGAGTGACAGAATCCATGGTATATGAATGGAATGGAATATTACTGGACCATAACAAGCTATGCCTACAGATGTAGAGCCCCTCTGACTTTATAGGAAGAGGGCTGGTTGCTAGGGACTGAGCTGAATCGGATACTGAGTAAGATGTCAGAGTTGAAAACTGGAAAAGACAAGCTAAAGATCAGAAATAGAATGGAAGCAGACTTCTCCTTTCTATAACCTATCTTGAAGTCTATTTCCCTGTTACTGCAGCAATGAGTTAGACTCAGTGAGACATCATCAGAGGTCCCTGGGAGAGGCAGAATGCCAGAAAAGTACTGGCTATGTGAGCTTCAGCTTAGATCCATGTGCTTCAAGGAGACAAGACCTGTGTTCAGAGTTCTTGTCTTCATCTAAAGACTATCCTGAGGGGGGCGATTAGATGGCATATGGGGGCAGCTAGGTGGCACAGTTGATAGAGGACCAAACCTGGAGTCATGAGGACCTAAGTTTAAATCTAGTCTCAGGCACTTGATATTGACAATGTGACCTTAGGCAAGTCACTCAACCCCATTGCCTTTAAAAAATAAAGACTATCCTGTTAGAGAATGGTGACACTAAGAATTGATCTAAGCATTCTAGAAAACAATTCAAAATGGTTTTTGACTACAAAAGTCACTAAATTCTATATACATACTTACCTGACAATATCACTACCAGGCAAATGCCCCCAAATCTATATGAGTTGAACATCAGTTAGGAATGATAGTATGTTTCCT
Source organism: Macrotis lagotis (assembly GCF_037893015.1). Lineage (NCBI taxonomy): Eukaryota > Metazoa > Chordata > Mammalia > Peramelemorphia > Peramelidae > Macrotis > Macrotis lagotis. The sequence continues at coordinate 393,771,962 of NC_133666.1, forward strand.
ACACTTCTTCACTCATTTGTGGAAGGTGGGGTTGATGAGGATAAAAGCAAACTGAATACCTTTCCTAAAACTTTTCAGCAGGACTTAAATTTTGGTGGCTGCTAGGGTCTAGGAGAAGAAGTAGTCACATAGGTACAAGGTTAATTTCTTACCATGCTGAATGTAATACTGAACACAATATCCAATATGCCTGTTCATTCCCATGAGCAGTCTGGAATCTGTTCTATAGCCATGTGACAAGACTCAGTGTTGCTGAATTCTTGGAGGAGTAGACCAAGATTAGTAAGTGGAGGCTCAGAATAATGATTGGCATGATACACCCTAACCTGACAAACTGATGAGATCTCCCAAAGAGAAATGAAACTGGGGGAAAAGGTTATTCATACTCTGAGAACCAAAGAGAGTTCAATACTTCTCTATCAGTTATATCCAGTCTATGGCATACACCTCTGCCCCTATGGTGAGCTGGGGGATGCCTAGATCCTGATCTTTCTGGTTGAATATGATCATTCTGGTGGTCAAAAGTGCCACACAGAGGCTAAATGAAGAATACAAAGACAAAGTAATACAGTGTAAAGAAAGCACAACCAAAAGGGGGAAAAAAAACCTGTGTCAATGAAGACAATATTAAGTGGCAACAAACTTTGAATTCAATACAATCGGCTGCATTAGTACTACCTTAAACTTTAGAGGAACATTAACATGTATGGGAATTGTTGATGTATTTTTTGAAGTATATCTTTCACATTAAAAAAAAATATGAAAAAAACACAAAAGCACTACTCTACAGGGGGCTAGTTACATGGCACAGAGAATAACTAGCCCTGGAGTCATCTTTCTAAATTCAAATGTGACCTCAGACTAGTTGCATGACCCTGGACAAATCACTTAACCCTGTTTGCCTCAGTTTCCTCAACTGTAAAATGAACTGAAGAAGAAAATGGCAAACTATTCCAATAGTCTTTCCAAGAAAACTCTAAATGGAGTCAAAAAGAGTCAGATTCTACTAAGTGAGCCAACAACAACAATTCTGCTAGGGAGAAAAGTCTTCTAAGCGTATCACCTTCCTTTATTTTGACTAATAATAAATAGTCAAGGAGGTGATGCTATGACTCGATCTTAGCTTAATAAGATCAATGTCTCCCACTGCATCCAGGATCATCTCCAGAACTTTATGTAATTATAATGAATTACCCCCAAGAGAAGGAGCCAAATGACCTTGGGAAAGTCACTTAACTCCATTGCCTTTAAAAGAAAAGACTAAAAAGCTAAGAAAAAACATTTCCCCTTCCTTTATTGCAAAGGTGAAGGCAGGGTTTTGCAATCCTTGAAGTATTATATAAACATGCTATTAGAAATAATCTTTATTCATTGGAATTGTTGAACTTTTATTCTTTCTTTTTTTAAGGGAAAGTCTCTGGATAAAAGGAGAGAAATAAATTCAGAAATAAATGTGATGTACAAAGAAATGGCATCAATAACAGTAATAAAATTATTTCTCAAGATAAAATACTTTAATTGTACAGAATATCAAACTAAGTAACAAGAAAGACCCTTTCATATAAATACAAAGGAAGTCTCTCCCATAATTTAACACCAGTAAGAGAGAAGACATATTCACAGAATAAGTAATAAAAATTAAAAGTTTTCATCACTAGTCTCTTCCCTTCAACAGGATGCTCTCCCTTCAAATCCCCCTTTCCCCTAATTTCCCTATTATTCTTGAGGCCAATCACCATCCTACCAATCATTAAGTACTATCCTACCAATCACAGAAGCAAATATAAAATCCTGTTAGCATTCAAAGGGCCTCTGCTCCACTAAACTGCCCTCCCCTTATAACTTGCACCTTCCCTTACTCATACTCTAAGACCCAGTGACCTTGGTATTCTTGCTGTTGTTCTAACAAGAAACTCTTGTCTCCTGACTCAAAGAATTTTCCACTGGCTGTCCCCTATGCCTACAATGTTCACCTTCCATATCGGTCTCTTTGATTTCCTGACTTTCAAGTTCCTGCTAAAATTCCACCTTCTACAAGAAACATTTTCTTATTCCCCTTAATTCTAAAGGTTTTTCTCTCTGTTGATTATTTCCTATTTATTTTTGTATATAATTTAAATAGAATTGTTTAAATATCTCCTCCATTAGACTGTAAGGTCCTTGAGAACAGGGACATCTGTTACTTTCTTTATGTCCCCAGACTTTTAGCACAATGCTGGCACATATGTAATAGTCACCTAATATATGTGTTTTGACTGACTGACTCCTAAGAACCTGGGGAGATAGTCTATTCTGAGTCCCTTTCTTCCTGGGATCACATCTGGCAGAAGAAAATACTTTTGTAGTCTGAGTGACTTTGGGGGATGTTGGTGCCTTTAATAGTAAAAGGGAAGTTAGGAAGATGGGAGAGTTTGTGGGGAAAGACAATGAGTTCAATTTTGAAAAATTTGAGTTTAAGATGCCTACAGGATGCTCATTTCAAGATATCTAATAAGTATTTGGAAATCTAAGACTGGAAGTCTAGAGAGAAGTGAAAATGTATTAAGAAGATCTGGATATCATCCACACAGAGATGATAATTGTATCCATGGAAGGTGATAAGAACACTAAGAAAAATAGTCTAGAGAAAGAAGAGGGCCTAGAACTGAGTTTCAGGGACACTCACAGTTAGCAGACAAGATTTGAATGAAGATTCAGCAAAAGAAACTGAAGAATGCTCATACAGGTAGTAGGAGAACCAGGAGAGAGCTTGTGTAATGAAAACCTAGGAAGAGAATAATTGCCAGTGTCAAAGATTGTAGAAAGATTGAGAAAGATGTTGATTGAAAGAAAGGTCATTGAATTTGGAGATCATTGGTAATTTTGAAGAGAATGGTTTCAGTTGATTCCTTGAGACACAACCTATACAAGGGTATGGCCTTAGGAGACAGAATAAAGAATGTTAATGAATAGTTGGGTGAATATATTTCTATTTGTAGTTTGTTGAAAAGTTTATTTCTGGGGCAGCTGGGGGTGCAGTGGATAGAGCACCAGCCTTGGAGTCAGGAGGACCTGAGTTCAAATCCAACCTCAGACACTTAATAATTGCCTAGCTGTGTGACCTTAGTCAAGTCAGTCAAACCCCATTGTCTTAAATAAATAAAACAATTTTTTTAAATTTAAAAGTTTATTTATGTTTGCTTTTTTAAATATAGAAAATATCCCTGGAAAACCCCAGTGTCCTAAGGAAATTCAAGTCTTATGAATGACTTTAAACATTAAACTGAAGAGTTGATATTTTATTTGATTCAATTTATTTTTTTATACAATCAGGGTTAAGGGATTTGCCTAGGGTCATACAGCTAGTTGATATTTTATCTGATAGACAACAGGGAATAACCAAACAGGAAAGTTACAGGAGCAGACCAAATGCTATCTGGAGAGTAGGTTGATAGCAATTTAGGAAAAGATTTGTAGAGAGTAGGAGCAGGGATTCTAATTATAAGATGATGTATTATTGTTAGGAAGCTCTATAATATAATGTATAAGCTAATTGGGAAATTTTATATTATAATTATAAGCTAGGTAAACTGGTGATCAGGACTTGAATTGGATTGATGATCTTGGGAGAGGAAATGGTTGAGAAAGGTGTGGTGGAGGTGGCTAGGTGGTGCAGTGGATAAAGCACCGGCCTTGGAGTCAGGAGTACCTGGGTTCAAATCTGGTCTCAGACACTTAATAATTACCTAGCTGTGTGGCCTTGGGCAAGCCACTTAACCCCATTGCCTTGCGTGGTGGAAGGAGAAAAAACAAGGCTTGGAAGCAGATTGGATATGGGGGATGCAAGAAAGTCAATAGTTGCAAAATTGGGTAACTAGAAGATGTCCTCAATAGACTTAGGGAAGACTGGAAGATTGTGTCTGGAAGATAGCTTCTTTTTTGGGAATGTTTGAGCTTTGGGTGCCTATGAGATAATTACCAGTAGGCATTTGGTGATGAGCAACTTCAGCTTAGGAGTGTTTCTTGTATTCAAAATGGATTTGTCATATACACCGAGTCCTGGATTAGTAAATACAAGTATCATCCACACTTTACATATGAAGTGTAGTGCTGCTAAATGGACTATATATAGCAGCTGAATGTGAATTCAAACTCAGTTCTTGTGACTTTAAATCTAGTGTGCAATTCATTATCCTACAAAGCATATGTAAAAGTGTATGCATAACATTAAAGGCTATTTCTTAGAGTATCCTCTCTAGCATTGTTCTCCCAACTAACATGAGCTCACAGACTGGATCTCAATACTACTGCTCTTCTCATAGTACATTCTCAAGGATAACCCTGAGAACCTGACTTTCTCAGATTGTCTTTCACAAACCCCCATGGGGTATGCTTCCTATTCACAATCAGCTAGCCAGCCAATTAGGTTTTAGTCAATGTATTTTCTAATTCACCCTATAACTAGGACAAGTAGACTACTTTCAAAAGGTAAATAAAACCAAGCCTCCCTTCTTAGAGGAAAGACCTAATCCTTATAATGGCTTCTCTGAACATGTGGTGCTCTCCCCACAGGAATTAGGGATATGGGGTCAACTGGAAGTCATCCTCAAGGGAGAAATCAAGATATTCTAGGTAAAATTTATTTCAGGATTCTCTTTTGCATATAGGGTGGTCCAACTTGAAGTCTTAACAAAACATCTCTAGCTGTCCCTTTTAATAGATGGCCCTTCACTATGTTTCTAGGGATCCCTATCATACATAAGGTGATCCCACTGGAACCCAAACAAAAATTTCCTCTGGTTTTCTGTACCATATGGCTCCCAAATTTTTCAAAGAATCTCTAGGAATGCTCAGGACAATCCAAATGGTTTTTTCCCTAGCTTACCCCATAATTGGATAAGCAGGCTTAGTTCAAAAATAAATGAAAAAGAGTCAGATAAGCCCCAAACATATGTGGTTCTCTCAAAAGGAATTAATTACTTGGGATTGATTACTCAGGGTTTCTAGGCCAACAGGCAAACCTTACTCTATGGTTCTAAGGCCCAGAATGATCTCAGAAAAGCTGTCTGGACTCATGTCACAAATAAAGCAAGGGATCTAGATTTGCTTAAAGTCAAGATAGAAGTTTAAAAAAGAAAAACATTTATGACCTATTGTAGTGTGCACTAGGAGAAATATTAGGCACCAGGAGAAATGTTTGGCACTCAACCATACTGATGATTTTAGCTAAAATACTCATATCAGGTATAGTAATACAGAGATATCAGTACATAAACATTCAAAAAAGCAAAAGTTAGGGGCAGCTAGGTGGCACAGTGGATAGAGCACTGGCCCTGCAGTCAGGAGTACCTGAGTTCAAATCTGGTCTCAGACACTTAATAATTACCTAGCTTTGTGGCCTTGGGCAAGCCACTTAACTCCATTTGCCTTGCAAAATCCTAAAAACAAACAAACAAAATAGCAAAAGTTATCTCAAAGGTCTGTCTTTGTAAGAAGATATCCAAGATCAAATAGATTCTCCAATTATAACCCAAAACAAAAAAGAAAAATGTTATTATTTTTCCTAGTGGATCCCTACAAATTAAGGTGTCCAAAATAAGAGTCCTGGATGGAAAACCCCATTAGGTCTCTGAAAACTCAAAGGTCTCAAAATTCAAAGTCCCAAAGATTCAATAGTATAGCACCCTTAATGGGCTTACTCACCAACTTACAATTCACACTGACACTGACATGTTGGGTCCCCAAAGAAATGATTACTACTTTCCAATGAGCATAGGTTCTCTAGCTCATGAATGTGTTTTCTATGAATAATCAGTAAATATACAATTAGCTTTTCTTTGTTTAAGTTAAATTCGTGTGGCATGTTCTCCCATTTTAAGTTATCCACAGTCAGGTTTGGCATCACTTGAAGACAAATCCTGAGAACATGAAGAGAGGGGTCTGAGTAATGATTTGTCCATCAGATTTAGTCAAAAAGCTCTAAATCTGACCCTTAATTTCTAAGGTCAACCAGTACCCTGGGAAATTTTACCCAGCAAATAGGTAACAATGACAATGACAGCATACTTATTAAGATTTTTTTCCCTGAATTATGGAATATTTTTTTCACTATTTAAAGGGTGGCACTTACTTTCTAAAAAATTTCTGAAAATGAGGCTCATGGGAAAAAAAAGCTTGGTTATCCTGTTGGGAAAGTCATTACCCAAATAATAAATGGTCTAAGGATATGAACAGGCATTTATCAATGGAAGAAACATGGGCTATCTATAGTCACATTAAAAAAAATATTCCAAACACTAATAGAAAAATCCAAATGAAAAGAATTCTGAAATTCTACTCCATATCTCTCAGATTGGTAAAGATGACAAAAAAGGAAAATAACAAATGTCTTATGGAGTATAGGAAAACAGTCACATTGTTGATAGACTTGTGAATAGATACAACCAGAAAGCAATGTGAAATCATACAGAAAAAGGTTCAAAAAGTACATACTCTTTGACCCAGCAATACCACTGCTCAGGTTGTACCCAGATCAAAGAAGTAGGAAAAGATCCTATAAACCTACAAAACCTATAAACCTATAAACCTACAAAAATATTTATAGAAATTGTTTTTTTTTGTGGGAGTCCAAAACTAGAAAATAAAGGAATATTTATCAATTGGGGCATGACTGAATAAATGTGGTATATGAATGTGATGGAATATCATTGTGCTTTAAGAAATGAGTAAATTATTTCAAAGAGATGTAAAAATAACAATATATATAAAAATGAGCAACTTTGAAGAATTTTATAAGCTAATGAATAAAATTAGTAGAACCAGTTAATTTATTTAATAACAATAACATTCTAAAAACAAACAACTTTGAAAGCTCTAAGAACTATAATCAGTCAGTAGACATATTTATTAAGTGTCTCTTATATTCAGGGAATACAAGAAGAGGGAAAAGACAATCCCTATCATCAAGGAGCTCACAATTCAGTGTGAGACAACAAGAAAATACATATGTACAAAAAAAATGCTATAAACAGGAAGAATAGGAAATAATTAAAAGAGGGAGAGTAATGAAATTCTAGCAAATCAATGATGAAACATGCTAGCCCCCTCTTGCCACAGAGATGGTGGAATTAGGATACAGAATGAGGCATATTTTTGATATAGAAAATGAGGAATGCTTAATTATGCATATTGGATACAAGGAATTTGATTTCTTTTTCTCTTTTTTCAAGGGGTTGGGAGGTGAGTGGGAAGGTGAGAAAATAGAATCCTGTTAATCATGTGTAATGTTGTATGCACTTTTAGATGAAGCCACTGTATTGTTAGTTTTGCAGAATCACTTTATGGGAGCAATTTGGAATGTTTGTAATGTAAAAAAAAAATCCTCAATAAACTTTTAGCACTGATATACATGCTTACCCTTAAAGTGGTCAGAGTGTAGGCTCATTACTCCATAGAGGGTATTCTCACCAAGCAGAACAGGGAGAGGGGAAATGAGCCTCTCATTAAATTTTTTTCAGAGGCAACTAGGTTTGCATGACTTATCCAGGAACACAGTGCTAGTGTCACATGTTAGAGGTCAAATTTGAACTCAGACTTGAGGGTTGGTGCTCTCTTCATTATGCCACCTCTCCCGTTATGTTTATAAACACACACACACACACACACACACACACACACACACACACACACACACACACACACACAAACACAAAGCGAGTTTCTCCATTTTTAGTTGAGCTGTTCTTTAGCTGACAAGCTACCTAGACCCATGCTCAAAAAATTTCTACTTTTGTAGCACTTATTCAATTCATGTAGTTGGCTAAAACTGTTGACAGGGACCTCAGAAATGATCCATTCTGGCCCCTTTTATTTTCAGAAAAAATGAAGTGGAGTTATTAAGGGAGAAAGGTGATCACAAAGGGAAAAAAAAATATAGAGAGTACATCCAATTAAAAATTTTGCATGATTCAATGTGGCTAGAATAAGAAGAAAAGCTGTTGACAAGAAACAAATCATTGTTTTTGTTGGGTTTTGTTCTGAACTGATGATTTCACTGGTATAAGAAATTCCCTCAACCAATGATGGTTAGCAACTGCTAACGTTTTAGATGTAGAGAGTAGCTTTTGGCACTGAGCAGTTAAATGGACTGCTCAAAGGCATAGAATCACTTTACTTTAGAGACAATCTTGAACCCAGATCCTTCTGATTTCTCAAGACTGCCTCTCAAATATCTCTAATATCCTGATACCCAGGGAATTTATATATACATATATATGTAAATATATGCATTTATAAAATAAATCTATAAATCTATATGTATATATAAAATAAATCTATAAATATATGTATTATAGAATAACTCTATAAATATATATATATATATATATATATATATATATATATATATATATATATCCCTTATAGACTCATGCTCAAAGGATAGGGACAGGTAGTTTTCAAAAGAAAAAATTTTTATTTTCAATAACTATTTGAAAGACTGCTCTACTTCTTAATTAACAAGATAATTGTAAATTTAAACAATGCTTATATTTGACCTTGCATCCATCATATTGGCAAAGACAAAAATTGGCAAAAAAAGGTAATTGTTGGAAGTTGTCTGGGCAGCAAGCATTTGAATGCACTCTTGATGGAGTTGGGTGTTATTATTAGCAAAGCTAGAAAACAACTTGGATTGTTACTATAAAATTATACTAAAGAAAGCTTACATACTTTGGAATAGGAACAGTAATCTAACCCTGGCTCCCATGCAAGTCAGGCTATAGTTTTTCAATAAAAAGTACTCTGAAACCAGTTTTTAGAGTTTAATTAGTTTGGGAGACAAAAGGCTCAGACTATGGACATCACTTCCTAGTCCCCCAAGTACAAAAGAGTTACAAGGATCTCCAAGTATACTCTGAGGCTGAGGTGGCAGAGCATAATTAGCAATTTAGGCAAGGCAACATTGTTCAGCAGAGTCAACTTGGGGTGTCCTGGTTGAATAGACTTCTGGGAGGCCCAAGGAAATCTCCTTTCTTTAACTATTGAATGACCTCCAAGGGTCTCATTTTGTTTCAAGACCAAACAAAATTACCAGGCTGAGCAGACTCAGCTCAAAACATACCCTTTGACCCAGAATTACTACCACCACTGGGCAAATACCTTGAAGTACTGACAAAGCAGTGAGTAGAATCTGGAGATCACAATCATGTAAAGGGAAAAAAATGAAAAACAGAACTCTAATCAATGCAGAAACCAATCTTGATTTGAGAAAACTAATAGTAATATATACTTTTTTAGTCAGCTATACTTTGTAAAGTTTAGCAAGACTGGAAGATACTAGAAAGTATCTGGTTTTTTTTAGAGCATTCATTTCTGTACAAAAATTAAGTGTCTTATCCATAGTCAAACAGCTAGTAAATCAGAAGACTAGGATTTTAATCTGTCCTTTGAATCTAAGTAAATGAATTTTGCTACTCTGCCCTTGTCTACAAAAAGAAACCAAACTGTAGCTTCTATAGATGAGGAAAACTGAGATGTATACTCCTCAAACTCAAATTCAGAAAAAGAAGCTGCAAAAAGTTATTCTAGTCCAAGGAAATCTTCCAAATACTCAAGTGACACTATACTTGGAGCTAGACAACAGCTAAGATATTGTGTTTAGTGCTAAGGAGCATATTTTAGGAATTGCATTGATAAGAGAGAGCATACACGTGGAAGGCAACCAGGATGGTGAAGGATCTTGGGTTCATGCCATAGGAGGATTTATTGAAGGAACTGAAATTGTCTTACTTGGAAAAAAATTCAGAAAGGACATGGTAGTTGTCTTTGAGTATATGAAAAGCTGTCCTATGGAAAGGTCAGTTTAGAGGCCAGAATGAAGAGTAAAAAGAATTTGCAATGATTTAGACTTGTAAGAACTTGCTACCTTAAAATGAAACAGAGTACTTGGGAGGTTGTGGGATTCTTCTTCCTGGAGATCTTCAAGCAACCTTGTTTAAGTTCAGGGTTAGTCTTAGTGTTCTCTGAGGTCCTTTCTAACTCAGATTCTATAGTCCCATGAGAACAGGATCATGGATCTTACGAAGTCTTGGAGTTGACTCTTGGTAGATGATACTGACAAACACACCAAAGTTAACATTTAAATATATTAATTGGAAGAAATATTGCTTTTAGTAAATAAATATGCTTCTGTCACACACACACACACACACACAAAATATATGCCATAAAAGTAAGGGAAAGAGAAAGGGGAAAGTTAGAATAATAGCCAATACTTAACATTTTCAAAGTGCTTTGGAAGCATTAACTCAACCAAGCTTCACAACAACCTATGCTAACTAAGTATAAATGGGGCTTTCCCCCAGGGAGGAGCAAATTTAGAGTACAAAATAATTGGTGGCACAGGAATAGGAGGAAGAAGTGGGATCACTAACATTCCAGGCTCTATCCCTTCACAATCAAGCTAAACAACTCTTCCCTTAGGCTACCATGACTTCAGAACTTTGAGTATCTCCCAGTCTCCCATCCTAACCCAGGACAGAAGGGCTTAGGAATGTGAATGGCAGAAGACCCCCTTGACTTTATACTTCCCCAGTTGAATATCTGAGGAGAAGGGAGAAAAAGAGGCAGGGAAGAATGGGGCTGCTTATTTGAAAAACCTGGGGTTCAAGACAGGGTACTCAGATAATCTATCAGCTTGTCCATTTAGGTTGGACAATTGAGACTTCCTCCTGACTTCCCTTAGTTGGGAGGACTCTATGCATTGATGGTCTGAAAAAAGAATCTATAAGCAAAGAGGCCTTCATTTCTTTAATAGCCTAATCCTTTTATCAAGTCTTCTCAAGAGCAAGGTGAGAATATCCCCATATGATGCAGTGTATTCTCTTTTGCAACCTCCTTATCCCACAAACAGTGAAAGTGAGACTACTTACTTGGACATGTGCCTGGACCAGGTTATTCCTTAAGCTCCCACTCACACCATGTTTGGGCCTTTGCCATTCCTTGCCTGGGGCTGAACCTCACTCCAAAAATCATTGCAACAGGGAAATAGCTAGGTGACTGGGGTTGTGCCTACATATGGACAGGGATAGTAATGGCAGAATGGAAAGAGGATGAGTGGGGGGGGGTATAACAGTTCCTCTCTCCTATACCAACAATCCATAATGAACCTTACATGGTCTAAGTAGTACCCAGTAAGCTAGAACTTAAAATTGAAAACTATCTTCTTATATCTTTCCTTTTCTTCACAGCAAAACCCTTAGAAACCGTTGTCTAGTCTCCTTGTTAACACTTCCTCTCCTCAAATTCATGCTGCTACTGTCTATTGGTTCTTTTTAGTCTCCTTTGTTGAATAACCATCCAAGTTTTGTCTTCTATCCCTGGGTATCCTTCAAAAAAATACCTCTTTTTTTCCTCTCTGTTCCCTCTCTCTCTCTTAGTGATTTCATCATTTCATTGGATTCAGTTTTCATCTTTTTTTGCTTATCATTTCAAATATATATATATATATATATATATATATATATATATACGTGTATATGTATATATATATATATATATACATATATATATATATATACATAAAACACTGTTCTCTCTCTGAGCTCCAGTTAAGCATTTCAAATTCAATATATACAAAATGGAACTCATTTCCTAAACATAGTGTTCCCCATAACCTCACACCTTCTCTAAACTGTTTTATTTCTATTTAAGTCACTACCCTCCGTCTAATCACTGAGTTTCACAACCTTAGAGTGATTCTCAACTATTCTCTCTCTTGGATAGTTGCTAAGCTTTTTTCATTTTACCTTTATGAAATCTCTTGAATTCACTTCCTTGTCTTTATTCATATGAGTACCAACCTAACTCAGGACCTTATCACTTCCTATTAGATCTACCGCTTTCATTGAACTCCCAACTCCCAGATCCCCCTCTCTCCAATTCACCACCAAACTGGTCCTCAAATCCTCTTCCAAAGCTCAAAGTTGACCATAACAATTCTCTGCTCATCAAAGTTTTCCTTTGCCTCTAAGATGATAGAAACTCCTCAGGCTGGCACAGAAAGTCCTTCACATTCTGGTTCTAGCTTTCCTTTTCCAGGTTTATTTCTTATTATTCTCTGATGACCTCTATATGGCAGTCAAATTAGCCTTTATTGTTCAATAAACTCAGTGTTCCATCTTATGCTCCTATGTTTTTGCATAAATTCTATACCACATCTGGGATGCACAAATTTCCTTCTTATCTCCATGATCTGTAGCTTCTTTCAGGGCTCAGCTTCCTTCATTAAATCCTTTCTGTTTTCCCAGGATGTTCATGTTCTCTCTGTTCTCAATTTATCATATAGATACTTATCATTTGCATGTCCTATCCTCCTGTAGAATATTAACTCCTGAAAACAGAAGTTGATGTAATTTTATCCCTGTGTCCCCAGTACCTAGTACAGAACTAGTGTATTTTACTCATTTCTTGAGTTCTTGTTGGATTGCACTGCATTGGAAGATTTCAGATGATTCAAAAAAATAGGATCCTTTTTCCTCTCCACTCCAAACCCACACCCCAGGGTCTCTAAGTTCTTTGCTTTAGCTGCTATTCAGGTCATTTTTTTGCTTCTTGTTCAAGGTGAAAAAAAAATCCCTAAATCTGAAGAACTGAGGCAAAAAAGGTGATGGGAGGGATTTCCCACTTTACCTTTAATGAGAATTTTCAGCATGTTCTCTCCTCTAGCAAGTGTGGAGGTGGAGGTTGCTGCTGCTGCTGCTGCTGCTGCAGGAGAGACCACTCAGATTCAAACCATGGTAACTTGAGTTACACTCAAATTTCATGCAAGCAAGTGGCCTATTTTCACTATATACAGAAAATTATAAGGTCAGAGAGGGTAGGGCATAGCCTCTGTATAAGAGGATAGTACCTGTTTAACTTTCTCATTACCCAGCCTTGTATACCAGCATGCTGTTTTGATGGTGGTTCTGTATAGGTCAGCATAAACAGTAGGTTTGGGGCGGGGGGAGAAAAGCACAAATAAAAAAAATAAGGATGCTAACAAAAATCCCACGAAATATTTAAGTGATACAGGAATTTTCTAAGATAGCTAGATCAATTAATTCAGTTTTATGGTGTAAAATACATCTCAAACATTGTTCCTTGGAACAAGCAAGAATTAGACTCAAGTAAATTTGACTTATATAGTCAATTATAAAAGATTTCCTTCTGCATCCAAATGGCATTCCTTTGCCTAGAGATTTCCCAACAGATGATGAGATTTATTTTTACCAATCAGTGGAAGAATGATGTCCACAAATGGCATTGAAGTTCTTGAAGAATTGAGATAGACATAAGAAAAGTATGAATAGAAAGAAGCACTTTGAATTGAGATATGATTTTAGACTACAAATATTGGCAACAATTGGGGCTTTCAACTTCTATTCTGAATTTTTGTTTCAGCCAAAAAAATTTTGGCTAGCAAGCATACTCTTCAGTTTGAAATTAGTTAGACATAATTGAGTATTGGAGAGATGAAAAAATACAATTATTACCTGGTTACAGAATTCAACATGCAATCAGTTCTTTGAATTAAGATAGGAAGTCACCATCTCAAAAAGCCAATTGCATTACTTTCTCATTTCTCATTTGAAAACAAAAAATTCTAAATGAGTTAGAGAATAACAGGGTACCAGAGCAAACAGAGTTGGTAGAGCTGCACTGTCATTTTCTCTGGATTGTTGTAAAATCAGCAGTAATTAGGTGGAGGCGTCAAGTCATGTCAGTCGACATTTGCTAGACCTTCACTGTGAGCACAGCACTCATTAGACTCAGTCAATTTCCAGTGGTCTTTTTTCCCCTAATCGTGGGCAAATAGCTCATTCAAATTGATTTGAAAATCTCTTTTCATGTAGCATCTTTGCTCCTTGGGTTTGTTTGTTTTTCCCCTTGTCTCTTGGGCGAGAAACAAAAGCAAACTAACTGACTTTGCTTTTATGTCATATTCAGACTAATTATTCATTTTGATGTAACAGCACAGACCAGGAGAATGAGATTGTCTAAGTGGCAAGGGACCATTTAAACATACAACTCAAATAGAAGAATTTGCATAATTTATGTTAATGATTCATTGTATTTTGTTAAATAGCTGCAAGGACCCAGTGACTTAGAAAAAAAAAGAGTTAAAAAGATTTAAAAGAGATTGGAAAGGGGCTGAACAAGAGTGCTAAATAACAACACAAAAAATGAAATTGATTATACTTTAACAGACAGGAAACAACTTATTACTAACGGAGGAATCATTCTCGACTCAGCTCTCTGGACAATCAGACCATCAATTGTTAGAGCAAAGTTCAAAATGATTGCAAAGCTAAATTAGCAAAAGCTTTAAAAAAAATGAGAAAAAGATGTATTATACAATTAAAACAGTTCTAACTGGACCTATTGAAATAAGTTGTTAGTGCCTAAAATAGGAGATGGACAAATGAAATGTCATTGACACCAATTAAAATAATTCCATACAGAAGTTTAAGTTGCCATAAAAATGATAGCAAAAGGAGCTAAAAAGTACCCTAGTCAACATAAACTTTACTTCATTGCCAAGAAGAAATCTATGGCAGCCAAGGGACATGCCAGTTGAGAATATAAACTAATTTATAAGACTGAATGGTGAAGTAGATTATGAGCCACAAAAGAGAGGGGGACGTAATGGAGGAAAAAATCAATTTAAAGAAAGTTTTTTTGACATGACCCAACAAGGTAAAATCAGCACAAGAATATTTAAGGGTGAAAGCAGAAAGAAGATAAACTGTCAAAAGATGAAAATTATCTTCAAATTTTTTAAATTTTTCTTTATTATCAAGGACAATGGAACCACTCCAGCTGGATTCTAATATCATAGTCCCAGATGTATTTATAGATAAATTCAACATAGGACTAAAGAGAATAAACATATAAACAGCTGGTCTAGATCAAGCGTACATGGAAGGTTGTGCTGAAAGCAAAAACAACTTATAAGGGCATTAAGGGATTCATTTTCTTGGTGTCTGAAGAAGAAGATACCAAAAGTGAAGCAACAATTTTGGATCTTGTTAGAAACAAAAAACAACAACCACCAAACCAACTAATCTATATGTTTAATTTCTAATACATATACACTTTTAATGAGAACAATATAAAAATGCATTAAGGGCATTCTTAAGGGTATTAGTGTGTAATATTGAATAGTATTCCTCATATTTGCCATCAGCAACTTAACTAAGGGATGTAAGGGATACAAGATCGCACTAAATTTATTTTTTTTGTAATGAAAATTTTAATTTTATAGGGCAAAACATAATAAAAGTGGCTCCCATGCATGTATCAAAATTATATAATCTTGCTTGAACAATAAAGCACAAACAACAACAAAACTATGAGATACTTTTATTCAGTAACCCCCCCCCCCATCATTATTAATATCAGGCAAGACAATACAGTATTTGCCACTAATATGGAAGAAATCTAATATAACATCTAAATAAATGAAGGATGGCCTGGGAAATGTTGCTGCTTCCCTCCCTGATTCCCTCTAAAAACTACTGTTTTCAAATGACTTTATTTTGATTTCATCAAGCACCAGAACATTGTAGAGGCCCTTAAAAGTAGCAACCACTATGGGGGGGGCGGAGCCAAGATGGCCACAAGAGTGGATCGAGTCTTAGGCGCTCTCTCATAAATCTTTGAAACTAAGGACTCTAAATTTTCGAGAGACAGAACCCAAAGAGGGACCCAGTGAGGCAGTTCTACTCAAGGTAACCTGGAAAAGAGCAGAAAGGCTCTGCTCCCCGGGGTCGGAGGGGCGGCCCGCCAGAGGGGTGGCCCGCCAGAGCGAAAGAATTTCAGCCTCCCGGAGGCAGCCCCAGGGCACTGGGAGCCAGCTCACAGCAGTGGGGGAGTTTCCTGAGCTACGCCCTGGGGAGCACCAGGAAAAAATTGGGGGAGGGGGGGGACTTATGCCAGAGCTAGCACGTGAAGCCCAGCCCTCAGGGCACACAGCAAGCAGCCTGGCCACCACAGCCCAGATCCAGGAACAGAAGCAGCAGCCCCCAGGGTGTGAACCCATTGATCCTAGGGAGGGGAGTGAAGAGAGAGACTGCAGAGCTCTGTCCTCTGCCCCTGGAACAGGACACTGGGGCTCTGACCACATTCAGATCCTGATCACAGTCTAGGCCCCACAACAGAGCAGCAGGGCCCCCCCCCACCTCAGCCCTGTGGCAGCGGGGGGGGGGGGGGGGGGGAAGGGGGGGCATATGGTCATTCACAGGCCAGGAGGGAGGACAGAGCCTCACACACTGAGATCCTTGTGGGAGTGTCCCAAAAGATCAGGAAGCACCCCCAAAACAGGCTTAGGCTGGGAAAATAAGCAAGCAGAGAAAAAAGAGGAACACCATAGAGAAATATTTTGCATATGAGCTCAAGAAGGATCAAAACACTCAGTCTGAAGATGAGGAAGCACCTGCATCTAAAGACTCCAAGAAAAAACAGAAATTGGGCTCAGGTTATGACAGAGCTCAAAAAAGACTTTGAAAATCAAATGAGGGAGTTAGAAGAAAAACTGGGAAAAGAAATGAGAGAGATGCAGGAAAAACATGAAAATGAAGTCAGCAGCTTAGTCAAGGAAATCCAAAAGAATGCTGAAGAAAATAGCATGCTAAAAACCAGCTTAGGTCAAATGGATAAAAGAGTTCAAAAAGTTATTGAGGAGAAGAATGCTTTAAAAAGCAAAATTGGCCAGAGGGAAAAAGAGATAAGAAAACTCTCTGAGGAAAACAAATCCTTCCCACAAAGAATAAAACTCAGGGAGATTGATGAATTTACAAGAAATCAGGACTCAATACTTCAAAACCAAAAGAATGAAAAGTAGAAGAAAATGTGAAACATCTCACTGAAAAAAAAACTGATATGGAAAACAGATTTAGGAAAGATAATTTAAAAATTATTGGAATACATGAAAGTCATGATCAGGAAAAGAGCCTTGACATCATTTTCAAAGAATTACTACAGGAAAATTGCTCTGATATCCTAGAAGCAGAGGGCAAAATAGAAATGGAGAGAATCCACCGATCCCCCTGAGAAAGAGATCCCGAAGAAACACCCCCCAGGAATATTATAGCCAAGTTCCAGAACTCCCAAGTCAAAGAGAAAATATTACAAGCAGCCAGAAGGACACAGTTCAAATATTGTGGAGCTGCAGTCAGGATCTCACAGGACTTAGCAGCAACTACATTGGAAGCTCATAGGGCTTGGAATATAATATACTGGAAGGCAAAAGAGCTTAGAATGCAACCAAGAATGAACTACCCAGCAAAACTGAATGTCCTCTTCCAGGGAAAAAGATGGACTTTCAATGAACCAGGGGAATTCCAAATGTTCCTGTTGGAATGGCCAGAGCTGAACAGAAGGTTTGATCTTCAGATACAGGACTCAGGTGAAGCATAGAGATTGGAGGAAAAAGGAGAAAATATGAGAGACGTAATGATGATGAACTGCATGTATTCCTGCATAGAAAAATGACACTGATAATACTCATATGGACCTTCTCAGTTAATAGAGCAAGTAGAGGGAGCTTTTATATTTGAAGCACAGGAGAAAGCTGAATTTGAAGATAAAATATGGTATAAAAATGGAGTCAATAGAAAAAAAGGGAAATATAATGGGAGAAAGAAAAAGGAGAGGGGGAATAGGCCAAGATATTTCATATACTAAGATTTTTCTTTATTATAATGAGTTATTGCAATGATATGGAAGGGGGGAAGGCAAGGGGGAATGAGGGAATCTTCTCTCTCATCAGAGGTGGCTAGGAGAGGAAACAGCAAATATACTCAATGGGGTATAGACATCTGGAGTAAGAAGGAGAGAGGGCGGGGGACAAGGGGAAGGGGGGGATGTGAATGAAGGAGGAGAGGATGGACCATGGTGGGAGAGTGGTCAGATATAACACATTTTCCTTTTTACTTCTTGCAAGGGGCTGAGATTGGATGGCCTGTCCAGGACCATAGGGCCAGGTGGATGCTGGATCTAAGGGGTGGTATGGGGGCTCAGAGCCTCTTGCTGCACCACTCAGCTACCCTACAGCAGAGTCAGAGTGAAAAGAGAGAGAAAATATAGTACATGGTAGTGGAGAAATACAAAAGGAGGGAGTTGAAATCAGCAATGGCAACGGTGGAAAAATATGGAAGTAACTTTTGTGATGGACTTACCATAAAGAATGTGATCCACCCGCAACAGAGTTGGTGCTGGAACAAAGACTGAAGCACAGGGGCAGCTAGGTGGCGTAGTGGATAAAGCACCAGCCCTGGAGTCGGGAGTACCTGGGTTCAAATCTGATCTCAGACACTTAATAATTACCTAGCTGTGTGGCCTTGGGCAAGCCACTTAACCCCATTTGCCTTGCAAAAACCTAAAAAAAAAAAAAAAAGACAGAAGCATATTTTTTATTGTTATCATTTGGGGGGGGCGTGCAGGGAAAATGGGGCTGGGTGGCCTTCCTGGGGCCTCATAGCAAGGTGATCATTGGGTGTCTGAGGCCGGATTTGGACCCGGGTGCTCCTGGATCAAGGGCCAATGTTCTGTCCGCCACCCAGCCACCCCTACTATTATTACTACTATTTTATTTTATTTTATTTTGGATCTTTTTTTTCTTTTTTTGGTTTTTGCAGGGCAGTGGGGTTGGGGTGGCTTGCATGTCACACGGCTGGGTGATTGTTGGGTGTATGGGGCTGGATATGGGCTTGGTTGCTCCTGGCTCCAGGGCTGGTGCTTTGTCCATTGCGCCACCTGGCCATACCTACAATTATTACTATTTTTTTATTTTAATTTTTTTCTCTCCCTTTTATCGCGCAAGCGAGTATATATTTTTAGGGGGGAGGGGGTATTTTGTTTACTTTTACACAAGAATATTTTATTAATGTATAAAAAACATTATTTGTACAAAATGAGAATAAATATTAAATATATAAAAAAGTGTAGCGACCACTATAATCATACTTAAAAATAGGGCCTAAAGGAAAATTTAAGGAAACGAAGAAATGTCTACTCTTCAGACATACAATTGGAAGGAAAACCCATAGAACCTGTATATCAATATACATATCTTGGACAGTTTTTGCAAGTGGACACTGAGAAGGTATGGAACTTCAAAATAAGACAAGAGTAAGCTTACTTGCCTTTGGAATTTACAAAATTCTTTTTATCATCTTAAACTCTCCTTTGGGGGGAAAAAGTCAAAGTTTTCAATACCAATATTTTTCTAATGCTATTGTATAGCTGCAAGACATGGAATATAATAACTTGTGAAGAGTTAAAGACTAGTATTATTCAGAGAGAAATAAACAGGTATATGGTAGATTTGAGCAAGGTGCAACACATTTAAAACAGGGAATTGTATAAGATAACAGAGTAAAGAGTGTCATAAAATGAATATGTGAGAAAAAAAAAGATGACCTGGTCACACATGGCAAGGGTAATATTTACTAACCAATGTGCTCCATTGGTATCCTTGAGATATCAAAAGGAAAAAGGGAAGGGCTCCTAGAATATTGGGTGGACTTTTTATGGTAAACCTATGGGAAGACACAAGCAAAGGTCACAAAGGATTGACAGGTATGAATGTTTTGCACTGTGCATCTTTGGCAGGAATACTCACAGTTATAAGCTCACAGATCTTTTGGAGAATTGTGTAAGATTTAATGCCATATAAAAAGAATTGAATAGAAATTCATTATTAAGTGGAAAATGTCTACCCTTTCTAAGCTCAGCATTTTGCTGCTTCATTATGGACTGCAACCAGAAATCACTACTGAAGAGAATAAATTACATTTCCTCTTCCCTAGTAGACTGTAAGCTCCTAGCAGGCAGGGACAAAATATTTTTTATCTTTGTGTCTTCAGTATTATAAAAATATTTAATGCTTATTGAATGTATGAATTACCTCTAAAAAAAACATTTTAAAGCATTAATTTCTATATTTCACCAAAAGTCAAAATACCCATAAGAAAATTACCTTTCAGCTCTATGAGCACTAAATACATCAAATTCCAGGACATCCTACACATGACTTCTAATTTTATATCATTCCAGTATGGGGAAGGTTTGGGGGGGGGAGTGATGAATATATCAAGAG
This sequence comes from Macrotis lagotis, assembly GCF_037893015.1. NCBI lineage: Eukaryota > Metazoa > Chordata > Mammalia > Peramelemorphia > Peramelidae > Macrotis > Macrotis lagotis. Next base: position 393,792,084 of record NC_133666.1, read on the forward strand.
AAGTTGAGTTCTTAATTTACAGAAACATGGGACAGCTAGGTGGTGTAGTGGAGTCAGGAGGACTTGAGTTCAAATGTGACCTCAGACACCTACTAATTACCTAGCTATGTGACCTTGGGCAAGTCACTTAACCCCATTGCCTTACAAAAAAACTAAAAAAAAAACTTCATGAATTTGCAGAAACAGAGATCAAAGAAAGATGACAATGAGCCTCTCTTAGTTTATAAAAAAGGTAAAAAGGGAAATATCATGCACCCATTTTCACTCAGGACCCTTTGTTCTGAACAGAGACAATCATTAAGGGTAGTGGATGGGTTGGTGTGGGTCTATGTATGTATGTATGAGTTCATGTGCATATATGCATGCATAGATATGTGTGTTTGTGTGTTTAAGTGAGACTTTTAGGCTTTATATGATTTAGGAGTGTAGGAAAGTGATTAGGATTTTCTATGTAAGAAAGAAAAAGAGGGTGGTAATTGCTACTTCCTAGTTTTCAAATTGAATTAATGACTAAGTGCTCTGCAAACTGTCAGCTTTTGTTATTACAAAATTAGATCCTTAAAAGAGGGACTAGATTTATCCTTCTTAATTCTTTGCAGAAAATTCATTGTCCCCAGACCTTCTAAGTAAGCATTGTTACTGAAGGCCATCTGTCAGGACATGGAAATAGCTTTGTTACACAGAGCACTTCTCTGTGGTGATATAGATTATAACCTAATTCCATGGGGGGGAGTGGTTTTGCATCAGGCACAGAAATTTTTGCTTGTTTCTTGACTTTATTTTAAAAGGATATGAATAATACTAATAAGTAAGAAAGATCATAGTTTAAACTTTCAAGAAAACTGGTTTTCATATTTGCAATGAGGATAAATATAAGCTAGAGCTCCGAAGGACATTGGAACATGCTGACAGTGATGATTCTGATGACAACGAGGAGAGTTGGCATTACTATTACTCTTGAAGGTTTGCAAAATATTTGCCTTACAACAAAACTATGAGATAGAAGTACCAGGATGTTTATTCCAATTTTACAGGAGAGGAAACTGAGGTTCAGAGAAGTTTAATATTTTAAGACCATGTTCCCAGGAACAAAAAAGAAAAGATAGTCAAAACATAATTTTGATTTAGGAAAAGTTTAATTTATAAGCTGATGGTGTTTACACATTGTTTGAAGTTTTTAAAAGACAAATTTTGTTTTAGATTGTAGCAGACATAGCCAATAGTGTGCATTCCATTTCTCATTAGGCTGAATACACAGAGGGATGTCATTTATGGAAAGAGAGCAAGGACTCAGGGAGGCAAAAGGCGGCCACTGTATAGGGATGAAAGGGAATTAAGTAGAGTGACAATAGTAAAAATAGGGAAAGCATTGGCTATCAGACCAATGACTTGAACTTTCTGAACCAAAAAACAGAGCTGTAGGATGTACAGTGATCTGACTGATTGTTGTTCATTAATGAGATCAATAGATGCAGGATCAGATCATGGAAATGTAATTAACAGGGCACTACACCAAGAAGCAGAAAATAATAAGCCCAAGTCTCCAGTTCTGCCCATTTTGGAAGGCTCAGCTATTAATGTTTTGAGTTAAACAATTACAGATTTTTTTTCTTGCTCCTGGATTCATGACTAGGCTCCATTTTTTGTCTATCTCTTTTTGACTGCCACTCAAATGACTCAAGAAGTAAGCTAAATTCAGGGAGGAGGACCAGACATTAGCCATTCCAGAGAGTATTATCCCTGAGAACTCTCTAGATTGAACTATGAAACAATGTCTTTTAACTTAGCACTATCTTTGAAGCATTTTAAGATTGAATTAATGTTAGGGAAGGGAAAGACAATTATTCAATACATTTTCTGAATTCTCAATGCCTATTCTCAGCACACATAAAATGTTAACTTAATCAAATGTTTTCAACAATAGACTAGATCACAATGCAATCCCTGGATTATTTTGGAAACTGAAAAACTTATTTCAGAAAATGAAAGATATTCCCCTCCCCCCATCCAGCCTCTAATTTCCAACCTCTCAACACACTGGCCTAACCACTGCTGCTAACCAAATGTGCTCTGCAAATAGGTTCCTTAAGGGCAGAGATCAGTTCATTCCCCACTGCTTGGCCCCTCCCCAGTTTCCACCCCCCAGCCTTTTCATTCTCAGCACCTGGAACATAGTATTTTAAAATTTTCTTTTACCAATTGATTGATTTTAGCTATTTTCAAGCCTTCTATTTCCTGTCTTACCTGACTTCATGGGCATAATTCCTTCAAAAACCAGTCTGATTTCAAGTTACATTGTTCTTCTTTCTTAAAGTGAAATTTCTCACTCCAATCTTTATTTTCTATGAAAATGTTAGTGAGGTGCTTTTGTACTTTTTGAAACAAATCAACCATTTTATGAATAAAAATGAAGAAATTTAGTATTGAGAATGAAATACTAGGGGTGGCTAGGTAGCGCAGTGGATAGAGTGCCAGCCCTGGAGTCAGGAGTACCTGAGTTCAAATCCGACCTCAGACACTTAAAAAAATTACCTAGCTGTGTGGCCTTGGGCAAGCCACTTAACCCCATTGCCTTGCAAAAATCTAAAAAAGAGAATGAAATACTTTTGAGAATTAATCGTGCTTTATTTTTCTTTATATATTAATTTACATTATAACTATCTGTATATTTCTATTCCTACTTGTAGAGTTAAGTTTCATGAAAGCAAGAACCACGTCTTCATCATCTTAGTAACTCCCCAACATCTAGCATAGTGTCCACATAATTCTTGTAAATCCTCCTCTGTCTCCTTTCCAACATATCAGAGGCTTGATAAAATCACAGATGGTAACTAAGGGATTTAGGTTTTCTATTGATTATCCCTTATACTTGCTATATGCCAGGCTCATCTCTCTTTCTAAGTATCCAAACTCTGAAAGATATATACTTTATAATGCTGCTTATGGACAAATCATCATTGTAAATATCATTGTAAATCCATGTACTGATACTCATTATTCATTTCTTCATAGTCCTTTGAGTCCATCATGATTTTTTGTTCTTTGGATATTGTGATATTCATGATTCATAACCATATAAAAATCATTAGAAAAATTTAGATATCAAAATGAATTTTTGTGTCTGAGAAAAATTTGGAATCATTAAAAGTCCTTCCCAACATCCAAAAGGACATCTAAGCTGTTGAGAATAGTATTGTTTTCCTTCCATTGAATTCTGAGTCCAGTTCAATGAGTTGATGAACCAATTCATTTAATTCATAATCTAAAGACTTGGTATTCTTTATTTCTCCATTTTTCCTCTGATTATTATTGGTTTACTCAAAAGACTTCCATAGTATTCCAAAGCTTAATATATTTAGCACCACATCACTCCAAAACAAAAGCATCTGAAAATTTTGGTCATTCATAGGAAATCTCTTTTCCATCTTGATTCTGTCCTGAGTATCCTCCATGAGGGTGTCAAGGACCTGAGGAAAATTCATATCCCTCTTTTCTACCTTGGTTGATTTTGATCATTAGTGATTTGTCGATATTACCTCTACTATTGCTTCTATCCAGAAACCTTGTATGATCTTAGTGTGGATAACATCTTGTGGAAGAAGACTTTTAAAGCTACACTTTGTTCTACAAAGTCAGTTTCCTTTTTTTTTAGGGGTTTTTTTTTTGCAAGGCAAATGGGGTTAAGTGGCTTGCCTAAGGCCACACGGCTAGGTAATTATTAAGTGTCTGAGACCGGATTTGAACCCAGGCACTCCTGACTCCAAGGCCGGTGCTTTAGCCACTATGCCACCTAGCCACCCAAGTCAGTTTCCTTTCAACAAACAATGAACATAGGAGCAAACTAGGTGGTACGGTGAATAAAATCAGGAGGGCCTGAGTACAGGAGGGCCTGGAGTCAGAAGGGCCTGAGTTCAAATGTGAACTCAAGAGATTTATTACCTGTGAGACTCTGGGCAAGTCACCTCCAATTACCTCAAAAAAAAAACCAACTCAGAAACAATGAACACAGTGGGATCTTTAATTCTCTGAGTCTCATGGTCAATAATGTGTTGGTGAGATATGGTTCCATTGCAGAATATTGGCTGTAAAAGCCTTTGCTGGATTGTTGGTGGAATTATGAATTGATCCAGCCTTTCTGGAGAGCAATTTGGAATTATGCCCAAAGGGCAATCAAACTATGTACCCTTTGATCCAGCAATACTACTACTAGGTCAGTATCCCAAAGAGATCACAAAAAAGGATGAAAAACCCCACATGTACAAAAATATTCATAACAACTCTTTTCATAGTGGCAAAGAATTGGAAATTGAAAGGATGCCCCTCAATTGGGGACTGACTGAACAAATGGTATTATATGAATGTGATGGAACACTGCTGTTCTATAAGAAATCATGAGGAACAGGACTTCAGAATAGCATGAAAGACTGATAATAATAATAAATAAACTGATAATAATTGAATAATATTCAATATTAATATTTATGATAATATTCAATAATAAATGAATAAACTGATGCTGAGTGAAATAAGCAGAACCAGAAGAACATTATACACACTAACAGCAACACAGGGTGATGATCAACTACAAAGAACTTAATCATTTCTGCAATACAATAAGCAAAGACAATACTAATAGATTTGTGATGGAGAATACCATCCATATTCAGAGAAGGAATTGTGGAGTTTAAATACAGACCAAAGTTTACTATTTTCAATTTTAAAAAGTCTTCTGAATTATGCTGTTTTTTTCCTCTAATTTTTTTATTCTGTTTGTATTCTTTTACAACATGATTAATATAGATCTATGTTTAGCATGGGTATAGATATAGAGCCTATTTACATTGTTTTCTTTCAGGGGCAGGGGAGGGAAGGGAAAAAAATGTAAAAAATGATTGTTAAAAACCATCATTACATGTAGTTGTAAAAAAAAAAGAAAGAAAAAAAAGAAATCCTTTTTTAAAAAAGCCTTTGCTGGTCACTTCACATCTTCATCAAGCCTGTCCTGGATATATATTTAAATTAGTCTCAGAAAGAGTTTATAGAGATTCAAAAGTAAGCAAATAGGACTGTAATCATTGACATCTTTTCAATTTCTCTCTTCATATTAGTAATGTTGTCTTTGGGTCCCCCCTCCCATTTGATGTTTTCTTTTCTTTCAGTCATTGATCTCATTGCTCTCAGAATCATGTCTCCTCCAACATTGACTTCTCATAATGGATGAATTTAGCTAAAGTTTCACCTTCGTCTGGCTTAGTGTAGGCTTCTCTCCCTTATCTAGGATCTCAGAAACTAAGATGCTAGAGTCTAAATTTGGATAATTCATGATCTTTTACAAAGAAAATTGTTATAGAAATATTTGTAGATCTACTTTTGTCCCATTTCTAATTTCAAATTTAAATGCTTTGGGGGATAATCTGATCTAACTGAATCTGAAAATCTATTTTATCCCTTCTTTGCTTCTAGATGAAGACATTTACTCATAAGCATTTACTCTCCTTCTCCAGAAGGTTTGGCTACTAATTTCTCAGTCTAAACTATAAAGGTAGTCAGTCAAATGGCAAAGTCAATAGAGTGCTGGACATGGAGATAGAAAGACCTGAGTTCAAATTTGACCAAAAACACTTATTTATTTGCTTTATGAGAATTTGGACAAGACATTTAACTTCTGTCTGCCTCAGTTTCTTCAAAATGGGGATGTTCATAGTACCTATTTCCCAGGATTGGTGTGAGATAATATCTGTATAGCATTTTGCAAAACTCAAAGCACTTAAATAAATGCTAATTATTATTATCATTGTTAATAATAATAAACTTGTATCAACCTTAGCTATACTATTATGAGAGTATTTTTGATGATCAAATGAGATAATATTTGTAAAAGTACTTAGAACAATGACTGGCATATAGTAGGTGCTTAATAAGGGTTTATTCCTTTCCTCTTTCCTTCTAATTTGTTTGATTTTTGACTCCTTGTTGCATCAGTTGCTTCACAGTGATTAAAATCAGATAGAAAATATTGTTGGCCCATGTTAACTTTTCCTCATTCTATCTCCATTGGGGTGGGAGCAGGGGAATGATCCTTATGTGAAAATGCACGTTAGAGTTCTATTTGTGCTGCATATCTGTTTCTCATCTTTATCTTTTCTTCTAACTTAGTTTTGATTTTGATCTTTGTTCTAACAAGTCTATGGTTTTACTTCACATAGACATTTGATTCTGACTCCCACATTGGTAACCAGTCACATCCTGTCTGTTGAGATAGTCATTCTTTTATTTTTTTTTCCTTGTGTGATTTTTGTGTTCAATTCTCTTCATATTCAAAGTCTTCTGGATTATCTTGAAGAAATTATTCATGTTTTATAGGTCTGAGACATCATTGTAGTAAACAAGTCTTTCATTTCTTAATCCTTAACTGTATTTTCCAACAAAGTTTTTCATCTTTCCAAGATGTACCTTTGCATTGCAATCATCAAGTACTAAGGGATATATGGATTTGTTTAAAGAAAGGGTTCTTAGTGTAAGGCCCAGAAAAGATAAGTGACAAGACAGACAGACAGACAGACAGACAAACAGACAGACAGACAGACAGACAGACAGACAGACAGACAGATAGATAGATAGATAGATAGATAGATAGATAGATAGATAGATAGATAGAAATATGTACATAGATGAATGGATAAACAGTATTTCAATGTAATTATTTTTCTTCATAATCTTATGATTTTCTTGTATGTTTATAAAAAACATTATTCTGAGAAGGGAATCACAAACTTCACTGGAAGGGGACTATGACAGAAAAAAAGGTTGAGAACCCCTGGTTTGGGGGAAATAACTGGATTCTTTATAAAATACTTCTATCTCTTAACCTCTACAATAACTATGGACACATAAATCACAGTTATCTTTATGGTGGTGTTTTCAGTTCTATTTATCATGAGTACTGTTAGGAAAGATGAGCGCGAATCCCTTGAAATGAATGAACTTCTTGTCCTTGGCTGCCACTTTAACAATGTGTTCATTAGCTGCCTGGAGAAGAGCCTATATGCTATCCTTGCTTTTAGTGACAACTTCTTATTACATTAATAGCTAATAAAAAATTATTTATAATTGATATTTTGTTTTTCTAATTACATGTTATGAAAGTTTTTCAATATTCATCCACTGCATATGAATACTTTTAGGTTACATAATTTCCTTCCACCCTTTCTTCCCACCCCTCTCCCCTCAGTGGCAAACAGTCAGATGAATATTGTATATACACACTTATGTTTAACATGTTTACAAATTAGTCATTTTTGGTATGAGAATAGTATTTAGGGAAAAGAAAGAAATCCATGAGATAGGAAAGAAATCCATAAAAGAAATTTTTTTAAAAAGTGAGTGCAGTGTTCTTTCAGATTCTGTGGGGTTTTTGTTTTTGTTTTGTTTTGTTTTTCGTCCTCTGGACAAAGTTAGCATTGTCCATAGCTGGTTTCCTAGGGCTGTCCAAGCTCTCTGAATTGCTGAGAGGAGCTACATCCATCAAAGTTGATCATCTCACAGTGCTGATGTCAATGTATACATTATTCTCTTGGTTCCATTCTCTTCACTCAGTGTCAGTTCCTGTAATTCATTCTATGCTTCTCTAGAGTCTGAGCTTCTTCTAGAACAATGGTATTCCATGTTTTCTTATAGAACCATGGTATTCCATAACATTCATATACATAACTTGTTCAGTCATTCCCCAGTAGATGGGCATCCCTTCAATTTCCAGTTCTTTGCCACTACAAAATGAGCTACTTTATTATAAAGATTTTGGAACATATAGGACTTTTCCCAATTTTTATGATTTCTTCTGGATATAGACCTAGTATTACAATTGCTGAGTCAAAGGGAATGAATCAGTTTTATTGCTTTTTTGAAATGTTCCATATTGCTCTCCAGAATTGGTGGATCAATTCAAAACTCCACCCATAGGGCATGAATGTCCCAATCCTCCTTCAATATTGATTGGTTTCTCTTTTTGTCATCTTAGTCAATATGACAGGTGTGAGGTAGACCTCATAATGGTGTTAATTTACCTTTCTCTAATCAGTAATTATTTAATAATCACAAAATTTATCTGGAGCAACAAAATATCAAGAATATCAAGGAAACTGATAAAAAAAATGTAAAGGAAGGTAGCTTAGCTCTACCAAATCTAAAACTATACCATAAAGTTGCAATTATCAAAACTGCCTGATACTGGTTAAGAAATGAGAGTAATGGATCAGTGGATTAGGATAGGTTCAAAAGAAGCAGTAGTAACTGGCTACAGTAATCTACTGTTTGACAAACCCAAAGACATTAGTTTCTGGGATAAGAACTCACTAGTCAACAAAAAATTGCTGGGAAAACTGGAAAATAGTATGGCAAAAATTAGGCATGGACAGACATCTAACACCCTATACCAAAATAAGATCAAAATGATACAGGATTTAGACATAAAGTGAGATACCATAGACCAATTGACAGACCAAGGAATACTCTGTCAGATCTATGGAAGAGGAAAAATTTATGATCAAACAGGAAAGACTACATTATAAATTGCAAAATGGAAGATTTTGACTATATTAAATTAAAAAGGTTTTGCACTAATAAAACTAATGCTGCAAAAATTAGAAGGAAAACAAAAAACTAGGAAATAATTTTCACAGCTAGGGGTTCTGATAAAGGTCTCATTTCTAAAATAGAGAATTGAATCAAATTATAAGGTTACAAGTCATTCCCCAATTGATAAATGGTCAAAGGATATGACCAGACAGTTTTCAAATGAATAAATTATTTTTTAAAAAATATAATTAAATGAGTAAAGATATCAGGCAAAAAAACCCCTAAAAAAGAGGTAGATTTTTTTCCTCTTTTTTTTGGAAGGATGGGATTTGTGCTATTTTTAAAAATCATTTATTATAAATTCCTATCTGTTACTAAAATATTAAGATTGGGGGCAGCTAGGTGGTGCAGTGGATAGAGCATCTATCGACCCTAGAGTTGGGAGCCCCTGAGTTCAAATCCAATCTTAAACATTCAATAATTACCTATGTGACAAGTCACTTAACCCCCTAATCTGGCAAAAATCATCCACCCTCCAAAAAAAGAATGTGGATAATAATACTTGTAATACCTGTTTCACAGGAATGCTGTGAAAAAAAAGTATTTTATAAATATTAAAGTCCTATTTAATTGGAATTGCTATTGTTGCTGTTATTTCTCCATAATTTGTGTCATTCACTCTGATCTTTTTGCTGTAGTTAAAATTAGTTCAGTCTTCTTTCTTCGACTCCTTTAAAGCTCTCAGTGTTTTTACCCATTTTCTCTTAGAAAAGGAAGTCAATCCTATCCTTTTCCTTCTCAGTTGACATCCTGCTCCAAAAGACAGTGAACCTTTCTCTCATCTTCAGTTTCTCCCTCTTCTAAGAGTCTCCTCACTTTGTTTACCAGTATGTTGAGGTGTCACCTGTCTTTTGAGGAAAAAAAAATCAACAACAAAAAACCCTTTCCAAGACCTTGATAACTCTTTCAATGCTAAACGTGTAGAAAAAAGGGTCTACACACCCCTCTATTCTCAACCTCTGCTTCCATTCTTTTACTGAAACTAACCTTTTTCTAAATTCAGTGGTTTAAACTAGGTCTTTCCGGGGTGGCTAGGTGGATAGAGCACCAGCCCTGGAGTCAGGAATACCTGAATTCAAATCTGGTCTCAGACACTTAATAATTACCTAGCTCTGTGGCCTTGGGCAAGTCACTTAACCCCGCTGCCTTGCAAAAAAATTAATTAATAAAAAATAAATAAACTAGTCTTTCCTAGATTATCTTCTCTCCCTGCACTCAAACCCAGGATGATTTCTGTTCCATTCTTGTCACAGATATAATTCGCTGTCTCGAACAGTTTTCTCCCCTATAAAATAATTGTTGGATTAGATGACATCTAAGATTCCTCCCATCGCTAACATTTTATGATGTTAGGAAATTTGACCAATATTTGAGAACTTCTTTGTCTCAAGATCTTGACAGTCCTATCCCTCAGCATTTGATAACATTTTTTTTTAAGGTTTTTGCAAGGCAATGGGGTTAAGTGGCTTGCCCAAGGCCACACAGCTATGGAATTATTAAGTGTCTGAGACAGGATTTGAACCCAGGTACTCCTGACTCCAGGACTGGTGCTTTATCCACAAAGCCACCTAGCCACCCCTAACCTTTTGTTCTTAATTGAAGATCCTCTACATTTTATCTGAATTGAAGAATCAGGACAATATTCTTTGAGGTCAAACTCTGGAGCTTTGCTAGGAGATTGAAACTATTGATAACAGCACTTGAATTCTTTATTCCTTCCTCCCAATAATGCATTTCATTGTTAATTTAAACATACGGTATACTGTTGTTCTCTCAGAGGAAGTTGGCACTTTGTAAATAAGAAGGCAGAAAAAACTCAAGTATGTAAATCTGTGCCAACCCCTCTAGTACTTTTGGCTAATTTAGCTGTCACAAGGATTTTTCCCAGGGAGGGAAGCTGTCTACCCCCATGGGACAGTCAAGAAACCAATTTACAGTTGCCTCATTCATTCTGCCTCTATGTAATTTTTTCATCAAGATATGATTTACTATGTTGAAAAGCATTGATAAGGTCAATAACCATATTCTCTTCACGCTCTCTGATTAGACAGTATCTTCGGACAAATCTCTAAATCATCATGTAGCAAAGTAATAGGTCTTTCATTGCAAGATCACAAACTGCCAGCACTAGATAATTAAACTTCCTGAATCAATAATGTGACTCTTGACACACCAATAAGATTCTAGAGGAGTTTGATATAACTGTTGTGTAATCACTAAAAGGGATATTTATTTCAAGAAATATCCTTCCATGCTTCCAAAGCAGCATCTGTTGGCATTTCTATTGGATATTTAATAATAATTTACTTTTGTAGATTGCTTTTGGGTTGATAAAACATATTCTTCACACCCCAAGAAGTAATAACTTTCCCTGAAGCTGAGGCATGGGATAACTAAGATATTTAGAGGATCAAAATGTAAAATCTGTAGGAAAATATAGAGTCCACCTAGCCCAATCAAAACCCAGTAGTTGAGGCAAATGGGGTACCAAGAAATTAAAGAACTTAAACTGGATCATTTAGTTAGTGACTTTATCTGATATTTTTTGAATGAATTACTTTATCATACTTCTTGAGACATAAAACAGAAATGTAAAGGGGTATATATAAAAGTACTATATATCCAGGTTTGGGGTTAGTCATGCCCTTCTCTTCCTATCATATGCACTAGTTACTATTTAACTCCTTCTCACATCCTGATTAAGAGTGGAAAGGGAAAGGAAAAGAAGGGCAATTTAATAGTAGGGATGGGGGGGGGAAGAAAGGAAGGAAAAAGGAAAAACAAAAGAAAAAGAAATCTACATGCTAATTTTGTTTTCTATTTAAAAGTAATAGCAAGTTGTATGTAATAGAGTTGCAGCTTTATGTGTAATTATGTGCAATTATCTTTTTTATTATACTGTTATGTTGTTTTATTTCATATATTTAAAATTAAATAAATGTATATATTTTTTAAAAGCTGGAAAGAGCATTCAAAATAATCTAGTCCATTCTATTCATTTGTTAGATGAAGATACTGAGACTGAACAGTAAAGTAACTTGCCTGAATAAAATCAGTGACAAAGCAAAAACCAGAACCCAGATTTCTTAACCCATAGAACGGCATACTTCTGGTTAGACCTATGTCCTTAAGATCTCGACTTTATAAGCCAATGATATTCTTTTTAGAAAAGAGTAGTGAGTAGGTTCAAATTTGGAATTTTAAGTCTTGCATCCCCAATCAAGGAAGTATATATCTCATCTGAGATTCTACAAAGTATCCCAGAAACTCAGAGTTGGAAATCACCCTAGAGGCCACCTACCCCCACCCATGCTTTATTTATGACAAGTGATCATCCAAATGCTGCATAAAGGTCTTCAGCAGTTTAGTATTAGTTTAAAAAAAAATAGAAAAGTTGATCAATGGAACAGATTAGGTAAATAAAACCTAGAAACAATCACACATAAGCAGAATAGTGTTTAATAAACTTCAGGACACCAACTACTGGAACAAAGAAACCCTGTTCACTAAAAACTATTGGGAAAATTGGAAAGTAATCTTGCAGAAATTAGTTTTAGATCACTCACACCTCTGACATTTATGGTATAATTACCTGTGTGACCTTGAGCAAGTACTTAACTTTTCTAGGCTGATATTTCCTCATCTGTAATTCAGGAAATTGGATTAGCTACCACCCCAAGAGGATAAGCCCTTGAGTGTCTTATCAACATTAGATCCAGATTTGGTGATTTCATGATATCTCATACCACACACCACAATAAATTTTAAATTTACATATAACTTAAAACAGATACTTTAATAGACAAACTAAAGGAGAAAATAAAGAAATATCTTTCATAATTTGAATGGGGAGAGGAAGATAACCAGTAAACATCTAGAAAGGGATGCTGTGACCAAAAAGAAATAGCAGTTTCATCAAGAATAGGACATGCCTGAATAATTTCATTCCTTTTTTGACAGGGGGAACACCTATGTTATCCATATACTTCCTCTCTTCTCCTACTAGATTTGACCTACTTTCAAGTCATTGTCATTTTCAGGTTCAACCCCTACAGAAGTATATCTCTAAGCATTCATGGAGAGCAACAATGTGGAGCAGGGCCAATAACTCCATGTGGCAACCTTACCAAATAGCCAAATTACTTTTCATTTTCAACTTGCCTAAAGGCAACTGATTTAGGAAATTTATAAAATTACCAATGAATCATCAATGAAAATCTCTCTCACATTGTTCCTGAGCTTCTAAACAGATCCCAGAGGGGGAAATTAGCAATATAATGTATGAGTTCTACATCCATCTCTTGTATTTCTCCCTCCTCTCCACAGTTTGCAAATCACAGTCACTGTTCCTTCTTTTACACTTTCCTATTAATGAAACATATGGATCAGAGGAATTATAATCAATTAAATCTTTATCTAAGCCAACATTAGTACTCATTAAACAGAAAGTGTGAACAAACTTTAAAGAACAGAAAAACCCGTGGATTTAACATATGCTTTCCCAGATAGCAAGAGCTAAGAGAGGGAAGACAGGTATTTTTACCATCTGCTCAATAGTTAATAGTGACCAATGGCTTAGACACTCTCTCCTCGATGCCTCAGACTTTCCTCTGGGGCCACTGAAGGTGAAAATGGTCACTGCCCACGGAGCCCCAGGCCAACAATGATACCTCAGCATCTCTAGTTTCAAGCAGTCTTTCAGTTCAAATCTCAGTCTCTTAGTAGAGAATTAATAGAATTAAGACCTGAATGAGTGGCCAGATTAAAAGAATCACTATTAATGGTTCAATGTCAGTGTGGCAGGAGGTGTCCAGGAAAGTAAAGAGGAGATCTGAGATCCTAGACTAGAGGACGTTTGTATCAAGTACTTGAATAATGGCAGAGAAGGCGTATTCACATTCTTATCAAATTTTCAGATAGCATCAAGTTGAAAGGAACAGCTAACCCACTTGATGACAGAGTCAAGATCTAGAAAGATTTTACCAGATTAGATTATTCAGCCAAATTCAATAAGATGAAATTCAATAGAGAGAAAAATTAATTCTTATACTTGATCACATATTGTCAGCTTGACAAGTACAAGATAGAAGAGCCATGCTTTGAAAAGTCATTGTTCTTGAAAATATCAATTGGTTAGGGAGTTATAGACTATAGGTCTGTTGTGACTTGTTAGCAGTCTGATATGACAGTCAAAAAAAGCTAAAGCAATCTTGAAATACATTGAGAGAAATAAGAATGTTCTAGTCCTACTGTATTTGACCCTCATCAGACCTCATCTGGAGTATTGTGTTTATTTCTAAGAACAGAACCTGCTTTCTATGGGGGAAACAGATCACCAATAGGTTGTCCACGTAATAGTGATTTCCTTTTTGACCATGGTAATAAATGAAACAAAATAAAATACAAAATAAGAAAGGGAAAGTGCTCACTGTGTATCAAGCACCATGCTTGGTATTTCAAAACTATCTCATTTGAACTTTACAATATCCCTAATAATTAGGCAAAATATTATTATTCCCATTTTACAATCAAGAAAATTTAGGCAAATGGAAGTTTAGTGACTTATTCAGGATCATATAACTATTAAGTGTCTGAGGAAAAATTTGAACTCAAGTGTTCCTGGCCCAGTATTCTATCCATTGTATCACCTAGTTTGCTAAAGTAGACTTCAATCCTGTGCTATCCCATCCACTTCTGCAATTATGGGGCAGAGTAATAAGAGAGGAGATCTAGGTGCTAAGAATTATCATTTTCAGCGGCAGTGGTTAAGTGGATAGAGCACCAGCCCTGGAGTCAGGAGTACCTGAATTCAAAACTGGCCTCAGACACTTAATAATTACCTAGCTGTGTGGCCTTGGGCAAGCCACTTAACCCCATTTGCCTTGTAAAAAAAAAATCTAAAAATAATGTAAAAATAATTATCATTTTCAGACTATCAATAAGCTGCATTTTGATGGTTAGTACTCTGTGAGATATCCAATGGCCAGGTTGAACCATGTCAATCTTGGCATTATTGTTGTAAATGGAACCAGAATAATTAGGAAAATTTCAGCTAAATGGAAATATATATGCTCATTTTCCTGACTCTTCCCTAGTTGAGGTTTCTTTAGCAAGATATTAGAGTGGTTTTCTATTTCCTTCTCCAGCTCATTTTATGGATAAGAAATTGAGGTAAATAGGATTAAGTGACTTGACCAGGGTCATACAGCTAGTCCTTCAGACTCCAGGGCTGACATGCTATCAAATGTACCACCTAATGGCCCTAAATAGAAGGATAGCTCACAGCTACTCCCTGGAAAGAAGTTGGCAGATTATATGTCTAAAATAACAAAAAGTATCATTTCACAAGATATATGATCATCATCATATCTTGCAACACTATTGATAAGCATTTTCAAAATGCTTATCAAGAAAATAATCATGACTTATGCAACAATTCTAGGAGTTGGAGATGGAGTAGTAATAAAATTCTAAGAAACATGCTGGAACCATCCAAATTAAATTAATATACATTCTGAATAATATTTGGTGGCAAATGAAAAGGTGAGGGTACAGAAAAATATATGGTCTGGTAAAAATGAATGAGAGAGAACCAAGGTATGTAGACTGGAAATTTACAAGAAGCTTCTTTATAATTTTCATCATATGAAAAAGGGTAAAAACATCACTTGTACAAAAATATTCATAGCAGCCCTGTTTGTGGTGGCAAAAAATTAGAAATCAAGTAAATGTCCTTCAATTGCAGAATGGCTTAGCAAACTGTGGTATATGTATGCCATGGAACACTATTGTTCTATTAGAAACCAGGAGGGACAGGAATTCAGGGAAGCCTGGAAGGATTTGCATGAACTGATGCTGAGTGAAATGAGCAGAACTAGAAAAATACTGTACACCCTAATAGCAACATAGGGGCGATGATCAACTGTGATGGACTCACTCATTCCATCAGTGCAACAATCAGGGACAATTTGGAGCTCTCAGCAATGGAGAATACCATCTGTATCCAGAGAAAGAACTGTGGAGTTTGAACAAAGTCCAAGCACTATTTCCTTTAATTTAGAAAAAGCAAAACAAAACCCTGATATCTTATTGTCTGATCTTGTTATCTCTTATACTTTTATGTTTCTTCCTTAATGATTTCTCTCTCATCACACTCAATTTGGATCAGTGTATAACAGGGAAACAATGTAAAGACTGACAAATTGCCTTCCATGAGGGGTGGGGGGAGGGAAGTAAGATTGGGGGAAAAATTGTAAAACTCAAAATAAAATCTTTAAAGGGAAAAAATTAATGTTGAAAACTATCTTTACATCTAAGCAATAATAAAATGAATGAATGAATAAGCAATTGAAAAGTGTTGCAAACACACCCACCTTCAATTTCTTAAACAATAAAAATCATACCAGAATAAAAAAAAATAATTTTCATCATGAAGGTAATTGGTAGATCCTGAACATAATGAGCAATGAATAATGTCTTTGTGAAATAGCTATTTTAACAAACAAAAAAACATTAATTAGTCTGAGAATTATTCCATTGTCAAATATTTATGTACAATTGGACCAGTGAATTATCAGAGCTAAGATTAGAATCAGTAAGAAACAGGGAACAAATAATAATAATGAGAAAAAGACATGTATATAAATGAAACAACCCTAAAATATTTAAACAAGTAGTTACAAGTGAAAATGGAGAATGGAAAATAAAAATAAAATCAATGACAACTATAATAGTTTTATCCTGAAGTTTAACAAAGTAACCTAAGTGACACCATAGTGAGAACAAAAGCATTTTTATCAACAGATATCTGACTTTCTTGCCAAATAGAGAAATAATTACCAAAGGCAACACCAAGATAGAATATAGACTCATTTGCAAAATCTTATAAAGAAAGATTTTGATGGACAATCATTAGCCATACCATCTAAGAAAAAAAGAATATAGAGAGTAAACCTAGTTTAAAGAAAGCTTGACAAGATGTCCAATTAAGCAAAGTCATTCTAACAGCATTTAAGAATGAAAATGGAACAAGGACGACAAATGGATAAAGAAAAAATGGGAAAATATTTGCGAAACTATAACTATCATCACAAGTCTGATATGATTATAGTGGAGGCAGAAATGATACTAAAGAGAACAAAACTGGGGGAAACAGTCAAGTATCTGTAAAGGAAGGAGTTACTCATCTTACTTCAGCAGATGTTGTCACTAAAGGCCCAACCTGAGCAATTACAAAGTGATGATAAAGGAGGTGTTTAGGAATTTTCCTAAAATTCCATCTGTGCTGGAGAAGATACAATATGAGGGAATTTAGGAACAACTATAATAATAATATTTTGTTCTTCATTTTCAAAGAAGATCATGACATTAGGGAGGTGATGCCCTGACAAGCACATGAATTGGATTGGGCGGGGGGGGGGGGGGGGGGGGGGGGGGGGGGGCTGTGCTAAGTCACCAGCCTCATTCCTCCAGAGTCATCTGGGTCCAGTGCCTGATATGAATCAAGACAACTGGAGATGAAGTGACTTGCCCAGGGTCATACAGCTAGTAAGTGGCAAGCGTCTGAAGCTGAATTCTAACTCCTGACTTACTGAACCAAGGTCATTGCTCTGTCCATTATGCCACTTAGCTGCCCTAGGAGGGACAACTATAAAAGGTATATGAAAGAGGTGAAGATACCAAAGGCAATCTTTCATCTTTACAAAATCTTTATGAGTGTTTCTTTATCAACTGAAAGACATTATTAATTAGGATATGAGTAGGGAACAAACAGGTTTTCGTAAAGAATATTCACCAAATCTATATCATTTCACAATTGGTTGATAGGCATAGGGAAAATGACATCTCATTTTGCTTACTGTTAGTTGACTACAAAAAAGTAAATGATTCAGGAGAACAAAATAATTCTTTATGGGAAACTGCAGTGGACGAAATCCAAAGAATCCAAGTTGAATAAGTGTTGCTTGGGAATGGTGAGGTCCTTCAGATTTTCCTTTTTGCACCGTGCTGATTGAATAAAGCCCCAGAATATTGCAGAACCTCCTTGGAAGAGATCTATAATCATTCAAAAGAGTTTGGTTTGTCCCACTCACAAAGGAAAATTCATTTGGACAATGAATGTCTATTGCCCAAATTTCAACATGAATTTGCATTTTTTTTTTTTAGGTTTTTGCTAGGCAAATGGGGTTAAGTGGCTTGCCCAAGGCCACACAGCTAAGGAATTATTAAGTGTCTGAGACTGGATTTGAACCCAGGTACTCCTGGGCCGGTGCTTTTCCCACTGCGCCACCTAGCTGCCCCTCAACATGAATTTGAATGAAGAATTTCCAAAGCTTGTTCCCCAGTATGTAAACTTGGGACAGAAAGTACAAATGAACAACAAGCGTGTCCCAGAGTTGACATGGAGGAGAGAAATGGGCTGGATTTCTGAAGGAAAAAAAAATGGACTGAGTTGCCTTCTGGAAATTGCAAAGTTGTTTTTTTTTTAACTAAGGTTAAGTTTTCCCATGAAGTTAAGGGTCATCTTTTCAATATCAGCTTTCTCCATGTGTTGGTATATGACAATGAAATATAAAATAAAACTATCGCCATGGAAGTAAAATAAGTATCACAGAGGATCATCAAGAGGCACATGGCTTCCTGGCCATCTTGGTGGCAGGTCTCTGGCTGAAGGTCCTCCTGCACTGCAGGAAGGAAGATGGAGGCTGCAAAGAAGATGAAAAAAATCACTGGAGTCCATGAACTCAAGGGTTCAGTTGGTCATGAAAAGGGGCAAATACATGCTAGGTTATACACAGATCCTGAAAAGGATCAGACAAGGCAAAGTTGAATTGGCCATCTTAGTCAACAACTGTCAAGTTTTGAATATCATGCTATGTTGGCCAAAACTGGCATATAAGAACTACAGGGGTAACAACATTGAATTGGTCATAGTGTGTGGAAGTACTAGAGTATGTACATTGTATGATTGATCCAGGTGATTCTTATATCATTAGAAGCATGCCAGAATAGGCCTGTGAAAAGTAAACTGTACAAAAGTATTATTTGATAAACTGTTGGGGGGGTTGGGGGGATATTTTTGCAAGGCAATGGGGTTAAGTGACTTGCCCAAGGTCACACAGCTAGGTAACTATTAAGTGTCTGAGGCTGGATTTGAACTCAGGTCCTCCTGTCTCCAGGGCTAGTGCCCTAGCCACTGCACCACTTAGGTGCCCCTGTATTTTTTTTAAAGGCACATGGTTAGTGTAAGCAAACTGTAACATATAACCAATGAGGAACTCCAAAGGCAAATGTTAATTAAAGACATCAAAGAACTAAATAAAAGGGAAAAAAGATGGGTTAATCACATGCTGGGAGAGAGGAAATTACATATGGACAGATAGAAAGCCATGCTGTTACCCTGATGATGTCATTCATGAGGACAGCCTCCAGCATGGGTTTTTTGTTTGTTTTTTTTTTTTAGTTTTTGCAAGGCAATGGGGTTAAGTGATTTACACCAGATCATGGAGCTAGGTAATAAGTGTCTAAGGTCGAATTTGAATTCAGGTCCTTCTGACTCCAGGGCCAGTGCTCTATCTACTGTACTACCTAACTGCCCTCCAGCATGTTTTTAAACTTTAGGAGGACAGAATGGGTAAACACAATAGGATTGTGATTTGCATCACTGAAGAGACTTTACATGATTGGACCTATGCTTCAGGAAAATCATATTGATGGCTAAATGGAGGATATACTGAAGTGGAAAGAGATTTGAGGCAGGCAAATACACTAGCAGATTAACAATCCATTAGAGGAGAGGGGCCTGTACCAGACTGATTGCAGCTTGGAGGTTAAAGAAGGACGAATATTGGAGAGATAATGCAAAGAGGAAATTGACTGGACTTGACTTGAGAGCCTAGAGGATAGATGGTATTGCCCTTGAAGGTAATAAGGAAGTTAGCTAGGAGGTGGCAATGGTTTAGGGGGAGGATAATGAGTTTCATTTTTGGTTATGTTGAGTCTAAGATGTCTACAGGAATTCAGTTTTGAGATATCTGGAAAAAAGCTGAAAATTGGCGATCAGGAGAGAAGTCAGGGCAGGATAGGTAGATCTGAGAATCCTCACCATAGAGATAGTAATTAAATTCATGGAAGGTGATGAAAACACCAAGTAAAGTTATATAGAGGGGAAAAGAGAATAGTGCTCATGGCAGGACCCTGGGGGTTCTATGGTTAAAGGGCACTGCTGAATGAGGATCCAGCAAAAGACACAGAGAAGGAATCTGAGGAGATTCAGAAAAGAGTAGTATCTCAAAACTTAGAGAAAAGAGAATTTCAAGGAGGAAAAAGTGATCAACAGTGTCAAAGGCTGCAAAGAAGTCAAGGAGAATGAGAATTAAGAAAAGGCCTTTGAATTTGACAATTAAGAGATTATTGGTAATTTTTGTAATGATCAGTTTTGGTGGAATGATGAGGTCAGAAGTCAGATTATGGTGGGATAAAACGGAGAGTGAGAGGAGAAAAAGTGCAGGCACCTATTGTAGATGGCCTGAAAGAGTTTAGCCACAAAGAACAGAAGAGATAATAATATGATCCTGAGCAGGAAAGGATCAAGTGAGAACTTTTTTTGAGAATGAGAAAGAAATGATTTTGTTAGTAGGCAGCAGGGAAGCAACCCTTAAAGAGGGAGAGATTGAAGATAAGGGAGAAAATGGAATGACAGAGAGGTCTCTTCTGTTGCAAAAGACAGGATGGAATGAGATCCATTAATGCAGGTAGAGGAGCCTTGGTAAGGAGCCAGGACCTTTTCTCAATCTTCATTCTCCTTCACTATATGCAGCCTTTGGCATTGTTGATTGATTTCTCCTGACTGACACTGCTGATTGATTTTTCCTCCCTGGTTGCCACTTTCTCCTCCCTGTTATTCTGCCCTCTAAATTTTTGAGACTCTTATTTTCTCCTGGGTCTCTTCTTATCCATCAGATTGTTACTTTTCGATGTCTTTTCTGGTTCTTCATCATATGAGGAAACATAACCACTAGGGAAATGCAGAAAAATATTCCCAAGATTATACTTCAAATGGAAACAGAACTCAGTGATACTATGCTGAGAAAATTGCATTTAATCTCTATCCTTTCCCATCACACTCTTCTCTTGGCATTGCTGCCTAGAGGAGTCATCAAGTCAGTAATAAGCATTTGTGATTAAGTACCTACAAAGTGCCAAGCACTGGAAATTTTAAAAAAGGCAAAAAAACAGTGCTGCCTCTCAAATATCTCACAAACTAACAAGAAGCAAAGTAACTATCTACAAACAAGATGCATATAGGATAAATTGGAGATCACTTAGGAGGGAAGAGAGTGGGAGAAAAGCTTCTTCTTGTAGGTGAGACTTTAAGGAAGACAGATAGTCATTTTGAAAATTCATCAAGTTGGGAAACAGAGTTTGCTATTAAAGGTCATTGTCACTGGAAGCGGAGCATGTAGAAGGGAGTAAGATGTAAAAAGACTGCAGGTTCAAAAGACTTTTGTCCTTCCCATATCACAGTCTGGTAATTCATTCATGTTGGTAATGCATGTAATGTGCCTTGCAAACCTTAAAAGTATGTGTGTGTATACACACACACACACACACACACACACACACACACACACACACATTACCTGAGGATGTCAACCCAATATTTTATGACCAAACCCTGTTATTTGAGATAGTTTAACATAGAGTAACCCTATGCTAGGTGCTGAGAAGGATAAACAGATAAATACTTTTTCATATTCATATAATGACTGATCAAACCAATACAAACTCAGAATGTTCTGTCAAAGGTCAGGAACAAATAGTCTATGCAACATTTGCACATCTAAATTTGCACATTTCACATTTCTTTTGAGCTGCTGTGCAAGTGCTTTCTGGACACCCATCATGGACAGTATTGTGACAGTCTTTCCCATGTCTCACAATTAATTCCAAGGTTCTTCAGAGGGGATCCTTGTATCACTTCTGGTCACCATGTGAGCACCAGTTTTCTCTGTAAAGTAGCCTTTTAAGCAAACATAGTCTTGGCATTTGAACTATATGGCCAGCCCATTGGAAATATGCTCTTGGCAACAGATTTGAATACTTGGCAGTTGAGCTTGAGAAGGGACCTCATGTCCAGTACCTCATCCTGCCAGAAGATGTTCAAAATCTTCCTAAGATAGTTCAAATGGAAGTGATTTGGTTTTCCTGGCATGGCACTAGTAGTCTGTCCAGGCTTCACAGGCATACAGCAATGAGGTCAGCAAAACGGCTCTGGAGACCTTGTTTGGTCATTGGTCTCTACCTCTTCTCTCCCATACTTTTTTTTAAGGTTTTTGCAAGGCAAATGGAGTTAAGTGGCTTGCCCAAGGCCACACAGCTAGGTAATTACCAAGTGTCTGAGGCTGGATCTGAACTCAGGTACTCCTGACTCCAGGGCCAGTGCTTTATCCACTGCGCCACCTAGCCGCCCCTCTCCCATACTTTCTTTCAGAGCCTCCTAACCACTGATCTGGCTCTGGCAATGCGTCTCAATCTCATTATCAATGTCACATCCCTGGAAAGTATAGGAAGTGAACTTATCTACCCCAATCAAAATTTCTCCATTTCCAATTCATACACAAGTCAAGAAATCACATTTTTTGTGACTAAAGGAAAATCATTTAATAACCCTGAAAATCTAGACCCAAGTTTCTTTCTCTATAAAATGAAGAGATTAACAAATTAATGACTTCTAAGATCCCTTCCAGTGATTACTTCTTTTGTAATACTCTACCATGACAATTACCTCGTTTTAAGTCAATATGATGGTCCACTGTGTCTCTTCTTCTTCAACTTATTTCTTACATCTTTGATTTATCTTAAAATGAAAATTCTGAGTTCAGTCACCATCACAGAACCCCTAATCCCTAGGTACTCATTGGATTCTTTGCCTGACTTTACATTTATATTCACCTCTGTTAACCTCTGAAGCAGAAGCAAAATCAATGGGTAATGAAACAACAAATTATATTACAGTGTCTGGATAAAGAAGCAACTAGAGCAGACTGGTCCAGCTCAAAGTCAAGTGCCTCCTTCCCAGACTAAAATGTAATTGGGAAATTATTAATAAAGTAAATTAAAATGTAATACAAGATTTGTTGCTGTTCAGTTGTGTTTGACTTTTCATGATCCCATTTGGGGTTTCCCTGGGAAAGATATGGGATTGGTTTGCCATTTTCTTCTCAAGTTTATTTCAAAGCTAAAGAAACTGAGATAAATGAGGCTAAGTGACTTGCCCAGGGTCCCACAGCTAGTAAGTGTCTGAGGTCACATTGGAACTCAGGAAGACAAATCTTCCTGACTCCAGGGCTGGCATTCTATCCGCTGCTGGACTGTTTTCTATTTGAGAGTAACATCACACCTCTGGGGTGTTCTTTGAGCAGAGGTGACAAACTCAAGAATCTTAGAGTCTAATGTGGACAACATCCAAGACGATGGTTCTGGAGCAACAGTGTCAAACTCAAATAGTTACAGATTGCTCTGGGCAACACATTGACTTAGAAAACCACAAATTAACATTAATTACATTTCATTTTTATTTATTTATTTTGTTAAATATTTTTCAATTAAAGTTTGATCAGATTCAGTGTTAGCTGCCTAAGGAGCCTGCTGGTGGCAAGTTTGACAACTCTGTTGAGAAGGATAGAGAGAAAGTTGCAGGAAGAGTTGATCTTTCCTTGGGACTTTCTGAAATTCTGAATCTACTCTAACCTCACAAATTCAGACACTCAGAATTACCTCTGAGATAGCTTGTTCCTTTTGATACAAATTGCTTAGAGCTTGATACAGTCTCTCACACAATGATTTGGGTTGATTCAAGGATTGTTCACACATTTCCTTCTGATTGTTTGATTCGATCAAAAAGTGTTCTTTCCTAGTAAAGGAGTCACAGCTAAAGTAGGGTGGTTTCAACTCCATCCTTACACCATAATGGTCTCAGTTCTCTTGAAGGCACTTTCTGCTATACTCAAAGGAAATTGAACAGGAAACATGAAGGTACAGACACAAATTAATTCATAGAAAAAAGTGAGTTCTTTCCCTCAGAATTTATATTCTAATAGAGGGAGAACAACCCAGATAAGATAGCGATGGCCCTGGAGGGATATTTTGTCTTGATAAATTATACTACTTCCTGTTGCTGCTGGCTATCAAAGTGACTTATCCAGGGTCATACAGCTATTAAGTGTCTGAAACTGGATTTGAACACAGGTCCTCCTGTCCTGGTGTGGTTATCCACTTCACCTGCTAACTGCTCCCTTCCTTGAAAAGGATGGTGAGTGGAACCAAAGCAGAATTGATTGATATACATTTTCAAGGAGCAATAGCAGAGTTATTTGGTTATAGTTCCAGAACTGGAAAGAACTGGGAGTGCTGGGCATGCCTCAGTGACATAGTGACTTGTGGAGAGATAACTGAGAATGAAATGAAGTCTGGCTGGTGCCCAGGTCTAGATATAGCTCAAAGCTACAGAGACAATTTACAGTTTGGGGAGGGGAGAACCAGGATAATCTATCCAGGTTTGGAAGGTTAAGGATCAAGGCTTGATAGAATAGAGTTTAACCTCCAAAGGCAACAAGAGATTCAAAGTTAATATAATTTGTTATAATCTTCTTAAAAGTTGATATGAGAGAAGAGTAATGCAATAAATGTGAATGATATTTATAGATTCTCCTTTTCTACAAATGATCCACAAATGGAAAATTTACAAGAGTAGGATGAGTATATGGCCCAGGAGAATTCCATTGGCTTATTTAACAGTCATCAAAGATGGGGCAGGGGTGGGGGTGGGGGATTGGAAAGCTACTGATAATAAAAAAAATTGATTCATATTTCTATGTTTAACAGTTATAAAGCATTTTCCTTACTTTTTTACATTTCTCAGAAGTAATCCTGTTTTGTTCCTGATGGGAGTAACCATAGTATCTGAACCTATAATTTCATTTCATAAATGTGGAGAAGTCCCAAATGAGGAAACTTCCTCTACTGATGGTAATTGATATCTGGAATTTAAGAGCTTTAAGAAGTTGCCTGGAGTACTAAAGAGGTTAAGTGACTTGCCAAGGATCACAGATGTGTCAGAGGTTGGACTTCTGGACTTGATCCTAAGTGTTCTTGGCTTCCACTTAGTGGATTATTCCATGAATTTTATTATTCCCATTTTACAGGTAGACATTGAGGTCCCAAAATAGTGAGTGACTTCTTCATGATTACAGTTAGTTAAATGGTAAAGCTAAAGACCAAATTCAGTTAGTCTGATACTGAATCCCCAGTTACTTCTCCAAAATTTAATTTTTTTAGGTTTAATATTTAGGTCCCTCCCAAAAGATGATTTGATATTTTGGGATTTTTATCATCAAATGAACATGACCTTCATTTGCAAACATATGGAAGTTAACTACACAGTTCTTTGCTCTAAAAATATTATCTCCTTGATTAGTAAACTTTTGGAGGAAAAATATTGCTTTATCTCTGCTAACTCGACTCTAATGTGTTCCTTATAACACTCCTCTAAAGTAGATGGGGGGGGTGTTAAATGTCATTTCTTGCATGGAAAATGAACAAGAAAAACATACTCTTTAGAAGTTGTTAAGAAAAAAAAGACAAGTAGTTTCCAATTGTACTGTACTATTTGTCCAAAATGTTTCTCCCCATCTGGATTATTTGTTCACAATGCTGGAGAGCATATATTCAGGATAAGTTAGTTCAGTGGCTTTTGCCTGCAGCATTCTCCTTAGAAATAAGTATTTTGAAATGAAAGTAGAAACTAAGAGAAAAGCAAATATGAACAGTTCACTTTGAGACCTGCCTCCTACATACTTTGCATAGAAATTTTAACTAGAAAAAGAATTTGTTTTCTCTCTTGCATAGAAAAGAAATCTATTTTTCAGGGACCATCCAGAAAGTTTTTTATATTTCACAGTCAAGGCTTTTGAAGACTGTGTGTTAAATGAATATTCACAGATACCAAATGGAAAGTGGAGGTGCCACAGCTACTTATAAGAGAATTACATTCGGAGACACTAGGAGACTAATTCTAGACGTAATAGAGTTCTGGTCTCAGAGTCATGAGGACATAAATCTAGACTAGGAAGGCACTTTAGAGACCATTAAATCCAACCCCCTTTTTTACAGATGAGGTAATTGAAGCTCAGAGAAGTCAAGTAACTTGCTCTTGGTCACACAGCTAATGTTTTGGAGCAGAATTTGAATCTTCATCTTGCTGACTCCAGGACTATTTACTATTCCATAGTTCCCTGATTCTCCTGCCTCACCCCTGACATTTACTGATTTATGCCCTTGGGCAAACAGATTGCCCCAAGACTGAAGACTAAGTTGCAGGAAAAAAAGGTGTTGACTTCTATTGATAGAGGGAATTCCTTAACTGGCAATTATTCACACCAGTAAAATCACAATCTCCCTTTAAAAAAAAAAAAGGAAAGGAAAGGAAAAAAGGGAGAGGAAAGAGAGAAAGAGGAAGAGGAAGAAAGAAAAAGGAGGAAACAAACAAATGAAGGAAGGAAAGAAGGAAGAAAAAGGAAGGAAGGAAGGAAGGAAGGAAGGAAGGAAGGAAGGAAGGAAGAGTAAAGAGGAGAAAGGGGACAGAAATTTAGTATGGTGTAGTGGAAATAAAAAGTGATAAGATGATTAAAGATTAAGATTCTAGTCCTATATCTGTCAGCTTCTTGAACTGGGCAAGTCATTTAATCACTTTAAGCCTCTGTTTCCTCATTTGGAAGATGGAATGATAATACAATCTCACAGGATTATTGTAACAATAAAAGGCAGCATATATATACATATATATATATATATATGCTTTGAAAAACTCTACAGTATGCATAAATGCGGGTATTACTTATGGTACCTCACATAAGATGTTGCTGTACTTAATGAACAATTATTACGGTGTTTCTAAGATCCTAGAACCAAACTATGGTGTATTATGAGGTGTAAATTTGATGTTAAAGGTTATAGATCTTTTCTGTTACTTTCCAACAGGCCTAGATGTTAAATTGCTCATATCTAGTTCTGTCCAGTCCAAACTAGTTCAATTCAGTTTAATCCAATCCAAAACCCTTCTCAGAATGATTTTATATATTGAAAAAAACACTAAATTTCAATTATATGCTAGTGAAAGTAAAGCTATGTTTTTTCTCTCCATCCAAGTTTCTGGACCTCCTTGTCTACTTCACATATTCTGTTAGGCATTCATGGATCCCAGATTAAAAACCATTGCTTTAGGGACTGCCTCATTTAGGAATCTGAGGAAGTCCAGAGGCTTGGGTAGTTCTCAGGGGCTTAATTCATTTAATTTCCATTATAATTACAGAAAACATTTTCAGATTTATATCCTATCCTGTCACTGAAGTTCAACATTAGATTTATCAGACATTATTGTCTTTTTTTTTTTTTAAGGTTTGGAAAGCTACAGGACAGAATATGTATATTATACCACAACTGCTTCTTCAAATTTTCTAGCATCTCTTCAGGTCTTTGGTTTTATTTACAAAAAACAAAAAAAAAAACACTCAATGAGTACACTCAATGAGCTTGCTAGTGCATTCATCCACTTAGCCATAGATTTCAGATCTAATCATTTGAGGTCAGGTTTTTTTCCCCATTAGTCCTTTCTTGATTTTCTAAATGCTCTTTGTCTTTCATGACACCTAATCCTTTGATGGACGTGTACACGTCACCAGAGTGTTTCCTTCACTTTCTAAAACTGGAAAGTTCAAATTGCCTGCATGCTGTGGAGGTGGAAATAGCAAGCTGTCTTTCTTATTAACAGGATGAAAAAAAATTAGCATTTTATAATTCTGGAGTATGTTCATTTGTTACCTATCAATGGTAGAGATTTTATGGAAAGTCAGATTCCCTCTCTGAGAATTTAGGGTTTTGAATTTGGGATCCAGAGATACTGGGTTACTTTTCCTAGAGAGTGGCCAGAAAGGGATTAGAGGTGCCAAGTGGATCGCCAGACAAGGAAACAAAAGCAAGCCTGTCTTCTAGTTCCCGACTGTAGATTGGGAGGAAGTATTCGGAGCAAGAGGGAGATCCCATCCTTAGATAAACAAGGTAATTTTACACGAAGCTACAGCCTATTGGGAACTAGTTTTATGATCACTCTAGGCTTGATGAGGTCAAGGTAATTTAGAGAATTAACAACATCAAAAAAAAAAAAGTTCAGTAAAACTATTTCCCCCACAAACCCAGAAGGATTTAGAGTGCAGACAATTCCGATGTAGACCAAAAAAAAAAAAAAAAAAATGCAGAGGCTTTCCTTCCTTCTTTATCTACCTCCCTCCTTCATTTTCTGCCCTAGGGCCAATAGGATGCCCAGACTGCCAGTTTGGAAGTCTCTAACTGGAAAGAAGAGAGAGGCTAGTCCAGTCAAACTTCCCCCAGGGCCAGGTGAAAGCTTAATTAGCTTAACCAGTTCCCTTCAACTTATTAGCACCTTGTTAAGGTGAATTGCTCTCTTTTCTGTAGTAAATGAAGCTTCTTTGTGATGGTTTACATGCAAGAAACTACTTGCTTTCATATATTGTTATCAGTAATTGAAAGTTTCTCAAGGACACAAACGGAATCCTATTCCTCTGCCCCAACTCCCCTGCATACCCCACCCTGCCCGACTCCCAGGAAGATGCCTTGCAAATTATTGGGGGTGGAACCTGGGAGAAGGAGTGGGTGAGGGTAGGGACGGCAAAGCTCCAGTGCAGAGCATTCCTTGGTTATGGAAAGCCTTTTCCAGATTCAGATCAATCATTTACAATCTTTGGGCACAGAGAGATTAAGTCTCTTGTCCAACGTCATTAGACTATGTTCCATAGATTTAACTCAAACTTCCTTTTTCTTACACATTTTAGATGGCTTAGTGTAGTCTCTTTTTAAATTTTAAAAAATTTTCTATTTGTGAATTTCAACAAACACAAACATTCACTTTACAAAAAAGAACAAGAATTTGCATATGATTTATTGGAAAAATAAATATATAAACGTTTTTGCAAGCCTTAAAGTGTTACTATAAATGCTAAGTATTAAAAGAAACTATGAATTTCTCTTATGTACAATTTGAGTACAATATATTTGTGTATATAAGCACATACATAAATATGTATGTAGCATGTCCCAAAAGTCTTAATGTAATTTTAAATTATGAAAAATTTATATATGTAGACATACATATATGGATATATAATATATATATATATATCCAATTTAACATGGTAGTAACAAAGCTTCTATTTTTGTCTCCTACAAATTTTTCCTTGCTACCCTTCTACCTAGAGAGTGTTTTTCAGGATTTATAATCTTGGGAAACTTTAAGATGTTTTACCTTCCTTTCCCATCCCCCCACTACCACCAGTCGATACCCGGGATCCCTAAATATTCAGAATTTTAATGGCACATTTGCAAAGAGTGGGTGGAGGTAAATTTTTGCCTCGCTAATCCAAAGAAGTTAGTAAAGGAGGGAAAGTATTTTTGGAGGTTTTGAAGATAATTTAATGACTGCTGAGTTTTAATTTGTAACTCGTCTTATTTTGATTTACTATCCCTTAAAATACTTTAATGTGACTTCATAATTTTTTTCCTTTTAACATACAGTTATTTGAATCGAAGGATGTAATTTGGATTTCATAGATAATTAATTCTACACTGGTAGCAAAAAGCTTGTGTTGAGGTGGCTTTTAAAACAGCATAATGCCTTCATTTTATTGTTTTTTTGGTTGCATGTTTCTTTTGGCATCAGCCTTATTTTTTGCCTAGTGTATGTAGTTCAACTAATATTTCATTGTTTACTACTGAACCATCTCTTCATTAAGAGATTTTGGAAAATTCATCAAACTCACTTTATAACCTACTTGAAATTATTCATGATAAAGTATAATAAAGTTTAAGGTTGGCAATGATTCATATCTCAATTTCTAACATATTCTTTTCTAAGATTAAAGTTATCTTCCTTCTCTTCCATCCATCCAGCCTCCTCCTCCTTAACTCCCTGGAAATCCTTCAGAGTTCCCTTAGTGCTCTTCTCTTTGCTCTTTACACTCATTTATTCCCAGAGCGCATATAAGTTCCATATAAGCTTTCCACAGAACCAGTATCACCATCTTCATCTGCATTTCCAGTAGCTTACAGTACATTGGATCATTAGGAAAGTCTGCCATAAAGCCTGATCCTGGAACATGTCAGAAACTGATTATATTTATCCAGTCTAGCAAGGAAACACTATCTTCCTTGATCTCCAATTTTGCAACCCCGGTGGATATCTTTGACTCTTCTTTTCCATTCTAGTTAATTAATTCCTGAAAAATTCTTCCCAAGGTGTCTTTTGAATTCCATCCCTCTCTTCCTTTCCACCGTCATGACTGTAATTCAGGACTTTATCACTCTTGTGACAGAATCTCTCAAAGAGCTTCCTGGTCTTAGAACTCTCCTGAACTCCATTCTGTTCTGTCCTACCTGAATAATCATTCTCACGTGCTATTTTCCATCATATTCCAAAGTAATATGTTACAGTGACTCCTGAATCTTGCTGCTGGGGGTGGGGGTCAAAACTAAAGTCCTTGGCTAGACTTAAAGGCCCTTAGCTCTTCCCCTCAATTCTTCATCTGGGAAGCTAAGGTGCCACAGGAGATTAAAAATAATGGACTTTGAGTCACAAAGATCTAAATTTAAATCCAGCCTCAGAAATTTTCATTAGTTGTGTTGTGACACCCTAGGCAAGTCATTTAACTTCTGTCTGACATGGTTTCCTCATCTGTATAAGGGGATAACAACAGCTTGTACTTCACATAGAAAAATATTGTTATTATTTTTAACTATAGTATATATTATATATTTTTAAAACTATAATGTCCCTGCATCCAAGATCTCTAAGCCAACCCCTTGCTGCCACAGTTGCATCCTCTTATGAATCAATATGACCCTTTAGCAGTCTCTATAACTAGAAACAATAGGACAGGCCCTTGCCTTTGTGATGATGCTCCTTTATCCATCATTCTCCCTCCTGCCCTCAAGGCAAAGGTAATACAGACCCATCTAATACAAACCAGTAAATTCATTTGTTTGTTAGTTAATTATTTCTTCAGTTTTTGATTATTCATCTTTTATAGCTCTTTTTACTGCCTATCAACTCTGCCTCCATACAGCCTAGGGGATTTAGACCAGTGAGGACACAGAAGCATCCTGGTTTCCTAAGCTTTTACGGATATCATGGATCCCTTCAGCAGTCACATGAAGCTCAGAATAACATTTTTGAAATGCATAAAGTACACCGAATTGCAAAGGAAACCTGTACTATTGAAATGCAATTATCAAAAACTCATTAAAACAAAAATCCAAGTTCATAGCCTGAAGAGTCTCCCAAACAGAAAGTAAACTTCTTGAGGACAGGGATAGTTTCTAGTTTTATATTCCATGTCCATCTTACATCCACTAAGCTGGGACAGAGTAAATATTTAAGAAATGCTTGTTAATAGGTTGGTGAGTAGAAAGTTGTTTTGTTAGAGGCTATTTCTTACCTAGAAGAACTGGGAGCAGCAATCTTTCCAAGTTTTCTAGGAATCTGTGTAGGAGGAGATGGAACCAAAGAGGCCAGTAGACTGAATTTGCTTTCTATTGTAGCCCATGGGCTATCTTTATGCACAAATGCAAATTATATCTCTGCCAGTGCCTCCTCGAAAGCCCTCTGCACTGTGCACCAGAGCTGAGAAGGAACTTAGATAAGGGTCATTTTAAACCTTCTCTTGCTTAAATTGGTTTTAAGTGCCTTCAGAGGCTCAGATTGTTGAAATCACCTCCCCAGCTCCCATTGCTATCCTACCTCTTCTCACCCATCACCTTTCTTAACTAGCTTGAGACTCACATCCACTGGGGCACCTCTTTGCCTAATCTCTCATTCATTCCCTCATTCACTAATGTGCCAGGCAGTAGGAATACATTTACCAAAAAGACAAAAATAAAAACAGATCCTATCCTAAGCAGTTTACATTCTACTGGGGGGGGGGGGGGGGAACTAGATAGATAGATGATAGATAGATAGATAGATAGATAGATACATACATACATACATAGAAACATAGATACATAGATGAATGAGTGGGTGGGCATAAGTAGGTAGATAGAGAGATGGACAGACAGCTAGACAGACAGACAGACAGATAGATGCTAATTATATTCAGATTAGCATGTAGATCTGAAGTGTTAACATTGGAATGAAAAGATACTTGTAGGAAATGGTACTTGAGTTCAGCCTTAGATGTAGACAGTGATTCCAAGACGTGGAGATGAAGTGGGAGAGAATATTAGAGAACATTGAGTGCAAACACTTCTGGAGGTAAGAAATACCTTATGATGTATAAATTATAGCAAGTAAGCCATTCACCTCATAGAATTAATACTATACTGCTGGCATTTCAATTTTTTTCATTCAAATATTCTGAACTCTAATATAAAGAGACTTTGTATTCTTAGAAACCTAGATTTAGAGTAGGAAAAAAGGACAGGAGAGAAAGGAAGAGGCACAGAAACAGGAAGGAAGGGAAAGAGGGAGGAAGGAAAGAAGGAAGAAAATAAAGGAGGGAGAGAGAAAGAAAGGAAAGGAGGGAGAGAGGGAAGGAAGAAAAGAAAGGAGGGAGAAAAGATGGAATAAAAGAAAGGAGGGAGGAAGAAAGGAGAGGAAGGATGGAAGAAGAGAAGAAAGGAAAGCAGAAGAAAAGGAAGAAAGAAAAGAAAAAGGGAGGGAGGGAAAGAAGGAAGAAAGGAAAGAGGAAAGAAAGAAGGAAGGAAAGAAGAGAAGGGAGGGAGAGAAGAAAGAAAGGAAGGATTTATGAAGCACCTACTAAGTGCTAGGCAAATGCTAAGGGCTTTTCAAATATCTCACTTGATCTACATAAGAACCCAATAAGGTATGGAACTATTATTATCTCCATTTTACAGATGAGAAAATTGAAGCAGATGGAGGTCAAATGACTGATCCAAGGTCACAAAGCTAATAAGTGTCTGAGACCAGATCTGAACTTAGAACTTTCTGATTTCAGGCCCAGCATTCTTCCCTTCTAAGGAAGGGATCTTAGATATTATACATTAACAGGTTAAAAAAAAAACATAAGCCATGGAGATAAACTGACTTATTCAAGGTCACACAGACACTAAATAAAAGAACCAGGGATCAAACCCAAGACCTCTGATGCCAAATCCAAGGCTCTTTCCTGTATGTTATATTTGCACTGTAATGGCCAACAGAGTCTAAGGTATAGATAGAAGTTCCCACTAGGTCAAGAAAGCCTTCCTATGCATATCCAAGATCCAGATGATGGACAAGTCTAGCTAAATACAAAGAAGTTCATCCCTTAAAGTTGTATATCTAGCTGGAACAAAGTATCTAATAAATGCTTGTTAATTGATTGGTGAGAAGAAAGTTGTTTTGTTAGAGGCTATTTCTTATCTAGAACAACTGGGAGCAGGAACCTTTCCAGGTTATCTAGGAATCTCTGTAGGATTACTCATACTATAGTCTGTTATGATGTAGAAAGGATCAGTGCCAACTGAGGGAGTAACATATAAATGAAAGAACAGATCCCTGAAGGAAGGTTAATTATTTATATCCTTAAACAACTTTGAAAGACACAAGAAATCACAAGTGACTCCAGAGGATAGAGGATGAAAACAAACTACCAGTCTCCTGATAGAGCAGCAAAGGTCTCACTATACAGAATAATGAACACACATTTTTGGTCATGGCCAAAGTGAGGATTTGTCTGATTTGACAATGCTTTGTTGTTAAAATAATTGTATTTTTCTTCTCTCCCCCCTTCCTATGGCAAAGGAGGGAAGAAGGTGGAGGGGGGAACTAGTCATAATGGTATCTAAAAAACAAGAAAAGAGGGTCATTAAAGATTTTTTCACATGCAGAGAGGAGAATAGAAAGATGTTCAGAAAGAAAGCAGAACAGTGACATATTGAATTTATTGTATACTTTAACTTTCAAAGAACAAATTGTACATAATTGAGTTGTGGTTTATTTGTAAAGTAAAAAATATATATAAAATTAATTTTAAAATTTTACCTAGAAGAAAAAAATCTTGCCTCCTTTGTTAGATAATAAACTTCTTGGGGAGAGAAATTATGCTTTTTACATCTTTGTAGCTCCCTGAGCATATAATCCAGGGCCTCATATATAACAGGTAATAAACACATATATGTTGAATTAATATTGTCTGATTATGTTCCCAAGAAATGGCATATAGTTTGAACTACTCTATCAAGGATTTGGTTTGGCTTGGTACCCATTTCATGTATTTGTTTTTTGACTTTTAAATAGATCATTAAGTATCCAGATGCAGTGGATCATAACTTCTACCCAATAGTAATACATTTGTGTAGCACTGAGATTTACTCAACCAACCTTTCTGGAGAGCAATTTGGAATTATGCTGAAAGGGCAATAAAAATGTGCATATCCTCTTGATCCAACAATGCCACTACTGGATCTACACCCTGAAGAGATCATGCAAAATGGTAAAAATATCACTTGTACAAAAATATTCATATTCAGCCCTGCTTGTGGTGGCAAAGAATTGGAAGTTGAGTGAATGTCCATCAATTGGGGAATGGCTGAACAAATTGTGGTATATGTATGTTATGGTACACTACTGTTCCATTGGAAACCAGGAGGGATGGAAATTCAGAGAAGCCTGGGAGGGTCTGCATGGATTGATGCAGAGCTAGATGAGCAGAACCAGGGGAACATTGTACACCATAACAGCAACATGGGGTTGATGATCAATCTTAATGGACTGTCTCATTCCATCAGCGCAAAGATCAAGGACAATTGTGAGGTGTCTGCGATGGAGAATATCATCTGAATCCAGAAAAAGAATTGTGGAGTTTGAATAAAGACCAAAGACTGTTGCCTGTAACTTAAAAAAAAAACAACAAAAAAGTTATCTTATTGTGTAATTTTGCTATCTCATATTTTTTTCCCTTAAGGATATGATTTCTCTCTCAACACATTTAAGTTGGATCATTGTATTGCATGGAAACAATGTAAAGACTGGTAAGTTGCCTTCTATGGGGGGTGGGGGGAAGGAAGCAAGATTGGGGAAAAAGTTGTAAAATTCAAAAAATAAATAAATTAATTAAAAAAAAGTCAGTTCAAGACTACTTAGAATCAAGAATGCTTGAATTCAATTATACCTGCCTCTGAAACTTGATGGCTATGTGACCTTTGGCAAGGGATCTAAAGTCTCCCCACCCTAGACAGTAAGAGTGTTTGTAAGAGTACACAGGAAATGAGGGAACAAAAATGACTAATAGGTGTTGTCTAAAGTAAGGAAATAGTAAGAGAACACTTGTTGCTTATATTAAATTCAGGTCACCTGGCCCAAATGAATTACATTTTCAGGTACTGAGAGACACTGTGGTTGATATTTGGAAGATTATGGAAAATGGAAGAGGTACTGAAAGTCTGGAGGAAAGCAAATGTTTCAATTCTTCAAAAAAGTACCAGAACAGAAATTGCAAACTATATAGCCTGTACTATTTTGGAGAAATTCTAGAATGGATCATTAAAGAAATGATTGACAAAGAGCTACAAAGGTCCTATCTCATGGCCTTTTAAAATTAATAGATGAGTCAACAAACATTTATTAAAGGGGTGGCTAGGTGGCCAAGTGGATAGAGCACTGGCCCTGGAGTCCATTTGCCTTGCAAAAACCTAAAGAAAAAAATTATACCCTTACTGTGTACCAGATATTGTGTGAAGCTGGGAATAAAAATACAAAGAAAAAGAAAGATGGTCCTTGCTGTCAAGGAAGAGGAGAGACAGGAAGAAGAGAGTGGTAGAGGTGGCAGGAAAAGATAAATGAATTGGATGAGGAGAGCAGGATGAAGAGGCAACTGAAGGGGGGGACAGTTTGGTATTGGATAATAATAATAAGCTCATATTTATTTAGCATTTATTTTAATGTTTATTTAGTAGTGAATAAAATGGTAACATTTATTTAGCATGTTAAGGTTTGAAAAGTGCTAAATATTTATAAATAATATCTTATACAATCCTTACCAAATTTTGTATAGTGACTTTAAGTCAGGAAGACCACAATTCAAATCCTCTGACACTTATTAGTTATATCAACAAAGGCAGTCAATTAGCTTTATGAACTTCAGTTTTCTCATCTATAAAATGTGGCTTATGTCTGTTAAGTCAATTTCACAGGTTTTTTGTGAAGTTCCAAAGAGATAATGCATATAAACACATTGCAAAATATGTAAACTTCTCTATAAATGTCAATTATCATTATCAGTGAGCTGTTATGAGATAGGTAGGCTGTAAACTTGAAGCAAAGTTACCATAAAACACTCATTCTATGGTAGTCTCAAACCTATACAGAATCCTGATGACTTTGCAGATAAATTAAGCATCTTTGACATATGATAGCCTGACCTGACAAGTCAGTTGCTCTCCATATAGGTCATGGAGAGATGGGGAAATCAAACGCATTTTTCTCACCCTTTCCCCACATGCTGATGGACAGTTTCCTTACCCCTTCCTCAATAGTATTCTGTAGGAAGTCTCTGGAGATGTAGGAAATGTATTCATTTGCTTATGGTAGGCAGATAATTATTCTACTACTTGTTATTTACATTGATTTTATGTCTTGATGCTTTTGCTATTGAATTTATGACTCTTTCATGGTCTTCAAATAGAATGCTATAAAGGATGGGGGGCTCAGGTCATGATATAAAACCCAATAGTTAAAACACCCACATTGAACCTAGGAAAAATAGCGAAGTGCTACAGAAATGTCAGGGAATTGTATTATAGCCACATATAACTTTTATCCAAGTTAATATGTTATTAAGTGCATCTGAGTACAATCTGCGGATTGTATTTAATTCTGTCTGTGGGGTGAATGGGGTGTTCAGGGAGGACTAGCATCTCTAGTGTGTGGGCTATGGAGCCTTTTTCAGTTCATCTACCTTTGGTATCTACTTGATTCATTCAACTCTCACTTGTGGCTCTAAGAAGCTGTAACATGCACAGCAACCACATTCCAGTAAAACTGTCCCAGCAGATGGGCTTAAACAGGTGAGTTGGTGAATTAAGTAAGGGGTGTCTACTCCATGCATATGAAGACTTCCTTCAACAGAATGGGTAGATGAGAATAATTTGTTCCAAAGACCTTGAAGGTGGCTAAAGTAGGCCCTGTGAAGTACTTAGACCTTGGTAAGACATCGAAGATGCCAAGGTTCATTGTCTTGACTTTTGTATTGCCATTGGATTTCAATGACTCTGGAAGAGAGAGTTAGGCTGATGACTGTGCAACTCTCCTCACTTAAATCTAATTTATACAGAATTCAAGACATCACCCTATCAAGTCAAAAGACTTTAATCAGATCTGATTTATATTCCCTGTGTGATGTTGGCCAAGTCATTTAGTCTTCTTTGTTTTCAGTTTGTTCCTCTATAAAATGAGGAGGTTGGTGTAGATTATCTACTACCTACCTCCCTCCCTTCTCCCAAGTCTTCATTCCTATGATTTGAGAAGGAATAAGGGTGATGGCCTTCTAACTAAGAGTCTCCATAGACTCCACCAATTTAGAACATACTGCTAGTGTCCTCTCTCCCTACCTCTATTCAACTCTTTTGTATTTATTTTATTTTTATTCTATATAGAATTATATGTGCACTTCTCTCCCATTTTGATTACAAGCTCCTGAAGAACAGGTCCTGTGTGAGTTCATTTGTTATTTCCCTAGCACCCACCACAGCACCTGCTATATCATAGCTGCTTAATAAATGTTTGTGGATGGATGGATGGATTGTTTCAGGAAACCAGAGTCTGTTACTCTCTTTTCCAGTGAAGTCCAAACAAGTAAAAATAAGCATTGGGAGGGATTAATGTAAAATGGAAACACTTCTCCACACTCTGGGACTGGGATGCATCATAATGCATTATCCAGAAGGGAAATGAAAACCTGCCCAACCCAGCAGTTCTCTGATAACCCTCTCATCATAAAAGATATATAGCAGGGTGTGCCCTGGATTCAGTTCCATTGGCTCATCATAAGAACAATTATAAAAGGCTGCTTCCGGGATAAAAGAAAAGGAACTCTTAATGGAGAGCATGACCAAGCCCAGAAATTCCAACTTAAGGTATTGCTCACAAGGAAGGAGAGCTGACCCCAAACCCAGGCAAATATCCAGAGGAAGGTGAATTTGGGACAAAGACTTGGCTTCTGGAACCTGTGTGATAGGAGATGAAACTAGCACAGGTGATGGACATCATTCTCCAAATAAGGCCTTTGTTTTACAGATGGACTTGACTTCTGCATGCTGTCCAGAAAACAAAGATCAAATAAATGAATAAAGAAGCAAATGAGAAAACTATAACTGGAGATCCTACTAGAAATTTTACTCTGCATTGATATAGTGATTAAATAAGGGAACATATGCAAAGTGCTAAATAAATACCAGCTATTATTATTTTATAATGGATGGGGAGGGGGAGTGGATATTTAGTTTTTTTTAACTGGAATGCCCTTTTCTGCCTTCTCATGTTTCCTGGCCTTTGTTCTTGCTCTTTCCTCTGTCAATTCTACTTCCTTCCCCTTCCTCACTTGAATTACTCCCCATCCTTTAAACTCCAATTAAAATGCCACCTCCTGCAGGAAGCCATCCCTGATTCCCTATAATTATAACAACTTCTCCACTGGGACCACCTAGAACAGAGAACTTCATTTTGTGATACTCTAATGGACTCATCATGATATATTGCATATTATAATTAATTGTGGAATGGGCAGCTAGTGGTACAGTGGAAAGAATGTATGGAATCAGGAAGGCTCATCTTCATGAATTCAAATCTGGCCTCAAACACTAATTGTGTGACCTTGGGTCACTCATTGAACCTTCTTACCTCAGTTTCCTCAGCTATAAAATGAGCTGGAGAGTAGCAAACTACTCAAGTATCTTTGCAAAGAAAATTCCAAATGGGGTGCCTAAGATTTGGGCACCACTAAACAACAAACTCATTAACCTATCTTGATGACAGGGCCTTATCTAAACATGTCCTTCTGAAAGCAGAATAGGAACATGATAAATATTTATTGAATTTCTTTTTTGATTGGTTAAATCCAGATGTGTGCTTGGATGGTGCAGGGAGGGGGAGCAGAGGAGGAGGAGTGGAGGGGTAGAGGAAATATGTTCATAACCAAGAATGTGCTGTAGCTTGATTAAACTTAAAATTGCTTCAATGTGTACAATTTTTCCCAAGATAATTGGTTATTAAACATTTGCCAACATACTTCTACATAGGACACATTTCTAAGTTCAGTTTGCATTATTAGCATTTTCTTCATCACTTTGCTAAGTCTATTACAATACTAAACAATAGACTATACAAAGTCTATATACAATACAGTATATCAATACAATACATACAATAAATACAAAACATGTAATACAATAAATCAGTCTCTGATTTGTAATATTTGCCCATATCCAAGGTATAAATACTCACTTTGAAAATTTGACCATCATCTCAGGACTTGTTTGAGCTAAAATAAAGCAAAATAATAAATTCTGAATTTGGAATAATTTAGGCAAGTTTTATAGACTCAGGTTGACTTTTGGTCCAAAACAAAGGTGAGTCAACTTATATTTTTATTTTTTTATTTTTGTTTTTGTTTTTAGGTTTTCGTAGGGCAAATGGGGTTAAGTAGCTTGCCCAAGGCCACACAGCTAGGTAATTATTAAGTGTCTGAGACTGGATTTGAACCCAGGTACTCCTGACTCCAAGGTTTGTGCTTTATCCACTGTGCCACCTAGCCGCCCCTCAACTTATATTTTTAAAAAAATATTCCATAATTAGATTTGTCACCAATTTTCACTGGTCTTCTATTAGTTCTAATGAGGTAGAAGCTATGGTTCATAGAAATATCCCAATTGATGATTAAGAATTTTTTAACTACTTTTAAAATATGAAATGTAATAGATACATAGATAGAGATACCTATATAGTGACATCATACATATAGATAGCATCCTTTCCTAAGGATCTCCCAGTTATCTGGGCCTTATCCCTATTTACAGGTGACATAATAAAACAAAGTAATATTGATATACCTGGTATCATCCAGTAAAGGATTGCAAATTTAGATAAAAATTCAGGTCTCCTAATTTCCAATTCACCCAGCAGATCTCTGCCACTATTCCAGGCAACTGTTTGAACTGACAACATGAAGAATGTGGAGAGAGTCTGAAAATAAAGAGCTATTTAGAAGTGTAAATAAACAAGCATAAATACCTGGTCTTATTAATAAGAACATGGAGTCATTCATGTTTCCAGAAGAGTTTCCAAGTAGCCTGAGCCAGAGCAAAAAATTCCATAGCCTTGACTCTTTAGCCACAAAGGGAAGGGGAAAACACCCTCTAATTCATGCATGTACTTATTTTAAGTTTTTGCTGTCTACTATTAGCTCCTAAATTATTATACTATTACTCCCCTTTACTGATTCAAATCCTACCTATCCTTCAAGACAAAGATCAAATCCTACCTATTTTGGGAAGACTGATTATTTCAGTCTATATTCATTTCAAAGAGCTCTATCAACTATCCACATAGAAAAACCATGTGGATGAAAAATGTCTATTGTTGAAGCCATGATATAAACTAGGATGAATAATTCATAGACTATCAGTAAGTATATACACATACATACTTACATAAATACATACATACATATATATATAGACACATACACATATACGTATGTATGTATGCATATAGACCTATATAGCAGAGACAGATACTTTACACATAGATAATAATCTGGATGTAGAATTAAGAGTGGACTAAAGTTACATTTGAGAAATTATACAGTTGGTTGGTTGGTTGGGTCTTGTCCTTCCTTATTGAAGAAGACCAAAATGACATCACTATGAGACAAATTACAGTGTGTTTGACTGTGGCTGATCAGACCAGTACAAGCTCGGAATGTTCTACCACAGGTTGGGCACAAGTAGTCCAGGTTAACACTGGGGGTGCATATGTTATGTTTCCTTTGAACTGCTTCAATTCTGCCTTCCTTATAGAGCACAGAACCTTCACTGATGAGGACATGCCATTCTAGGCTGTCTTGCGCCAGTGTCTCCCATGATATATAGTCAATTCTAAAATTCTTCCTTGAGACCTTCAGGGTGTCTTCTGATCCTCTTGTGAGATTGTCCTGTGTGTGAGTTCTCCATAAAACAGTTTTTTGTTTTTTGTTTTTTAGCAAGTGTATGTCTGGCATTCTAACATGTCCAGCCTATCGCAGTTAAATTCTCTGTAGTAATATTGGAATGCTAGGCAATTTAACTCAAGAAAGGACCTCGGTGTCTGGTACCTTCTCCTGCCAGATGATCTTCAGAATCTTCCTAGGATGGATCAGTTTATTGACATGGTGCTGGTAGACTGCACAGGTGACACAGGCATATAGCAATGAGGTCAGCACAATGGCTCTGGAGACCTTCAGTTTGGTCTCTTCTGCACTGTCTTTTGGAGCCTCCCAAATACTGAGCTAATTCTGGCAATGCGAGTGTCAGCATCATGGTCAATGTGTACCTGCCTGGAAAGGACTCTGCCAAGGTAAGTGAACTTATCCACAGTATTCATAACTTCTCCATTTTCTGTAATAGATGGGTTCGGATGGTGTGGAGCTGGTTGATGGAGCACCTGTGTTTTCTTGGTGTTAATTGTTAGACCAAAATGAGCACAAGCAGCAGAGAATCAATCCATACTTTGGTGCATTTCAGTTTCAGAGGCTGCATTGAGAAGAGAGAATCATCCGCAAACAGAAGATTATGCACCTGTACTCCCTCCACTTTGGTCTTGGCTTGCAGCCTTTTCAAATTGAAGTATTTTCCATCAGTGAGGAAGCTGATCTCGAGGCATGTTCATCCTCATTGAAGGCATTTGATAACATGAAAACATCATGCTAAAAAGTTTGGAAGCAAAGATACCTCCTTGTTTTGCTCCATTAGTGACTGGGAAATCTTGAGGGTATTGTCTTCTATTCAGAACCCGGGCATGCATGTGTCATGAAATTTATGTACAATACTCTGAACTTCTCCATCAAAAATCTGGTTGCCTGGAGAAATTATACAGCAGTCTTTATCAATGATCCAAAGCTTCTCCTAAACAAAAGACTTTTTATTTTAAAATTTTATTATTTTCACAATTAACAATTATCTATTTTTTCTCCCTTCTACTTGCCCACCCCAATGAGCAAATTTTAAGGAAAATAAAACTCATAAGAATTTTGCTAATTTTTCTAGCCTTGAATTTTATGTTAAAGTTTAACTCTGTTCACCTTGGAGTAGGAAGGAAGCTTTTTTTCCATGCTGCTATTTTCAGAGTTAGTTCTGGGACTATGTAAGTTTTTGGTGTTTCCAAATGTGTGATCCTGGGAGATGTGTGGTCACTGTTCTCTTGCTTTGTACTTTGTTCTCTACCTAGGAAGGTGCCTTGCTCCTCTGTAGCCACAAGCACTAGTACTCTTTGCCTTGTAACTGCAACCAGGGCCCTTGCTTCCTTGTGGCAGACGCCCAGGACTCCTCTCTTCCCTCAAACTGCAACCTAGAACTGCACATGGGCAATAGAATTGCCAATCAGTGCCAATAACTCTATAATCTCTTTCTGACCAGTTGTCCAACTCTCTTTATGTCTTTGGGATGAGAGCTCCCAAAGTTTTTGCTGCTGCTTATGGGCTCTGGAAAAGTCTTCACTCCTGTGTCATCCTGCCAACTTCCTAAATTTTCTTATACTAGAAAAATGTTTTACCCTGATCTTTTGTTGGCTCAGCTACTCCAAAATTTTATTTTAGGGGTTAGTTTTTTTTGGGGGGAGGGGGTTTTGAGAGAATCCTGCTGGGTTTCTCTAATTTATCATCCTCCAGCACTTTTTAAGGTGGCAAAGAATTGGAAATCAAGAGAAAGTTGTGGCATATAATTTGTGATGGAGTACTATTGTGTTCTGGGAAAAGATGAGGGGGGGATATTTCAGAAAAACATGGCAAGACCTATATAAACTGCTGCAAAATGAATTGAGAGATACTGGCAGATATTGTGAACAGTAACGGAATGTTGTGATGATTATCAACTGTGAAAGATGTGACTACTCTGATAGATACAATGACCCAAGAATCTTCCAAAGGACTCATAATGAAAAAACTCCAGAGAGTTTGCTTATTCTGAGTGCAAATTGTAGCATAATTTTTTTCACTTTATTTTTCTTGCTTTTTAAAAAAATATGGCTAATGTGGAAACATTTTGCATGATTTCACATTATTGTTGATATCATATTTCTTCTCTCCTCTGTGAGTGGAGGGAGGGAGTGGGAGGGAGAGAATTTGGAACTCAAAATTTAAAAAAAGAACAAATTATAAATTTAAATTATTATTATTATTATTATTATTATTAGTAGTAGTAGTAGTAGTAGTAGTAGTAGTTTTTGCAAGGCAATGGGGTTAAGTGGCTTGTCCAAGGTCACACAGCTAGATAATTATTAAGTGTCTGAAGGCAAATTTGAACTCAGGTCCTCCTGACTCCAGGGCTGGTGCTCTATCCATTGTACCACCTAGCTGCCCCTAAAATATTATTTAAAAATAATAAATTAAAATTAAAATTAAAAACTCCAACAACAATTTATAGCAATCATGATACACACACAGACTTTATAAAACTTTAATTGGGGCAGCTAGGTAGTGCAGTGGATAGAGCACCAGCCCTGGAGTCAGGAGGACCTGAGTTCAAATCCAGCCTCAGACACTTAATAATTACCTAGCTATGTGGTCTTGGGCAAGCCACTTAATCCCCATTGCCTTGAAAAAATTTAAAAAATAAGAAAAATAAAACTTTAATCAATATGATTACAAAGCAAACATCAAAAATGAAACATGCCATCCATCTCCTGACAGGTGTCAGGCTTTTAAAATGACATGGACTTTTAGCTATGTCAATGTAGGAATTTGTTCTGCTTTTCAATTATGGTTTGTTATTTCATTGATTCTAAAGTTGCTTAATTTTTTTATATTGTTGTCATTGTTTACATTGTTCTCTTAGTTCTTTTAGTAAGGTTATAAAATATAAATATAAAAAATAATTGAATATAAAATATAAATGTTCCCCTGAATCCCTATCGAGATTAGAAAATCTCTCTCTTTTTGGCAACAACATATCTCAGTTCAAAAATTTCCTATTTCTTTCTTCTGTGTTCTTTACTACCTGTGGCCTCTCAGTTGCATTTGAGTAATTAGACATACAGATTATCAATTCAAACAGTTAATTAAGCATTTCATTTTAATATGGCATAAAAGATTGTGTGAGCAAGGGATTTTTTTTTTTAAAAAACCATTTGCCTTGCAAAAAAAATATATCACTTTAACAAAAGAGATAGCTCTGGAATAAGCCTATGCTCTCCCAGGGAAAGGGAAAGAGGAAAAAGATAATGATAATGGATCTATCCCTCTGGGTGAATTCAGCAAATTAGGATCTGTGCAGATAAGCCTCAGTCTGAAGCCAGATATAATGTAATAATGAGAGACCTTGTATTTCAAGGTAGCTCTCTCTGCTCATGCTTCCATGGTAGTTATTCTCCTTAAGCTTTTGCCTTGTCTCCCGACTATGAGCTGCTTCCTTGGATGGTTCTCTTATGCTCACTTCCCACAGAAGCAGTGGAAGCATTTATCCTAGAGGACACATAATCTAGGGTCCCCAAGACAGGCAATAGAAGTGGCAGCTATCTCCCTGGACTCCAAACTTTTCAGCCAGTCTCTCTTTCTTGTTCTTTCCCCAAGTCAAAGTTGTTCCCTTTTCCCCCC
Organism: Macrotis lagotis; assembly: GCF_037893015.1. Classification (NCBI taxonomy): domain Eukaryota; kingdom Metazoa; phylum Chordata; class Mammalia; order Peramelemorphia; family Peramelidae; genus Macrotis; species Macrotis lagotis. The sequence goes on from NC_133666.1 coordinate 393,836,627, forward strand.
TCCCATTTCTTCTCCCTCAGTAATGGGAGGGGATCAGACTACCTGGGGCTCAGTAGATAAATAACGTGGAATTCCTGTAAACACAGGATTGCATGCATTGAAAGGGTTTTGCAAATTTAAGCCTCTCTATAAATGTCAGTTATAAATTATTAAAGGCTGATTCTTGGTATAGTAGATAAAGGGCTGGACTTGGAGTCAGAAAAAACTGAGTTTGAAAACTGCCTCAGATATTTAATAGTTATGAATGTATGGCCTTTGACAAGTCACTTAATATCCCCAAGTCTCAATTTCCTCTTCTGGTAAATGGGGAGAAAAATAACACTCCCCTCACAGGATAGTTGTGAGGATCAAATGAGATGATATGTGTAAATATTGGATGGTGAGCTCCTTGAGGGCAGGGACTGTCTTGCCTTTTTTTGGTAAACCCAATGTACTGCCACAGCTCTTGGAGGATAGTAAATATTTCATCACTGCTTATTGACTGGTTAACTAAAATGCTCTGCAAACTTTAAAGAATTATACAAATGCTAGTTACTGTTGTTAATATTATAATCCTCTTTTCTCATCTATTAAACGATAGGTTGGAGTAGGTTGTCTTTAAAGTCCCTTCAATCTTCTAAGCCCATGGTGCCTTACAGAACTATAAGATATTCCAAGTTCCTTCAACTGGGGGAGGAAGAAAGAAATGAGATAGTGATGGTATCACAAAAAATGGTATTGCCAAAAAAGGAAAGGAAATGAACTGAAAAGAAAAAGAAGAGAGCTTGTTGAGATATATTAAAAAGTGTACAGAGGGGTTCAGAAGGAAGTTTAGAAAGAAAAACAGACTAGAGAAAAACAGACTATCAGGGCAATTTTGAAAGTAATGGGCTGAGTTTGTTATACATATTTTTTTAAAAAGTAAATAATACATAATAGAAAGTCACAGTTTCATATAAAATCCCTTTTTTTGCATGTTCTACTTTGTATGTTAAAATGCTCATTTGGGGGATTAAACACTACAAATAATTAAGTTCTGAACTTAAACAGTTCAGAATTTTAAAAAAATTTAAAGAAGGAAATGGATCATCAAGCTCCATTTATATAAAAGAAAAGTATGCTCTTGAAACCTAAAATTGCATTTGGACTTTGCATAAAATCGCATTAGAATTAAATATAAATATAGATGTATATATAGATACAAACATATACATGCATACAACTTTGCAGATCTTCAAATCCTATATAAATATTACATATTTTTCTTACTATAAATTGACTCTTCCTACATGCTGGGTAAATCTTGAATAAAAGTATCTTTACCGATATCTCAGTGGCTGAACAGATGTGTAGAACAGGCAACTTAAAATATTTCTCTGTTATGTTCTACTTTCTATTATGCTGTATAACTTGCTAGTAAAAATGAAGACTTCGCAGCTTCCAGAATTATTGGGCAGGACAACAGGGAGACTCTATGGGAAAACAGGTCTAAAATTTTGAATATTTTGTTGACATCAATAGAAATTAATTCTGTGACTTAAATTTTATAAGAATAGGATAGTTATTAACACTTCAGTTTATACAGTGTTTTCTACAGCTATTCATCCTATCTTCTGAATTAATCAATCGATAAATATTTATTAAATGCCTTTTATGTGCTGGGCACTATACTAAGTGCTGGGGATACAAAAAGAGACAAAATACAGTCCTTGCTGTCAAGGAAATTACAATCCAATGGAAGTGACTACATGCAAACAAATATAAACATATTATAAATATATGGTTATGTTTATGATATATTAATTATAATATCTAAAACAGATTTATATAAAGCATGGGATCAATAAGAAGTAATTAACAGAGGGGAAGCATTAGAATTAAGAGGGTTTGAGGAACGCTTCCAATTCAAAGGGATTTTAGTTGGGACTTAAAGGAAACTAATAACAAGAGTATTCTGCTATAAGAAAAGCCATAGCAAAGAGATCAAAGTGCAACCTGTGACCCAGCAGGCTCCAAGAACCCTCTCAGACTTGGTCCTGATTGCTGGACAGACCTCTAAGGGCAAATTTCTCTCTTTGGCTCATTGTCCAAACTTGAAGTTGACCAGGATATCTTCAAATTTAGTTCAGGTGTAGAGGTTGAGGTTTCTACAAATTGTAACAGGATCCTCAACCCCCATAGAGGCACTCAAGGTAGCAAAATGCATGCTTAGAACAAAGTCTCTATTTTGCCCCCCCAAAAATATGCGAAGGATGTATAAGACCCCATAAATGAAAAAAGAAAACACTCAAGACCTTCAAAGATCTCACAGGAACCCAAGACAAACCCAGAAATCATATGAACACAATTATAAAATACTTTTCACACAAATAAAGTCAGATCTAAACAATTGGCAAAGGATCAATTGCTCATTGTTAGGTTGAGCTAATATTAAAAAAAGGCAATTCTACCCAAATTAAATTACTTATTCAGTGCATACCAAAGAACTCACAGGAGTCCATAAGCAGTTTGGAAAATAAAATAGTTAAAAGGAACCCCTGAGTTTCTTTCAGAACTTGGATTTGCCAGTGGAATAATTCTTTGACACTGTTGAATTCTTTCCCACAAGATCCTTGACCCAGATCCTCAAAGACACACTCTCTCTCTAGAGGGCAAGTATACCTTAGGCCTGTTGAACAGGTAGTATCTTTCCCTTTGAACCTACATTGTCCACATCTCTCACAGCAATAGCAGTGAATTAAGTATCAGTCTTTTGCCTTCCTATCATATGATTTTATTTTAATACGTCAATCACATCAGCAAGTACTAATTAAGGACATATTGTTCATCCAGCTCAGGGCTAGATACTGTAGATGATGTCAAAGAAAGAGAAGCCTTGGTCCCTGTCTTTAGATCATGCTGCTAGGAAACAACAATAGAATGTTTAAGTCAAATTAGGTGCTGATTTTTTTTAATAAGATTGATGATCCATTAGCTAATTCTCTTTTTTAAAAAGGAGAATGCAAATCCTAATTAGCAGAATTACTGAGAAAGAAGAGATCACAACAAATACAAATGAAATCAAGAATATTAAGAAATGCTACCCATAGATGTAGAAAAATAAGAGAATTTAGAGTAAATAAATTATTATCTCAAAATATAGCCAAAACTGATCCAGCAGGAACTGAATTTGACCAACATTGGAGAAAGAAATAAGACAAGCCATCAAAGAAGTCCCCAGTAAATAAATAACTGATCCAAGCATATATAAAGGAGAATTCTATCTCTGTTCAAAAGATTCTTCTAGCAGCATTATATCTAATTACCAGAAAACTGGAAACAACCCAGAAGTCAGTCAACTTTAAATAAGTCAATATTAAGAATTTCTCATGTATCAAGCACCATGATAAATGTTAGGAATACAAGGTTAGGCAAAAATGGTCCTTGACTAACCATAAGTGGTTCATATTCTAATGGAAGGCATCTTCAAATAACTATATAAAAAGTAAATATATGGAAAGTAACCTAAAAGAGAAGATATTAGCAGCAAGATTTCCAAAAGAAAGTGGGAACTGAGCAAAGGATGGAAGGAAGCCAAGACATAGAAATAAGGAGAGAAAGCATTTCAAGAAAGGGAAACAGACAGCCATCAAAGAGTTATTGGATTGGGAGATGAGCCTTGTTTTTAAGGAATAGAAAGGAAGATGGTGTAGTTGTTTATGGGGAATCAAATAAAAAGATTGAAAAAGCCAGAAGGGAACCATGTTGTAAAGGGTGAAAAATGGCAAAGGACTTTATATTTGATCCTGAAGGAAATGGGTTATTGAGTTAGGGCTGTGGCATACACAGACTTGCTTTTTAGGAATATCACTGTGGTGGCAGTTGAGCAGAGAATAGACTAGAGTGGAGAAGGGCTTGAAGCAGGGAGGTCAGAAAAGGAAGTCAGAAAAGTAGAAGAAGAAAGAAGGAAGAAGAGAGAGAGAGAGAGAGAGAGAGAGAGAGAGAGAGAGAGAGAGAGAGATTTAGGAAAAAAATCTGAGAGGAGAGAGTATCCAGGAAGAAAAAGGTAGTGATTGATACTTTGATAGTCTCAAAGGCTGCAGAGAAGTCAGTGGATGAAAAGGTCATTAGACTGGGCAGTTAAGAGATCATTTGGAGAGGGTAGATTTAGCTGAGTGAGGTAAGAAGGCAGGCTGCCAAGGATAGAAACGAGAGAATCAAGCACCAAAAGATAGAGGTAACTTTCCCTGGAATGTATTTTCACACCAGAAGATTGTTGAAACTCCTTTTGGTTCAGTAGATGCAAGGTCATCCAGAGCTATCCCTTTCTGGAAGTGATTTCCTCCATATTGCCTCTCCCATACTTTCCTAAGCTGATTTCCTTCTATTTCCTTGTCTCTATTTCTAAACTATTTTATTCTCTGGGTACCAGTTAGTTCACTGCTCACTAGTGCCTGAAATTCCCCACAGTTAAATCCTTGCTCTCCAAAGATTTAATTAGTATACTTTTGAACGCATTTGTCAAGACCCTTAATAACGATGTTAAAGTCTAATACCAAAGCCTTTGATATCCCATGAGGATCCTCATCATCTCACTCTTCAATATGATTCTTCTCCTATATCACAATGCATTATGCAGCCTTCAATGAGCTCTTCACCCTCTGTTGGAAGATCAGATATGTTCTGGAGTCTACCTGGTAGGAAGCTTTGCATATTTAATTGCATATTTAAGTCTAATGTTTAGCCATGTCTCTTAGAAAAGGCATCCTCAGAAGAGGATAGCCTCTGGTATGAGAATGGTTCAACATCGCCTCAAAAGATAGGTTTTAATTGCTTCCTTTAATTTAAGGTGTTGATCCCAGTTAAAAAAGTAAATTCCTTTAGGAGAGTTATTTAAGCTGTTATTAGTTATTTACACTTCATTGTGAATAAATTCAAAGTGTTTCTTGTGAGGACTCTGGAGCAGTAGACATCTACAGCACCCCTTGGCCAGTCATATCACTTCTCAGCATCCCAGGAAACTCTTGAAGATCAAAAATTGCAAAGAAGATGCTAAAATGAAATGTTAGAAGGTTCCTGAGGAGGAGTTCCCTATAGCTGTGAAATCATAGGTGGAGCTCAAAATCAAAATCAAAAACTTTGCAAAACTATAAAGAGAAAGTCTAGACGTTCGGTCCTGAGGGGAAAGGAAGAGAAGGGAGAAATAGGGAGTTGAGAATCTGGGGAACGAGAAACCTTACTTCATGATTTTGCTGGGGGGCCAAGGCTGTCTTTCTGTCTCCTTAGCTTTGAAGAAAACATTTCCTTAGAGACAAAACTCTCACTCATTGAAGATGTCATAATGGTATACCTAGAGAATCCCAAGAAATCATCCAAAAAACTACTGGATTTGAAAACAGTTACAAAACACTTCTCACACAAATTAAATCAGATTCAAATAACTGGGTAAACATCATCTGCTCATGGATAGGTCGAGCTAATATAATAAAAATGAAAATTCTACCAAAACTAAACTACCTGCTTAGTGTCCTACCAATCAAAATTCCAAAAAAATTACTTTAATGAGTTAGAAAAAGTTGTAAGTAAATTCACATGGAGAAATAAAAAGTCAAGAATTTCCAGGTATTCAATGAAAAAAAGTGCAGAAGAAGGTGGCTTAGCCCTATCTGATTTAAAATTATATTATAAAGTATCAGTCATCAAAACTGATTGGTATTGGCTAAGAAATAGAGTGGTGGACCAGTGAAATATACTAGGTACGCTAGCAGGAAACAATTATAGTAATCTACTGTTTGATAAATCCAAAGAGTCTAGTTTTGGGATTAAAAACTCTCTTTTCAATAAAAACTGTTGGGAAAATTGTAGGTTATTATGGCAGAATCTTGCATTAGACCAACACCTCACACCCTATATCAAGATAAGCTCAAAATGGATACAGGATTTAGACATAAAAAAAATATAAGCAAACTAGGAGATCAAGGAATAGTTTATCTGTCAGATCTATGGAAAGGGAAGCAGTTTATGATCAAGGAAGAGATGGCAAACATTATTAAAAACAAACGAGATGATTTTGATTACATTAAATTAAAAAGCTTTTGCACAGAAAAAAACCACTGTAACCAAGATCAAAAGAAATGTAGTAAACCAGGAAATAATTTTTACAACTAATGTTTCTGACAAAGGACTCATTTCTTTTTTTTTAGGTTTTTGCAAGGCAAATGGGGTTAAGTGGCTTGCCCAAGGCCACACAGCTAGGTAATTATTAAGTGTCTGAGACCGGATTTGAACCCAGGTATTCCTGACTCCAGGGCCAGTGCTTTATCCACTGCGCCACCTAGCCGCCCCCAAAGGGCTCATTTCTAAAATATACAGAGAACTGAGTCAAATTTTTTAAAAAAAAAAGTCATTTCCTAAATGACAAATGGTCAAAAGATATGCAAAGGCAATTTACAGATGAGGAAATCAAAGCAATTCATAGTCATATGAAAAATTGCTCTAAATCATTACTTATTAGAGAAATACAAATTAAAGCTTCTCTGAGGTACCACCTCACACTTCTCAGACTGGCCAATATGACCAGAAAGGACAACGATCAATGTTGGAAAGGATGTGGGAATCTGGAACACTATTACATTGTTGGTGGAGCTGTGAACTCATCCAACCTTTCTGGAGAGCAATTTGGACCTATACCCAAAGGACAATAAAAATGTGCATACCCTTTGATTCAGCAATACCATTATTGGCTCTATACCTTGAAGAGAAGATGAAAAACTGTAAAAACATTACTTATACAAAAATATTCATAGCAGCCTTGTTTGTGGTGGCAAAGAATTGGAAATCAAGTAAATGTCCTTCAATTGGGGAATGGCTTAGCAAACTATGGTATATGTATGTCATGGAATACTATTGTTCTATTAGAAACCAGGAGGGATGGGATTTCAGGGAAGCCTGGAGGGATTTGCATGAACTGATGCTGAGTGAGATGAGCAGAACCAGAAAAACACTGTACACCCTAACAGCAACATGGGGGTGATGATCAACCTTGATGGACTCGCTCATTCCATCAGTGCAACAATAAGGGACAATTTGGGGCTGTCTGCAATGGAAAACATTATTTGTATCCAGAGAAAGAACTGTGGAGTTTGAACAAAGACCAAGGACTATACCTTTAATTTAGAAAAAAAAACTGTTATCTTATTGTCTGATCTTGCTATCTCTTATACTTTATGTTTCTTCCTTAAGAATATGATTTCTCTCTCACCACATTCAATTTGGATCAATGTATACAATGGAAACAATGTAAAGACTGACAAATTGCCTTCTGCAGGGTTGGGGGGAGGGAAGTAAAATTGGGGGAAAATTATAAAACTCAAAATAAATAAAATCTTTGTAATTAAAAAAAAAGAAAAAAGAAAACATTTGCTTAGCATTCAAGACCTTCCTGCCTACATTTTCGACCTAATTTCTAATCAGATTGTTCCAAAGTCTTATCTTTCCTAGAAGTATAATGTAAAGTCTCTCCTCTTTATTCAAGTAATTCCCAGGAAAAGTTTTCCCCCTTCTTTCATCCTGTCCAAATTTCTATGTAACTCAGATCAAGACTCCCAGTTACTTCAGGAGGATGCCTATGATCCTATCAGTACCTGACTTTTCATCATATACAGCCTTGTGACATTTTTGGTATTGTCTTATTGAATAACAAAAACAAACCCAATGTTTTGTGCTAGAGAGTATTGGATCTGCTTCCCCAAAGACCTAGGTTTAAATGGGGCAAGTTATTCAACCTCTTCCAGTTTAGTTTCCCCATGTGTAAAATAAAAATAATAATGCCACTAATAGCTACCCCACAGGGTTGTTTGAGGCTCAAATGAGACAGTGTATGCAAAATGCTACACAAATGTCAGATATTTTTACTTTGCTAATTCATATTATTTAATTTCTTTTGATCTACAAGAATCTGCTAAGCAATTGTTAAAGAAGTAATTTTCGCCATCTTTCAATGAAACCGCATTTCTTTTCTTTCTTCTCCTTTTTCCTTTTCTTTCTTCCTCTTCCTCATTTCTTTTTCCTCCTTTCTCCTTTTTCCTCCTGTTCCTTTTTCTTTTCCCATATCCTTCTTCTCTTCCTCCTGCCTCCTCTTCCTCCTTTTCTTCTGCCTGTCTTCTTCCTCCTCTTCCTCCTCCTTTTTCTTCACCTGAAATCAGTAAGTCCCAAGTTCAAATACATCTTTAAACATTTATTAGGTGTGTGACCCTAAGCAATTAATTTAAACTCTATCTGCCTCAGTTTCTTCATGTGCAAAGATAACACCTACTTCTCTGAACTGTTGGGAAAATAAAATGAGATAATATTTGTAAACTGCTTTGTAAATCTTAAGGTTCTATAAAAATGCTAGGATTATTGTTATCATAGTCTTTGCTAATATAGCTTTAGACAGTGGCTTAGGGCACTGAGACTTTAAATGACTTTCTCTAAGTCACACAGCCAGGATGTTTCAGATGAAATCCTCTAGTCTTTTCCATTCTGGAACAGGCTTTTAATCCCTTCCAACATGCTGTCTCTCTTGGATTTCATAAGACATTTGAATCTCTTAAGCTTTTTTATTCTATACCCAGGACAGAGGCTCAGAAAGTAGACTCATGATTTGTATGTGTTTAGGCATTAACAAATATCTCTTTGTTTACATAATAAAAAAGCACTGATAATTTGGCAAGAGGCAAAACAAAACATAATTCATGAATTTTGTCATTTTTCTTCCCTCACTGGACTTTAGCCAGAGAAACTTTAAAAAGTGAATTGGACTGGGTCAATTCACTTTTTGGGTCTTCAGAAAACCTCCATTCTGCTCTCTGAACAACTTTCTTCTTTATTTTTTCCAATTACATGCAAAGATAGTTTTCAACATTCATCTTTTTGTAAGATTTTCAGTTCTATATTTTTCTACCTTCCCTCCCTTTTCTCTACCCTCCCTCCCACAACAGCAAGTAATCTCAAATAGGTTATACATGCACATGTTTAGCAAATCCATATTCATTACCTTGTGAAAGAAGAATCAGAACTAAAGGGAAGAAAAACCACAAAAAGGAAAAAAAACAAAATAAATTTTAAAAAGTGAAAATAGTGAGCTTTGATATGCATTCAGATTCCACAATTTTATCTCTGGATATGGATAGTCCTTTCCATCATAAGTCTTTTAGAATTTTCTTTGATCACCATATTGTTGAAAAGAGCTAACTCTATCATTGTTGATTATCACTGTGAACAATGCTTTCCTGTTTCTACTCACTTCACTCAGCATAGGTCATTTCATTTAGTGTTACCAGGTTTTTCTAAATCCGCCTGCTTATCAGTTCTTATAGAGCAACAATATCCCATCACATACGTATACCACAGTTTTTTCAGTCACTCCCCAATTGATGGGAATCTCCACAATTTCTAATTCTTTGCCACTACAAAAAGAACTACTAAAAATATTTTTGTACATGTGAATCGTTCCCCTTTTTTATGATCTCATTGGGATATAAACCTAGCAGTGGTATTGCTGGATCAAAGGTCATACATGGTTTTATTGCCCTTTAGTCATATTGCTTTCCAGAATGTTTGGATCAGTTCACAACTCCACCAACAATACATTACTGCCCCAGTTTCCCCACATTTACTCTGACACTGATCATTTTCCTTTTTTTGTCATTTTAGCCAATTTGTTAGGTATAAGGTGGCACCTCAGAGTTGTTTTAATTTTCATTTCTCTAATCAATAATGATTTAGAGCATTTTTCATATGACTATAGAGTTTTAATTTCATCTGAAAACTGTCTGTTCATATCCTTTGACTATTTATCATTTGAGAAATGACTTGTATTCTTATAAATTTGACTTGGTTCTCTTCATATTTTCTGTGTTCTTTCTAATATTGGTTGTATAGGTTTTATTTGAACAACTTTCATCTTACCAAGGAAGAAACTGAGAACCTATAAAAGTGAATGACTTTCTCAGAGTCACACAATTAGTAAATGGCAGAACTGAATTTTGACAATTAATCCAGTACTCATTTTCCAACAGCACGTTGCCTCCTATAATATATGTGATTATTTGGTTTAGTCTATGATTATTCAATAAAAATAGTTTTGTGAAAAACTAGAGAGGTAAGTGAGCAACTAGATGGTAAAATAGAGCTCTAGGTCTGGAGTCAGAAAGACCTGAGTTCGAATCAACTTCAGTCACAACAAGTTATATGACCCTGGGCAAGTCACTTAACCCTGTTTGCCTCTGTAAAATGAGCTGGAGAAGGAAATGGCAAACTCCTTTAGTATCTTTGACAATAAAACTCCAAACGGGATCATGAAAAGTCAGAAAGGTCTGAAACATCTCAACAACAACAACAACAACAACAACAACAACAAAAGGAAGTTGTTATTCTGGTAGGAACAGTCGCAGAATAAGAATGAGTCTATCCCTTAGCCCAGGCCATGAGACTGGGCCTTCATGGTGTGGGTCAATGAGGCACTTTTTCAATAAGGGCTGAATAGACCGAAAGACCGAGTTTAAAGAATCTTCTCTAGAAGACCAGTGAGAAGAAGGGACAACTTTTGAAGGGACCAGAATGAAAATCTCCAGATAGGGGCCAATGCAAGTGCCTTCTATGTACCAGACCCTGAGGATGCAGTGGCAAAAATGGAAACAATCCCCGTCCTTTAAAGAACATGTGCAAAATTGAGTGAATACAAATATACTTACCTATATACAAAGTAAATATAGATATAATTTGGGAGTAGGGGATATTATGAATTTTGGAAATGAGAAGGTGACACTTGAACTAAAATGCCAAAACCTGAATGTAAGTGATTAATGTTTGGGGACCAAGCAAGAGAAGTTATTTTTTTAAATTGATTTTTTATTCTCATTTTGTACAAATGTTTTTTTTTACATTAATAAAATATACTTGTTTACAAGTACACAAAATACCCCTTCTCCTCCCCCATGAATATAGATAGATTTGCTTGGGTGAAAAAGTAAAGGGGAGAGAAAAAAAATTAAAATAAAAAAAATAGTAATAATTGTAGGTATGGCCAGGTGGCGCAATGGACGAAGCATCAGCCCTGGAGCCACAAGCACCCGAGTCCATATCCAGCCTCGGAAACCCAATAATCACCCAGCCATGTGACATGCAAGCCACCCGATCCCCGCTGCCCTGCAAAAACCAAAAAGAAGAAGAAAAAAAAGACCCAAAATAAGATAAAATAGTAATAATAGTAGGGGTGGCTGGGTAGCAGACAGAGCATTGGCCCTTGAGCCAGGAGCACCTGGATCCGAATCCGGCCCCAGACACCCAAAGATCACCCTGCTATGTGGCCCCAGGCAGGCCACCCAGCCCCACTTGCCCTGTACCCTCCCCAAAATAATAACAAAAAATGTGCTTCAGTCTTTGTTCCAACACCATCAACTCTGTTGTGAGTGGATCACATTCTTTATGATAAGTCCATCACAAAAGTTACTTCCATATTTTTCCAACGTTGCCATTGCTGATGCAACTCCCTCCTTTCTTATTTCTCCACTACCATGTACTATATTTTCTCTCTCCTTTCACTCTGACTCTGCTGTAGGGTTGCTGAGTGGCACAGCAGACAGATCCCTGCTCCTGGGGCCAAGAAGCCCTGAGCCCCCATACCACCCCTTAGGCCCAGAATCCACCTGGCCCTATGGTCCTGGGCAGGCCATCCAATCCCAGCCCCTTGCAAGAAGTAAAAACAAAAATGTGTTATATCTGACCACTGTCCCCACATGGTCCATCCTCTCCTCCTTTATTCACATCCCCACCCCTTCTCCCTTCTCCCCCCTCCTTCTTACTCCAGATGTCTATACCCCATTGAGTATATTTGCTGTTTCCTCTCCTAGCCATCTCTGATGAGAGCAAAGGTTCCCTCATTCCCCCTTGCCTCCCCCCTTCCATATCATTGCAATAGCTCATTGTAATAAAAAAAAATCTTATTATGTGAAATATCTTGTACTATTCCCCCTCTCCTTTTTCTTTCTCCCATTCCATTTCCCTTTTTTTCCTATTAACTACATTTTTATACCATATTTTATCTTTGAATTCAGCTTTCTCCTGTGCTTCAACTATAAAAGCTCCCTCTACCTGCTCTATTAACTGAGATGGTTCATATGAATATTATCAGTATCATTTTTCTATACATGCAGTTCATCCTCATTAAGTCCCTCATATTTCCCCCCTCTCCTCCAATCTCCATGCTTCACCTGAGTCCTGTATCTGAAGATCAAACCTTCTGTTCAGCTCTGGCCATTCCAAAAGGAACCTTTGAAATTCCCCTGGTTCATTGAAAGTCCATCTTTTTCCCTGGAAGAGGACATTCAGCCTTGCTGGGTAGTTCATTCTTGGCTGCATTCTAAGCTCTTTTGCCTTCCAGTATATTATATTCCAAGCCCTATGAGCTTCCAATGTAGCTGCTGCTAAGTCCTGTGTGATCCTGACTGCAGCTCCACGATATTTGAACTGTGTCCTTCTGGATGCTTGTAATATTTTCTCTTTGACTTGGGAGTTCTGGAACTTGGCTATAATATTCCTGGGGGTTGGTTTTTTGGGATCTCTTTCTTGGGGGGATCAGTGGATTCTCTCCATTTCTATTTTGCCCTCTGCTTCTAGAATATCAGGGCAATTTTCCTGTAGTAATTCTTTGAAAATGATGTCAAGGCTCTTTTCCTGATCATGACTTTCAGGTATTCCAATAATTTTCAAATTATCTTTCCTAAGTCTGTTTTCCATATCAGTTGTTTTTTCAATGAGATATTTCACATTTTCTTTTAATTTTTCATTTTTTTTGGTTTTGAAGTATTGATTCCTGATTTCTAGTCAATTCATCAATCTCCCTGAATTCTATTCTTTGTCTGAAGGATTTGTTCTCCTCAGAGAGTTTTCTTATCTCTTTTTCCATCTGGCCAATTTTGCTTTTTAAAGCATTCTTCTCCTCAATAACTTTTTAAACTGTTTTATCCATTTGACCTAAGCTGTTTTTTAGCATGCTATTTTCTTCAGCATTTTTTTGGATTTCCTTGACTAAGCTGCTGACTTCATTTTCATGTTTTTCCTGCATCTCTCTCCTTTCTTTTCCCAGTTTTTCTTCCAACTCCCTCATTTGATTTTCAAAGTCTTTTTTGAGCTCTATCATAGCCTGAGCCCAATTTCTGTTTTTCTTGGAGTCTTTAGATGCAGGAGCTTGTGCTTCCTCATCTTCAGACTGAGTATTTTGATCCTTCTTGGGCTCATTTACAAAGTATTTCTCAATGGTCTTCCTCTTGTTTCTTTCTTGTTCATTTTCCCAGCCTAAGCCTGTTTTTTGGGGTGCTTCCTGAGCTTTTGGGACACTCCCACAAGGGTCTCAGTGTGTGAGGTTCTGTCCTCCCTCCTGGTCTGTGAATGAACATAAGCACTCCCCTCTGCCACGGGGCCAAGGTGGGGGGCCCTGTTGTTCTATGGGGGGGCTTAGACTGAGATCAGGATCTGAATGTGTTTAGAGCCCCAGAGTCCTGTTCCAGGGGCAGAGGACAGAGCTAGGCAGTCTCTCTTCACTCCCCTCCCTCAGCTCCATGGGCTCATGCCCTGGGGGCTCCTGCTTACCAGCTCCTCCTGCTTCTGTTTCTGGGTCTGGGCTGCTGAAAGACCAAGTTGTTAGCTGTGTGCCCTGGGGGCTGGACTCCACGTGCTCGCTCTGGCAGAGGTCCCCCGCTGTTCCCCCACTTTGTGCCGGTGCTCCCCGGGTGCAGCTCAGGAGACTCCCCCACTTCTGTGAGCTGAGGCTCCCAGCGCCCTGGGGCTGCCTCCGGGAGGCTGAAGTTCTTTGGCTCTAGCAGAGCCTTTCTGCTCTTTTCCAGGTTACCTTGAGTAGGAGAACTGCCTCACTGAGTCCCTTTGTGGGTTCTGTCTCTCGAAAGTTTAGTTAGAGTCCTTAGTTTATGAGTTTTTATCAGAGAGCTCCTAAGACTCGATCCCTTCATGTCGCCATCTTGGCTCTGCCCTCAAGAGAAGTTATTTCTAATGAGAAGTTTAAGAGAATACAATAGACTTTTCTAGGCTATGGGCAGGACTCTGAGGGTTAGATCCTAAACCTGAGGGTTTCTGTCAGAGGACAGTAAAGGCCTAATCTCAGATCCTGGGGGAGAATTTAGAAGGTGAAGAGCATCGTAGAATTTAAAGATGAAAGAATATGAGAGGTCATCTAGTCAAACCCTCTTATTTTATAGATGGGTAAACTGAAGACTTAAGTCATTTGTTCAAGATCATCCAAGTAAGTGGTAGAAATAGGATTTGAATCTAGGTCTTTTGATTCAAGATTCAGCCCACTTTGCATTATATATACTGTCTCCATACCAAAGATCCAGCGGCACCTCTAGATGCTGGGCTGGCATAGACTCCTAGAGGAAAAAATCTTGAGGTAGAGTGCTAGAATTTTGACTGGTAAAAATGATTCTGATTAGAAAGGAGGAGAAATTGCCTAAAGAGATCAATATGGATGAATTAGAATCTCTATGACTAACTCATCTTTAAAAACAAAACAAAGCAACACATAAATAATATGGAAGCAAAGATGAGTATGAGTATGAATACAATAAAATACTGTGGTCCTATAAATATCATACCCAGTCCAAGAGATCCCATTGCTAGGCTTGCATTCAAGGTGGGTAGACAAAAATGTGATATAGACTATATATGTCTGTTTGTGTGTGTGTGTGTGTGTGTGTGTGTGTGTGTGTGTGTGTGTAAGTAGTATATATGCATATATATACCCTCAGGTTTAGGATCTAACACTCTGAGTCCTGCCCATAGCCCAATATATATATATATATATATATATATATATATATATATATATATATATATATATGTATGTATCTCCAAGTCGGTGCTCGGCTTATACATATATTTAAATATATATCAAATTAGGTACTCAGCACGTATAGATATAGATATATAAAATGTGGTTATGTGTATATGTGTGCTGAGCACTTACTTCGATATCTATTGGTGCTCAGCACACATATACACATAACCACATTTTATATATCTATATCTATCTATATCATCTATATCTATATCTATATCAAAGCAAGTCCTCAGCACATACACACACATATATATGTAGATGTAGATATATAGATATAGATATAGCAAAGTAGGTATTAGCAGTTTGAGGAAAAACTAAACAAATTGCGATACATAAATAAGTTAATGTGTTGGGACAGCTGGGTGATGCAGTGGATAGAGTATCAGCCCTGGAGTCAGGAAGACCTGAATTCAAATCTGACCTCAGGCACTTTATAATTACCTAGCTGTGGAACCTTGGGCAAGCCACTTAAGCCCATTGCCTTGCAAAATAAACAAATAAATAAATAATGTGCTGTAACAAAATGATGACTCTGAAGATTCAGAGAAACATGTAAAAGACATATGAATTGATGGGAAACAGAACCAGGAATCTTATACATATTGTGAATATAATGTGAATTAAAAGATCAAAAAATCTAAATGGCAAATCAGAGCCTGAAATGCTGTAGGATACTTGATAAATGCTAATTTATTTAATTAAATTTTTAAATTGCTGCATAATTACAATGACCCTAGAGAAGGGTTGAGAAAATGCACTTCCATCTCTTTTCTATTAAGAAGTCTTCAGTCAAGTTCCAGTGGGTGATTTTTTTTTCAAATGGAAAGCAGCATTTATTTCTGAAGCAATGAACTTACAATTGCTCTACAATATATTATTGCAATATAAACAATATGAATAAGTGATTTTGGAGGCCCACTAAATCTCTACCCACACCTATGTGAGGAAATGTTACAATAATGGTCTATTATGAAAATATGCAGGTACCAAAAGGTGCAATTACAAGCAAGTTTAAGCAGCAGAATATAAGGTGCTTCAATTCAAAAGCTGTATTGCCAACAGACAAAAGTAACGCTCAATTTTTACTTCACTTTTGCTACAATCAGTGGATGACATTTTTAGCTCATAGTGTCTTATGAGACTATGTTTTAAAGGAAGAGGTCTAGAGGGGTCATTTGACTAAATTCCTTGATTTTATAGATGAAGACATTAAGACCCATGGAGGTTAAATACTTATACAAGGTCACATAGGTAGTAAGTAGCAAAGTTAGCATTTGAATTTAGATCTAGAAACTGCAAGTTTAGAATTCTCTTTACTATTGGAAGGAGTTTCTGGTCACTACATAGAATATTTATTAAATACTTCATGATGTTTTTTTTTTAAAAGATTTAATGATGTTTGATGTCAAGCAGGAGAAAAAAATAAAATTATATCACAGAAAGGTATTTACTGAAGAGTATTCTAAGAGTTGGCAACAAGATTCCAGAGTAGCAGAAGGCAGTGAAGTGAGGTTCCTCATCTCTCCACAACTCCTTCAGATCAATTCTGAAAATACAACTTAGCAAATCCTGATGGAGTAGTCCAAGAAAAAGTCACAATGAGTCATTTTTCTAGGACAGGTTGGCTGAGAGAGACAGAGGGATCTGTGGACAGTGGGGACCAGGTCTGGTCAGGAAACAAAGACAAAGAATTCCCAGACCCCTTCTGGAAAACCTTCAGACTCCTACCAGAGCACTATAATTGGAACAGATGTCAACTGGTAACACTATTGCTCCCAACTCAGTTCCAGATCAAAGATTCAGAGGATATGAACTGCAATGACAAATGATCTGGAAAACAGAATGAGTAGAAACAAATCTACTGGAACAGCATGGCCAAAATAGAAGCCTAAGCATTATATTTTAAGATTTCTTTAAAAAAAATTGTTCAGATCTCTAAGAACAAGAAGGCAAAGTAGAAAATTCACTAGTCACCTCCTGAAACCCCCAAATATAAACTCCCAGTAACTTTATAGATAAAATCCAGAGTTCTGGGTCAAAGAAAAATACTTCAATTCTCCAGAAAGAAAGAAAAAATTCAAATACAAGGAGCCTGATTCAGATTCACACAGGATTTAAGAGCCACCAAGATAAAGAGACAGAGAGTTTGGAATATGATATTCTAGGAAGTAAAGGGTATACAGTTACAGTCACAAATAACTTAACTGAGCAATACTGAATAATGCCACAGGGAAAAAACTGGACTTTTAAAGAAATTTAGAGGACTTCCAAGAATTTTTGGTGAAAAGTCCAGAGATAAGTAGAAACTTTGAAGTTCAAACAAAGGAGTTAAGAGAAATATAAAAAGGTAAAGATGAATGAACAATCATAAGGAACTAAATAAGAATAAACCCTTTACATTCTAATAAAAAGAGATGATTCATGTGTACATATTGAATTCTATCATCATCAATGATCTTGGACTGGTTCTATTATTTCATGATGATTTTAAGAAGGGAAAGAAGGGAATAGGAGAGAAAGGAAAGTTAAAGAAAACTAACTCACATAATACACAATTAGACATTATACAAAAAAGGAGGAGGGGCTGGGGAAAATGGCTAACACTTGAATCTTTGTCTCATCTGAACTGATCAAAGGAAGAATACACACACACACACACACACACACACACACACACGGAAAGGAAAGAGTACAACAAACCATTTCAGTCAACAGGGAAATTGGAGGAGGAGGGGAGAAGGGAAAAGGAGAAATTATTGAAAGGATGAATTAAAGGAGGGATTAATCCTAAGCAAAACAAAGTCTAAGGATGTGCAAAAAGGATTTATAGCTCTATTTGAGATGGCAAAGAATGAGCATTGAAGGAGATGTCCATAGTTTGGGGAATGGTTGAACAGGTTATGATATGTGAATGTGTATGTCTGTGATGTAATACTATTATAATAATGGAAATACTTTCAGAGACCTAGGAAGATTTACTGAACTGAAAAAGAATTAAGTAAATGGAATAAAAAGAACAATTTGTATACTGACAAGATGATGAAGAAAAATAAGTTTGAAAGAATTAGGAACTGTGATTAGTGTAATCACCAATCATGATTCCAGAGGCAAAGTGATGAAACACTATCCACCTCCTTATAGAAAAGTGAAGCACCTAAGTACATAATGATACTTTTTTTTTTGACAAAGCCCTTGTTTTCCTTTCATTCTCAGTTGCTAATGGTGGGGTGGGGGAGGTTGAGGAAAAGATAAGATTTATACTGATTGAAAATAAATAAATTGTAAAAAAAAATATTGAATAGAGAAGCAGCACAGCAGAAAGATTTAGAGCCAGAAAGACTCCAGCTCATACCCAGGCTCCAGATCTATATAGGCTATGTGACCCTGGGCAAGTGGTTTAGTCTTCTCCTGTCCCAGGAAACTTTCTTAAACTCTAAAATGCAGATTAAGGAACTGATTAGCCTTGGTAGTTCTTCATTAAGAGCATGTGGATGAAATCTCAGGTCCAATAGGAAAAAAATCTATAACTCTATACTAAAGGAAATCTCAAAATTTAAAATCAGAAGATTTTTTTAGCCAGTTTGGAGATACAGCGTTGCTTGTTGAACTTGGAACTCTCCTTACACTGTGTTGGAAAAACTGGTTGGAACTGACCATGAGATGAGTAGCAGGTACTTTTATAGCAAGTTCCTAAATATAGCCTTGGGCTTTTAGGGCCATCTTGAACAGGAATTAGTCTGAGTCATTTAAAGCGCCTTACACCTAACAGGAAGAAATTTTCAGTCTTTTCCTGGTAAGGGCAGAGTGAAGAGGCCATGGGTTTGCATCCATGGCAAGAACAGTTGAAAAATCAGCTGAGAGATAGGTATTAGCTTGTGTATATGTTTTTAAGTGTTTTGGGCACTCACCCAGACTTGTGGCTTTATCCCATTCCAGGACCAGGCATGTTCATATGAAAACAAAGAAAGGTATTCAAAGTCCCTGAAATCCCCACAACACAGAACTGGGAGTTTTCTCTTCAGTGCTGCCCCACCCACCCCCACATTTGAAATAATAGATCTCAGCCAATAAAATACTTTAGAACTGTACTCCTTTGGACCCTGAAAGAGAAGCTGTGTAGAGACTAAAAATGGAATAGTATTTAAATTTATAGTCACATGTCAGGGTAAGATCTGAATTTCAGACTTCATCAGTTTACCTCAGTCTTTTAGAATGGGGTACTAAAGTCAAAGGCTTCCTTACAAATCACAGATTATGGTATGATCCTTTGTGGGCAAGTTGATATGAAAATTACCTCAGTTCAAAATAACAATACCTTTTTTTTTAGGTTTTTGCAAGGCAAATGGGGTTAAGTGACTTGCCCAAGGCCACACTGCTAGGTAATTAAGTGTCTGAGACCAGATTTGCCCCTTCTGCCTGAGTTTTTTAATTTCATTCCTTCCTACCACCTGAAAATAAGGACCAACTCTAGAAATGTCTCACTCCCCCATCACTGGCTCCTTTCCATATCCACAAACATGGCTAGGTCTCTTCAGTAATAAAAAAAAATATTTTCCTTCTGCCTACTACCAACTCCCATTTCACTTTAACCCCATCCCTTTTCTCTCCTTGATTGTTAAACTATCTGAAAAAAAATTGCCTCAAAGATCTAGAGGGGTAAGGGATGTAACCTTGGAAAGAGGAAGGCAGTGTAGGAATCTAAGACCTTATGAGGGCGAGACCAAAGACTGATCATCCCACCCAAAACCTTAGTATTGTGCAGATCCCTAATTCTGGAACTAATGAGAGGTGAGAAAATCAAATTAAGCTTTGAAAATTTGAATCTGCATCTTCTTCCTCCCCACTTATTATGTACATGTCCTATGAACTTGGTCTTTTCACAATGCATACTTTCTCTTGTCAATTCATTCACTGCTAAGACTTCACCTCCATTTCAAAGGTGGTAATTGTTAAATTAGTTAAACTTAAAACCCCCCCACAAAACTTGCTCTCAACTAATAACTTCAGCTAGGCTCCACAAAATTCGGAGCACTGGAATCAGAGGACCCAGGTTCAAATGTTACATGCTGCTACTTCCTACCACTCTGTCCTTCAGCAAGTCACAATCTCTCTGGAACTATTTCCTCATCTAATAAATAAAGGGTCAGATTGGGTGATCCTCTAAGGTTCTACCAGTATATGGTTAAAAGTAAACTTACTTTTTCCTTCTAAACTAGTTCCTTCTCCCAACTTCAGGCTATGTAGCATCATTTGGAAATTCCATTCCCCATGCTCAAAAGCTTTATAATCCTCTTGGATCTTTCCCTCTCCTGTGCAATGTTTCCATGCATCCTCTGGATTCTACCATGGTATCCCTCCCATCTATACCTTTTTTCCCCCATTCCTACTAATACCACTACCATCCCTCCTACCACACCCCATTACTGGAAAAACTCCAATAGGTTCTTGTCTCTGCTCACTCCAAATGATTACTAACATTCCCAATGTTTCCCATTCTTCTGAGAAATATGACCTACAAGCATTTATGAACCTAATTGTCTGAGCACAGGTTCCAGTCAGTTTTACTTATTCTTTTTCTTTTTAGATTTATTTATTTATTTTACAAGGCAAATGGGGTTAAGTGGCTTGCCCAAGGCCACACAGCTAAGTAATTATTAAGTGTCTGAGGTCGGATTTGAACTTAGGTACTCCTGACTCTAGGGCTGGTGCTTTATCCACTGCGCCACCTACCCACCCCTAGTTTTACTTATTCTTTGCCACTTGAAAATATTTTGTAATTTTACCTCTTTACCTCTGTGTCTAGGATATCTCTCCGATTTCACCTGATGAATTTTCACTTATCCTTTAAAGTTCAATTTCATTCAATACCCATTTATTAAGTACCTGTAATATACCAGATCTTGGATATACGAAGACAAAACATTTCTTGCTCTTCAGGAGCAAATATTCTAGGAATTGGGGGGTGGGATGCAAAGGAGACCCACACTAAGTAAAGGAGGGAAAGGGAATGATAGCTTTAGGGAAGAAGTAGGACTCAAGGGGCCCTAAAGATAAAAGATGAAGAAGTAGCCTCCCAACTGCACAACCAAAGCTGGGATGTGGACTGTCCACTTTAGGGAATACCAAATAGAACAATGTCCTGACAACAGTTTATAAATTAAGATTTAACAACTGACAGTTGAGGGAGAGAAGCTTCAAGGATGAATGGGAGGATGGTGGTATCAACAGAAATGGGGAAATATGGAAAGGGGGCATACTGGGAAGGCATGTATGAGAAGAGAAGTCAGCTTATATATATTTTTTGTTTTGGGGTTTTTGCAAGGCAAATGAGGTTAAGTAGCTAGTCCAAAGCCACACAGCTAGGTAATTATTAAGTGTCTGAGGCCGGATTTGAACTCAGGTCCTCTTGACTCCAAGGCTGGTGCTCTATCCACTGCACCACCTAGCTGCCCCTGGTTATATATGTTTTTGAGAAACAACTTAATTTGATTCAATAAGTATTAAGGAAGCAACAATTATGTGGAAGAATCTGGTTAGAGGTAACATGCCAACCAGGAGGAAGCAACTTGTACAAAGGCAAAAAAGATAGAAAAGGCAGCATTATTTATGGAAAATAACAAATGCTGAATTTGTAAAGGAGAGTAATTGTTAATTCATGGAAAAAATAGATAAAACTCAAAATGCAAAGGGCTTTAAATGACAGTTCATATTTTATTCTAGAGGCAATAAGGAACTAAAGTTTTCTGAGAAGGGGAGTGACAAGTGACCTGTGCTCAAGGAATAGGGAAAAATATGTACCTGGATATGAATTTTTAAATTATAAATATTTTAATTCAGTGATCCTTTTCTCTTCCCTCATACCAACCCTATCCAACCAGTAGTCTAGGTTTGTCATTTTTACCTCCATATAATAAGCCACTGTCCTCTTTAGTTTATCTCTTCTTGCTTGTAGTAATACATTAACCTCCAGGCCCTTCCCCCTTTCTTTATCATTCCTTTGATTGCCAATTTATTATTCTTAAAGCACAATTCTTGGCTCCCTATCACCTTCAGGATAAAATAGAAATTTCTCAACCTGCTATAAAGTATTCACAATCTAGAACCAGCCTTTCTAGACTTTCTGCTTCCAAAATTTGGTAAAATTACTCCTACCTTGCTCTTTCTTCCCCTATATCTGGAATGAACTCCCTAGAAATATTTATCATTCTTCTCATTTGGTGCTCTCCAGCCTCAAATCACCTTGTATCTGTTTCCATGTTGCATCCTCCTGCAACTTCTTGGGGCAGGAACTATTTTCCATTTTGACTTTCCATCCCCAAAATCTAGTACAAGGCTTTGTAGATAATAGGTGTTTAATATTTGTTGAATTAGGAGCAATTAAGTGGCACAGTGGATAGAGCCCTAGAATCAGGAGAACCTGAGTTCAAATTTGACCTCAGATGCTTTATATTTACTAGTTATGTGACCTAAGGCAAGTCACTTAATCCCACTGACTCACAAAAGCAAAAAATATTTGTTGAATTAAAAGACTAAGGCTATAAACCTGGATAAGCTGGAAGAAGGCAATATACTCAATGAGAAACAGACATGGAGCTATAGGAAATAATCAGTATTTGAGCCTGCATCACCTTTTCCATGAAATCTTTCTGATATTCTCTTTTAGTAACAATATTCCCCCTACCTCTTCTAATTTTGTTTTACACCTAATACACTGACCATACAAAATCATAATCAATTATCTCAGGTCTGTTTTATCTTCCCAATAGTCTATGAACTCCCTAAGGACAGAAACTGTCCCAAAACTATTTTCTTTGTAACAATGTTGTACACAAAGGGGATACTTGTTAAATGCTAGAAAGATTTTGGTGGATGTTTATTATAATGTGCCAAGAAATAATCATTTAGAAAGAGAAAGGGTTTTTCTAAAAGGTTCCCCTTGGGTACTAGTGGACTTTCATAAACATTACTGAGAAATGAAATTGTTGCTTCTAGCAAAGTTTGTTTTCTGTTTGGCAGGTCAAACTGTTCTGAGAAGGGATGGCTGCAATCAGTGCAAGGACAGACAGACTTAGGACAGTTTTGTACCAACACACAAGAATCAGTAAAGAAAACTTCCCTGAAAGGCAGATATTAATTAGAATCATCTGCTAAATTTATGTGATCAACTTCAGAACAGTTTCTTTTATTTCAAAGAAATTAAATTGTACTGAAACACAATATGGATCTTTCAAATTCCCTAAATCTAGATTTCTAAAGGCTTTATATCTCAAATATGACTTAAAGAACTGAGCCAAAAGAATGTCAGAAAAAATGATCTTTAGGGTCTGTTAAAGGCTAGAGCAATTAGAAGGAGACTGAATTAGTAACTCAGACAGTGGTTCTCAAGCAGATAGATTTGAAAATGGGAAACTATCCCAAGCAGTGGAATTTTGGGGAAAAAAATCTGAACTTCCAAATAGTTTATTCATATTTTTACTCAAAATTTACAAATTTTAAACCAAATTACTTACAAACATAGTAGTAACTATCCTGTATTTTTTTAAATCTGGAATTTAAAAGATAACTTTGTCTATTTTCAGAGTTTATTCTTCTCTAGGTATCCTAAGAGGATACAGTCAATATACTGACAAGTCACTCGTTTACTAGAGAGAAGATGAAAAGTATTTAAAGTAGCAGAACTAAATGATCTAAACTATTCCTGGGTACAAATGATTAAATCAATTATTCATCAAATTTATTGGCTCAAACAAGTTAAGCCAATTTTAATGAAACTCCACAATTTATACTGAAATTCTTTAAATTATATCTAAACACCCAGGAACTTATATTTCAACTACTTAAGGATCAGCTCAAAGAAAGCTATTTCTTTGTATTTCATGGGTTTTCCAGATCTCCATCAGAATGCAAACTGCTATAATAAGCTATGGATTGGTAAGATACCTCTCAGCCAAATGGATTGGGTCCACCTGCCACGATTTAAAAAACTTTAAGAGAAACAAAGATATTACTAAATTACATAATATATACCTAGTCTTTAATCTGCCTAAATTTTAATTTTAAAGGTTATCACCAACTTTGGTTATCCATGCATATGAGCATTATTGAAAAAACCTAAGCCTTGCTAAATCTTAAACCCAAGCTTAACTAGTTATCTCTAGACATATTCATAACAAATATGAGATCAAAGGTGCAAGGATGCTACATAAAAGCAAAATATTCACAATTGGAGGTATTACTTGAGTTGGAAGAATGCCCAACTTTGTTTTTTAAGTTTTTTCAGTCTTACATACCCCAAACACACTTAATAAGGGCAAATTAATATGTAGGTATTGAATTTAGGTCCAGTTCTTAAACATGGTATTTTCAGTTGGAATAAGTTAAAAGAAAGTGCTTAAATTAAACCTGAGTTTAAAGTTCATGATTACTGAGACTTGATGACAGAGGGCAATTTAAATCTACTTGAGTTGTTATATATCTTTTTTTCTAAATAGCTGATAA
Source organism: Macrotis lagotis (assembly GCF_037893015.1). NCBI lineage: Eukaryota > Metazoa > Chordata > Mammalia > Peramelemorphia > Peramelidae > Macrotis > Macrotis lagotis. The sequence continues at coordinate 393,860,979 of NC_133666.1, forward strand.
GTTTTGAGAATACCAACCAAGAATACAATTTATATTTTGGAATGGATAAGGACCATTATGATCAAGTATGGAAGCAATTTAGAAACTTGCTAATAGTATGTAACTACATTCACAAAACTTTGATACAGATGACCACTTAATATGAAACTTCTCTAAACATACATATCAAGTTTAGACTTCCCATGGGGAGTGAACTGGTAACTCAATAAGGATCTCATTTGTATCGTTATATCAAACCTCCAAAAAGCTAAGAGTAGTCCTATGGTTCCCATTTAAAGGAGAGTTCAGACCTACAGGATATGAAATTCTCTTAGAACTTAGTACCAAAAAAAAATCTTATTTCACTTGAAAACCATTTAGAATGACATTTAAGAAAAAATTCTGGTTGAATGCTTTTCCTATTCATTCAGTCACATCATCTAAAGCAAACGGAAGAACAATTGCAATTGCAACTAAGAAGTTAATTAGCTAACAATCTTGAAGTCCTAGAGCTAAGACGTAGGTTTTTGGTTCCAAAAAAGACAAAATGAATGTAATATACCTGGTTGAACTAATGCCTGAATTATTGTAGAGCCATTAGCAAATATTCTGATTGACATAAATTCTACACATTCTTAGTCATCCCCATTCCCAATCCTCAAATCATCTAGAGTAGACATTAAATAGGGGAAAGGTAATTCTTCTTGCTTCTCCTTAAAAATAAGATTATCTATTTATATGCAGAAAAAAGTTTTCTTCCTGTAACCTTGTTCTAGGACACATTGTAGATTAGATCCCTAAAGGATGATCTCATATAGAGGTTGCCAAAAAACATACTGGTCTCTATAAGCTCCACAGATGTTAGGACTTCATCTTATCTAAAAAACTTTTTCAATGACCCATACAACATTTTCTACTCAGAAGAGACTTTGAAGATATTAAATTGTCTTGTGGATTTTTCCTGTCTCAAGGAGTACTACCTAATGTCAACTGTAGAGGAAATTTCTGACCTAGGGAGTGGGAACGAGTACCATGTTGCTATAATAAGGTTTATTAATAAGATGCCTCTCAGTCAAATGGATTCGGTCCACTTGCCATGATTTTAAAAATTTTATGAGAAACAAAGTAATAGTGGTTATCATGTTGTGATGGAAATGGCACTTGACTGTGTGCCTGGAAACCAAGATCCAAGTACTGTCACTGTCTAATTCTGTGAGCTTTGAGAAATTGCTTTACCTCTTCTGGGTCTCAGATTAGAGGACCTCAAGGGCTCCTAACTTTGTAAAACCAAATAATTTTCTGGTTAAGACTGATTTAGTGGAGTCTTTCCTTAATTGATAGTCAAAGAATATGAAACAGGCAGTTTTCAGATGAAGAAATTAAAGACATCAATAAGTCACATTAAAAAATGTTTTAAATCTACTGATTAGAGAAAAGTCAATTAAAACTGAGGAATCATTGCACAATCATCAGATTGGCTAGGATCAGAAAAAAAAAGAAAATGGCCAATAATGGTGGAGATGTGGAAAAAATAGGTACATTAATGCATCAGTGATGGACTGGTCATTCTGAAAAACAATTTGGAACTATAGCCAAAGAGGTATAAAGTTATGTATGCCCTTTCATCCAACCATACCACTATTAGTTCTGCATCCCAATGAGGTCACCAAAAAAAGGGAAAAGGACCCATAACTACAAAATTATTTAAACTAGTTCTTTTTGGCAGAACAAGTTAAAATAAATAAATGAGGTGGAATATTATTGTTCTACAAGAAATCATGAGCAGCTGCGCTCTAGAAAGTCTGGAAAGACTTGCATGAACTGATACTGAGTGAAGTTAGCAGAACACTATATTGCATACATTAACAGCAACATTGTAGGTGAACAGCTCTTGGAGGGACTCAGATCCTCTCAGCAGTTCAGTGATCAAGGATAATTCTGAGAGATTGTTATGGAAAATACCTCCACATCCAGAGAAAAAAATATGAAGACTGAATGCAGAGCAAAGTAGACTGCTTGCTTTTTAAAACTTTGATTATTTTTTTCTCATGCCCCCCCCCCAGTTCTAATTCTTTCACAATATGAAGAATACAGAATTATTAAACATGGTTGTTCTTGGAAACCTATATCAGATTGCTCACTCCCATGGGGAGGAAGGAGGGTGGTAGAAAAATGTGCAAAAGGATGAATGTTGAAAACTATCTTTGCATGTAAATGGAAAAAAATTGATGAGCAAGTGGATTTCAGAAAAACCTTACTTGACTAAGATGAACTGATGCTGGGTGGAGTGAGCAGAAACAGAACACTGTACACAATAGCAGCAACATTTTGTGATTATCAACTATGATAACCTTAGCTCTTCTCAGCAAAAGTGACTAAAGACAATTCTAAAAGATCTGTGATAGGAAAAAACCATCCACATCCAGAGAAAAAACAATGAAATCTGAATGCAAATCAAAGAACACTATTTTCACTTTTCTTATAATTTTTCCCTTTTGTTCTGATTTTTTCAGTCTAATTATGGGAATATGTTTAACATAATCATGCATGGATAACCTATATCAAATTGCTTATCTTGAGGAAGGGGAAGGGGAGGAGAAAATTTTACAAAAATGTTGACAATTATCTCTGCATATATTTGGGGAAAAAGCATTCTACAAGCATAAACTTGAGGTAGGAGAAAGATTACCAAGAGAAACAATCCTAAAGAACTCAACCAATTCCAGATTAGGATTGTTGCTAGATCTTAAACCACACAGCAGTGGCTAATGAAGATAAGGACTAATGATCAGATTGTCCTACAAGTTTTCCTTGTGTCTTAAAATTGCAGTCATTCACTGCAACACTGACCAATTTACCAACTCAACACAAACTGGTTCTGATGTGGTTTTGCAGGTAGACATTTTAGCACACAATTTAGTAGGATTTTATCCCTTTGGAAAGGATTTAGCAAAAATGTGATCAATGCTACTTAATCACTAATTTAGAAACCAAATGTTAAGTAAAAATCCTGACTGTGAAAAAACAATGTTCAACATTGATATTATACATTCATTTATCACTATTCATCTATCAGTTAGCTTTGGATCAGATATGTGATTGGATCAGTATGGGGAAAAAAAGTTTCTGTATCAATGTGAATTAGCACTTCTCTAGTCTTATGGGGAGGCTGAGTCTGGATAGGAAGCCAGTTCTCTTATTTCCTATGCCATTCTGCCTCTAATTGTATGGAGTTTGTGCATAAACACAAATACCAGAATGTAAATGTTTTTAGAGGGGGTAAAGTGGTTAGAAGACCAACTTTAGACTGGATTCAAGTGTTACCTTTGGTATGTACTGTGTGACTATAACCACCTCAGATCTCACCAGACAATATCTAATTTACAGGTATTATTAGCTAAGTTGCCTACATGCATTATTAGCAGAAGCAGTTTTCCTACCAGGAATTCCTTGTTTTTCAGTAGTTGAACTAGAAGGGGATTTTTTTGGGGTAGCTTATTTTAGATGTTACTAATAAATACAGATATCTCAGGAGATAGCAGTCTGTTAATTAGTAGCTTCCTCATATTCTCATTTTCTACTGAGAGAAGGAAAAACATCTTTTAAGTGAATGAGCTCAAAACTTTTTTTTTGCAAGGAAAATGGGGTTAAGTGGCTTGCCCAAGGCCACACAGCTAGGTAATTATTAAGTGTCTGAGACCATATTTGAACCCAGGTACTCCTGACTCCAGGGCTGGTGCTTTATCCACTGTGCCACCTAGCCACCCCTAAGATGATTTTCTTTAAAGAACATTTTTTTAAAGGCAGCAAATAAGAGGATCCAGGTTAACAAACTGTAAGGATTTAAGTTTCAAACAATAGCTCCCACAGGAAGGTGCTTCCCTACTTTTATTATTTGAAGAGATAAGGTAAAAAAAAGGGGGATGTGCTAAGTAGGAGGTAGTATGTTTCTATGAAAAAGGGCATTTTTTTAATTGGTTAGCATATTCCATTCTTTATGAGGCCATTTATGACAAAGCGATTGACATCACTGTATCAAGCAGTGGTGTCATCAAAATAAATTGTCTTTGCTAGAGAAAATATTAGAGAAGGGTTATTATATTATGGGGAAAATTATTACTTCTTGATGAAAGACAATCATTAATGTAAGTAGTCTTGCCATAATTCTACATGCAGAATCTTCCTTGGAAAGAGAAATTTGCCTTTGAGATTTTGTTCCAGCTTACCCCTAAAAAGCAGTTTGACAAAGGGAAAAAATGTCTTCTAAATTTAATTCATATTTCTGCATGAAAAAATCAATTTCCATTTTGGCAATATTATTCAATCCCATACAAAAATTGAGAGTTAACAGATTTCTCCCCTGAAAATGTGGATGAATTCTTCCATTATTTTGAAATCAAGTAGGACTTAGTAAATGGAAATCTCAATGAGAAAAGGAAAATCACTCCCTGTTGTTCTTGAACATTTGGGACATGACCATTTTAAAGCCTCCCTGGAATCGTAATTATTCTCAAATTCCTTTCAGCCCAACAATCTATAAATAGCTGGGTTGATGCCAACCTTTAAGATGGTGAGATAAGGAGAGATATAGTTGCAAAGCTCTTAAGCTTAATATCTGATGGCACCATAAGTCTGTAAATACCATATTGAATTAAGAAGACAATTTCCTTTCTTTGGTCTTTATCTCTAGCACCTAATAACTTGATTGGTTAAGTATCTTTTCCTATTTAAAATGAAGAAGAGTTGAAACAGAAGAGTTTAAAGCCTAGAGGATCATGTTGGAGAAAGCAAATCCCTAAGATTTCTCATTTTTAGAAAGGCAGCAATGGGGACAAATAGCTAAAAGGCTAAGATTTGGATATTTTAGGAAAAAGCAACTATCAAGGAAACAGCAGAAAACGATTTATTCAACAACCAAGAAAGTCAGATTTTTGAAAAGTAATTCATGTCTCAGTTGAATGTGTATAGAGGATATATATTTCTTTCCCAAAACTGTTAAGGGCCCTTGCACTAAGAAAGTCTTTAAAGTTGCTTTTCTATTAAAAGAACTATGCCAAAGAAGGGTCAGCTGAAGAAATGGAAAGTTTAGCCCAAGGAAGACATTTAAAGAAAATAGGGTATTTGAAGGGCTATCATATATGTTTAAGAACCACTGAGACTTGCTTTGCTTGGCACCAAGATGACAATTTAGAACAATGGTTAGATGTCAGAGGTCCAGTGGGCTGCCCCAAGAAGTAATTGCTTCTCCCACAAAGAATATCTTTAAGTAGTTTTGGGGGTATTATTAAAGGGGGACTCCTATTTAGCTAAGGATTAGAGAAAGCTTCTAAGTCCCTTTAAATTCTGATTTTGTTAATTACCTTGCAGGGTACAAAGTTATGGACAGTTCACAAAGAAAACAATTCAAGGCAATGTAAAAGAATAGTTTTCTAAGACAATCTTATTACTGATACAAGATATGATGGTTAGAAAAAAATGAGTCAAAATCCCTTTGGGAGAATTACTGTGGCTCTACATTATCACAAAGTTTGGGTTAAAATTATCCATGCATATATGTACTTAAATTTCCATGTGAAACTCTAGAGACCATTCTTAATCTCCAAAAGTTTGGGTAGTTAAGATAGCAACCGATTTTGGGGTTCACTTTTCTAAAAGTGAATCTTTCAAACAGCTAGATCTGGTGTCCTACCTACTTACCTCTCATTTTCAATAATGAACAACTCAGCAAGCTTTTTTCAATTTTCATTCATATATGACATAATATAAAACACCAATGCCACAAACACATCAAGTGAAGTCATTTAAACACATAATCATGAAGTCATTAATCCCAGTTCTATCACTAACTGACGATCGGGCAAGCAAAGGTAACTAACTGCTCTGGGTTTTTCTTTTTTCTTTTTGATTTTTTTGTGGGTTTTCTTTCAAGTATAAAATGGAGGGTTAGATTGGATGAACTTCAAAAGTAATTCAAAAGTAATGGAACAACTTCAGCTTAGATCTGACCCACGGAGGTTAAGTAAACTGCCCAAGTCTACACAGATAAACATAGATAATGTCTCAGGTTACATGAATTCTCTTGTCATATTATTTTTTTTGGTATGTGTTTGATGACGAGGGTAGAGAGGAAGGTTAGTGGTCCAGGGTGCTCTCTTGGTGAACAGTTCTATTAATTTACCTGGTATGCAACTTGTCTAATAGATTGAGTCATATAGCTTGTATACGTGTGTGTTATATCATGTTAAGATTTGAACCTGAGGCTTTCTGATTCTACCTCTACCTTACTGTTCAAGCAGTTTGAATTAAACTATATAATGTGCATAAAAACCACAAGAAAAAGAATATGAGTTGCTTAACGACTCAAAAAACCTTTTTTTTTACCCTATAACAAATTCCAAGAGCTTCATCTCTGAGGTCAAAATAAAAGTTCATTCTTCATATTTATCTGAACCAAAATATCAACTTCTAATAAAGGAAATTTTCTGGGAGAACTGAAAAGAATGTAAGAAATCTAGCTGCTCTTGATATACTAGATTATCCTAAAAGTTAGTCTTTTAGGACAAGTGATCTCAATGTTAAAAACTGAAATGGAAAATATTTGAAAATTAAACATTGCTATATGCTTAACTGAATAATTTTTTTTTAAGAAAAGTCAATTCCCAGTTAAAAACAGTTCTCAGTTAAAAAATTTGATACATATTTTAGCAATTTACAATGCTGCTAGCAAGAGTGTTAGGAAAGAGCTAAGGAAAGCACATGGGCCTTAGTCTGGATTCTGTTCCAAATTTAAGTAAACTTGGTCAAATTACATAAAGAAATTCGTGTCTAATCTTTCTAAATCCCTGTGGTAGTTTTCAAATTGTGATTATATTTAAACTTCTCTAAATGGGTCTATATTGTGGCATATACTTGTTAAATCAGGAGCCTGAATGGCTTTGCTTCTGTTTCCATTTTAAGGTACTTAAGTATGGGTAAGTTATCAACTGATTTTGATATATATTTTAGCTTCTAAAATTAGTTTACAAACTAAGAACTTCCTTGAACAAAAAAATTAAGGGCCAATTAAAAATGTGTTATCACCACAAGTTTAACTATATGGTCAAATTTCATAAATTTCCAATCCATGTGTTTAGAATTTTTAGAAATCAGAGACTGGACTACATTTTTTACAGCAAACCTTTTTCTTCATAGATTGTTAACAGGGGAAAATGACTGAAAAAACAAAAAAAAAACACACTTGGAAAACAAATTCCAAGTATCCTAAAAACAAATTATAAAATAACTTAATAATGAATGATTTATATAGGGCTTTGAAGTTTTCAAAGTGCTTTAACATCTATTCTAATCCTCATAAATATGCACTAGGAAATACACCAATATGTACTAATATATTACAAGGTTATCCTTTTTTTACATGTAAGGAAACTGAGGTTTATACAGAGTGACATGCTCAAAATTTCATAGCTTGTTTATGGCAGAAGTCTGAACTGAGATTGCCGAACTCTTTGTCCAGTAGGCTTCCCATTAAGATACACCAATTATTTCTTAGAATGTTAGAGATAGACAGGACCAGAAATATAATTTTAATCCAACTTTTTCAATTTAGAAATAAGACAGAGTGCTTAAATGACTTACCCTTGATTACAATGTGATCCTGACATTTTGATACGCTATGATATTGGATGCCCCCCGCCCCATATCTATTCATTAAAGCAGTTCACCACGAATCACTATATTAAATAATACTCTTGAGTTAACTCTTATGTATCTAAATTTAATAAAAATTACTTTGAAAATTAAGTTTTCCTCCTTGATAAATGGAGGAAAAAATCCTGAAAATTAGTCAAAAATTAAAATAAATTCACAAGGCAGGAAGGAGTTTAGTGCTCACAAGTTTGTATTTTTAGGTTTGATCAAGAATATTGTGTATTTTCTAAATACACTGACAAAACAGTTTTGGAAGTTTACAAACATGTCTTAAGACACTAGGTAGATTACAACAAAAGGTTGATTTTTGTAAAAGATCTTCCAGAAGAACTTTTACAAACAACAGCATTTAGAACATGTTTTTATGTTTTACAGTGTTTAAAACAGATACTCCCCCATTTTATAATTGCTCACATCCATCCTCCCGCTCCAAAACTTTGTTCAATTTAAAGGACCCTAATATTATAAAACTCAAGTCCTTTTAAAAGTATGTTTGTCCCTGACTTTGAAAATACTGGAATTATTCAAATAAAGAAAGGGACAAGGTTGAAATGAAGAGCATCACACATTAAATACTACAGAGACTAGTTTTTAAAAAATTGTATTTATACCAATAATTATACCATAGTTAAGGATCTGGGTGACTGAATGGCACAGGAAAAAGTATCTCTGGTTCCCCAGCTGAAATCCAGCCTTCATAATATGAAGTGGGACATTTGTTTAGTAGTCAGTGTAGCTCATATTAATTGGGCCAGGTAACAAATACCTACTACCCCATCAGAAGAGTATAAATTGAAAGATTTGGGGTGAAAAATGAATCCTATGCCCCTGTAGCAAAGACTCAGGATAAGGATAAGGAGGATCCAATGTTGTTTTGAAGGGAAATTGTGTATTCAGGTGATTTAATTCATCATCTTTCACTGAGAAAACTCACAGATGATATGGAGGGGAAATTAACTTAATAAGGAGGGGGAGAAGTAAACCTAAATCTTCATGTTGCATTTGGAAATCATTTTAACATTCAGATTTATTTCATGCATTTATAAAAATTATCAGCATGGGCTTAAGGGACAACCAACTGAACAAAGTGAAGTTAATTCCACAAGTCAGCTTTTCTTAAAAAAAAAAGAATCATGATAGAATTGTTTTAATATATAATTTTATAACATATTAAACCTTTAAATAACTTTGCCAAGCATACATCATTGGAAATCTCTTTAAAACTGCACTTACAATTTATTTGTTCTTTTAATTGGATGCAGATGAAAGTTTACATAAGCCTTAAAGTTGTGTGTCTCTTCTCCCTTGCAAAGTCATCACACACCTCTCTGAGGCTCTCTTCAGGTCCTCCTACAACTTTATTAATAGAAACTAATTTCACAGTGCTTAACATTTCCCCCTTAATAATTTTCTGTTTTCTTCTCATTCTCAAATCTATCCTTTTATTCTTCCTGAGCTCATATCTAGTCTCTTCCTTAGTTAACAATGAAGATTAGATATTTCCCAGATTTTCAAACTTCCCTTCTTTCCCTTCCCTACAAAGGCATTCCATTTTTAGCCTAAAATAGACCTAGAATATGGAAAAATAGTATAATAATTGACAAAAAATAATGATGACAAGTGACTACAATAATATAAGATCAAAGCAGAAGTAATCCTTTCTGTGAAATAAAAAACTTAATACTAGGTCTTAATTTTACTTGATATTGTATGACTGTCCATTTCCTGTGGAATGGATCTATGACAATGCTTTATGCTCTTCACTCCATTTAAATTATTTTCCTTTTATATCAATAAATGAACTTTCTAATTTTGCCAGTGGCTCCTTAATGACATATTATTCCATTGGTATTGCCTTCAAAACTTAGAAAGAAGCTTTTAGAATTTTCCAACAAAAACAACTTCCTTAAATTGCACTGCAAGTCAGATAAAGGAATACTTATCAAAATAGAATCCTCCAGTAGTATAACTTAGTACTAATTGATTTAAAAAATAAGACCTAGAAAGGGAAAGGTGGCCCCTCCAAGATCAAGAGATAAAATAAGTTAGGCAGTCAGCAAGTAGAAAAATCTGTCAATTCCATTTCTGTTGTAAAATTATTACTTTTAAGAAATAACTATTTTATAGGCTGTAGCTAATATATTCTGGAATATAAACACTTTTCCTTTGGATTACCCTTCTTAATTAAAACAAATATTAAAAGTATCAAATGTCATTTGACCAAGAATAAAGCCAATCTGTTTTAACAACAGAAAAGGCAATGGACAATCAATTATAAAATATTTTAAATTATCAGTTAACAAGCCATCTATATTAAACTTTGCTTTCAAATTATAACCGAAACAAAAGCACAACAATTCTGTAGTGTACCAAGTGTATATTTCAATTTACTGTATGCAATCTAACAACAAATTTGGTCATAATTTACCAGATATACATAAATGATTTAAGTAGTAAAAGAAGATTCAGTTTCAAGAGAATAAGTTCATACCTTGAGAAAAAAGTTAAAGTACATTAAGAATGAAAAGCCAGGTCCAGTTTCTATGCAGTAAGTGAGCTGTAGTCTAATAAAGCAGATTTAGGTGATTTTCAGATATATAGCTTTCTTTTTAATATATATATATATATTTATATATATAGACAGATCTACCAATTGTAAACTATGGTTTTTCTTTTAAGGGGGGATAAATGGGATGGAGAAATCTTTATACTATACTTACATATTCACAAAGCAGAACATTTACGTTTAAAATACTTTTTCATTCATATTATCTTTGCCCTACTAATTTCTACTTTGGACCCCACCAAAATTACACATTACTCATTTCAGTCTAGAACAATGAGAATAGGATGTATGCTTCAGATAAAAATAAAAATCAAATCAAATCTAGCCATTTGTCAGGAATACAGTGATGCAGTAGCTACCAATGAAACAATTAGATGAAAAAGATGCATTTTAATAACCATATAACTGTAGTTTATCTCAGTTTCATCCAGCAGAAACATCAGTGTCTAACATTAAACCATCATTCTACTGAAGGGACAATGATAAAGCTTGTCTCTTAAAATACATATCAACTTTGATCAGATGGAGCACCAAAAGATTATGACAGATTATGTCTGTCAAAGCATACTTCAAAACTTTTCCACACAACTAGCATAATTTAGTTACCTGATATTATAAAATAGGAAAATAGTCATTTGATACCTAAAACAAAGCTGAAAAATATGGTGACCATCTTATTTTTAAATAGTTCTATCACACTGGCCTAGCTAAGTGTTACTGGTAAATGCTTATTAATATTGTGGCATATATTCCATCATGTCAAATGTTCTTGGTGTCCAATGATCAGTTAATCCATTTGCCACTAGGCAACATTAAGTTGATAAAGTTTAACTTAATAATACAGTACCCTTTTCTATACCAAAGAAGCTTAAGTTGAAATTACAGCAAAATATATTTGGAAATATATTAATGGTTGTTTTTTCCCTAAAGATCCAATTTCAAATTTTCATGCTGCCCAGGTGCCTCCAAACTGCAGGATGCTGATATTGGCAGAGATTATGTGAATTGGCAACTAGTAGAAATAATAAATAGTAATGTGTCTTTTTCTTTTTTAAAAAAGGTACTGAGAACTAAGTTAAAAATCATTTACCATCATTCTAAAAACACTCAATGGCCCAGAAAATGTGAAACAAAAAAAAAAAAAAAAAAAAGAAGAAAGCAATTTGTTGTGTTAATTTTAATGATGAAAAAGGGCACAGGAAATAAAAAAGAACCTGATGTTTGACTTATACTGCATAACAAACTAACCAAATTGGACACGCAGGATAAATTATAAAACAAATCATGTGGCTTAATAATTCTATGACTCTCTATTAGAAATTTATGCCTTTTATAGAGGACTGAGGTATATACACTGGCCAGACAGGAAGGGTAATACAGGAGGGAGAAAGAAAGGGAGGTGGGAACAGGGTAGCTAACAGTGCCAAGGTAACAGATACCAAAAACTAGACGGACATGTCAGAAAACGTCATATAGTAACCATTTATCAAATTAAACTAAAGCAGCAGGAGAAAGTTACTTATATAATCGATCATTTTAGTGGTATTTTGCCAACTTCATTGGAAAACAAAGTTAACTTCAGCAACATTATTCCACATCTCATGAAGTAGTGAAGATTTTGCAATTTAAACTTTCTGAAGGGAAGAGGAAAAAAGGGGAGTCAGTTAGCTCATTCCAATAAATAACCTCTCCAGTTCTTGTAAAGGGACACACAGGAACAAAGAGCTGGGAAACCATAATATCAATACAAAAAAAAAAAAAAAGATTTGTTTTAAGTTATGAAGCAATTGAAATTGGACAACTGAAAAAAGTTGAACCACTGGGGGAGTAGAGCCCCTCACAGAAAATTCTGTATTTCTTTTTCTTTTAAAAAAATTTGTTTAAAAATAAAAAATAGAAACAAAAACTCTACTAGCACAAACTAGCCTGAGTGGTTTGATGACAGTGTGATTGGGTTTGAGGAAGCTACTTCTGTACTTCCATAAATTTTTTCCCCATTCATGGTAACAAATAACACATGAATGTAAAAACACTACGAGGACAGTTACTATGCTTTTAATATGACTCAAATAGCTACTGTATATCCTATAAATAATAAAAAATATTTTTACTTTGATAACTGATTGGAGATGTGAGTACTCTGTATAATTCAACCAAAAGGTTGTTTGCTGTACAGTCCTGTGCAAATATAAAAATTTAGTAATATTTTTTGCTATAAGGCTTTGACCCTACAGTTTTCACAGCAACATAACTACCCATCCAGCATGTACCATATTTTGCAAGCCTTCAGTTCAAGAATTCAAATTGTCAATTCATATTATGTCCAACTGCAGCATCCTTGAGGAGTATGCTAGGTCAGTTAATCATCAAGTGACATACAAACATCCCCCGATTCGTCCCATCGAGATGGATCAGTCTGTTCTTCTCCATCATCAACCAACTCTTCATCAGCTTCTCCTGCTTCATTCTCCTCATATTCTTCATCTCTAGTGAAATCTGTGTCCTGCACCTGGTCTACGCCTTCTTGACCTCCTGGTTGTGATTTATCTGTACATTCTACACACACTCCATAACGTCGAGATCCATGTCTTATTCCAACACTGGCAGCTAACATGAATATCTTCTTACATACCATACATTTATACTTTTTATCCTTTTTATGCACCTATTAAGGAAAAAAAAGTTAATAGGTTGTTGCACATTATATTTAAATAGATAATAGCATATTAAAATAACTATACAGATTAAAGTATGATAGATATTCACAAAGGAGAACACATATGATGTCTCACTCCACTGTAGAATGCTTTATGAATTGGTTCAATTCTAACTTCACTAACTAACCAAGACTAAATAAACATATGGCCTTCTCAAGTAATGATTTTAAAATATTTGAAACATCAGTAAGAATATTTAACAAATACAGTTAGGATTTTCAAGTCAGTATAAGAAATTGCTTACCAGGGAATGTCTTTTTACATGCTCTCTTCGAGTAAACAATTTCCCACAGATATCACAGCTAAATGATCTCACTCCTGTATGAATGAGCAAGTGTCTTTTTAGTGTTCGTCTGTATTTGGCTACATAGTTGCAATGAGGGCATTTTAATTTGTTCATGATTATAGATGATTCACCTTTAGAAGAGAAAAAAGATCAAATACAGCTAACATGAGAGATGGTAAAGATTTATTAACACTAAAAAATATTAGCCAAATCCCCTCTCCAAATTGTTAACAATGAGCAAAACTGGCAGACCATTTTTCCATTGCCCACTTCTGTTGATATGCATATGAAGAGTAGAATGATCCCAAAGCAGGAAAAGAAAAGGAGGTATGTACTTTTATCAGGAAATAATCAGACCTTTAAAAATAAAGCAGTTGGTTTACTTGCCTGCTCTATTATTTCAACAAAGCCTCTATAAATGAGTCTCTCTCACCTGACCATGTCAGATTTTAATGTGGTTGTCATTTTAAAGTGACTACAAACTTAATATTTTAAATATCTTCTTTTATAAAAGAAAACATCCTATCAAGATTTAGTTGCCTTTGTCTATCATACTAAAATAAAAAGCTTATTAAAAGCATTGATCTATAAATTCTAAAATGAATCACTGAAATCTTATCACTCGAGACCAAGACAAAATACCTTGTAAATTTGTAAGATAAACAACACCCTTAACTAAACAAATCTTAATACTCTGGATATTAAGCAATATCTCCAATAATTGAAATGACAGATTGAGATTGTGCACAGAGGGAGATAAAAACCTATAGGCAATTTCAACTTAGAATTTTAAGCAAATTGTTCAAATGAAAAATTACAGGACCTAAAGATATGGTTAGAATAAGTTTCTAAAATTCTTGAATTTTGGTTTTACTTGCCATTTTCCCAGGTTTCCTGTTTTGGCCAAGATTCTGGCAACAATCCATACTTGAAATCATTTGAAGTACCCGGCAACAGTCCATACTTGAAATCATTTGAAGTACCCGGCAACAGTCCATACTTGAAATCATTTGAAGTACCCGGCAACAATCCATACTTGAAATCATTTGAAGGACCTATTACAAATTAAAAACTTTTTTTAACCTTTAATTATCTTATTTGCAATGTTACTTAATACCTTATTCAAGATGAAGGAAAAAAATTGAGTATTTGACAAATATTTGTACATCTAAACAAAGCAACATATTCTGAAAGAGTTAATGAGTATGTACTTCTAATTTTATTTCTCTGAATTTATGTACCTATTTGATGTTAAGAGTATTGTTAAATAAAAAAGCAATACCAAATACAATTTGGAAAAATAATTATACCTATGCACATCAACTTCATTAATAATAATTTTTCAATGTTGCAGAGACCCAGTAGTTTCATAAATTACTGCTCAGAAGGTATGACTACAAAGTCATAGAAATACAGACTAGGCTAGAAGCCCAGTGGTATGTATCATCAGAGAAATACAATACTAAAAAAGGAGATACTATCATTCCTTCTAGAAAAAGAATGATGTTTTTTGGCTTTTTGCTGGAGACTGAATATAGTTTGTAATCTGTTCAACAGTAAAGAAGAAGACAACCATGCCTAAAATGATGCAGCACTCTCCTATAGTTGAACCTGTTTTCCTAGTGAACTCCATTATCAGCATTCATATATCTGTGAAAGCTAAGTATTTTAAATGCAATGGGGGGGGGGGGGGTAAGTGGGGGAAGAAAGGAGTATATGGAAGGAGGAAGAGAAGGAAAAGGAAAAGGATATGTTATTGGGATACAATAAGCACTTCTATCATGCAGATAGGGATGTAAGGATACTGGTTTAAACTAGGATAAATCATTGGTGTGCTATATACTACAGTGAAGAAATGATTACTGGTGAAGCATAATTAATGGAAAGAATAACTAGATTGACTGCAAGTGTGTAACATAATAGAAAAGGGGGGGGAAGAGGGTAAGACACAGTACTTTGGCTTGATTGGGCACATTCCTAGGAACACTGTACAACTGTTAGCTCAAACTCCTATATCAGTAATCATCATTTACACATTACAAAAAGGTAATGACCCAATTTTGATCCATGGGTAAAATTATTACAAATCCCAATAGTTCAGATTTACCTATATAGAAGACTGTGCACTATGGAACAGAAATGCTTATTGCCGTGAGGTATTTGGCAAACAACCAAAAGCAATTTTCCTAAATGACCACCACACCAAAGGAGGATGTTGGTCATAAATATTTTGACAATTAAGACAAATGGGATCTCCTCAGATATCCAAGTGAATGGAAAATTCACCTGACCAGCTGATTCAGATAAAATCAGAGATGCAGAGTAACCCACCAATTCAGTATCAAAAAAAAAAATCCATAACATTTCATTATTCTCAAGTTAAGGTTTCGATCTACCAGGGTGCTGCTAATTGACTACAAACAGAATTGAGTCCTTGAGTGCTAATATGTCAAGAAATTTCTGTTCAGACTGGGCTACAAGGAAATACATAGCACAGAGGAATGTGATAATTCACAACTCAAAAGGATGGATATTTTAGCTTAACGTATCTGGATCAACAGCAATGTCAGAGTGGCAAGGTTACACAACTAAATTCAAGCCTAAAATTAAAATGCATGCCACCTTTTAAAAAAATAAAATACCACTCGTATCACTGGCACGAATGAAAGGTAAAAAAATTTACCTAGTAAAGTTCACAGGCATTGAGTCAAACAAATAATGGGAAAAAAATCTCCTAACCATTCATGGAGATAGTAATTATTTCTTTTGCATCTTATTTTCTGATACTTTCTGCTGATCATTCAACATTTACTGGATGATAGTGAACCTGGCCTAAAGAATTATTTTCAACTTTTTCTTATCACCATCTCTTTTAAGTCAAAGTGAATTTTATTTTACCTATTTTTTCACTCAAGATATTTGTTTTTGTCTTTGCTTGTATTACTTGAATACATTCAGTTTTATTAAAAATGTATATTATTTTTGTTTCAAAAAATTATAAAATTAGTATTTTAATCTGAATTTGAGGGGAAGGAGAGATTAGAGGCAAAGATATTTCATTTGTATGAGGAACTCTAAAAATGGAAACTTGTCCACAAATGCATAGGGGTATCTTAGCTGATAAAGTCTTAGACTTGCCTGGGACTCAGAGATTAAGTGATTTCCCATGGTCATATAGCAATTAAATTTGAAAGGCAGAACTTGAATTCCAGTCATCTTCCTGACTCCAAGGCCAGTCCTCAATAGCCACTAAATGTATTTTTTTATCAGTTTAAAATTAGATACTATCTCTAATCAAATATAAATTTTGAAAGGTCAATGTGATAGCTGGACCTGAGAAGTGAAAATTGGATTTTAATCCACCTCTGCTAGCTGCTCCATCTTAGGCTAGAGAAAATTTGCATGCACTGAGGCAAAGTGCAGTAAACAGAACCAAGGAAACAATATACACAACAATTCAAACAATTATCAAACTGAATGCTGTCGAAATTAATGAGTGACCAATCTTTACTATATTAAGAAATATAGTAAAAAAACAATATTGCTGAAACCCCGCCCCCCCGCTTCTTCAGAGAGGTGGGAGATTATGGACATAAAGTACAGCATGATGCTAACTTTTTCAATAAGTCAGTTTTCTGCTGGACTGATTTCCTCCTCCCTGCCTCTGCCCTCCCACCCTCAAAATTTTTTTTTTATTTTGGGAGCAGAACAAACTAGGAAATGGGGGAAAAAGGGATATCAAAATTTACTTTTAAAAATTGAATGCAAATACTAGGAGAGGTAAGGTCCTTAAGTGTTAAAAATATGTTCGTTAGGAAAATAAAAGGTGGCAGAATTTCAAATTTCAGTTAAGGTGGACAGAGAATTTGCTTTCTGTTGCTTTTTCCAATTCTGTCTCTCAAAGTCTACAAACTTACTTTTATGAGTTTTTCATGTTTGAATGCTTCTAGTTGGTGGTTTGAGTTTATAATTTATGGGCAGTGTAAATAATATTTTTTGCTATATATCAAAATATTCTTCTAAAAACATGAAAATTTTACAAGTTCTTAAGTTTCTCCCTCTCCTTCTCCCTTGTTTCACTACTTATCAGAAGTCATCTACAATAAAGGTATTGAGTTTTTTTTTGTTTTTTTTTTGCAAGGCAATGGGGTTAAGTGGCTTGCCCAAGGCCACACAGCTAGGTAATTATTAAGTGTCTGAGACTGGATTCAAACCCAGGTACTCCTGACTCCAAGGCCACCTAGCCGCCCCAGGTATTGATTTTTTAAGGAAAAATTCTATTGAGAGTAAAAAGAAATAGCAAATGAGGATACAAAAAAAAGTAATTAAAGCATTGACCACTAAAGGACTCACATCAAGTACCCAAGTTATCTGTGAAGTATGGAAAGTAGTTTTAAATGTAAAGATTGGTCATATTTTTCTGATCTACCTCAGACAGAGTTAGATCTGTATTTACCTACTCTTATTATGGTACTACTAACCTCCTCCCATTCTTTAATAGCAAAGATAATTTTGCAAAAAACTTTTTACCTCGAAGCTATACCACAAAATAAAAACCACAAGGATAAAAACAAGACAACATAAACTTAGAATAGTACTTCAAAATCTTTTAAAAAGTAATGAAATATTAAGGAGACATTAAATAAAACTCTTAAAATGGAAATCACAGATTATTCTAAGGACCAATTATATGACAGAATTAGTACTGATGATATGCTAAATTTTTCAATAAATGAAACAAGTTTGTCCCAAGGGAATAATAATTTGATGCAAAATTTCCTGATTTGAAGGTTGAGGGAATTTTCCATTTCTGAGTACCTTGATTAGTACTTATTGGTTTTACTTAAAAAAACAATGAAACCGTGGCAGCCAGGTGTCACAGTGGATAGAGCACCGGTCCCAAATCAGGAGGACCTGAGTTCAAATCCAGCCTCAGACACTTAATAACTACCTAGCTGTGTGACTTTGGGCAAGTCACTGAAACCCATTGCCTTGCAAAAAAAAAAAAGGCAAAAAAACATCACTATAAAGGCAAGACAGTAACCATTCTACAGTTAAATACTATCGTTTTAAGAATGATGATGGCTTTCCTGACTTGAACTAATAATGGAACAAGGAAACCTGAAAAAAAAATTTTAGATGAAGTATACTTAATGTTACTTCTTGTTTTTTAAAAAAAAGTATCTGCATTTGTAGGAGTGTGCAGTGGTCGTGGTGGTTATTTATGTGCCTATATCATAGCAAAACCATGGATCTTGAAATCCCTTATACAGAATTAGTATCAATGAATTTGACTCTGGAATGTCCATGTTTCACAACTTTATTCCAGGTATTTAATATCACAAACTATTAACCTTTGAAAAGTAATACAATCTTACTGGGAGTACACAGAATAAAAATGCCAAATTTTGTAACAGAACATTCTTCCATGAGGAACTAGGGGACTAATGCCCTAATGAGCTTTAGAGGCTGACTAGCTATGTAGTCCAACACCTTTTTTTAAAAACTCAAAACAATGTGTAACCATACTGCAGAGTACCTATGTTCCAAATACTTCAAAAGATTTATGATCATTTCTATTTTTCAGTGTGGTTGCACGATATCCCACCATCACCTTTATACAGTAAAGAATACAAATAACTTGTGACTTAGGAACTCTGCCACAATGGTCATTCATTATTCCAGAATACTCATGATGAAATATTATGCCCACTCTACTTGATATATTTAAGAGTAGTGGAAAAGATATCTTTTTTTTTCCATAGCCAATGCAGAGTCTCCCACTGTTCTGTTTGTAAAAAAAGTCTTTTCTTTTCTTTTCCTTTTTTCTTCCTCAGTGATCAAAGAGGCAGGGAAAGGAGGAATGAAATAGAGGGAGAGAAAAAACAAGATTTAATTTTTTTTCTGAAAAAAAATTAATTTATAAAAAAAAAGAATCTGACTTCTAGATGAGATGGCTGTCTCAACAAAAGGCAGGCAGATCAACTTCCCCATGCCTACTCTGAGGTACAGATGAAATTGAATAACGATAAAGAAATCCTATGAGAAACTACGGTTATCTTACTTTGAAAGGTCAATGTGGTAGCTAGACCTGAGAAGTGAAAATTGGATTTTAATCCACCACTGCTAGCTGCTCTTAGGCAAGAGAAAATTTGCATGCACTGAGGCAAAGTGCAATAAACAGAACTAAGGAAACAAATCCTACAAATCACACAAAAGATCAGCCAAGAGAATATAGGGAGGAGTGCCTTCACCAAGGCCAGATCAAAAAACCTGTTAAAAACCCTAAAGTGTAGGTTTGACAGTTCTGGAGAACCTCTCAGGCTAGGAAACCTGAAAGTGCTGGGCAGTAACAATGATAATCAATTCATAATACAACAGGTCTTCAAGATTCAGCGTTCTACACCTCAAAAGAAGGGTGGCACAGTTCAGACACTAATCTTGGGAAGTGGAAGTCAGTACAGGAATCTAGAAGACCAAGTGTAAGACAAAAGAGCTACCATCTCATCCAAAAAGCCAAGGTAGAACAGATATTTCTTGCTTACAGAACCAGGTCAAGGGCCAATACTGGAGAGACTGAGTATTCATATCTATCTGTAGATATGAAAACAGCATTCATATACAGATATATCCTCCCGCTTTTCTGAGTCAGACTGCTTCGGTTATTAAGTAGTTATTCTCTATGGCAGCTAGTTGAGCACAGTGGATAGAGTACCAGCCCTGGAGTCAGGAGGACCTGAGTTCAAATCCAGCCCCAGACATTTACCTAGCTGTGTGACCTTGGGCAAGTCACTTAACCCCATTGCCTTAACTTTTTTTAAAAAAGTTTTACTGAAATTTTTCATTTCTTTTTATTTAAAAACATTCTGCAAAGACTTTACCAAAATTCCAAAGGGGGTAATCGAAAACCAAAAGTTAACAATTTTTGCTTCATATGAAGGTTTTAAAATTTAATCCTCTTGCTACTTTCAGTACGTCTTTTTGGGTCTTTTCAAGACCCCAAAGATGGGCTTTGTGAAGTCACAGTGTAAAAGAGATTGGGCTATTCCAACAGCAACTTCAAAATCACTACTGAAATTCCATTAGTGTTTCAAAGTTCACAGAGATTTGTATAGCTTGTAGAGGGGATTGCAGAGAATCTGAAAGCCCTCTCATTTAGACTGGTTGAGGAACATTCAAATCAAAGGTTTCATACTGTGGTATACTGACTATGTCAGAACCCCTGCCCCACCCCCCCAAAAAAAAACAAACTGGAAGATAAATTGAAAGAGGGTAGAGTTATCAAACTAAGTGAGCTGCTTTGATTTCTGACAAAATTCTGATACATTAAAGGAATGGTGTGTATTAGAGAGACAGACAAACATAGAAGTGATCACAAAACACCAGCATAACTTCACTAATACCTCATGAGTTGAAAGGGAACTAATGGGACCATAAATGAATAAAAATTTGCTTATAATACATTACTGCCAGAGGGTCTCCAGGCAAGAAGGTACACACTATATATCTAAAAGTACAGTCAAATTCATTTAGAGATAACAAAGGAGGAACAATAACACATTTAACTAATTTTGCTTAGAGGAAGAGAAGCATAATAACTCTTCACATATCCTTTTTTAAACATTCAATTTTTTAATATTTTGAGTTCCAAATCCTTTCATTCTAACTCTTCAACCACCTGCAATGATATCAGTTATGTTGCAAAACAACAACAACAAAAAACCAAGAAAAATAAAGTGAAAAAAATAATTCAATTTGTACTGATTCTTTCTCTTATGAGTTCTTTGGGATTGTTAAGATCATCAAATTGATCAGAGTAGCCTAATTCCTCAAGTTACCTTTGCCAAATTACTAATGCCCCTGTTATGACAGCAACTCTTTTCTTACCAAGGCAGAAATCTAAAAGGACTGAGAATTTTAAGGAGGGAAAAGAAAAGAAATAAGATCAGATCCTATATTCATCTAATGAAAGCAAACTATCCCTGATTAGGGTTTTTAATAATCCATCAATCAACATTTATTAAGCACCTATAGGCACTATCTGGTTCCATTGGGATGCAAAACAGGTGTGATAATGGTACAGGGGACAAAGTACAGGCCCTGGAGTCAGGAGGACTCAAATCTGACACTTGATGCTAACTAGCTTCTGTGACCTTGGACAAGTCACTTAATCCGATTCTTCTCATGCAGCTCCAGTAGTTCTGATTCATATTTGACCACTGGACCTAAATGGCTCTGGAGAAGTAAGTGCGACTGGTGACTTAACATCCCCTCAACTCAAATACAATTCCCAAGCATGTCACGGCATCTTCCCTGAACAACAGGCACTATGCACTAAATGCTAGGGATACAAAAACAGAGACATTTCCTGCCCTCAGGAAACTCACTAACCTCACTAATGGAGGAGACAATGAATTCAGGTACAAAGAAACAAGACATAAACAGGAAATTTAAAGGAAGTCAGCGAAGTCAGTAATCAGAATGGAGTGGAATGAGAGCTTTCTAGCCATGAGGGACAGCCAGAGAAACTGTTCAGAGCCAAAAGATGGAGGATTTTTTCCCTGAAACATATGGAAAGTTAGTGTCACTCGATCAAAGAGTAAGGGTTAAGAAGACTGGGAAAACAGAGCAGGATAGCAAGTGACGAAGGGCTTTGAATGCCTAATAGTACTGTAACAGAAAGTCACTGGAATTGAATTAATAGGGGTGTGTGTGTGTGCGTGTGCATGTATACGCATGCTATGACTGTACCTGAATTTCTTAGTGGTTAATTGGAAAATAGACTTGAAGCAGGCTACTTCAATCAGGCTATTTCAATAATCCAGGCTTGAGGTGATGAGGACCTATATTAGAGTAGGGGCAGTGTCACCAAGGAGATATAAAACTTCTGAGGTACCAGTACTAAGATGATGGGTGTTTATTGCCCTCTGTAGTAAGACAATATGGGAATAGGTATTTGAACATAATGGTGAACCTAATGAAAATTTCTCAGAAAATAAGACACCATAGTATTGTTGATCAAGAAAGAAGAAAAGAAAGCAAGAAAGAAAAGAAAGAAGCAGTAGGATCCAGAGGCTATGATCTGTAATGGATCTGTCATCATATTATAGAAGAAATTTAGATGGCAAAATCTCAAGCTATATTCCTGAATCAAACACTTAACATTTTTTTCCTACAATTAATATTTTCAAATGATGAGGGGAGTTGGGAAGAGAAGGTATTAGGCAAATGTATAACTTAAAAGTGGATGAATGTTGAAAAACTTTCATAAGAAGTAATTAAAAAAAATAAAATATCACAAAAAATCCACTTAAATTTTTGACTCCTAAGAAATGCAGTGCCCACTGCATTTCTAGTCCTGTGAGGCTTAATCAGGAAGTCAGGAATATAAAAGCCAATCCTCAAATAAAAAGAAAATTAAAAGAAAGCCCATCAGAAAGGAGGTACTAAACAATTCTTCCTTCTCTCACACAAAAAAAATGGCTTTCCTCTCTGGTACTCTCAAAGTTTATAGAGATTGTTATTTTGGTAGTGAAAATGCACTAACAATGTTTTTATGGTAATGTTTATTCAGTATTCCAAATGCTAGAAACATATCAAAATTACAGATATTGAATTCAGGATTTTACTAGACAGATCTGATAGAATTAAAACTGAAACCCTAAAATCAAATCTAGGGTTTTGGATGTTTTCCTTGAAATATTTCATTTAATAAAGAATTTCTCAGCATGATAAACCTGAAATCACTGAACTTATCATCTTGGCAAAGACTGAACTGACTATAGCTAAATCAGTCATAACCTAATCTTCATTTTTTGTGGTCAATGGACAAGCAACACTACAATTAAGGTTCTTAGTTAGAAGTCTTAAAACCTTAACTGTTCCCATGTATTAAATTAGGGCCAGTGGTCTTGAAACCATCACGGCAGATTCTTTAAGGGAAGCTATAGTTTATAGAATATCTATGCATGGAAATCCACTAGGCCCAATAGTCTTGAGGCCATCAAGATAACATACATAGAAAAACACTAACAATATTTTTTCTAAGGTTAGCACAATTATGTGCCCCCCCCCGAATATTGTCTGCTTTTCTCCCTGACATGTAAACTCCCCTAACAGTAGTTTGTTTACCACCAACTTTTCTCCCTAATAAATCTCTAAAATAACATTTGGTCCAGATCTCTTCTGTACAAAATAAATTTGGTCAAAAGAGAAAGGGTCAAAATTGCTCTGAGAAGAGCCCTTCTGGAGTATACTGTCCTTTATAGCAGGAACACACCCTTCCAGTCAAATGGACCTGTGGCTCTGTGTTCCCCAATGCAGTATGAGTTATGGGTGTGTGTGTGCGCTCGCGCATGTATCTGAATTATATATCGGGGTCCCCCCCCTTCTCCCTCTTCCCTAACCCATCCTTCCCCATTTGCCATTAATTCTCATCGTCTTAACATGTTTTCTCAGCATCCAATCCCACTGGGGGTTGTTTTCTCTGTTTAGCCCACAGACCTCTTCCTTAGTCACATGTCAGGTACCTGTACAAGGACTTAATCTGTCGTTAGCCATAACTACATGGTGCCATAAGTCTTGTCATAGAAATCAAAGATCAACAAGGGAATGCTATTGTTCTTCTAGGAGGGAGGTCCATGATTTTATAGCAACATCATCTAACCTCTCAGAATCTGAGGGAAAAAAAGTGTTCTGAGAGTGAAGCAACTGTAAAAAAAAAATTTTTTTTTTTTTGCAAGGCAAATGGGGTTAAGTGGCTTGCCCAAGGCCACACAGCTAGGTAATTATTAAGTGTCTGAGACTGCATTCGAACCCAGGTACTCCTGACTCCAGGGCCGGTGCTTTATCCACTGCGCCACCTAGCCGCTCCAACTTTAAAAACTTTAAAAAATATAAATATACAAAGTAAAATACAAATTTTAAATCCTGGACACACCCACACCCACACACATCCACAATGCTTCAAATTTTACAAAACTTTCATTCCTCACAAAAATCCTGTTTAAGACGTACTGAAATTATTATTTTTGATTTTACAAACTTACAGGAAAGCTTGGTTTCATATTAGCAACAATAAACACCTTAGTAGTAGTAGTAGTAGTAGTAGTAATAAATACAACAAGATACAATAAAATAGAATGCAGTAGGAAACATAGCTATAAAAAAACAGCTACTGGCAAGTTCTGCTATAACCCACCATGCTAAGCAAAATGATGCAATAAAATATAAAAAGCAAAACAGGGGAAATAGGAGTTAGGAGCAGAAAGCTCAAAAAAATCTGTCAGTGACACACATAGACAAGAAATATAGTAAAAAATGGTAGCACCGTTTAGATGTTAAAAGCTTAAGAAATGCTACAATAGTAGCCCAATATGAGGTTACTCCTCTGTCTGCAGGATCAAGTTGGGCAGTCCATTAGTCAGGATAGGTATGGATAAAACTTGTCTTGCTCAGCTCCAATGATTGCAGCAGAAGATATACAATAAAAATATGGCACTTTACCTTGACAATTCTTGGTTTACTTGCTGAACTGGGAGTTGGAAGGGTTGTAGTTTGTATATTATCCATGAAGAAGTGCAGTTTCTTAATTTTTATTCGTCACTTGTGAAATGTTCCCTAATATATTTATTGATCATGTTTTCAAAACAATCATTATAGCTTGAAACGCACATGATTCAAGTTTACAAGAACTTTTTTTGTTTCTTTTACTATGATTCATTCCTTTCACTGGAGGTCAGAGGTTAAAATTATCTGTTCATATTAACTCATTTTTAAACAAGGAATTTCAATAGTGACCTAAAATATTACTGGAATAATAGATAAGATTAATTACTGGGAATCATTCAGATTTTTTTCTACATCCTATCATTCCAGTCATTTCCTAACAGAGATTAATATGCAAAATTGTCTCAGAGAGGCAAGTCACCACTTATCTATCAATGAATTCTCAGTTCAAACCTGAAAACAAGTTTTGTTTAATTGTACTATCACTCACAACTGGTTCTTTAAAAGGAATTCCTCACTTGGCAAGGAGGTATTTGGAGTTGAATGTGTTGCAAAAACAAAAAGGTATCAATAAAAGAAATTTGGCTTTCTGGAGCATAGTTCAAAATATAAAAAAGGTCTCTTGGCAAGAGATCCTTAAAAAAGCCATGTTTTTCTGAGTTTTATAAAGTATTTTAAATCTGAAAACAGAGGCAGGGAAAAATTGATCTGTTAGGACAGATATAACAGACACAACAAAGGAAGAATACTATTTATGGAGCTAGAACAGGGATTAATAACAAACTTTTGGGATGCAGAAGCTGAGGTTACAAGACAGACAAAAAAAGTAACAGGCAGGAAAGTAACAGGGCTTAACTATGGAGGCAGCTAGGTGGCACAGTGAATAGAGCACTAGAGTCGGGAGTCCCTGGGTTCAAATCCAACCTCAGACACTTAATAATTACCTAGCCCTGTGGCCTTGGGCAAGCCACTTAACCCCATTGCCTTGAAAAAAATCTAAAAAATAAATTAACTATGGCAGTTAAGAGTTTCTTTGGAACTCTCTAGTCTCATTAACAAAATCCCCACATTGGCCATGTGGGGCCAAGAAATGCCTTCATCAGTATCTTCACCATCACATCTTAAGCCAACAGGATAACATGTTTCAACACAGTATCATTATTATTTAAAAAAAATTTTTACTTCAAAAATATAGATATGAACAAGATGAATCCTTGAAACAGATGCAAATCTAACACGGGGAACTTATGTCTGTGAATGTTACAAGGACTGACAGAGGACAAATGTGCCTTGCTGGCTATGAAGTCCAATCCTAAGAGTTTATTTTGGCTATGTTTCATACTATAAGGATGTTCAAAAATTGCTGAACTAGAAAGAAATTGGACCTGCTCAGATTTAATTTATGCTACTCACAATCTAAAGTTGGGTAACAACTCTGTTCCCAACAGATAAACCTCAAAAAGAGAGGAGGCATATTTTCAGTTTTGGATATACTAGTCTATAAAATGAGGGTAATAAACTATACTTGAACACAAGGAAACAAATTTGGACTCAAGAATCTAGTGGCATAGCTATAGAATTTCTAATTAAAACTAAAAATGAATAGAAAAAAGAGGAAACTAACTAAAAAAGAGGAAATTCTTATAGAAAACAGAAATTTGAGTGATGGAGAAACAGAAGCAATATTGTAGGATCTGTATAACAGATAATTTGAAAAAAATGAATACTCAAATAAAATGGATGAACCTTACAAAAATATAAAATACTTGGATTAAAAGAACAAGAACAAGAATTTAGACAATTCAATCCCAATAGAAACCGAACAAGCAATAAACAAAACTGCTAAAGAAAAAACTCTAGATTCAAATGAACTTTAAGTGAAATAAGACAGATAAAATAACTACAATATTATATAAACTGTTTGCAAAAATAGAAAGCACACAGTGCCAAATTCCTACAGGAAGACTTCAAAGTAAGGTTTTTTGCAAGGCAAATGGGGTTAAGTGGTTTTGCCCAAGGCCACACGGCTAGGTAATTATTAAGTGTCTGAGACTGGATTTGAACCCAGGTACTCCTGACTCCAGGGCTGGTGCTCTATCCACTGCGCCACCTAGCTGCCCCATGTAAGTTTTTTTAAAATTTAATTAGCCTTGGGTGCAATGAAATTCCACATATTAAAATAACAAAGAAATGATGACTTTTAAGAATATTAATCAAGCATAAATAACTAATCATTTTATTAATTACTAATGATTTTTCTCCCTGAAAGACAGATGTGAATGCCAGGTAGCTCAATTCCCTTGACCATTTACTTCCACTTTTACCCATGCAGCTAACCTAAAAGGAAACCACTCTTAGGCAACTGCAAAACAACTTTCACTAAAATGCTATTAAGTACCCTTTTAAGAGGCAAAAGTCCTGTGATATATATTATTGGCTTGATCTAGTAGAAAAAGTTGGGATTCTCCCAGGGCAGCTAGACTGTGCTAAGGGTAGAGTATTGACTACTAAAGTGCTCCTAGTCTGGAGGATCTAAAGTCAAATGAAACCTCAGACACTTCACCTTGGGTAAATCACTTAACTGATTCATTCACAGTCATTTGCAGTCATCCTAATCCATATCTGAGCACTAGACCCTGGAGAAAGTGAGGTTGGTGACCTAGAACAGAACCCCCCTCATTTAAATCTAATTCATATGCTTGTCATGGCATCACTTTTCTGATGTCATGATCTTCTCTGAGAAACACCATCATCAATATATCAAGCTAGAAAACAAAGGCTTCCATTTTGGATCTTGAATTGAACTATATGCCAATCACCCGTGCCTATCCCACTTAAGCTCAGCAAGTCTCACCCCAAGTTGCCACCACCAAGTAATGATTTTTTTCAGTTATAACAACTCTAAAAGTTGTATCATAATGGTTGTAAAAAGAGGCAACTTTAAAAAGTTGAGTAGGGGCAGCTAGGTGGCGCAGTGGATAGAGCACCAGCCCTGGAGTCAGGAGTACCTTAGTTCAAATCCAGCCTCAGACACTTAAGAATTTATATTCTCATTCCATTATAACAAAAATTTTTATTCCATTAATCACATGTGTACTTATGCATATAATCTTCTCTATTAAAGTACACAATGGGTCATCGAGGTATGGAGTTGACATTGGATGACTAAGCAATAGCAAGTCCCTTCCAAACTGGAAATATGCCTTCTACTAATCTGAAGATGCCAGCATATTTAAGTTCAAGGAGGTTCATTACTAGATGGCTGATAGGATGTTATTTTTACTCAGAAGAGGTAGCAGAGATGTAAATGAAATTTCAAAACCTTTAAAGGACTAAAATATATAGATCCACAAATTTTTTTTTCTAGTATGATTTAAAAATCATTCTTGTCTAATAATCTAATCACTGCTAATCGTCTTTTGTTTCATTTTCCCACATTTTTGCCTTTGCACATACCTTCTTTTCCCCAAAATCTCCATAATTAGAAAAAATTGTTCTGGACCTCTGATTTCATTGATTTGGGGGACACTGGATTCCCTTAGGAATTAGGGGAAACTCTTCTACCAATGCAGATGAGCAAATTTTTCTGTAAACATAATCTTAGGAGAGTTGCTTAGGGTACTTAGAGATTAACTGAAATACCTGATACACTAAAGCCATAATGTGTCATGGAAGGATTTGAATGGTTAAGTTATCCCAACCATTTATTGGATGACACTATCCAATAAATTACGCAAGTATTTACCTCCATCTAAAACAGCACAGAAAATTATTCATATAATACTCAAATGGTTTTAGTTTTGCTGATATGTTCAACAAATATAATCTGAGATTCTATATAGTAAAATGTTCCAATGATATATCATTACTATAAGGATGACTGGGATATAAAAGTAAAATTCCTTAAGTCATCAGTCAGACATTTCCAAACAAAGTTAATCCATCTCTATCCTCTCTAATCTATACTCCAAATCCTTTTAATGTCACTCTTCAAAGTTCAAACTGCACCTAGTACCTACCAGCATCACCTCCATCTTGACTTGAGTTAGCTTCAGCCAGCAAACCTGAATTCATGTTCCTATCACAGTCTGGCCCTGAAAGTAGAGCACCATCCAAATCTGAAAAGGACATATAGAATAATACAGTGTTATTCACAAAATATTTCCCTACTTTTAAAGTTTCATATGCATATTAATAGTATGTCTACTATATATACTCAACAGTTAACTGGGTGGCAGAATGTCCTTAAACTCTAGCTGAGAAGCCAAGACTGACATAAATTGAACAATCAAGGTCTAAATTCATATATCAGGGCTATAATTGGTACTGACAAGAGAAAAAAAGAAGTGAGAATATTAAGTATTTATGGATAATAAATATAAGTCAGACCTGAGCATTAAATTATGGGTGAGATTTTTAGAAACTGTTTAGCAATTGTTTAGAAATGATGTATTTTGAACCATATCAGTGAAAACATAGGTTCTGGGGAGTCTGCAAAATACATTAGAACTAACAAGGAGGGGCGGCTAGGTGGTGCAGTGGATAAAGCTCCTGTCCTGGAGTCAGGAATACGTGGGTCCAAATCCAGTCTCAGGCACTTAATAATTACCTAGCCGTGTGGCCTTGGGCAAGCCACTTAACCCCATTTGCCTTACAAA
The DNA here is from genome assembly GCF_037893015.1 of Macrotis lagotis. Classification (NCBI taxonomy): domain Eukaryota; kingdom Metazoa; phylum Chordata; class Mammalia; order Peramelemorphia; family Peramelidae; genus Macrotis; species Macrotis lagotis. Next base: position 393,890,400 of record NC_133666.1, read on the forward strand.
AAAACCTAAAAAAGAATTAACAAGTAGCAGCAGCTAGGTGGCACAGTGGGCAGAGCACCAGCCCTGGAGTCAGGAGTATCTGAGTTCAAATCCAGCCACTTAATCCTGTTAGCTTGGGGGGGGGGGGGGAGATTAAAAAAAAACACTGAGGTTGTAAGTATTGAAATACAAAACAAGACTCAAAAACTATTTTTAATATGCAAAATTGCCCAATAAATGGAAGAATCCTAAATTATCCATACAAGAAAGAAAAAAAATCATTCTTTTCAGTTAATGGGGTTCGTGTATGAAAAATTATAATTTATAACCTTACAACAAATTTTGGACTTCATCTGAAAGGGGCTGTTAACTCTAAAAAGTAATGTTCCTGGGGTTGGGAGGTGAGAAGCAAGGTGCTATTATAGGCACTCAGAGAACTGCTTTATTTTTAAACTATTTTTTTTTTAGATTTTTCAAAGCAATGGGTTTTAAGTGAACTTGCCCAAGGCCACACAGCTAGGTAATTATTAAGTGTCTGAGACTGGATTTGAACCCAGGTACTCCTGACTCCAGGGCCAGTGCTTTATCCACTGGGCCACCTAGCCACCCCTGCTTTATTTTTTAAACAAACTAATTTAATCCTCACAATAACCCTGCAAGAAGGTACTATTATTATCCCCATTTTTCTGTTGAGGAAACTGAAGCAAGCAAAGATAAGTAACTTATTCAGGACATACAGCTAACTGAGGTCCCACTGACTCCAGACCCAATGTTCTATATAGTCACTTTAGGTAACTTAAGAAAAGAAAGTAAGAGAATAAAGAAAGAGGGAAATAGCTGTTGAATAGATAATCATGAGTTAAATATAAACCTACATAATATCCAGTGTTCATTCTGTGATGAGAAAAATTTAAAATGATATTTTTGATCAGTTACTCAAATTGATATTTTACAAATACTTAAGTAGCAATATCCCTAACATTTGGGGTTACATCTTCAGGTCTATTGAATACAATTCAATTCTTCAATTCCAAAGATTACAGGGTATATCTGGGTCATCTTTAGGTTTTACTTAAAACTTTAGCAGAATATAATTAAGCACTCCAATCCCAAATAAAATAGATTTTATTCATAAAGAGGTGAGAAGCAAGCCCTGAAAAAAAAGGGACAAAAGAGACAAAGGAACTGAAAGGAAAGAGCAATATGCTTATCTGTTTAAACTGCCTTTTTCAATTACTAATGTCTATCCACTATATTCAATAGATGTCCTAATTTTCACCATTAATAAAAAGAAATAAACTTTCTTTAATCAACAATATAAAATTCCATAAATTAACTTGTTTATTGCTATAATGATTTGGAAAACACTAATGGTCCTAATTTTTGACTCAATATAATTGCAGAAAGAATCAGAAGATCCAAAGAAATTTAAGAAAATCAATTTATGTATACCCTAACAGCAACATGGGGGTGATGATCAACCTTGATGGACTTACTCATTCCATCAGTGCAACAATCGGGAACAATTTTGGGCTGTCTGCAATGGAGAATACTATCTGTATCCAGATAAAGACCTGTGGAGTTTGAACAAAGTTCAAGGATTATTCCCTTTAATTTAGGGAATCTCTTATACTTTTTGTTTCTTCCTTAAGGATATGAGTTCTCTCTCATCACACTCAATTTGGATCAATGTACAACATGGAAACAAAGTAAAAACTGACAGATTGCTTTCTGTTGGGGGGGGATAAGATTGGGGGGGGATTGTAAAACTCAAATAAAATCTTTAATAAAAGAAAAAAAGAAAATCAATTTATTTAAAGGTTTTTTAACCTGGGGTGTAGGAACCAGTTCTTAAATACTTTACAAGGTGCTCACTTTGGCAGCACATACACTAAAATTGGAACGATACAGAGAAGATTATTAGCATGACCCCTATGCAAGGATGACATGCAAACTCGTGAAGCGTTCCATATTTTTTAAAAAATTGTAAGTAAATTCATATGGAGAAATAAAAAGTCAAGAATTGCCAGGAGCTTAATGAAAAAAAGTTGCAAAAGAAGGTGGCTTATCCCTACCTGATCTAAAATTATATTATAAAGCATCAGTCATCAAAACTGTTTGGTATTGGCTAAGAAATAGAGTGGTGGACCAGTGGAATAGACTAGGTGTAAAAGCAGGAGATGATTATAGTAATCTGCTGTTTGATAAACCCAAAGAGTCTGGCCACTGGGATAAAAACTCCCTCTTTGATAAAAATTAATGGGAAAACTGGAAGTTAGTATGGAAGAAACTTAGATTAGACCAACACCTCACACCCTTTACCAAGATAAGATCCAAATGGTTACAGGACATAGACATAAAAAAAAAAAAAACAATACTATAAGCAAATTAGAAGATCAAGGACTAGTCTAGCTGTCAGATCTATGGAAAGGGAAACAGTTTATGACTAAGGAAGAGTTGGAGAACATCACCAAAATCCAATTAGATGATTTCGATTACATTAAATTAAAAAGTTTTTGCACAGATAAAACCAATGTAACCAAGATCAAAAGAAATGTAGTAAATTGGGAAACAATCTTTACAACTAATGATTCTGACAAAGGACTCATTTCTAAAATATACAGAGAACTGAGTCATTGTTGGAAAGGATGTGGGAAATCTAGGACACTATTACACTGTTGGTGGAGCTGTGAACTCATCCAACCCTTCTGGAGAGCTATTTGGAATTATGCCCAAAGGGGCAACAAAAATGTGCATACCCTTTGAGACCCAGCAATACCACTACTGGGTCTATACCCTGAAGAGATGAGGAAAAAGGGTAAAAACGTTACTTGTACAGAAATATTTATAGCAGCCCTGTTTGTGGTGGCAAAGAATTGGAAATCCAGTAAATGTCCTTCAATTGGGGAATGGCTTAGCAAACTATGGTATATGTATGTCATGGAACACTATTGTTCTATTAGAAACCAGGAGGGACGGGATTTCAGGGAAGACTGGAGGGATTTGCATGAACTGATGCTGAGTGCGGATGAGCAGAACCAGAAAAACACTGTACACCCTAACAGCAACATGGGGGTGATGAGCAACCTTGATGGACTCGCTCATTCCATCAGTGCAACAATAAGGGACAATTTGGGGCTGTCTGCAATGGAAAACACTATTTGTATCCACAGAAAGAACTGTGTTTGAACAAAGACCAAGGACTATTACCTTTAATTTAGAAAAAACAAAACAAAACAGATAGCTTATTGTCTGATCTTGTTACCTCTTAGACTTCTCTTTAAGGATATGATTTCTCTCTCATCACACCCAATTTGGATCAAGATACAACATGGAAACAAAGTAAAGACTGACAGAGTGCTCTCTGTGGGGGGGGAGGGAAGCAAGATGGGGGAAAAATGTAAAACTCAAATAATATCTTTAATAAAAAATAAATTTAAATTAAAAAATACTTTACAAGCACTTTATTATCAAATTATTTTATTACCCTGGGCTCCTCAAGTCTCTCCTCACTTCAATACATCATTCATTTAGTTTTCCTCAAAATCTGAGGACATAAAGCAATCACCCTACCCTCATTTCAAAAACTCCATTGATTCCTATCTCCTCCATGATGAATTGTAAAAAATTCTGTTTGGAACTGAAAGCCCTTTATAATCGTGACCTCTTCCCACCTTTTCAGTTTTCTTACACCTTATTCACTCCCGTATTACATATGACACTTGGACAGTGTCATCTGGTTTGCTGATCCTTGCATAAGATAATTCTATCTCCAGACTCCTAGCATTTTCACTGGCTGTCCTACATGCCCGGAATGAACTCCTTCATCTCTGCTTCCTTTAAAAATCCCAGGTTAAAATCTCACTTTCAAAAAGCCCTTTCTAATCCCCCTTTAATGCTAGTGCCTTTCTGGTTGATTATCACAAAACTAATCCTGCGTGTATAGTCAATCCTCAATATTTGAGCCTTTAACTTTCAAAACTTCAAGCACCTCTGTCCTTTTATTTAAAAAACCTTTTTACTTTTGCAGTGGTGTGCAAATGTATGCAGATATGCATAGTGAAGGAAAAAAATACCATATATACACCTTCCCTGGTCTTGTTCATCTTATTATGCACTAGGGTTTATTTTTATGATTTGCCTTTAAAACTCAAGTTCTGAGTGGTAATTATAGTCCCAGAGTGTAGTGCCAGTCCTTTGAGCTCTAAACCCAAGGGTGCAGTCAGTGATGTGGCTTAGTGAGAAAATAAATGTTTTAGCCACCGTAGGCCAATCAGTTTAGTGTTTAAGTCAACAATTCATTATATCTACAAAAAGGAGTTAAGTATTTATAGACTGTAGATTTCATTTGTTATGAAATGAAATGAATTATTTTATTGAGATGTTAGCACAAAAAGTTACAGAACTCTAGGAATTATTTGTGAAAAAAATGTTTTTACATGTTACCAATTTTATTTTTGTGCATGTCATTTCATGGGTGATTCCATGGTTACTGTGTAGGGAAAGTGCATGTTATCAGAATTAATGTGTTGTTAGAAAAAATTGTATGCACAAAAGTATTTAAGCAATCTCTTGCAAAATAGATTCAATGTATCAATATTCACATTTTCTAAGTAATATTATACCTGTAAAAGTTGAGGCTGGACTCTTACCATTACTCTATAACTATCTGCATGTTTTCTCCTCCATCAAGATTAGATTCCTGCAATTCTGTAGACTATAGGTGCTTAATGTTTATTAAAAGGAGTTCAGGTCTCACCAGACTTTGCCAAAGGGGTTCAAAACACAAAAATGTTTAAGAAAAAGTGATATAATAGAACCTCCACCCACAAAAGAGTATCTTCTATGTAAGTCCCAACAGATGGTCAGTCCTTGACAAAATACCTTCAATGACAGAAGAGCTCATAACATAAGAAACACAGTAGACAATCTCCACAGGTTAAAGTTCATCCTTATAATGAACTGAAAAATCTAATGTATTACTTCTTACCTTGACTGCTTTTTAAAAGTACCTCAGCTAGCTCTGTCCTATTCTACATGGAAAAAAAAAAAATCACCTCAAGTTTCTTCAGGAACTACTATGTAGGGCATCATAGTAGGGGCTGAGAACAAAGAATAATAATTTTTCCCTCAAAGAGCTTACATTTTATCTCAGGGAATGAAAGTGAAGTGATGTACATACAAGACAACTATAACCTAAGGGAGCTAAAAGGGGCAAAGGAGAAATCCTAAGCATTCTAAGGTTGAAGGACAGTACTCAATGACCTGTAAAACTGCAAGAGGATGGAAACAGATTAAAATGTAATTGGGCAGGGCAGCTAGGTGTTCCATGATAAGAGTACTGGCCCGGAAGTCAGGAGCACCTGAGTTCAAATTTGGCCTCAGACACTGTTTAGCTCTGTGACCTTGGGCAAGTCACTTAATCCCAGTGCCTTAAATTTAAAAAAAAATTTAAAAATGTAATTGGGAATGTTAAAAATATGAACAGAGATAATCTGAATTCAGTTTTCTAAGGCATTACATGGTACTACTGTTCTAGGAAAACTAAGCTTTCAGCTAGAAGTTTTGCCATCTATAAATATGAATGATTTTTATCTTTACCAAATGAAATATTGCTTTTGAAAAATGTTACATATAAACACGAACTTGAAGTAAATCACTGATTTCTTGAACCACAATTCTTTTTAAAAGAAAAGGGAGAATTAGTTGATCCTTTTTAAAGGCCTCTTCTAGTTCTACCTGAAGATGACTCTAACCTCCCAGGGTCCTTCTGATGACATCATTGGTCATAGGATAATATCCTAGGATTTAAGCTGAAAGAGTCTTTTCAAGTCCCTCTAGGTAAGGTAGGGAGAAAGAAAGTCAAGATTCAAATCCTGGTCCTCTGGTTCAAGATACAGTGCTCTTATCCCAGAGTATCAAAATTCCTCTTACAAATCCATAACTCAGGAATCAACACAATATCCCAGATCTGAGTAGACAAGTAGTATAATTTTGGTAATATATCCTAAGATTTGATCACAATGTTGACTCATATTGATCTGATAGGCAACTAGCCCACTAGACTTTTTCCTTGTGGTACAATCTGTATATTATTTCCAGTTGTGTCATTTTGGAAGCACACACCTTCTATTTTATCATTCCAATCATAGTCCAAAAGTTAGATTGTGTGACAACTCCATTTCCTTCAGCAGCACTGAGAACCACTAAACTCCCTAGGGTGATTCTATTTATGTGGCCCTTACTAGTATTCATTAACCAGCTCCTATTTCAGTACCTGTGTCATAAGGACTATTATATACTTTGCTATGATCAAGATATAGTACATGAAAATCATATCCATAGTAAATACTTGGAAGTACAATATTTCATCTAATCTTAACCATCTTCTGATGTAAATACTACAGATATTACTACCATTGTAGAGATGAGGAAAGCTGAAAAAAAAACTTGCCCAGTATAATTTTTTTTTAGGTTTTTACAAGGTAATGGGGTTAAGTGAATTGCCCAAGGCCACACAGCTAGGTAAGTATTAAGTGTCTTGAGGCCACATTTGAACTCAGGTACTCATGTCTCCAGAGCCAGTGCTCTATCCACTGCCACCTAGTCTCCCAGTATAATTTTTGTAAACAGAGCTTAGTATAATGTCTGTGTCATATCAATGCTTACTGCTTTGCCTCCCCTGACCCTTTTCCTACAATCATAAACCAGAAACCCAGGTCCAGTACTTTCTACTACACTGTAGACGCCACTGCTGCTATCTGGAAACCTATTATTCAGCTTGTCAAAAAAGGAAACATTTCTTTGTCTGACTCATTATGAGGGAAGGAAGTCATGTTAGCTTTTGCCTTCAATGATGCATCATTAATAACAGACATGGGTTCAAATTTTACTGATCTGTGTGATCTTGCAGGTAAAAACTTTCTTAGACTTTAGTTTCTTCAGTTTCTCATGTCTAATCAGACACCCTGAGGTAGATTTCTAGTTCTATCTAGAATCCTAGGAAGACAAACCATGTGTTTAGCATAAATATCAGTAGCAATCAACATTTTGAGTGGCACCATTGAGACACAGTGTCTCACCGAATTCTACCTGTAGGCTAGTCAGCAAAAGAATTCTACCTGTAGGCTAGTCAGCAAAAACATAGTAATAAAGGGGTATATACTAATAATAAAAAAAAAGATTCTCTTAACTTAAAACCCCAAAGTGGATGCCCCAAAGTAATCAGGTGGTTTTTTGGGCATCTTTAAAAAAAGAAAAAGAAAAAAGTACAAATGATTTAAGTAAATATTAGATTTCCTGATAATTTTTTAAAAGGCTGGGGGGGGGGGGTGTTGGGAACCTACTGGTATAATGAACAGTGGACTCTAAAGTCAGGGGGTTCAAATCCCAGTTCCTCCGTGAATCTAATTTTTCTAATCTGTAAAGTGAGGAAATTGGACTAGATAGGTTTTTGGCTGGACTGAGCCCCTTCCCCCACATTCCTATGATCAATTATACCTGTCCTAGTCAGTTCAATGGTTTGAATAAATTAACATTTTAAATTCAAAAAACTAGATGAGACAAAACAGATGCCTTATTAAAATGCACAAATATGGACAGTCTAAACTAAATGAAAAGCCAATCCTAAACAAAATATTTTTGACAAGACAACAAGGGCAGAGGATGGGAGTTCACTGTTCAATATAGGATTTAGTTTTAACCTTACTACATCCCACAATACATTGTGAAGTTAAAAATTTTAGCAAAATGATCAAAAGGCTAGAATTTGCAATTTGCAAAGTATAAACCAAATACTCAGTGTCCCCAGCAGATAGCAAATTCAAATTACTTCTGTATAGTCAGATCCTTTTGAAAACTAAAATTTTGATCAAAATAAAAACCTAATTCTTGTGATATAATTTGAAAGAATACTGAACTAGTAGTCCCAGTCCATGCTTTGCAACTGAATAGCTGTGTGACTTGTGTGCTTCCTTTTTCCTCATATATAAGATGGGAGAGATAATCCCAGCCTATACCTACAGGATTGAGAGGAAGAATTAAAATTTAAGGCAAGGCGGGGGTGGGGGGGGGGGGGGGGGTGCTTTGAAAATTGTGGGGGAAGCAACAAAAACTTAGATAACTATTAGTGTCAATGAGTTCTGTTCTCAACTAACCCTGCCACAACACCAACTGGTTAAGCACATCACAGGGCACTTTTATGTACTTATTGGCTCATTTCAGATTCAAACACAAATACAACCATCAGAAGTCATAAAGGAAACAATTATTCACCTGACAAAGGAGTGGATTTTTTTTTAATTCCTAGTGGCCTCCTACTTAACATAAGAATTAAAGCTAACCGGCATCTAATATACAACTGTTTCATGATACAATCTTCAAGTCATGGAAAATGAAGGTAGATCATTTACAAAAATAGAAACATTAGCTCTAAGATTTAAAGCTGAAAAATACCTTTTAGGTCAAGTCCAACACTCTCATTTTATAGAAGCGGAATTGAAAGCAGCTGGCAAGTATCAGACACAGGATTCAAGCCATGGTCTTCCAGGCTGATGTCCTTGCATATTGCATATTGCCCTTGCAAATAGCAAAAGGCTATTTGAAAGGAATATGTCTAAGTTATTAGCTTTACCATTTTCCATGAGGCCTTTCCTAATCTTATCTATCTTCCATGGCTGTTGATGTAATGTCCAAATTATCTGACTGCTTATGAGAAAAGTTGATATCTCTAAACACTTTCCTCAAGAAAGAGCAGAGCAACAAACTAGACAGAAAACTAAAACACCCTAGGAATACCCCATCACTAGTCAAACACCAAAATAGAAATCCTGAAAAAAAATGAGCAAAATTGGAAAAAATTAACCCACCCTAATAAATGAACAAATTAAGAACTGACTTTGCAACAAGCCACCTGCTAACAACTTGATTTAAAAAAAAAATACCAGTATCAGAAATGAAAAAGTTAAATTTACAATCAAAGAAGAATGAAAATAAAATATTAGGCAGAAAGAGATCATTGAAATAGACATAAAGGAAACTAGGAAACAAAACAAATACCTACAAATTATGTTTTGCAAAAATTTGGAAAAACCCAAATTTGTAAATAAAGAGACTGGATTTTTTTTTAATTTAAAAACTGTATTACAAAGATGAAATAGTAATTTCACATTCAATAAAGAATTAAAAGAAAATTATTCAAGACTATTTCACTCAATAAAACTGACAAATATTAATCCATTTTGTTTAGATTACAAAAAATATAAATTTCTCATATTAAGAGAACAGGAAATAGAGATCGTAAATAGCTATCCCAGAAAAAGAAATAGAACAAGTCATAAATGGACTCTCAAAAGCAAAACAAAACCTAGAACCAGATGGTAAAAGAATTCTAATACTACATAAGAAAAAGAGAAAAGAGTTGTACCCAAATTTCTATGTCACAAATATGGTCATTGTGATACCTAAAACCAGGGACAGTCAAAACAGAAAACTACAAACCAATAAACATGTGTAATGAAGACTGAAGTCAAAATTTTAAGCAAAGAGAACACAACATATCACAAAAATTATGCACTGTGACAAGACTAGATTTATACCTTATCTCAATAATGCAGAATGGTTTAAAATTAGGAAAACTATAAGAATATAAAATCCTGATCATACACAAAAATACTTCTGACAAGATATAACACTCATTCCAATAAAAAATACTAGAAACCAAGAAATTAGGAAAAAGTGCAACTTTCCTTAACATGGCAAGTAGTAGGGGTGGCTAGGTGGTGCAATGGATAGAGCACAGGCCCTGGAGTCAGGAATACTGAGTTCAAATCAGACCTCAGACACTTAATAATCACCTAGCTATGTGGCCTTGGGGCAAGCCACTTAGCCCTGTTTGCCTTGCAAAAAACCTTAAAAAAAAAAAAGGCCAGCAGTATCAATATTATCCATAATGACAATTAGATGTCTTCCCAATAGGATATGGCTAAGAGCAAAGATACACAATTTCACCATTACTATTCAATGTTAAGAATGCTAACATTAGCAGCAAGAAAATAATATTAAGAAATAAATGTAGTAAAAGAAAATAACTTTTTTTGCAGATATGATTTATGAAAGACAATAAAAGAGCACAATTAGAATAAAGCAACTTCAATAAAGTTGAAGAATAGAAATCCACATAGATCATGAGCATTTCTTTAAATAAACAACAAAACAGCAGGAAGAGCTAGAAATTCCCTTAAATAAATTTAAAATACTCAGGAGTCTACCTGCTATGACACAAGAACTATAAACAAGATTATAAAATATTCTTTATACAAAAACAGAACTAAATAACTAGAGAAGTATTAATTTATTCAATGTTTGTAGTAACACTGATTAATAAAAATAACAACATTACCTAAATTTACTTATTCAATGCCAAACCAAATTATCAATGAATTACTTCACAGAACTAGGTCTAGGTCAAGAATTTCAAGGGAAATATTGTTGGGGGGGGGGAAGGTCTAGAGGTACCAGATCTCAAAACTACACTACAAATTTGTAATCATCAAAACAATGACAATAAGAAATCTGAGAAGATGAAAGGAACAGATTAGTTATACATTATACAAAAGTAAACAATATAGCCTAGTGCTATGTTACTAGTCAGATCTACAAGAAATTATCAGTCAGATATATTGATGAGCAGAGTTTATAACCAAACAAAAGTTAGGGAAGTTCATAGGAAGTGAGACAATTTTGATTGAATAAAATTCAGAAGTTTGTAAATAAGCAAAAACCAAGTTAGCTAACCGGAAGAAAATTTTTGCACTAAATTTCTGATAGTTTTCATGTATAAAGTAGAAATCACTTAAGAAATAGGTAAGAAAAGTTGTGGTAAAATTGAAAATGGAGTCTTTCTTTAAATATGCTCCCTTAACTAAAAGGCTTTCCTCTTCTCCAAACAAGAGTAGATTTAAAAGAGAGAAGAGAGAACCTCTTTAGACTCATGCAAGTTCCCCCTAAGGCAGATAAAAATACAACCTTGAACTTCTGATTTCAGCAATCCAGAAATCAAAATGAGTCTTGGAGAGTTGAAGAACATTTAATTTTCATATTAAAATACTATCATCCTTGGGAAAGATTTTCACCCTAGTAAATTACATGAGACACTTGGAAGTAATGCCATAGAGGAAAAGGAAGAGTAAAGGACTCCTAAACAGGTAAAACTGGAATCCAAAACATTTGGGTGCACTGCATACTGTTCTCTTACCATTCTCCACTTACTCTCCTTCAAAACATGGGGCGGGGGATCTACTCAAAATGTATCTGTTATTTTCACTGCTGCTTCATATTTGTATTATCTACACAGAAATGTGCTGCCACCAACTGCCCACGCAAAAACAATCTATTCCAATGTTATTCATACCATGTAGTTTTTCAAAACTTTGTATTTAGAGTAGAAATGGAGTGTTTTCAGTTAATGGTTGTGACTCCAAAAACAGGTCACTGCACCAACCATTTTCTACTCTTTTAAAAAGGGGGGTTTAAAACTGGTATATAGGGTCTATACCCTGAAGAGATGATGAAAAAGGGTAAAAACATTGCTCGGTACAAAAATATTTACAGCAGCCCTGTTTGTGGAGACAAAGAATTGGAAATCAAGTAAATGTCCTTCAATTGGGGAATGGCTTAGCAAACTGTGGTATATGTATGTCATGGAACACTGTTGTTCTATTAGAAACCAGGAGGGACGGGATTTCAGGGAAGCCTGGAGGGATTCGCATGAACTGATGCTGAGTGAGATGAGCAGAACCAGAAAAACACCGTACACCCTAACAACAACATGGGAGTGATGTTCAACCTTGAAGGACTTGCTCATTCCATCAGTGCAACAATCAGGAACAATTTTGGGCCCTCTGCAAAGGAGAGTGCCATCTGTATCCACATAAGGAGCTGTGGAGTTTGAACAAAGTACAAGGACTATTCCCTTTAATTTAGAAAAAAACAGATATCTTATTGTCTGATCTTGACCTCTTAGAATTTTCTTCTCTTCTTTAAGGATATGATTTCTCTCTCATCACACCCAATTTGGATCAAGGTACAACATGGAAACAAAGTAAAGACTGACAGAGTGCTTTCCGTAGGGGGGCGGGGGGGGGGAAGCAAGATTGGGGGAAAAATTGTAAAACTCAAATAATATCTTTAATAAAAATAAATTTAAAAAAATAAAGGAAGCACAATCAGAATAAAAAAAAAACTCTGGTATATAAAGGAGCAGTCACAGGTTAAGGCTAGGATGGTGTCTGTGAACTTCCATGTTAGACTGTTAACAAGAATGATTTCTCTCTAAAGATATCCATTTATTTACATGAAAACACAATTTTTCAACACTTTAATAGATTAAGCATTATTTCATTATCTACAAGTCAGAATGGATTTTTAAAAGGATTGTTTAAATAATTTCTTGTTAAGTTTGCATTGAAAATGTAAGGCTCAAAATTATATAGGAATATGGTTAATTATGTTTGCCCAAACATTTATATCCATGTCTCTTGTGACAAAAAAAAAGCTATTTTTTAAAAAATCCATTATTTTCTGGCAATACTATACATGACTATGAGTCATGTAATACCATAAACCTCAAAGATTTAAAACTGACAAAGGGCTTATGAAGAAATACTTGGTGAGTGTAAATGGGCTAAAACATTATTAACTGTATCAAGCAAGAAATAGTAAGTATCACAAAGAAAATCTATGTCAGAAAATGATTGCATTCAGATAAACAGAGCAGATGAATGAAATCCTGACTATAAAAACAAAGAGAATGACCATATTAGCTAGATAAGGGAGTCAGATATAACATTCAGAATAGGGTCTGAGAAAAGGTTGAGTTATATACAACAGTAGAGAGGATAGCTACAAAATTTCTTTTTATTTGTGTCAATTTGGCTTAACTTGGAGGCTGTTGATTGCTTCTCTATACCTACATATGCTCTTTTGCACAAGTGGCTTTCTCTAAATTTCAAGTTCCTATATCTGACAGCTTATAGGTACAGAGCTGTCATTTTGTGTCACTTTGATGAATATGAAGATCTTAAGAGTACAGCAATTCCATATTCCCAAATTGCTTTCCCTCCAAAAGATCATTTTATTGGTTCTGGAAAGGTTTGCTAACAAAGTACAGATAATCTACAGAGGGGAACAACACCTACCCCAAGTTTTGCTTTAACCTTCTTCTCTCACATTTTATGATGCAACAAATAAAACTTCACCCCCAACAGGCAAAGTCTAAACATATAAAATTCTTTCATATCCTCCTCAGATGAACACCCTCTTCTTTCAGACCAATTCTAAAAACCATAATTAAACCAATGCTTTTGGAAAGGGTACATATACTTCCCCGTAATTCTGCAATCCCTGACACCCATCCCCCACAAGAGTAGTCTTTTCCCATTAGAATGTAAACTCCTACAGGGCACTTTTGGGTGTGTATTGATGGCTCTTAGCATAGCATCTGGTACAGAGTAAGCACTTAAAATGCTTTTTTCATTCATTCAAACAAAAGGACTCTCTTTTTGGTAAAGTTCACTAAAACACTCAAAAAATTCCACTAAGTACATCTAGCCCCAGCAGAGTACAAAGGTTCCTCAATGAAATAATTAACATTTAGGTAAGGTTTACAAACCTTACAAAAAAAGCTAAGTATAGTTGGTATTATTATGCTTATTTTACAGAAGAAATAAGATCAAAGAACCACAGGGTCACAAAGCCAATATAAGAGGAAGATTTTGAATCCAGATCTAAATTCCAAGTCTAGGGCTTAGTCCATTAATACATAATACTTCCAACACAAAAATACAAACAGTCCTAAAGCAGTTTGTTTCAGGATGTGATTCAGATAAATACTCCAAGCCCACCTAGGCTCCAGCTGCTCTCCCCACCGATAGAGCTATTATCTCAAAGTGGATGAGAAATTATGTACAATCTCCCTCTCCACCAGTCTGTGTATATGACTCTGTGCCAATGCAACATGTTAATAAGCATGTGAAAAAAAAATTCCTATCCTTGAAGAGCTTATAATGGGGGAGGCAGCACCTGGAAAATCAGGAAAACCTTCTTGCAGAGGGGTAGCATTTGAACTATGGAAGGTAGGATTCCTAAAAGGGGAGGTAAGGAAAAAGGATTTCAGAAACACCTAAAGTTAAAAACTTGCCTGAGAAGCTAGCTGTGACCCTGACTGACAAGCTATCTTAGCTTCCTCATCTGTAAAATGAGGATAATAAAGCACTTTGCAAATCTTAAAATTGATATAGAAATACTGGCTATTATTTATTGTTGCTGGTTTGTAAAGTACTGAAGGGAAGTAACCCACAAGAATGGAAAAACAGGAAGGGATAAGAAATTGAGAGTTTTAAATGCTAAAGGAGTTTTTACACACACACACACACACACACACACACACACACACACACACTCTCTTTTATATATTTTACTACTCTTGGAAGTAGTAAAAGGAAACCACTGAAGTTTATTGGTCAGATCTTTACACATTAAGGAAAATCTATGACAAGAAGAAGGCAAAGTTAACATTTAAATTGAGATTACAAATTCAAGTTCTATCAAGCCTACTAATGACTGACTTAATCAAGACAAACACAAATAACTATAGGCAAAAAGCCTACTGAAGCCAAGCAAAGTAGGCAATTCTGACAAGTACAAATTAGAAAATCTTAGAGATAGTGTTCAGCAATGGATTATTTAGCTGCCCTATGATACTTTAAGGTCCTCAGAAACTCAAGGATGCTCTCTACTAAGGGAAAGAGGATCTACACTATTGCAGTGAAGAACAGTGGAGATTTTTTTTAAATAGTGATTTCATGATTCTTCCTAAGCTGAGTTTAAATTGGGAAGTTTTCTTTAATCTTTCTAAATTCAGGCAGCTCAAGTCAATATGTACTTACTATCATTTATAGCAAAGAAGCAGCACATAAATGAACTTCTAGTTATCAGTTAGCTTCCTGAGTTATTTCAGACAAAGATTCCTTCAAACATGATGCTTGGTCAGGCCCTAGCTCCAGCTTGCTCAGAAGCAACAGAACTGATAGCTTGGGTTAATGGCTCAAATGTGGCAAAAGAAGGAGATATATAAAGTAGAGCAAAGAAAGAAGTAATAAAAAGATTGGAGAATATAAGAATTTAATATCCTATGCCTAAAGAAAAGACTAATTGTTATGTGTGGCTGGGTAAAATAGTTCTGAAGGAATTTCAAAAATGTTTTAAGTAGCTACTTGAAGGAAGATACTTTTTTGTGTGTGGGTCTAATATGCTGTTATGAGAAAAAATTAGCATTATTTTATGATCTCAAATCAATGCTTTAAAAACGTTCTAATATGGTATTGTTAGTTAAGACGTTTCAATTGTATAGGGGATTTTCCTAACAAAGTTACTGGAGTATGAGACAAACAAGACATGCCCAGCTATTAAGTGTCTGAGGCTACATTTTAACTCAGGAAGACCAGTGCTCTATCCACTACACCACTTAACTGCCCTAAGATAAACATTACTTGAATCATATTTTTACTCCACTAATAGAATCTTTTAAGAACTTATGGACATATGTATAAACATATCAAACTGCTTGCCTTCTCAATGGGGGGGAAGGGAAGGGAGAAAATTTGGAACTCAAAAAGTTAAAAATGTTAAAAAATTTTTACATGTAACTGGGGAAAAACAAAAAAATATACATTATAGGAAGACTTATGGTAAAGATTTTGGTCTCTAACAGATTTAAGATCAAAATTTAAAAATACATTTCAAGGGGCAGCTATGTGGCGCAGTGGATAGAGCCATGGGCCCTGGAGTTAGGAGTACTTGAGTTCAAATCCGGCCTCAGACACTTAATTATTACTTAGCTGTGTGGCCTAGGGCAAGCCACTTAACCTCATTGCCTGGCAAAAAAAAATACATTTCAAAAGAAATACCTGTCTTTTATGTTTAAGGCCCTAAGGGGAAAAAAAGGAAAAAAACCCAGTAACTGTCCCAGAGAAGCTTAATCTACTGGAAAGGTATAACAGGTACCTAACAAATAAATACAAAAGTAATTTGAAGAAAGAGACAGTTCTCATAATGAGAAGACAAGGGGGAAAATGCTCATGTAGGAAATGTCATCTGAACATTAAAGCAAGATAGGATTCTACCAAGCAGAGGTGAAGGAGTGCAACCCAGACACATGGAACTTACGAGCAAAAAGCAGTCTGGAAATGAAATGTTATATACAGGAACAGCAAACTAATTTGACTTAGAGTGAGTATGAATGTCTGCTAAACCCTAAAGTGCTTTAAATGTCAGAAGAGGATTTCCTATTTTGCCACAAAAAACAATGAATCAAAAACTGTTAAATAGGAATAGAGGTTATAACATGATCAGTTCTGTGTTTTTAAGAATACTGATTCCTATAGGAAGGATAATTTAGAAAAGAAAGAGCATAAAGAGGCTAAAGGTTATGAGCCTGAACTGTAATAAGAGAGTGCAGAAATGTGGGAGATACTGCAGAAGATGAGGTTTGTCTTTTATTTTCAAGGACAACCATGACATTAGGGAGTGATGCCATGACATACATGAACTGGATGTGAGTGAGGGGGTGCTGTATAGAGTCACCAGTCTCACTTTTCTCCTCCAGAGCCATCTGGATCCAGTGGCCAAATATTACTCAGGACAACAGGAGAAGGTTAAATGACACAAGTCACACACAGCTCAAGTGTCTGAGGTCACATTTGAACTCAGGTCTTCTAATTCCTGGACCAATGCTCTATATACTGCACCATCTAGCTGCCCACTGTAGAGGATAAATTCAAACAATGACATTTGTGAGAATATGAAAACAGAAGGAGATGAAAGTAATCAAGGATGTCCACAGGTTGTGAATGGAAGGATTCTGGTACCATAAGACAGTAATAGTAAGTTCAAAGCTACATGCTAAAACTGACCATTAATTCAAACCAAAGCTTTGAGACAAAAACTATAAAGCAGTATATATTAGAAAAAACAAACTGAGTGCAATTTAGTTGCAATAAGAAAAGAGAATTTGTGTTCCTGCTTTCCTTGATGTAAAAAAATATGAAGCTGTTGGTGTTGGTTTAAGATTATTTACAATGATGCATTACCAAGAATTAGCTCAATGAGGGGAGAGAAATATGAATAAGTACAAGTACCTACTTGCTGTAAAGTGTTTTACACCTATTTTATTTGATCCTGAAGGTATTACCCCCATTTTACAAGAGGAAATATTTGGAGGCAGAGATTGACCGAGAACATAAAAAGTTATTAAGTGTCAAGATTGGATTTGTACTCAGGTCTTCTTGACTGTATAAGGCCTAGAATCCTATTTAGATGCTAGGGACACAAAATCAAAATCTTAATATGCCCTAAAAAAGCTTACAATTTATCAGAGAAGGTAAGGTGTGCATGTATCTCCCATTCTTCTTTTGCTCCCCTCACCTCCTTTTTGTTAAAGAAAAGATAATTGAGGGGCAGCAGAAAAAAGGTCTTATGCTAAAAAAAACCCTAAATTTTGCAGAAACTATGGATTCAATTTGACAAAGATGATTTTTTTTTAAAAAGGGAAAGTATCAACAAATATTTATTAAGCATCTCCTGATGTCAGGGTCCTCTTCAAGAGCAAAGGATAAACAAACAAACAACAAAGAGTACCCACCATGTACCAGGCACTGTTTTAAGCACTGGGAATACAAAGAGTCAAAAGATAGCTCCTTGCCCCCAAGGAATACACAAACTATAAACTAGGTAAAGTAGGTAAAGACTTCTGGTCCAGGAGTTGTACCCTAAATGCAATTGTGATAATTAATTAATTGCTCTATTTGATTTATATATATACCACAGAAAACTTATTTCATAACATTTTATGTTGTTATTTTATAACAATTATGTTACTGATATTTCACTTAAAATATTTATGGGAATTGCTAGAAAAGTTCTGGGTTAGAAAAATAAACTGCTCTTACCAGAATGGCGGATGGGGGGGGCAGGGGGTAGGGCAGAGAAGGTGGGTGGAATAGAGGGGGTGGATAAGGAAGGACACATACCTATATTACAGTAGACATATCATAGGTCGATAATATACTTAGGGGGCTTACTCAAGCACAGCACTATACTCCTTGGTAGGAAGAACAAGAGATTGGGGGTAGACAGCCCCACCCTCTTCAACACATTTAGCAAGAGAAAATTGGGATGGGAGGGTAGGGGTGGTAGTAGGGATGGCAACGCCTCTCCAAAGTTCAAGCTCTGTCTGAAATTAAAGGTTTTGCAAAGCAATGGGGTTAAGTGGCTTGCCCAAGGCCACACAGCTAGGTAATTATTAAAGTGTCTGAGGCAGGATTTGAACTCAGGTACTCCTGACTCCAGGGCCCATGCTCTATCCACACAATTTATTATGTGTCTGAGGTCTGACTCTCCAGGGCCAGTGCTTTATCCACTGCGCCACCTAGCTGCCCTGATTTTTAATATTCTTAAAAAAAATTTTTTTGAGTTCCAAATTCTTTTCAATCCCCTACGCGTGCACTGAGAAGGCAATGATAATATAAATGTGAAATGCTACTCCTAAAAAGGCAAGAAAAATAAAGAAAATGAAAGCATTCTACTTCAACTGGCACTCAATTTATCAGTTTTTCCTCTTAAAGGTGGATAGTATTTTTTCATCATTAGAACTTTGGAATGGGGGGGCAGCTAGGTGGCACAGTGGATAAAGCACTGGCCCTGGAGAGTCAGACCTGACACATAATAAATTGCCTAGCTATGTGTCCTTGGAAAAGTCACTTAATCCCATTGCTTTTATAAAATTTAAAAAAAAGCAATTTTGGAATGGTCTTGGACTTGTCTTTGCCTGGTTATTCATCCTTACAATAATGCTGATGCTGTATATAATTCACTTCACATAGATCTTCCCAGGTTTTTCTGAAATAATCCAGCTCATTTTTATACATTAATTTCCATCACAATTTTCTATCATAACCTTTGGCCATTCCCCTCAATTTCCAATTCTTTGCCACCAAAAGGAGTTGCTATAAATAATTTTGTACATAAAATTCTCCTTTTTCATTTGATCTCTTTGATACAAAGAATTAGTAGTGGTATTGCTGGGTCAAAGGGCATACACAGCACAAAGAGCATAGTTTTCAAATGTTCTCCAGAATGACCAGGTTCACAACTCCATCCACAATGTACCTATTTTCCCATAATCTGTCATCTGATCTGTCATTTTCTTTTTTCTGTCATCTTTAACTCAATCTGATGGGTATGAAGTTATACCTCAGAGTGGTCTTAATTGACATTTCTCTAATCAACAGTGACTTAGAGCATTTTAATGACTATTTATCCATTAATGACTTCAAGTTTACAAAGAATTATATATCTTAAAAGTTTTTAAATAAAAACTCATTTACCCTACAGAAATGTATAAGCTATAGAGGTACAGCTTAATCTAAAAAGGTGTTCAGCTTTATTTGTGATAAATATGCAATCTAAAATAAAAAAAGTTATGGCACTTCACAGGAAGCCAATACTTAATATATAAAAATTGAAACACCAAATTCTCTGAATTTATCAATAATTCATCTCATAATTGTTCTCCCCAAAATATCATCAAGGTAGGTTTTAACCATGATTAGGAAATTTCAGAATTCCCAAAATTTTAATCTTTAAATAGAAAGGAAACAAAACATTTTTTTCTTTTAATACCTATCATTATCATAGAACATTATTAGTGCTACAAGTCTTTCACCAACTGATAAATGGTCAAAGGATATGAACAGTTTTCAAATGAAGAAATTAAAGCTACATATAATCATATGGAAAAATACTCCAAATCACTACTGATTACATCAATGAGGCATCATCTCACATCTACTAGATTAGCCTAGATGAGAAGAAGGGAAGATGATTAATGGAGAAGTTGTGAGATTAGGACATTGATGCATTGCTGGTGGAGTTGTGAATAGATCCAACCTTTCTGGAGAGCAATATGGAAGTTTGCCCAAAGAGCAATAAAACTGTTCATAGACCCCCTTTGACCCAGCAATTCAAATTCTAGGACTACATCCAGAAGAAATAGTTTTAAAAAATGGGAAAAGTCCTAAATGTTCCAAAATATTCATAGCAGCTCTTTTTTTGTAGTAGGCAAAGAATTGGAAATTGAGGGGATGCCCATCAATTGGGGAATAGCTAAACAAGTTATGGTACATGAATTCTATGGAATATTATTGTTCTATATCATCTGTATTAGACTGGTAATGGTCCATATTATCCCCAACCAGAGAAAAACAAAACACAGGAAAAAAAAAAACACTCCTACTGAATCTGATGAACACTTTATAAAAATGTATTTTTTTAAACATCTCTTTCCCTTAATCGTAATTCATCTAAAAAATTGTTAATTTGTAAATATGTTTAATAAAATATGTATGAAAAATGCTAACCTTATTGTTCCCTACTAAGGGGAGGGGAGAGTGGGAAGGAAGGGTGGAGGGAAATTTTTTAACTTGCATGTACAAATGGATGAAAATAAAAATAAAATAAAATAAATATTAGTACTAGAAGAGACCCTAAAGATTTTGCCTCATTCCCCCCCCCCCCCCCCCCCCGTGAGTAATAGTTTTCCATTATAATGCCTATAGATGTAAAAGACTAGCAAGTAAACAGCACAGATCTGTCAAATTATCTACTAGAAGGATAATGCTCCTAAAAGAATATTGTCTCATTTGGATTCCAAACCTGGTCAGATCATGCCTGGAAAGTTATATTCAATTCTGTGAGTCACATTCAAAGAATACTGACAGCAGCATGCTTAGATGAAAAGAACCTTAAATATGGTGCCCTAACATGGCTTTCAAAACTTGCTCTGCTGCTCTGTGGTCTGGGTACCTCTATCTGAAAATGAGGAGCCAAAGACTGGAAAAAACATAACCCCAGTTACAGCAGGGGGGGAAAAACATTTTAGCCATTTAAGAACCAACAGAAATTGATGTAGTTTAGCCCAGAAAAAAATTAAAAGATAGTTAGCTTTAAATAAATTGATGAAAGAAATGTGGAAGAACAAATTTTCTTTTGTTGCTTTAGAGGGTATTGAAAGAAGAAGAAAAGAGAGACCAGGATTACAACCCCAAATTTCTGTCCCTTAAACTCATCTCTAATTCACTGGGTTTAAGTTTATGGTTCTCAAATACTCATCTTCAAAATGTACGTAAAGGAGGAAAAGCCTAGATGTTATCTAAGATCCATCTAAATCCAAGGACTATGATCCTAAACTAAAATCAATGGGGAACAAGTTATAGGGGAAGACTGGGCCTAATAAATTTTCCACATATTCTACTTGAAGAAGTCTGCAACTGTTAAAGTAATCATCAGGGGCAATACTCAAGCAGAACTGGATAGTCATCTAACAGGATGCTTAAGATTTCAGCAGCATTACTCTCTTCTACATCTAACTTTACTACTTACCACAGAAAATTTTAGATGTCTAGTATTTGGAAATGCTATACCATAAATGGTCTATGCCCTACTATTAAAGTTATCAATTTATAACCTGTTGAAACTATTCAGGAAGGAGCAACTAGGTGGTGCAGTAAATAGAGAGCATCAACCCTAGAGTCAGGATGTCCTGAGTTCAAATCCAGTTCCAGACACTTAATAATAATTACCTAGCTGTGTGATCTTGGGCAAGTTCCTTTAACCCCATTTGCTTTGACAAAACAAAACAAAAAACAAACAAAAAAAACAACTCTTCAGTAACTGATTTGGTAATTACTATTCCCATAAAGTAAGAAAAATACATCACATTAAGGATTTAATTCATTAACTCAACAAGCAGGTATTTATTAAGCACCTACACTTAAGCAATTCAGATACTTTAGGACAGGAAAGAAACAAAGACAAAATATCATCAACAATGTCAAAAGACAAAATGTTAATTCTACTAACTATACTACGAAAGTAAACTTCAAGAAAAATCAAGCCATTTAACAGAAAGTCATTAATAAAAATTCTAATAGCCAATATTTATTTAACACTTATTTTATCACCTTTCTACCTTTCTATACATAGTGTACAACACACATCTATTTGGACAGTTCTAATTTTGAAAGACTTCCTTTGAAATTCTCTATACTAACAATTAGGCAGGTGGAAAGAATTTCACTTTCATTGAAAAAAAGAAACAAAAACCTATCTATAAACTTTTACTGCTCAAAACAGCATCTTTAAAAGGGCTTTTAAAAATTAGTTCATACTTTTATAAAACGAAACAAAGTTGTAGAAGAGAAAGTATGTTATGTCCAGTCAATGAAAGTATATTTCTATCCGAAGAAAAACAAAACTAATAATTTATGTCAGATAAACCATTTCACAAAACATGGTGTTTCATCCCTTAGGGAACTAAAGACAGGACTTCTTTACTAACAGAAAAAGACAGCACTAGCATGGTCACTGAAGCTATGTTAATGTGGTTGCCACTGGCAACCAGATTTTTCAAGCATATTAAATCCAGCAAGTCACAATTCTTTGAGGCAACAAAAGCATTAAATCATATCTGACAGTGGTGGACAAGTCTGAGGCATACATAGGAAACCTCAAAGCCACTGGGCTGCTTCTTCAAATAAACCAGAATTAAGGAACAGATAGTGTTGCAAAGGAAACTCATCAACCCAAAATCTTTCTACAGACAGGTTTTGCTCCTGCCTCACCTCACACTTCACTTCTTATTCCCTCTCTCTCAAAAGGGAAAAAATTATACTCATTCTTATTTTGAGGGCAAGAAAACTCCTGTTGCCCACCCCTTAAGTCTCAGGACTAAGACATATTTGAAAAGGGGGAAGAGCACAAATAACAGATATCTAAACAATCTTCCCTATCTCACATACTACAGTTATCAAAATTCCAAAGTTGTTCTAATTCTTTAAACATAGGAAATAATTTTAACAGGAAAAGTCAAATTATTTGTATATTCACTCAAAAGGTATTTAATATTGGCTGATAATTCTGGATCTATAAAGTTGGAGGTATTAACTAAGGGAAATCCAGAGCTCAATATAAACTACATTTCTAAACTTCAGAGCAAACAAGTCAAGTATTTTTTAGCATACTTTGAAGAATAATTTAAATTGTTCAATTAACATATACATTTCTTGTTAATCCTTTGTTCTCAATAAATATCATGAGATAAGGGACCATGACATGCAAGTGAATTGGATTTAAGTGAGGGAGGGCTGTGCAAAAGTCACCAGTCTCACTTTCTCCGGAGTCAACTAGACCTAATGGATCAGTGCAACTGGAGATGCTCCTGGACACTAATATGTAACAAATGTAGGGGCAGCTGGGTGGCTAGTGGATAAAGTACCAGCCCTGAAGTCAGGAGGAACTGAGTTGAAATCTGCCCTCAGACACTTAATTACCTAACTGTGTGACCTTGGGGAAGTCACTTGATCCCATTACATTGCCAAAAAAACTTAGTAAAATAAAAATGAAATATAAATAGTATATTTTTTTCAAAAAACAACAATAAAAAAATACTTCTTTCAAAACTCAAATATCCCAAGAATTACGAAATAGTTACCTGGTTCTTCCTTAATAAATTGCAAATCCTCTTCCTGGTAAGAAGCAGATGTTTGCATCACTGAACAATCTTCTAAGTTCTCTTCATTATTAGGTGGTATATTATAAATAAATCTTTTTGTAGTTTGGTTTTTTCTCCTTGCTTTGCCGGTTTCTTGCATTCCCTGTGATCCCATATCATTCCAAACAAACACTTTTGACTGACCTTGGGATTCACTCTCAGCAGTTTCAGGTGAACTATCCTGGACCCAACTACAGTCATTCATTTGGTAGTTTTCTATTTGGCCCTCATCAATACTGCAACCATCATTTTCACTTTTTATACTACTTGCCAAATTCGTAAGATTCCGAGTTGCCCAAAATCTGGCAACCTTCTGATCCCTGGATGAAGGCAGACCATCTCTACTAATAGATCTCCGGTTATAGTCCACTACTACAGACTCTGGAGCTTCTGATTTTATGCTTATATTTAAGGCATCTTTAATAAAATTGCGGCAAGATTGAACAACTTCAGTCATCTGAAGGTAGCTGGCCACTGACATTACTTCAATGGCATTTTGGCTAGTAAGCACCAGATTACCAGAATACAAGAAGTCCAAGATGACTGAAAAACCTTGAACTGCAGCAACATCTAAATGGGTAACAGTGGTTTGGTTACGGTTTTCTTTGTTTGGAAGGTTTTCTTTGTTTGTAAAGCAATATAGAGTCTTGAAATAACGGCTGCCTGCAACCAGGATGTTCTTGTGAGCTCTGAAAACTCGTCCGCTCACCACAATGTCGACATCACAAAGAATGCCTTTCTTCCTCTGCTCATTTAGTTCTTGAAGAAGTTGATAACAGTAAGAGTTCTCATTTGGCCGACTGTTATAATCACAGTATCCCTCTTCATTTGTTGATTCCGATGGTACTCCTTCTGATTCCTATAATTAAGACAAAAATAAACCTGATTATGAAATATATTTTATTTTTTAACTAATGCTACCTTGAATAAAATGATTAATTTGCAGTGCTATTACTATCTTTTAGGAAAATAAATAATAATTAAATTGACTAAACTGGCTAATAGTAGTCATATTTTTGGAACTTCTCTCACAAAGATGGCAGCGAGGAAGAAATGTGGAAAGAAACACTTTCTCCCCAAGAGAAAACAAAACAGAATTCTAACATTCCTAATAAAATGGAATGAGACCAATTTCAGAAAAATACTAGAAAAAAATCAACAAGCTTCTGATCAATCTGCTTGGGCAGATATAACAGGGCATTTTTAGGAACTCAAATTCAAGGTTCTATTCTTTCACCATTCACAAAGATTATGAGTCAGATATCCAGGTGACCAAAGGTATTTTTTTTCCTATCTCAATATATTGCACTCCCCCCAACTTTCTTTCCTCAAGACAATCTTATATACAGTAGCTTAAATAGCATTATCCATGTTTTTTGCAGGGGTGTGAAAATTGAGATAATAATAATTATAATAATAATAATAAAATTGAGATAAATCAGATAAAAATTCAACACAGAATTTCTAACTTCAAACATTGTATTTTTTCAATTACACCAAGCTGACAAATTTGAAATAGTACATTTATTTTTCCGTTTGTAAAGTTTTCTTTAATCTGAGAACAAGAATTTTTTATTTCTGGATGAAGAGTCAGCACAAATAAAGCATATACTCTTTTGAAAATTCCTAGATTTTCCTAATTATCAGTTATAAAAGAATGAGAAACCTTTTCCTGCCCATATAAATCTTACAAATTCCTCTTTACACTGTTATTCTCTTATAAGGCATACTGTCAAAGTAGTAAGAAAGAGCACTGGAATCAGGAGAGAAGTGGGTTCAAAATTTCATGTGTACCCATGGTCAAATCAGAGCTGAGTTTCAATTGCCTCATATAAGATTCGGGAGTAATATAGGTAATACTTGCTTCAAAGGGAGATAAGTCAGATAGTGTGAAGCACTTTTACAACTGTACTGTACTGTACTTGTAGGTGTAGGTGTACTTTTAAAAATCTGAAATCAAGAGTTCTTAGTTTCAGTTAAAGCTTATGCAAAACCATTGGTAAAACTGACACAAAAAATGTACAACTTTTACACATAAAAATTAATCATATTTTTCAAGAAATAACTATTGTTAACTGGAAAGATGAAGAGGAAAATGAAGCATACTTTTATAAGCTTACTATGAGGGGGAGCAAGACAGCACCAGCTCCAAGTCTAGTGACCACAGGCAGTCACTGAACATCTCAGCACCTCTAGCAAGTGTCCAAAACTCCAAGTTAGTGATAAGCAGTTAATATGAAGAGGTGGTGTGCTACTCACAAGCTACTTTTATAGCAAGATCTGCCCCCACTCCCCCCCAAAAAAATTGGGAAAGGGAAGAACATCAATTCTAGCTTTTATTCTAAGCTCTCTGTATTATAAAGACTAAGAATTGCTGTCATTCACAACTAAAAATTTATGCCATTTATTTTGGCACATCAAATATGAAAACAAACCAGAATATTCCTGGTGTAAAATTAAAATTATTTCCTCATTGTTTTGGATTAGTTGGTTACCAAACAGTTTTAAAGAAGTTTTCATTGCTTTTGTGTTCAATACCTCCTACTCACATTTGAATAGTAGCACTGTGCCATATGTTTGTTATTAGCAGCTGTTAAACATGCCCTTCAATTGAAGCTTGTCAAGTCAAGATGTGTACTCTTGAGGACAAAAACTGGAAGTGGTTTTCCTTTAAATCACGTGTCCCCAAAGAGAAATTTGAGGATTTTATTAAAAGACAAGAATCAGCAATTATGTAGCACTATGACAATATTACTTAAGAAAAAAATCACAAATTATCAAATTCTTTCTGGAACCTAGAAAAAATTAGAAAATAGACCAATAAATTTCAAAAGGTCAACCAAGTTTTTGTTTTCCATAAAAACTAATTTTAGTGGGTAAATTCTGAGGAGGATTTTTCTTTTCTAAAGTCAACAACATGCAGAGGTGAGATGGGTGAAAGTAATTTTGAGCAGAAATATACCCCAAACTAGCCCATTTCAAATTCCAAAATAGTTTAAAAAGTCCTAAATATTAAAAAATAGATGAATAAGAATAATTTGAAGACTCAGATAGTTCAGGGCTTTATAAAGGTGGGCTGGAGTATTCTGTGACAAGTATAGTCATGGAAAAATAATTAGAAGAAGAGAGAACCAACCCCTATTCAACATCAATATTTCTTACACATGGTTATCTGATCTCTGCCAGAATACCACCAATGTCAAGGATAAGAATAAAGATTACTCAGGTTGAGAGATTAGGTTAAATTATTTGCCTGAAGCGATACACAAAGCATTTTGCAATATCCTTTCACAAGGCTTCAAAATCCAATGCTCTTTCCAGTATTTTTAGATGGTTCAAATTGTTTCTCCCTACAATGAACCGAAATCTATCTTCTTGAAACTTTTTTGCCCAACTATTTCTCTCTCCTCTGAAACCAAGGATGACAGTTCTAATTACTCTTGTGGTTTGTGTTTGTTTTTAGAAAAGTACAGAGTTCTGTGACCAGATCAACTAATTTAAAGATTCATTTAAAAGAAATTGTACTGCTTTTTGATACAGAAAAGGGCCTAGATTGATAAAGTTGTTAATGGTAGAAGGAAGGATTTAGTTTAGGAGTCACCTGACTTAATGATTTTGGGCTCATCACTTAACCCAGCTCTATTTTTTTCCATCTATAAAATGAGGGTGTTAGATTAGATGGTCTATTAAAAAAAAAGGTCTCTTCTAGTTATAGATCCATTTATCATTGTCTTAACAGGTTTTTTCTTCTTAGAAACCGTGTTAGATGTGGAAATCAGTTAAGACTTAGACTTGTTTTGTAGTTCTTGAATTATTGGGTAAAATTACTTTGCCTTCTTCAACTTTGGTATCTTCATCAGTAAAATGATAATAACACTTGTGCAATCTAACTCAAAGGAGTGTGGGGAAAGAACACTATAAAACATTAACACAGTATACCAATATACCAAAAGTTATGTCAATTACCCACCTCACAGGACTGGTTTAAGAATCAAATGAAATAAAGTACTTTCTTGAAGCTATAGAAAATCATTGGCTATAATCAACCATATATTTTGCTTTATTGTTTGCCTTAAAAAATCTCAACTTCATCAACTATTATTTTTGTGACCAGGAGTAATGGGGGGGGATCATGTTTTTAGCTAATAGGAAAGGTAAGGAGTGATAAGCATCTAACATGAAGCTCTACAACTAACCCACTTAAAAGAATCCTAATAAAACTAAAACCTGAATAAAATGTCAAGCAAAGGAATAAATTACTATGAATTGTTATAATAAAAATCTGCAGCAGCAATTTGAGGGAAAGACACACACACACATAAGCCCCAACACCTTTCCTAACTGAACATTAAGCTAAACCAGCTATATGTTACACTTTTTTTCCGCAACAAATTCATAAAGTGGCTTTTGATCCCCTAAATGAGTAACAAAACTGAAACTTCCCCACCATCTAAAAATACCATATTAAGATCACATCATTCCAATAGTTTAGCTAATGTGATCAACAAAGCAAAAAGATCAACATCTAAAGATCATAGCAAAATGAAATTTCTAAGGTTACTGCCTACAAACCAGGGTAAATCCAAGCAGCAAAACTGATAGTTTTTGTTTTCTTTTCCTTACTTTTTCTCACAGTCTGTTTAAAGACAGGTAATGGCCCAGGAAATACCCAAATAGTAAGGTATGGATAACTAACAATTAAGGACTGATTTCATGAAATTTTCTACCAATAAAAAAAAATTTAAAGTCATAGCAGTGTTCTGCAGTTGTTTGAAAAATATATTTCTAAGGCAAAAATTGTACAGAGTATATAGTTAAAAGACTAAATCTATACCAAAAATATAAATTGTTCATAGAAAGAGAAGTTCATTGGAAATGAGTTTAATTAAGCCCTCAGCACATTCTGATTTGCACAAATTGTTGAGGAATTCACTTTGGCGAACTTATTAAGGTATTATTTACACCTGCTAAACAGTAACTTCAGGCTACATATCCCAAGTTAAACCACTGTGCGGCCTTGGTATATATTTTCTTTTTTAGAGATTACAAAAGACTAGAAACTATTTTCTCACCACAACCCAGATTGCTAAAAAGTATAAAGATATTAAAAATGTAGAGTAAAAGACCCTCTTTAAGAACCATAACTGAAGATATCCTTTAGTTTCAACTGCTGATCAAGTAACCAATAATTAATGAATTTTTGTAACATCCAATTCTCTTAGAGTATTATATTGTATAGTATAGCACATGCATTATATAGTGTAGCATTCACACTTAGAAAATGGGAAGTCTAGAGAGGTCAAGTAACTTGCCCAAAGTCACAGTGTTACTTAAACGGTACCTTCCCAATTAAAACGAGTCTCAAGTCTTCCTTTTCACTACACCTGGTAACTATGAAATAAAGAATACCTTTTTTTAACACACAAAGCTATTTTCTAATATTTCAAGGGTTCAAAAAGCAAACTGGAAAGCATCAACAGTAAGCCTACTACTAAATCCCTACCACTAGTGCCCTTCAATGCCTTGCTGCTGTGAACTTAAAAGCAAGAGACTTGGACAGCATTAACACTGGGAATGATTACTACACTAAAAAATTACTTTAGTCTGAAGAGAATATATATAAAAACAATGCTGAGCTAGAACATTTAGTCAATCAAATTGGCTTTTAAGAAAGCTTCAGTTTTAACTATTTTCTCCCTCTTGCTCCCTTGGGTGAAAGTGTCTCTCACTTTGTTTCTAATTTGTAGATATTAAAGGGGTTCAACTGCTGGAAACCATTTATATGCAATGTAGGGAAATGATGTGTTACCTTCTTTCCTTCAACTGGTTATTCAGCCCTGATTCTGATGTAACATCAGCAAAAGAACTCAAACAGAATGGTCAATCAGAAAGTCAGAGGAAACAGGAAGAAAGGAGAAGAGTCACTGACCTGGTCTACCAATTAACTGCCTGAAAATTTATCAACTAGTTTTGGGTGTGCCAACACTTTCATAATAAACATATATGGGGATTGCCTTTATTTCCATTTTTAAAATTTTCAAAATCTAACAGATAACAGATAATTTAAGTTATCTGAGTATAAAGTTTCCCTGTGTTCAGACACAATCACCTTATCTTATCAAATCTTTCAAAAATATACTAATAAAAATGAACTTCAACCAGTATTAAAATACAGCCACCTAAGGGGAAGCACAACACTGCAGGTGATGGCTAAGGATGGAAATGCTCCTCAGAAGTTCAGGATGAAAAATGAAGCCAATTTAAACACCTGGAAATTACCTGGAGTAACATGAACAGACCTCCCACAACAACCAGTTCCCACTTATGGCTACAGGGCTGTTTTATAAACAAGTAATTAGCAGTCCAATTTTGCATTTAACTTAAAATAATAGTGAGAAACCTGTCAGTAGTTTGCAATTTGTTAATGTAAAATACTTTGATGAATTTTGACAGTCAGAGCAATCTCTGAACTTGGAGTGAAATCTGTATTGTAAAGGTGCAACACTCTGATTTTTGGCACCGACTAAAATAGATTACAGCCAGAAGAGATTAGAGAAATAATGAGAGACGAAGAAGCATTAATCCAAGACTGTTAAGACTGTACCCCACCCCCCAAAGGTACATACTGTGGAAGGAAAAAGTACAAGGATGCACTGTACCCAAGAACAATACAAAGGTACATACCCCTCCATCACACAAATGTGTGGCAGATGAAAGATGTGCCATGAGTGAGAGTTCACTGATCTTCAGAGTTGAAAAGTAGTATCTAGTTCAGGGGTTAGATCAAGGGTTCTTAACATTGTTTTTTTTTTTTTTGGTCATAACTTTTGTTTTGGTCACAGCTTTCAACAAAATGTTTTAAGTGTATAAAATAAAATATATAGCATTCCAAAGCAAACAGATTAGACTGAAAGTTTTCAAATTACAAGTTCCCAGACCCAAGGTTAAGAACTCCTGATTTAGACCAACCCCATCATTTTACAAAGACTGTGACCCAGAAAGTCTTAGTGATCTGCCCAAGATTAGAAAACGTTAAATATAAGAGACAAAATTTGAACCCTAATCACAATTCTAAATTCAATTCTTTCCATGCCGGGTATAAGAAAAACTTCATTACTATCATTTTACTTAAAATGGTCTTTGCATAATAAAGTCTTTGATTTTTCAAGTACTAGACCTAGAAACTGATGTTAGTTCTCCAACAACTAAACTTGTGTAATCTTGAGCAAATCATCTGAGATTAACCTCATCAGTAAGATGAAGAGATTGGAAAAGATCAACTACAATCTAATTTAGTCTCATAACAACAACAAAAAATAGAATTAAGAGGTATTGCTTATTTTATACAGAAGTCCGCCAGATGCCTCTTGGCCAACTCATATTAATGTCATCATCATGTGCCACTGTCTGTCGGTAAATTTGAGGCTTTGGTAATTATTTCTTAGGCTCAACTAAGTGACTTAAACTACACATCAACTTTAACTTTGGACTGATTCCGGTCTGTTATCAATACCTGACCAACTACATACGGAAGTGAAATCTCTAAATTTGGATCTCATTTTAATCACTTCAATTCACTACAATGACACTTGAATAAATTACATCTGAGAGACTGCATCTGTATAATTTAGTGATGCTCTGACAACTGCTTCTAAGTCTACCTAGTAAGTGAAACATGGGCTACACCAAATCCCCAAACCAGCTTAGTTTCAGGCTAGACGAGATCACTTTGATATGGCAGATCTTCAAATTTCTATTATTTTCATGATATTTGGCTTTGAGGATATCATGTAGCTCGAGGACCGGTCACTAAACTGGTCTTATTCATGACTTCTGTAGCTTTGGCAAATAGTCAATTACTTTGAAAACAAAAACACAGAAATCAAATAGTTGTATCTGCTCATTCTCATCCTACCTCTAACAAGTGGGAGAAAAATTGAGTAACAAGCAATATTTACAAGCTATTTTATAACAACTTTGAAGAAAAAAACAACAACACCCAGAGATAAGCTTACTGTACCCCTAAAAGAAGATTTCTTTAAGCAAAAAAGATAACTAAAAAGAAATCATTCATAAGTGAAAAACAAGTACCGGTTCCCAAAGAACTTCTCTCTCTTCTACAGTGTTCAAGTAATCGTAAAAAAAAAAAAAAAAAAAAAAGTGACTTAAGGGCACATCCTAAAAGTTGAAGCAAAGGATGCCGTTCATCCATCAGTTACCAGCTTTCAGACTCGGCTCGGCACTCGAGCTAGTCAGGACCCATAAAGTCCCAAGTATATTTTAAATGGGTTGTCAGCGGAGAGAAACTTAGATGAATGGAAACTGCAACCTTTTTGTGGTGCCTAAAGAAACCCAATCTCGATCCCATCAGATAAGATATAGCGAAGCAATCTGCTTATTAGTCACAGAAGGTAAGGCCGGTCTTTAACGCTCCTTCTGCATAACAATTCGAGTTGTCAGTCACCCCCCAGCCCTCTCCCGGGCCGCTCGGCCAGAGCGCTCCCCGCCCCCCCCCCCCAGCCGGAGCCCCGGGGACTCCGGGGTCCGGAGCAGGGAGGTGCCGTACCTGCGCGCTGGCTTCGTGGAGCCTGTGCTCGGCGGAGAGGTGGTGCCTGAGGAGCAGGGCTCGCTTGTAGTTGCGAGTCCCCCGGGACAGCTCGTCGTGGCCCAGCAGGGCCAAGTCCCCGCTGCCCCCGTCCTCGGGGGGCCTCTGGCACCAGGCGCAGGACATGAGGCCGCTGTCCTGGCAGTACTGCAGCCACGAGAACTCCTTGAGCCAGGCGCTCTGGAAGGAGCAGTGCAGCTTCTGCAGGAGGGACTTGGGCCGGGCCAGCGGGAAGTGCTGGACGCTCTCGCCCTCCCCGGCTCCCACGCTGCTGCCCTCCGCCTCGTCGCCCCCGTCGCCGCCCGACCGCCTGCTGCTGCCGCAGCTGCCGCCTTCCGCCCCGCTGCCGTCGCCCAGGCTGGCCCCCTCCTCCTCGTCCTCGCTGCTGTCGCTCAGGGACGCCCCGTCCTGCACCGACTCCTTCCCCTCCAGCGCGTCCAGCTCCAGGTCCTCGTCGGCCGGCCCCCGCCCATTCAAGTGCCTGGGGGGCCACGCCGCGGCCTCCGCGCCGCCGCCGCTGCCATTGTTGCCGAGACCCCCGCCGCCGCCGCCGCCTCCACGGAAGGCCAGAGTCCGGCGGTTCCTCTCGGCGAACATGGGCCCCCCCGGCGCCGCCGCCGCCGCCGCCGCCGCCGCCCAGCGAGGCGGGGCCGCCCCCGTCCTGCGCGAGGAGCAGGTCCTTCCCGTCCTCGGCGGCGGCGGCGGCGGCGGGGGCGGCGGCGGCCTCCAGGTCCTCGGCCTCCAGGCCCTCCAGCTCCACTTCCTCGTCCGCCCCCCGCCCATTGAGCTGCCGCTGCTGCTGCTGCTGCTGCTGCGGCCGCGGCGCGGGCGGCTGCGGGGGCCAGGCCGAGGCCTCCGCGCCGCCGCCGTTATTGTTCGTGGAGCCGCCGCCGCCGCCGCCGGCGGTGACCAGCCCGCCTCCTCGGAACGCCAGCGTCCTGCGGTTCATCTCAGCGAACATGGCGCGCGCCGCCGCCGCCGCCCGGTGCCCCCGGCTCGCGCCCGGTCTCGAGCCCCGTCTCGCGCGCGCTCCCCGGCCGGGCTCCCCCCGCCGCCTCTGCCCCCGCCCCCGCGCCCGCCCCCCGCGCCCGGGGCCCGCGCGCCGCGCCGCGCCTCGCCCCCTCCCTGCCCCGCGGGCTCGCGCGCACGGTCCCTCTCACGCGTCCGGCGCTCGCGCGGCTCCTTCCTCGGGCCCTTCTCCTCCTCCGCCCCCCTCCGTGGCGATTTCGAAAAGCGCTCCGCGGGAAAGGCTAGGGGGCGGGGGGAGGCGGCGGCGGCGGGGGGGCGCGGGGCCTGCCGGGCGGGGAGCCCCTGCCCTGCCCCCTCCGGGCGGCCGGCGGAGAGCGCGAGCGCGGACGCCGCCGCCAGCCCCGGGGCCCCGAGCAGCCGCGGCGCGCCGGGCGGCCGGCCTCCGCATATAAGCCGCCGACCACGGAGCCGGCGCAGCGCTTCCGTCCGACCAGGCCCCGGCGGAGGTCGAATGGCAAATGAACAACGGACTGTGCGCCCACAATGCACCGGGGTAGCAGTAACCGCTGGAGGGGGAGAGGGTGGGGGCCGGGCTGGGGAGGGGGGCTGGGCTTGGGGGTGGGGGGGCGCCGGGGGGACGGGAAGGGGGCTGGGCCGGGCCGGCGGGGGGGGGGGGGAGCGGAAAGGAAGCGGGGGCCCGGGGGGCGGGGGCGGGGGCGGGGTGACCCCGGGAGGTGAGGGGAATCGCGGGGGGCCGGGCAGGTTGGCGCCCCGGGCTCGCCCGACGCCCCGGGTCTCCCTGCGCCGGCGCCCGCGCGCGGCCCCGCCGCGGCCCCAGCGCTCCGGGCCCGGTCCCCGGCGTCGGGAGCCCCGCTACGGAGCCTGTGGCCTGGGGGGGCGCGCCCCGAGGAGCCCCACGGGGGCGCTTCCTTTGACAAAGGCGCGAGCGGGAGTGCGTGAGAGGATTGCACCATGGACACCTCCTCCTCGGCTGCATTGTGTCTGCCAGTGCCTGCGTGCGAGGGGGCCCGGGGGGCGGCGGCCCGGGCGGCGGCGCGGCGCGGCCCGGCCCGGCCCGGCCCGGCCCGAGGCGAGAATCATTGCACAGAAACGCGCCGCCCCGAGTGTCTGATTGCTGTGATGAAATGGAAATTTAAATAAAAGGTCGAGCACGTGCGTTCGCTGGGAAGTATTGACATGGGTGTTACATCACCGCCAGCCAATCAGGGCGCTCCAGTTGTGTTTATACTTCTACAACCACCTTGTGAGTATTACAGTATGTCATAACGTTATAAATATTAGGCAGGGTTTTCCCCGGAGCGGGGAGGAGTCGGCGCATACGGTCTTGGTGTGTGGCGGAGAAGATTGTGCATTGAAGATAACAGTCTTCATTTAAAAAAAATTGCCGCTCCAATGGTTTCACTTTACAGTAACTCAGAAGTCACGAGAGGGACAAATCTGAGATGAGAAATAAATAAAGCCGGCGTAACATATTCTTAGAAAAGGTTTTCTGATTTCCACCCACTTGAGGATGGCCCTTATTTTGTGGGTAAAAGTGCTTATGCCTAACATCTATTAAATCGAGCTTCTCTGATTTTAAATGCCAACTCTTATTAATTTTGCAAAACTTACAAGTAAAATTATTTCAGACATACCTTTTTTTAATCATTTCAAAAATCAATGTTGTAAATTTTATTCTGTTACGTTAACGTAGGGAACTCTACCCATGCAGATCCTGAAACTCTGCTTCAAGTGGGATATAATTTTAAAAGACTTGGCTTGAGGACACCGAGAAGTTGAACGACCTGCCCCATAGCCAGTAGGTTTCTAAGTTGAGACTCTTTCTGGTTATTGCCTTTCTGTAATATCCAGGAGGAATAAGAGTTCGTTAAAATTAAGTGATTATTTTAAAGTTTTAAGCATTTTATGAATTTTTTTGGTTGGGAGATTCTTGCTCTGATGGAGTGCTTTTTTTTTGCATTCTCATTTTAAAATAAAAATAATACTGTCTTCTTATCTATGCATTAACAGTTATGAAACCTTAGAAAATATACCATTCGTCGATCAATTTGCTTACAAATTAAAATGTGATTTTCTGAAATTTTATGAATTATTATGACATTTTAAAATTACTGTTTATCTCATTGACTTAGAAAATCATCTACTAAAAGTAAGTTTCATTTAATATAATGCAGTTTCAGGCAGAATACTTAAAATTATCTCTGTCCTAAACATTTAACTTTTAATTGAAATCAGTTCTTTGTATATTAGCTATATAAAGATGGCACTATTCACCTGTGACAAAACAATGAGTTTAGTGGGTTTTTCCTAGTGAGGTAAACTAGTTGATTCAGTTGTGATATCCATGTTATTACTTTACTTACCTGATGACCAGCAATATCTGGTCTGGTTCAGAGGGTAATTTGTGACTCTGGAACCAAGGAGTTTTGTTTGTTTTTTTTCCCCCCTCTCTAAATCAATGAACTAGACTTTAAAAATGACTCTTTGACTTCATCACCATGTTCTAGAAATAAATCTATATTTTAGGAATATCTGATGTTTTACAATGTTTAAAAATTTACTTGGCATATTAATAATACATTGCTTTTCCCTTAAATTGATCCTTTTATTTAAAAGACATTTTTGCAGAAAATTAAGTGATAAAGAAAGGGTCTGGGTAATACATGCTTTTCATTTTGCATTCAGTGCTTTCAATATTGAATTTTTCCCTTTTTTTTTCAAAGCAAAAAATTAAGACTTTCTCTTCATCTTCAATGATGTTTGTCTCTGAGAACAAAACTTTTGATGTGTACTACACTTTTAAATATTCCAGGAAGTGACTTTTGGACAGTTTATATGTCTGTAACATGCACACTGCCTTCTACCTAATATTGTACTTTAATCTGGACATTTTAGATAGTGATAAATGATTATGCGGTTGATACAACAGGTGGCTTTATCATTTCATGAAATCCCTGACTCCTTAGCTGACAGCTCTACAACACTTTGTCAGTTGTTTGCTTAGAGATCAAGAAAGGATGATGGAAATGGATCGTAGGAGGGGTAACAACATGACATACACAGTATCTTCTGGTAAGTAAAGGGGATCCCCTGCTCTCTTAAGTGGGCATACAGGAATTCCCCCACCCTTTCCAAATCCCTACTAGCAAATCAAGATCCTTTCTTCTAACCCTTAAAAGCCTACATTTCCTATTGGGGTTCTACTAGAATAAGGAAATTCCCACTCTATTGGGGAACCCCAGGAAGATGGGAGAGCCCCACTTTAGATTTAGATATAAACCACTGAACCCTGTTAGATAATAGATAGCCTCATTAAGATTTGTTCTTGCTTATGGCTTGAGTCTGTTTTGTATGGTAGTATCCTCTACTGCTCTGTAGTTTGTATTCACTCCTCACTTGTTTCTGAATACATTTTGACCTGTGAGCCTTTTGGAACTAAACTAGTGACTTTAAATCTTTTTAAGGCCCTCCTTAGTTTTTCCAACCACCACCTTGCTATTTTAAATGCAAATAGACACCCCTGAAACAAGCTTGATTGCACCAGAGTGAAACTGATTGTTTTCATACTTAATGCTTTTAAAGGTTTTTCTTCTATGATAAGCTGGAATGATATAGAAAGAAAATCTTACAAAAGTCCTTCAGTGTTTTGAGATTGCAAATTGAAGATTAAACTATAGTAAGAACAAAAGAGCAAAAGTCTTCTATGAATAATGGCTTATATTTGTATAGTGTTTTATAGCTCTCTGTATAGTTTTTACATATATATATATTTAATTTGTTCTTCATAACTGTCTGAGAAAATAAATTTTAATTATTCTCATTTTTAAAAGGAGAAAACTTTAACTCCAAGAAAGGATAAGCCATTTAGTTCGCAGGATCAGTCTTGTAAGTGGCAGCTCAAACATAGATCTTCTAATTCCAAGTCTACTGCTCTTTCCCCTATGCCATACTCTATGTAACTAAATATGAACCAAGTAAGTTAGTGGTTAGCACAGTCCAGTCTTGGTGAGTTCTTTTTTGATTATTAATTGATTTAGTATAATCAGGAAATATTTAAATCTTTCAGTTTATTGTATTCTTGATTTTTTCCTCCTCCCTCTTGCCTTGCAGTTTATTTAAATGTAGTTAGAAACTTTTTAATACCTAAAGTATTTGCTTGAAGCAAATGATGGGGGTGGGGTCCACTGGTAGGTTCTATTACCTTACCTAATTGGGCATATTGGACTATCCTTTAGTCTCTTAGGCATCAAAACCATCCATGCTAATGGCTTCCCCTAATTTCCTGTCCTTAGCTGATCTTCCAGTGAACTAAAGTTACCATAGGTCACCTTGACCTAGCCCCACTATTGCTCAGAATCAACTGGGTTGGACTGTTGAGTCAAGATCCAAATTCTACTCTTGATCTCCCCTGACTATACTAGACTATCTAAAGCTACTGTGGCCCTGAAGATTGTTCAGGTGTTTAAAGCCAATTATTAACTGCCGGCTTCCCCATTTCAGAGACAACACAAAGTGACCTGTGACTGCCCCTGGAATTGCTTTTAACCTGCCTGCTGGGATGCTGTTCTTTGTTGGGAAATTTGACATTTTCTTTTTTGATTAACAGATAACAAGAAAAAGAATGTCTTAAACTAATAAATTAAAATTTGCTAAATTTTGGTAAAATATAATTCTTTTGGGGGAGCCAGACTTGTGATTTCATTGGTATTATGAAGAAGTATCCTCTACCAGTGCCGATAGTGCAATTGCTGTGGAACTTTCAGTGTTGAGTGTTACCCAGGGTCACATGAACCTTGTATGTGTCAGAGCAAGACCTGTAGCTAAATCACCCTGACTCTCCTGCTAAGGTGCCGCTCATTATGATAATTAAAATATATTAGTAAAACTTTGTTACTACTTTCTGAGCCACTTAAAATGAATTACCAAATTATTTAATTCCCACAACCACCATATGAATTATATAAGGGATGACTATTATTCTCATTTAACAAATTATGAAACAGGATCATAGATAGGTTAAATGATTTACCTAAGGTCATTCAATGAGTCAGAAAAAGTAAGTTTATAGGACTTCAAGTTAGCATTCCAGTGTATGAATCACTAATCTGAATTGCCTTAGCAACTAAATTATATATTGTAAGTTTTAGAATGTTGTATGATACATGGTTGCCTGATATATTTCAAACTGCAGAAGTATTTAACTGTACAATCCTAATTTTCTAAAATTGGTGTTGGCAATTTTTGCTCCTTAAAATGAAATGATTTTTTTCCTGATCATAGTTTAATATACTTTACAAAAGCTATTTTTCATTTGCTGTTATTGGTCTTTAGTCAGGTACTTCAGGATCGTATTAGTTTATCATCCTAGGGTATGAGAATTCCAGGTGTCCTTATTAAAGCTTCATGCTTCAGCTAAATTTTATTTTTATTCCCCAATTTTAAGACACAGTAATTTTGAGAAAATTCACTTATGGAAGTTAGGAATTTTGGATTGATTGAAAAATTGAAGGAGGCTACCTTCCAAGATTTTAGTCATCGGATCAGTTTTAGATTTGAAAGATATCTCAAAGGTTGTGGGAACTGGTGAGCTAATATAAATTAAGCTAATCAGAGAAAGACACTAAAAAATATAAAATAATTTTATTTTGTAGACCTTGCAAAAGGTTTATTTCAGTGATTTGTATCTAAAAGTAAGAAGCCACCTCTAGTTTGATCACCTCTATCTCCACATTTTCCACTGCCAATCTCCTTTTTTTTTCTAGCCCATCCTTTACATAGCTACCAAATAATCTTTTTTAATAGTAAATGCTTAATAATGTTCCTACCCTGCTCTACAACCTTCCTTGCCCTAAGATAAAGTATAGTCTCCATAACCTGGCATTTGAGGACTTCTACCATCTTCTACCTGTCTTGCTGACCTTCACACCATTTCCTCCCACAGTTGGTTGCATACTGTCTTAATTAAGCAGATACAAATTAATAAAACATAAACCCAGGAGAATGTTTACTTTATACAAGGATTACTATATAAGTACAAGGTAAGAGAAGTGTGTCTCATGGGGTTTTTTTTTCCCCTTTTGTTCTGATTCTTCACAAAATGATTAATATGGAAATATGTTTAATACAGTTATGCATGTATAACATATTACATTACTCATTGTCAGAGGAAGGAGGGAGGGAGAAAAATGTGGAATTCAAAATTTTACAAAATGAAAACTATCTTTGCATGTAATTGGTAAAATAAAATTTATTTTTAAAAGTGTGTGACTAGATGGTGCATTTGAACAAGGTCGCATGGTTTTATTGAATTGTCAACCCAATATAAGTCAAGAATGGGAAAAGGAATCCTAACAAAAGATATGGCAGTATAGATAAACAAAAATATCAAAGAATAGGTTAAGAGTGCTGTTCTAACTCTGCTGGGGTCAGGCTGTAGCTGAAGTATTGTATTCAGTTCTGCATGACACATTTTAGGAATCTGGATAACTTTAAGAAAGGAAAACCAAGTTGGTCAAGGGGCCATAAGTTTTTGCCATAAGTATTACTTTAAGAAAATAGGAGTTCTTAGCTTGGGAAAGAAAAGATTTTAAGAGAGGAGAACATGATGGCTTTATTTTCTTCAGAAAGCGTGAGTTACTAATACGCTTATACAACCTACAAAGATACACTTTAATTCTATTCAACAGACATTAAGTTTCATGTGCCCTATAATTGCAAAACTAGGTGGGAGTTGCAAAAAAGGCAATTTTAGACTGGATATAGAGGAAAACTTCCTAACCACTAGAGTTAGCCAATATTGGACTAGATCCCTTGACAGGTAGTGAGTCCCATGGAGGCCTTCAAACAAAAATTGATCACTTTTAAGAATTTTTTCAGATTTGAGCTAAAGTCCTCCACAGTCTAATCTCAGAAAAAGCTCTTAAAGCCTGATTTTTAATCCTTATTCAATCTGGACTCCTTCCCTGGCTTTACCCTCACCAATAAAATATTGACTCTTAATTGTGGAATTGGGGCAGCTAGGTAGCACAGTGAATAGAGCACAGGCCCTGGTGTCAGGAGGACCTGAGTTCAAGTCCTGCCTCAGAAACTTAATAATTATCTAGCTGTGTGACCTTGGGTAAGTTCACTTAATCCCATTGCCTTGTTAAAAAAAATTAAGTTTCTCGATGAAGGGAGCTTTGAGAAACCATCTAATTCAACTCCTTTCAGATTAAAGATGATGATCTTAGACTGGAAGAGGTTAAATTACTTGCTCAAGATCAAACAGGTAATGAATAGAGCTGAAATTCAGGTATTGTTTTATTTTTGTCTCTAACTGTAGTACCTGGCATAATTCTTTGACCTAGAAGAAAGGTAATTATTTGTTGAATAGAAATACATCTTTATAGGATGTATAATCACATGTTTGACTTCCTATCTTCTTGAGAGCAGAAAATTTATATCAACAACAAATATTAAAATACAGGAAAAATAACCTGAAAAAAATGATGTGATGGAAATATGTATGTATTTATAGAAAAACATGTATGTATGCATGTTTACTCACAGTATTAAGGTAAGAGTGAAGGACTTTTAACTTTAAAATTTAGGTCTATGATGATGTATTTTTAAATCTCTTCATTTATTTCAGCTGGACTATTCAGTAGTTTTATAATCTATGAATACTTTTTGTATAAGTTTTAAAAATTCATATCACAGTATTAAGTTAAAAAACATTTTGGGATTTCAGTTTCTGCATTCTACTCTCACAGGACTTTGCTTATTGATTTATTTTCTGATAGACAAAGTTGAAATTAAAATTAACTTCTCACTATGTAAGTCCTTTCTACACTAAAAATTTTCATTTTATAGGCAACTATAAAATAAGAAACAATATTTGATATTTAGATTCCTATTTAAACTGCATTTTATAAAATCATAACAAAATCTTTTAAATTATTTTGTGGGTCCACTGTAAATATTTAGTCTGTGGCTGCCTAGCTCACTTAGTTAAAGCTTTGTACTAATGAGGCCAAGGTCATGGGTTTTATTCCCCCTGTGGGTGAGTTAACTTTGCTTTGTTCCATAGCTGGGGTCCTAACCCTCACCAGCTGTCTCACAAATGTAAACTCTTGACCATAAAGAGGACCACGTGTGAAATTCAAAAGGACCAATAGAATGATGGTGTCTCAGAGACTATGCAAAATCAAATGGAAATCAAAATCGAATGTTAGTATATTGTGTAGAAAGACTGCTGGATTTGAAGTTAGAAAAAATCTTGTGCTTTTCTTCTTGTTTACTTTTTTTCTCTACTTGGTTCTTTGTATTCATTCTTCACCTCTTTTGCTATTTCTATTGTATGACCTTCCTCATCTTTCAGCTCTGTTTTGGGCTTTCTTATTTAATATTTCTGTGAGGTCACTTATCCTGTATTCTATGCAAATTATATATCCAATCTTTATATTCCCAACTGCCTGCTAGACATTTCCACCTATATGTTTCATAGATCTCAAAACCATTTTCATTATGTTTTCCCTCAAAAACCGCCTCCAGATTTTCTTATATTTCTATGGGGACCATTTGCTATTTGGGTGGTAAACTTTTTGAGACACACTTGTCTCTCCTTTACCTTACTTATCAGTTACCAATAATCTCTCTCCCCCAATCCCACTTTTCTCATATAAGCCATATAACCCTTAACCACCTCACCTGGACCATTGCATTGCCCTCCTTGCTTTTAGTGTCTTGCCCATTTTCAATCTGACTTCACACACCAATTTAATATTCTTAAAGCACATTCCTAACTGCCTAAGCATATGACCATATCACTTCCATACTCATAAATCTTTAATTACTTGAGAAAATACAAATTCTCTAGCCTGGTATTTAAAGCTTTGTATAATCTGGCTTCCATCTACCTTTATAGTCATACTTCACTTTGCTCCCCTTTGTATACTATACATCCTGACTAAACTGGCCTACTATGAGTTCATAAAACTTCATGTTTCATCTCCATCTCCCATACCTTTGTACAGGTTATACATGAATTGAATGTAGTAGTCTCTTTTCATTTTTTGCCTCTTAAAATTTCAGCTCATATGTCATCTCCAACGTGAACCCTTTCCTGATTCACACCACTTCATACTTTCTCTTCAAAGGCTTTTAAATTTACTTTTTATTTACATGTTGAATTTTACCCCTTACCCCTTAGGTGCTTAGGATCCAAGCATTTTGGTCTTTTTATCTTCAAAGTTCCAAATGAGTACTAGCCAATTATAAATGATTGCTCATTTGAATTGCTACTTGTATGACCTTGGGAAAGTCCATTTATCTCTGTAGACCTCAGTTTCTTCGTTTACAAAAATTAAGAGTTTGACTCACTGTGGGAGGTTAGAAACTTATTTGGAAATACTGTGATATCAAAACAGAAGATAAACTATTGAGGAAGGAGTGACCTTTCAGCTCTAAATCTAGGATCCTAATTTTCAATTCTTTCAAAGATTCTTTAGAATCTTATCAGAAAAAAATTTAATTTTAGAGAGTTGCCTTTACTACTTTAGTCATAAAGATGAAGTTTTGCATAATGTGGGTGCTCCAGAAAATATATTAACTATCATTTTTACTTCACTTTTTGAAGAGGTCACCTCTGATGTTACACATAAAGAAATGGCTGTCATAAATATGCCACTGGGTAGGAGAGTATGGATGGATAAACATATTGTAAACAATTCAAAGGACTTGCCCCATGGACAACTCATCCTTATTATCTTCATGTTTAAAAGACATGCTATTTTGATTGCTGAGAACTTTTAAATATGATGGGAGAGTCACTTTTTTTTTCCTATTAGGGTAATAGGGTGATAATTTAGAGTTTAGGAGTTCTTGACCAGCCATAAGGTGTATTCTCTCCTGGCCCAATCACACTTGGTGTTATGTTTTGTAAAGTTGCCTTCCTGACCATTAAAATAATGAGGCTCACTAAACAAGTACAATTCAAATGCATGTCACATTTTCCCTCCCATTTTGTAACTTAACCGCCAAAATATTGAAACTTTTCAGGATTTTCAGTTCCAACTGAAAGATTGAATAATCAAATTTATATTGTTTTGCATCACATACTCAGGATTACAATTAAAATAACTGTTGAAGAAAAGTTAAAATGAGAACACAGCAAGTTAGGTCTATGATTTGGAAAGTGTCAAGATATGTACTGGTGACCCTGTTATTTCAGCATGGGATTATATGTCACAGAAAAAAGGACTTGACATAATATTCCTTATTACTGAATAAGTATGAAGGCTTACTTTGAGTTATTAATTATACAAATGTCATCTTCAGTTTGCCCAATGAACAGTATCCTGGAAGGCTGAAA
Source organism: Macrotis lagotis (assembly GCF_037893015.1). Lineage (NCBI taxonomy): Eukaryota > Metazoa > Chordata > Mammalia > Peramelemorphia > Peramelidae > Macrotis > Macrotis lagotis. The sequence continues at coordinate 393,933,990 of NC_133666.1, forward strand.
AGGTAGCACATAGGGGGCAGCTAGGTGGCCCAGTTGGATAGAGCACTGGCCTGGAGTCAGGAGGACCTGAGTTCAAATCTGGCCTCAGACACTTAATAATTACCTAGCTGTGTGACCTTGGGCAAGTCACTTAACCCCCATTGCCTTGCAAAAACTAAAAACCTTTTTTAAAAATTAAAAAAAAAATGTGGTACATATCAGACTTTTTGATGTCAAGTCTCTGAGATGGATGGAGTCCAAAGATCTAAAATCTGAAAGGATAGATCAGATAAATGTGGAAGTGTCACTACTTTAAAAAAAAAGTTCAAATGCAGGTTGAGGGGATGGTAGAGGAAAAGGTAACTGCTTAAGAGATTCATCTGAAAGAACCTCAGTTTTTTTGTTGGATTCAATACAACATGAATCAACAATTTGTTGTGGTAGCCAAGAAAACTAATTGGATCTTGAGCCACAATAATAAGCTATAATATCCAAAGTGACCAAGTTCTTAAGTTCCCCCTATTCAACAATAAAAATTGATCTTTTTAGTAGAGTTAACATTTTAGACATGAGAACAATTGCATATTTAAACCATACTGAATAAAGTTTCACAACATTCTTATAGTCTGATAACTCTCACTGTCAAGGTTCTTATTTACATCTACCTTAATTTTTTCATGCTGCAATTTTCATTTTGGGGGGATAAAGAACAGTTGGTCACTAGCCTCCATATAATAACCCTTCTTATTCTTGAGTACTGTTATTAAGTCTCCCTTTAGTGTTCTTTAATCCTGCCTAAAAGATCCCAACTCCTATTTTCTAACCCTTTAATCATCTTTGTGATTCTGTTTTGAACACTATCCAGCTTCTAAGAATCACTTAAATTGTGGAGCCCATTTTTGGATACAGCCTTTTGGTAAAGAAAGTAATGCAGTTTTAAAAAAGGGCATTTTCTATATTGTATACTACAGTGCTTATTTTTCCATTTTTGCTTTTTCCCACCCTATGTAAAGACACATAAGAAATTACAAATTTTTAATAAAGCAGTTTAATTATTCCTGTTTGAATTAGTGAGTTTTTGAACATTTATTTGTGTGTACCTCATGAGGTTTCACTCCATTGGTGACTGGGAAATCCTTGCTCCCATACTTTTTAGCATGTTTCCAGCCATATTATAGCACCTTCAATGAAGATGAACATGCCTCAAGACTAACTACCACACTGATGGCAAAGTCTTCAACTTGAAAAGACTACAAGCCAAAACCAAATTGGAGGGAGTGTTAGTGCACGATCTATTTGCAGATGGTTGTGTACTCAATGCAGTCTCTGAAGCTGACATGCAACAGAGTATGTATCAATTCTCTGCTGCTTGTGCTCATTTTGGTCTAACAACACCAAGAAAACACAGGTGCTCCATCAGCCAGCACCACACTATCCAAATGTGGAACCATCCATTACAGCAAATGGAGAAGTTTTGAGTACCGTGGACAAGTTCACTTAGCTTGGCAGTGTCCTTTCCAAGGAGATACACATTGACAACGAGGTTGACATTTGCCTTGCCAGAGCTAGCTCAGTATTTGGGAGGCTTTGAAAGAAGGTGTGGGAGAAAAGAGGTATTAGACTAACTACCAAACTGAAGGTCTAAGGGAGCCATTGTGCTGACCTCATTGCTATGTGCCTGTGAAACCTGGACAGTCTTACTTAGCGCCCTGTCAGGAAACTGAATCACTTCCATTTAAATTGTCTTAGGAAGTCTCTGAAGATCACCTGGCAGGAGATCCTTTCTTGAGGTCCTTTCTTGAGTTAAACTGCCTGGCATTCCAACAGTACTATGGACTGGACATGTTTTTTAGAATGCCAGATGTACATTTGCCATAAAAACTTTTATGGAGAATTCACACAGAGCAAGTGCTCACAAAGGGGGCAGAAGCAGCAATACTGAGACACTCGGAAGGTCTCATTGAAGAACTTTAGAATTGATTGTACAGCATGGCATGTCCTCATCAGTGAGGACAGAATTGAAGCAGCTCAAAGGAAATGTAACATCCGTAAGTTTAAAGTACACACCCCAGGTGTTCACATGGACTATTGTGCCCCACCTGTAGTAGAGCATTCTGAGCTCATACTGGTCTGACAGTCAACAGTTGAACACACTATTGTGTCTCAAACATAGTGATGTTTTAAGCTTCTTAGGTAACTAAGGACAAGAACCAACTTGATGATGATGTCTAACACTCCTCTGATTGACCAAAATAAGCCTCTTTTTTCATCTGAATTTCAATTTTATTTGTTGCGTGAATTTCACTAATTGTAAGATCTCTTTCTTGACCTTAATCCCCCTTTCAGCCTTATTATACATTACTTTCCTTTTTGCACAATAGAGTACAGTCTAATTGGCCTTCCTGTTCCCTCATCTCCATGCCTTTGTACTAGTTAACCTTCATAGCTTGATTGTATTCCCCAATTTACTTCAAAATTCATGTTATCTTCTACATGAAGACTTTACTGAGTTTTCTCCAAGTATTATGTTTTTCCAAAATTTATGATCCCTTTTTGTTATATGCACATTTTAATTTTCAACCTCACCATCTTTTTTGTCAGTTGTCTTGCTTATACTATCTACACTGCCACTCCCATCCCCTTCCAGTTCTTTAGTCATAATCCAATCAAAGTTGAGCTACTCTTCTGTTGTTCCATTCAAAAAAACTTCCTAAACCAAAATATCCATCCCTGGCCACCACACCCCTTTGTGCGTTGTCTCTCTCCCCTTTCTCCCCACCCCCATTAGAATGCAAGCTTCTTGACTGTGGGAGCTGATTTACTTTTGTCTTTGTATTCCCAGCTCCTAGCATATTGTCTAGCACATAGCAGGTCCTTAATAAATGTTGAATGGGGAGGGGGTGAGATTTAACTCAGCTAAACTTTTAGTAAGACATTCTGATAAGATAGTTTAGCTAGTGTCTAATAGGAAAGTATTACAAAAATAAAAATTTTGTACAAATAGTACATAATAAATGCTGAAGAAGGTGCAAAGTGTTAGGAAGGAGGGCAAAAGAAGAAAAGGGAAAGGGTAATTACATGGGGAATCAGAAAGGCCTCTCTGGAAAAGGAGTTTTAGTTGGGTTTTAAAGGTCTAGAAAGGTCTAGAAATTCAATCCCTATTTATGGGATGGGTATAATAAGGTAGAAAAGTGATCAGGGAAAGGGTTGTATTTACAAAAACATTTGTAGCAGCACCTTTTGTAACAAAGAACTACTAGTAACAAATTGGGGTACCTATCAGTTGTATACACTTAAACAAAATTATATGTTAGAATAGTATGCTTTAAAAAAGGAAAAAAGCTATAGATTCAGAGAAGCCTTCGAAAAAAAATTTTTTTAGGTTTTTTTTTTGCAAGGCAAATGGGGTTAAGTGGCTTGCCCAAGGCCACACAGCTAGGTAATTATTAAGTGTCTGAGACGGGATTTGAACCCAGGTACTCCTGACTCCAGGTCAGTGCTCTATCCAACTGGGCCACCTAGCTGCCCCAGAAAAAAATATTTGAACAGAGTAAAATTGGTAATGACATCAATAAAGTAAAACAACTTTGAAGGACTTCTCAACTCTTGAATAATGTGATAAACATAACTTCAAGATTTGATGAAATGTTTCTTCTTGGCAAATAGGCAATATATTAGAAGTGCAGAATGTGGCATACATTTTCAGACATTTGTGTTGATTTGTGTTTACTTGACAAAGCTGGATGGGAAGGAGGGAGAAATTGTAGGTAATGATAAGAATGCAGAAAAGGAGAAATGAGATAGCAATTTTATATTTTTTAAATCCACAGAAGAGAGGAGAAGAAATTTCAGAATGTTACCTAGATAAATAGCATAGTTTTCTTATGTCAAATTTGATAGACACATAAAATTGCTAATTGTGTACAGAACAATAAGTAATCCCCAGTTGAGTCAGAAAATCAATTAAGTGAAGGGGAATAGTATAAGACTGAGAAGAGAGGATAGAACAGATTGTGAAAGCTAAGAAATTTGAACTTAGTTGGCAATATGCAACTATTGAAGGATCTGAGCAGAGCAATGAAATGTGACCAGCAGGACAGCCTTTTAGCTATCACAGCAATGATAGTAGAAAAAATGGAAGTGGAAATAAAAAAGGAGGGTATGAATACTAGAGATGAAAGTAAAATCAAAAGGACTAACTTGCTAGTGAGGGGGGAAATATATTCACATTTTCAAACATGGAAAGCTGGGTGAAATGGTGCAATCGTGATGTCAGAAGGGATTGGAGGAAACATTAGTTTTGGGGGGGGAAATGATAAGCTCTGGTTAGGATATGGGTTTGAAAGACCAGAAGGACATTCAGGAGAATTTAGGGCTGGAGAGAGCTTTTGAAATTATATATACAGGGTGATAATTGAAAGAAGCAAAATGGGATAAGCACGGATCTAATTTATAAAGAGAAAAAGAAGGACAGAAGACAAAATCTTGGCTAACTTCCATAGGTTTGAAGGAGAATGGGTCAAAAGCAATAGAGAAGGAACTTGTTAAAAATATAGGAGAACCTAAAGTTTTAAAAACAAATGTTAAAAAAATTAAATTATACTTAAATTAATTAAAATTATTAATTTAATTAATTAACTTTGAATTAAATTCATTTTATAAATTATTCATTTATTTAAATAAATTCAAAATTTAAAATGCTAAATTTAAAAATGTATAAGAGAGCAGATTTATCCCAGGAATGCAGGGTTGGTTCAATATTAGGAAAACTTAGTATAATTAATTATATCAATAATATACCTATCAGAAATCATATGATCATATCAATAGATGCTAAAAAAGCTTTTGACAAAATACAGCACCCATTCCTAATAAAAACACTAGAGTGTAGAAATAAATGATTTGTTCATTAGAATAATAAGCAGTATCTATCTGAAACCAACAACAAGCATTATATGCAATGGGGATAGGTTTGAGGCATTCTCAATAAAAGCAGGGGTGAAACAAGGATGCCCATTATCACCACTACTATTCAATATCATATTAGAAATATTAGCCTCAGCAATAAGAGAAGAAAAAGAAATTGAAAGAATTAGAATAGGGAAGGAGGAGACAAAACTCTCACTCTTTGCAGATGACATGATGGTATACCTAGAGGATCCCAAAAAGTCATCTAAAAAACTACTAGAAATAATTAGCAACTTTAGCAAAGTAGCAATTTATAAAATAAACCTTCATAAATCCTCAACATTTCTATATATGACTAGCAAGATACAGCAGAAAGAGCTAGAAAGAGAAATCTCATTCAAAGTAACTTCAGACAAAATAAAATACCTGGGAGTCTACCTGCCAAGGTAGACTCAAAAATTTTTTTGAAAAGAATTACAAAACTCTTCTCATGCAAATAAAATTAGATTTAAATACCTGGGCAAACATCAACTGCTCATGGAAAGGTTGAGCTAATATAATAAAAATCACAATTCTACCAAAACTAAACTATCTATTTAGTGCCCTACCAATCAAAATTCCAAAAAATTAATGAATTAGAAAAAGTTGTAAGTAAATTTATATGAAGAAATAAAAAGTCAAGAATTTCCAGGGATTCAATTAAAAAAAGTGCAAAAGAAGGCAGCTTAGCTCTACCAGATCTAAAATTATATTATAAAGCACCAGTCATCAAAACTGTCTGGTATTGGCTAAGAAATAGAGTGGTAGACCAGTGGAATAGACTAGGTGCAATAGCAGGAAATGATTATAGTAATCTGTTGTTTGATAAACCCAAAGAGTCCAACTATTGGGATAAAAACTGTGATAAATACTTGGGAAAACTGGAAGTTAGTATGGAAGAAACTTAGATTATACTAACACCTCACACCCTATACCAAGATAAGATCCAAATGGATACAGGATTTACACATAAAAAAACATTATAAGCAAACTAGAAAATCAAGGAGTAGTTTACCTGTCAGATCTATGGAAAGGGAAACAGTTTATGACCAAGGAAGAAAAAGAGAGCATCATTCAAAACAAACTAGGTAATTTTGACTACATTAAATGAAAAAGGTTTTGCACAGACAAAACCACTGTAACCAATATCAAAAGAAATGTAGTAAATTGGGAAACAATTTTTGCAACTAGTTTTTTATGACAAAGGACTCATTTCTAAAATATACAGAGAACTGAGTCAAATTTTCAAAAAAAAAAAAAACAAGCCATTCCCCAGTTGACAAATGGTCAAAGGATATGCAAAGGCAATCTACAGATGAGGAAATCAAAGCAATCCATAGTCATAGGAAAATTGCTCCAAATTCATTACTTATTAAAGAAATGCACATTGAAGCACCTCTGAGATACCACCCCACACCTCTCAGACTGGCCAATATGACCAGAATGGACATGATCAATGTTGGAAGGGATGTGGGAAATCTGGGACACTAATACATTGTTGGTGGAGCTGTGAACTCATCCAACTTTTCTGGAGAGCAATTTGGACCTATGCCTAAAGGGCAATAAAAATGTACATACCCTTTGATCCAGCAATACCACTACTGGCTCTATACCCTGAAGAGATGATGAAAAAGGGTCAAAACATCACTTGTACAAAAATATTTATAGCAGCCCTGTTTGTGGTGGCACAAAATTGGAAATTAAGTGGATGTCCTTCAATTGGAGAATGGCTTAACAAACTGTTTTATGTATGTCATGGAATACTATTGTTCTATTAGAAACCAGGAGGGATGGAAATTCAGGGAAGCCTGGAGGGATTTGCATGAACCGATTCTGAGTGGGTTGAGCAGAACCAGAAAACCATTGTACACCCTAACAGCAACATGGGGGTGATGATCAACCTTGATGGACTTGCTCATCCCTTCAGTGCAAAAACCAGGGACAATTTTGGGCTATCTGCAATGGAGAATACCATCTGTATCCAGAGAAAGAATTATGGACTTTGAACAAAGACCAAAGACTATTACTGTCAAATTAGAAAAAAAAAATCATTATATTATTATGTAATTTTACTATCTCATACTTTATTTTTCTTCCTTAGGGATATGATTTCTCTGTCATCACATTCAATAGACATCAATGTAAAGACTAACAGAATGCCTTCTGGTGGGGAGAAGGAAGCAAGAATGGGGGAAAAAATTGCAAAACTCAAAGTAAATTAAATCTTTCTTAAAAAAATTTAAAAACACTTAAATTAATTAAAATTTTTATTAAATTATTTAATTAAGTTTTATATTAAGTTCATTTTATACATTATTAATTTATTAAAATTAATTAAAAATTTAAAAATAGTAAATTTAAAAATGCATAAGAGAGCAGAAGGAAGTTGAAAATATCATAGCCATTAAGGACATTTTTATTCCTATTATGTTATTTTTAGTGTATACTAAAAAAGCAAATTGTAAATAATAGTTTCATTTACAATTTTTTTCTTTAGTGTTCATGATAATGTTTAAGCTCATAATGCAAAATAAAATAAAAATATTATGGCAAAAAGAATTTTAAAAATAAAAATATAGAAAAGTGTAGTGAGTGTAGTGAATCAAGGAGAGAATATTCTGAGAGGATTGTAAACAATGTCCAACTTTGCAGAGAGATAAAGGAGGATGAAGACAGAAAAATACTGTTACATTAGCAACTAATTGACCTTAGAACAGTTTCAGTCAAATAAAGGAAGGAACAAATATTTGTTGTTCAGTTGTGCCCAATTCTTTTGGGTTTTCTTGGCAAAGATATTGGAGTGAGTTGTCATTTCCTTCCCAAGATTTTTTTACAGATGAAGACACTGAGGTTAAATAACTTGTTCAGAGACTCACAGCTAGTCAGTGTCTGAGGTCAGATTTGAACTCAGATTTTTCTGACTTCCTGACTCCAGACCTGGCAGCATATCTACTGTGCCACCTAGCTACCTCTAAACACACAATTATCAAGGACCTTTAGTGCCAAGCACTATAGTGTGCTTAGCTGGAGCATTAGGGTCTAGGGAATATCTTTTTAGGATTAGAAAGATATGACTATGTATATTAGCCTAATTGAACACATGAAAAAAGGGATGAATTGCTCATTCATTATTTTTAGTTACACTTGGCACTTGGATGAGTGTTATTTTGCAGAGCTGCCCCACATACTCAGTTCTGAAATGACATGTCAGTTTTGCTTCATGATGCCTCCTGAAAAAAAAGTGCTCAGAGCACAATTTCAATATGACTTCAGTCAACTGAAATAATGAAAATTGCTGAAATAATGGACAGAATTTAGCTGCCACTGTGGGGGGGAACCCATCCCACAAAAGATGTCACCTATTACCTTACAGCACTATTGCTAAACTGTTACCTTGACAGCACATTGTCAAATGTTGCATTCATGGGTGAAAAACTAGAACACTGAAAAGACAGTGACAGCTTGGGGAAGACTTACAGATTGAGTTTGGTATAAATGATAGACCAGAAAAATAGAACAGACTAAAAGACTTAGCAGGTGAGGAGGGGGAAGGTTTTTGGGGGAGAATAGGGGGGAACAGCAACTGTCTGAACAGCTGTTGGCATGTCACATAGTTCTTTACTAATATCCACATCATATTCAGTTCTAGACAGGTTTATTAGTGCTATGTCTACATCCTATGCAAGACAAAAGCCTTCAGAGCTACATTTTAGAGTGCAATCATTCCAAAGATGTAAAAACAGTGTTGATTGCAACTCAGATATACTGAATCAATCATGCAAATGGCATTGCATCTACACAAATCTTCCAGATCAGCACACCAAACTAAACTAAATGTTTCACAGTTAGCTAAAAGAAAGAAAGAAATAATAAGGAAGAGAAATATCAAAACAGTGAAACACAATTAGAATCAAAGGTGGTGGCAATAGATATCAACATGAACAAAAAAAAATCTAGTGTCTGTGGAAGTTATTATAAGCTATAGGGAAGATATAAGCATTTTTATGGCATCTGCTATGTGCCTGGTGCCTTTTCCAAATGTTCTCATTTGATCTTCACAACAAACTTAGAAGGAAGCTATGATACTTATTATCCCTATTTGAAAAAACTGAAGGAAACAGGTTTAAGATACTTTCCCAGGGTCACATAGCTAGTGTCTGAGGGTGGATTTGAACTCAGATCTTCCTGCCTCAATTTTTTTTTCCTATTTGCTACTTAGTTATAACTAGATCAGCAAATCTTTTCTGTTTTTCTAATGTTCCTTTATGCTCTCTGCTATATGTAATTAATTTGGTCATTTAAAGTTTGAACAGAAACTGAATAACAGTAGTTGCTGAGCATGAAAAATCATGAAATGTCCATATATTATAAATAAAAATTGTTAATTTAAAGGATTGTTGAGAAAGAGGAAAAATTTAATATATTTTAAAAATATTTTCTTTTTCCAATTATTTGTAAAAATTTTTAAACATTTTTTTAGAAGTTTGAGTTGCAAATATGCATCCTCCCTCCTACCCCCCCATTAAGGAGGCAAGTAATTTGATATAAGTTATACATGTGTAATCATGCAAAACCAGTTTCTATATTAGTCACATTGTGAAAGAAAACACAGACCCCAAACAAGAAAAGTAAAGCTTAAAAAAAGATGCTTTGATTTGCAATAAGATTCCATTACTTCTATCTCTGGAGGTAGATCCCATTTTTTCATTATGAGTCCTGTGAATTTGTCTTATACCATTATATTGCTAGGAATAACTAAGTCATTCATAGTTGTTTAATGTACAATATTGTTTTATTGTGGTCTCTTGATTCTGCTTACTTTGCATCACTTGATGTAAGTTTTTCCAGGTTTTTCTGAAATTTGCCTGCTCATCATTTCTTATAGCATAATAATAGTATTCCATTACATTCATATACCACAATTGTTCAACCATTCCCCAATTAATTGATAACCCTTCAATTTCCAATTCTTTGTCACCTCAAAAAGAGCTACTATAAATATTTTTATAATAAAGGTCATTTTCTTTCCCTTTTTTAAAAAAACCTCTTTGAGACACAGATCTGGTGATGCTATTGCTGGGTCAAAGGCCTTTTGGGTATAATTCCTAAATTGCTCTCCAGAATGGTTGAATGAGTCACAACTCTGTATTGGTGGAAAAGGAATAAGATTTAACTCACTTTTAAATCAGATCTAAAAAAGATGTTTTAAAATTATAACTCTAGTACAAAACAAGCTTCTCTTTCTTATGTAGATATATATGGTTGCTGTAATTTGAAATAAAATGTAGCAGCTGCTTTTTTTGAATTATAGGTAATGTTTTGGATATTACTAGCTTGCTGCCCCAGTCTTTTAATCATTCTTGTGAATGCTTACATTTCTTGTGGGAAGATAGTAAAATAGTAAAGCAATCCTCCAAAATCCTAAGAGACTATTCCATTAGTTCTATATTATAGTATCCTTTTAATTCTGTTCTTTAAGGAGAAATGAATTGAGAGTAACAAAGGACTTGTTTCACCATCTTTTCTGTCTTTCAATTGAGATTAATTCTCGAGTTTTACATTTAATTAGTTGGATATATTTATTATCTAAATATTTCAAATGAATCTGTGATCTCATAGATAGATATAGGAGCTCCTTTCAATCATGCTGATCACAATCCATTCATGTCTGCCTAATTCTGTACAACTCTGAACAACATGGTCTCTTTTAAAAGTTTGCCATAGGGGATCCATTCAAAGTGCTAGAAGTTTTCTTTGTTTTCTCCCAACATGGTGAGAATTTAACTGTCCATTGCTACATGACTTTTTGTCTTCATACAACCCTTGATTGTTTTGTTCTCCTATAGCAGTCCTTTTTGGTTAAATGCTGTAATCTGCTCATATCCACCATGCACCTCTCCATTGTTTTTTGTGTTTACTGAGTACTGAGTATATGAGATTTCAACTTGATTTCTCTGGTGGTAGAGATGTTTTATGATTTGCCACCTTTTAGCAAAATATTAGTATTAAAAATTGTAGATCTTTGCTTTCCTGGGAAATTAGGGAGCAGTAAAAGGATTTTGTAATCTCCCCAAAGCAATTCAGTTCATTCTTCTCCTTTTCATCTTTGTGTCTAGCTCATTATCAGTTTATACTATCTTTTACAGATATTCATATTTTTGGTTGTACATTTTTCAGATGTTCTTCCAAATGTATATTGAAATCTGGGCAGTTACTCATTCGTCATCTATTTAGTCTTTCCTCTGTTAGGTCAAATTTTTTAGTAATTGGAGATCTCTTTTAAGAGACTCTCCAGGGTCTTAGGGCTTGATATAATCAGCACACTTGTTCACCCCACAAAAGCATCAGAAAGACTTCCTTTATCTATAAGCAGTCCCTCCTCAACTTGGATTCTATGATGAATCTCCTCCTCACAACAGAGAATACTTTTGGCAAAGATAGATAGATATACATATACATATATATGTTTTATACATAGCTTAGTGTTTATTTTCAGAAGAACATTGAACAAGATTATTTCTCTTATTACATCTATGGAATTCTGAATGATTTCATTGCCACAAAAGAGTCTGTAAGGCAGGATTTTGTTCTGCTGTATCAAGAGGCACAATTGTATTTTATATACTGTACATCTTTCAGTTGACTGTGAGATGGTAAAGATGTGATGCATTGTTGAATATCCTTTTTACAACCTCTACCCACTATCCGCCTCCTTCAGGAAACCCTATTTATAAGTCCCTCAATACTTTAGATAATTATGTCACGTGGAACACTGACCTAATCTTATATATTCCAGCTATCCTGCCAAGTCTTTGTTTTGATAGTACCATTTTTAATCTTTACTATATGGCCACCTGAGGGACTGTGATGTTAGGTCCTAAATGTAGTAGTTTTGCTATCCTTAATGAATAGTTCATTGATATGGTTTTTGCAAATCTTACCTATTTTTCTTTGGCCCTCTTTCATTAATAATCCATTTCTTTAATGGAACCATTATTTTCACTTTCTAAATGTTTCTACACCCAGCACTGACAATGACTTCAAACTATCCTTTGTGCTTATAAAAAAGGCTTAAAAAGGAATAAGAGCATGGAAAGTTAGCACTTTCAACTCCTAGACTTAGTAAGTTGTTGTGATTTACTCCTTCAATTTAATTAGTTTTCTACCTAGGTTGTCATCCTTCCTATGATCTTATTTATTCTAAGATAGCTATGGTTGCCCAGCGTTCTACTTTTCCATCTGATTTGCCACATTTTATACTAATATCTTCCACAAATGCCCTCGAAAAATACTTTTTATACAAAATAATCATTTTTATTTCTAAAAACATTAAAGAATCCAATCACTTGTCAAATATTCTTGATTTTATTCCTACAACATCTTTTGTGTCTTCTCTCTAATCATAAAGCCATCAACCCTAGTTCAGGTAATCATTACTGCTCTCCTAGATGATTTCAATAGACTTCTTAATGGATCACTCTTCTTCAAGTATCTATCTCATTGCTTTAATCTATCCTCTACATAACTGCCAAAGTGATATTCTTAAAACATAGGTCTGACCACATCACTAGCCAGCTGAAGAAATTTCAGTAGCTTCCTAATACCTTGTTCATTTTGCCATCTGGTTCCAGCCTATATTTCCAGATTTATTATATATTACTACCATTCATATTCTATAAATTCTGATCAAATTGACTGTTCTTTATATCTCTCATCTCTATATCTTTGCACAGATTCTTTTATATAGTTAGAGTGTGCTGAAGCAGTTCCATCCAGCTCCCAAGACCAATTGCTAAATTTAGTGTGTGTGTGAGCATTCGTGCCTTGGAAATTGGGCTACAAATCAGAGCTTGATTTATTGCTATGTTGATTGTTGATTAAAATAATACAGATTACATAGATAAACTATATCAAATTGCTTATTCTTTTGCAGGGAGGGGATGGAAGGAGAAGAGGGAGGGAGAAAATTTGGAATTCAAAAATTGTTTTAAAAAAGTGAATGTTAAAAATTGTCTTTACATATAATTTTAAATATCAAATATTATTTAAAAGAAAAAATGATAATGCAGATTAAATTAAAAGTCATACATATCCCTTTCCTACCAGAGAGTTGTTAAGCATTTACCAGTATTCCCTTGGACTCACAGGCCTCTTTCCCTGCATTTTTTTCCATCTTAAATCTTTCATAAACTAATGTTGTGTTCTTGAAAGTAACCAAGAGAATCTCATCTCCATGAATTCTGTTGTGAGCTTCTCTTATTTCATTTGTAAACTGAGCACTTAGCATGGTATTTTATACATTTTATACATAGTTATCACTTAATAAATGTTTGATTGAATTGATTGATTGAAACTCCTTCATTCTGCATGAGGAAATAAAAATCTCAGAAAAAGGGAAGTAACTTATTCAATGTCCCAAAAGAAGATTTATTGAACTATTTGTGTAAATGAGACAGTCCAAAGAACCCACATCTCATAGATTCACAGGCCATTACAGCTATAAGCTTTGTTGTCCAAACTTCTAATTTTACAGGGGAGGAAACAGAGAATCTAGAGTTAATTTCAGAGATGAGCATAGAACTTGATCCTCTTGACTTCTAGGACAACTATTTTTTAGCCAAGCTGCTGAAATTTGGCCTTCTGGGATATAACCAAGGATTACTTAGGGCACCATCCCTTCCTAAGCACCCATATAGCTCTCATAATTTAGGATTAATAGATGAGTGCCTGTGCCCTCAATATTTTGGTTCCCGTGTCCTCAGTATTTTTATTTTGTTCAAAGCTTCTCCAACCATCTAGGAAAAGCCTAGCAGCCTCCAGCAGGAATTGGGAGCCTGAATCTGCCCTGGTCTCTGGTAAGATTGAATATGTATGGAAAGCATATCATTGCTCATGATCCTGTGCTACCTGCAGGGATATGATTGAGTCAGAGACAGGTCTCTTTCTTCACTGCTAGGTTAGAATTTAATCACTTGTCTAATGAATCCATCCTCCCCCCGCCCCCCTTTGTCTGAGAAATTTTTATAGCAAGAACTGAAGCCATATTGAGTGAAATTTGGGTAAGAATTCTTCCACCTTTTAGGTTGATTTTAGAACATCTACAAAAAGAGAAAATTGAAACAAACATAACAAAGACAGTGAGATGTGAAGGGAATATAAACTCACTCTAGGACACCTTGACTGCTTACTTCTTTTGTGAACTTAAACAATTACCTCATCTGTAAAGTGAGAGATTTAAACCAGATATCTATGTGCAAATTATCTATTTAATGTATTTTATACAATGCTACTAAATATTAATTTGTTTAAATTATATCTCCATCTTCTTGCCAGTCACCTTGCTAGCTGGACCAGGGATTTAACCCCTTTTGGCCCTAGAAATCCCTTCTTAGCACCCCCACCCCACTGTACTATATTAACTATATTGTACTATATTAACTATATTTAGGCCCACTCTATTTAGGCTCACTCTAGCCAAGCTTCACTTTTCTTCCAACCATTTTCCCCCAGCCAACTTGCTGCCACATGAATATCCTTAACACCCTTCTTTATCCCTCCCCCATTACAAATCTGGAAGTATATTCACCAAAACTGTAACTTTAACCAAAACTGTAACTGTAACCAAAGTACTCATCCCTGGCTACAGATCCCTAAGCATCACCCAGTCTCACAGCTGATAGATATTTAGATTTGCCTCAATCTAATTTAGTATCTTGGTCATATTCTCAGACATTCAAATCATTCAATTCTATAAATATTTACTTAAGTGACTATCATGTTTTAAGTTGGGCACTCTGTTAGAATAATTGAAATTGGATAATTATATGCTGCTTTTTGTCCATATTGTTTTCTATTTAAAAAAAACTTTAATTAAGATATGTTGTATTTATGTTTTTAGTATCTTTTGAAGCTCTCCTTAAATGTGCTTAATGATGTGATATTTTGAAAAGTTTTTTTTTTTTTACTTTGTGGACTGGAATAGGACTTAAAAGAGTTTAAAGTTCAGAGAAGCCAACATTGAAGGTGAGGGAAGTGGAAAGGAGGTGAGAGAAATGATTCAGGATAGAAATGCCTGGCTCCCAGAAACACTAGTGGAAAATAGAAAAGAGGTCCTAGACTTGGAGACCATATTTTCAGAAACAAAAATTGTATGGTCAAAGTATTTTTGTTGTTATAACTTAGTTATCACAGTCAATGTATTTTTGTCTTAGACATAAGGTAGACTGCTTAACTGCAGCCTGAAGCAATAGGTCTTTTAAAAATTTTTTAATTTTTTTATCTTTAAGAATTGTAGTCAATTTTATATTGTGTTAGAGTGGGGGAAGTGTTAAAAACAGAATTAAAAGTGACTGGGACATCAGGAATGATCTACAAGTGCCTTCTCATTATAAATTAAGGGTAAGGAGTAGATAATGGCAGAAAAACCCTAGGGGAAACAGAGGGAAGATCCCCCAAATTTAATCTACTCTTGGTTGACACCCAGAGAAAGAATGTCTTCTACTAAGCCCCACCCAATCACTGATTGTACTTACTAGAGCTCTAAGCTCATCAATATCTTTTGTGTTCCCCAAAGGAAAACCATAGATAAGTGACTGAATAGACTTTGTGTTATTCTCCCCCACCCCCCACACACACACTTTTAATTACCCCCCTCAGAAAGAACCCACAACTATATTGCTATAGTTTAATTTGCTTCTGAAAAAAGGACTCTTTGACTTCTGAAAAGCAAGAGAAATTTTCCTTGGCTCTGAAAAACACTCTGCCTTCTCTGGAATCTTCTATGTGCAGATAAAATGATGATCCTGGATTTTTGTTGGGGCCCTGCAGGTCAAAGGGCTGCTCCAGCCAAACTTGTTTTTCTTATAACAAGCACATAAAATACTATAGGTCTGTTAAAGGTGTAGTTTAACTTATGATATCTAAAATTCAATTCACACCCACAAGGACTGTTATGGATCCAAAAGGTTTTCCATGGTATAAGATTCCATTCTATTAAAGCATATTCTGAAGTTGAAGGGATTTAAGATTGTTTAATTTCTTGAATTTGTTCCTTTAGTCCTAACACAGTATCTGGGTCATTGTAGGTACCTAATATGAATGTTTGTTGATTGAATAAAAAAGCATTATAGGTAAAGAAGCTATGTGTCTGGCTTATTTAAAAATGAACCAGTCTCTGACCAGTGAAGAATTATGCAGGAGGAATAGAAAAGATATCATCAAAGTTCTAAGTTTAAAAAAGAAAAGAGGGATAGTCAGATATTAAGAATGAAAAAGTCACCAGTCTGCATGCTGTGAATATTTGTTTTCAGTTTTCATGTACATTTTAGCCATTATTTCTTTCATTTATTAGAATATAAGATATTATATTTGTTATTTCCTTTATACATTTCCAAAGCATGCACTGTCAACATATCTAAGGGAAAACCCTTAGCACATGCAATGAATATAGTATTTTCCATAGTTCATGGACAAGAGTAGCATGTTTGTTCATTGGAGGAAGAATCATTTGAAGTCAAATATTGTATTCAGGAGTCATTATTCTATGAGAGATAGTGATTAATGTATTTTCCTCCAGATAGTCATAGAATCTTATATAAGAGCATAAGTTTAGAAGGGACCATGGGGTCGTTGAGTTGGTCAACCCAGAAAGCGCAAAATTCCCATGAGGTAATAAATTACAGAGCCAACAAATTCAATCTAATTCCTCTGACTCTAAATCCAGGAGTTTTCCTTGATTCATTGAGCCATGGAAAAAAGTCCTACCTTCTAATAACAGTCTTGATTCTTTTAATTTGGAAAAGAATCTCTTTGATTACTTTAGACCCATCCAAAATCTAACATGTGAGAGAAGTTTAAAAATAAAAGAGAAACCCAAAGATCAATGCAAACAAGATTAGAAGGAATGCAAAAATCTGGGAATTTTCACTGTTAATGTTTCTGTTAAAGGACTCATTTCTAAAAAATATAGAGAATCAAAGTAAATTTATAAGACTACAAATCATTCTCCAATTTATAAATGGTCTAAGAATGTAAACAGGCAGTTTTCCAGTGAAATTAAAGTTATTTATAGTCATATAAAAATGCTCCAAAGCATTATTGATTTAAGTAATGAAAATTAAAACAACTTTGAAATACCACCTCAGATGAGCTAAAATAACAAAAAAAGGAAAATGATCAATGTTAGAGAGGATGTGGGAAAACTAGGACACTAATGCACTGTTTCTTGGTGGAGTTGTGAACCAATCCATCCGTTCTGGAGAGCAATTTGGAAAGGGAAATACTACTCCTAGATTTATATCCCAAAAAGATCATAAAAAATGGGGAAAGACTCACATGTGCAAAATTAGTTATAACAGCTCTTTTTGTAGTGGCAAAGAATGGGAAATTCCCAGGGGGCGGGTAGGTGGTGTAGTGGATAGAGTACCGGCCCTGGAGTCAGGAGTACCTGAGTTCAAATCCAGCCTCAGACACTTAATAATTACCTAGCTGTGTGGCTTTGGGCAAGCCACTTAACCCCATTGCCTTGCAAAGAGAAAATAAAAAAAAGAAAAGAAAGAATTGGAAATTCCCCATCAAGTGGGGAATGACTGAACAAGTTATGGTATATGACTGTAATGAAATACTATTGTTGTGTAAGAAATCATGAGCAGCTGGACTTCAGAAAAACTTGGAAAGATTTGCATGAAATGATTCTGAATGAAGTGAGAAAAACCAGTAGAACATTGTAAACATTAATAGCAATTTTGTGAGATGATCAACTGTGATGGACTCAGCTCCTCTCAGCAGTTCAGTGATCAAGGACAATCCTGAGAGACCTGTTATAGAAAATGTCATCCACATCCGGGGGGGAAAAAATAAAAACTATGGAGTCTGAATGCAGAGCAAAGCATATATGTTCACTTTTTAAAACTTATTTATGTTGTTTCCTTTCTTTATCATGTTTTTCCCCCTTAATTCCAATTTTCTTTTCACAAGTCTAATATGGAAATATGTTAAACACAATTGTACATGTTCAATCTATTTGAAATTTCTCACTGCCATGGGGTGAAGGGAGGGAAGGGATGATAATACTCAAAAGTTTGCAAAAGGATAAATGTTAAAAACTATCTTTGCATGTAGTTGGAAAAAAAAAAGAAATAGAAGAGACCTATCTGTGACTTCTCCTCATACCTCATCTTCTAATTCTTACCTACTCTTCAAATATACTTTGAATTTATTTGATATATATTTTGCCTATATTTATATAGTTGATCACTGCCCCCCAACACACACACACACACACACACACACACACACACACACACACATCACTTTCATAGAGTGTAAACTCTTTGAGGGCAATGATAATTTCCCTTTTTGTCTTTGTATTCTTAGTGATATATATACAGTACCAGGTATATTAAAGAAATTTAATCTTTTTTTTTACTTTTTCATGCTGCATATCTCTAATGCCTTTTTTAATGAAAAATTAAAGCCAAGCCTTTTTCAACTAGCTCTGTTCTTGTCAATGACTCCAAGAATCTCTTAACTTTTATAAGTTTATAATATTTTTGTACAGTTGTCATTAGTCATGAGGTTTACTTAAAGTCTTTATGTATATTTTGGCTCATGTTTCTTTCCCTAAATTCTCTTTAAAAATATTTAAAAATCGATTTAAGGCAATGGGGTTAAGTGACTTGTCCAAGGTCACACAGCTAGGCAATTTTAAGTGTCTGAGGGTGGATTTGAATTAAGGTCCTCCGGACTCCAGGGCCTGTGCTCTATCCACTGTGCCATCTAGCTGCCCCTTTTTCCTAAATTCTTTAAGATCTGCTATTTTATTTCTTATTCCCTTCATAACTTCTCAGTGATAATATATTAATTTAGCATATATATTTATAGAGAGCTATTATTTACTAAAAACAGTCACTACAGTAAAATAGTTTAGAGTCTAAATAGGACTGGTAATAGATACATAGATAATTATAATACAAAGCAGGGACACATGGCTAATAAGTATCTGAAGCTGATTTTGAATTTAGGTCTTTCTAACTTCAGGCCCTCTGTTCTGTTTAAGCTGCCTCTAATAAGACATTTCCTTAGGATTGTGACAAGGGTGAAAAGAAATGACATATGGGAAAGCACTTGGAAGTGTTTTTTTAGGAAAGACACATTCATGGGGCAGCTAGGTGGCACAGTGGATAGAGCACCGGCCCTGGAGTCAGGAGGACCTTAATTCAAATCCGGTCTCAGACACTTAATAATTACCTAGCTGTGTGGCCTTGGGCAAGCCACTTAACCCCATTTGCCTTACAAAAAAAACCTAAAAAAAAAAAGGAAAGACACATTCAAAGGATTTGGTAGGCTATACAGCATAATTTTTTTAAAAAGTAAGATTTGGCATTATTGTTGATGCATAAAAGATGCCTTAAGGCATCTAGAAAAGTTTGAAGTGGTAACACTGAGGATACACTTTCTCAATACCATCAGTAAGACTTGAAAAACCCAGCTTCTCCAATCCAATAACTGATATCTAATCACAATCTCCTCCTCAATACTCTTCTCTCTAGCTTTCCAATAAACCACTCTCTCCTGGTTCTCCTCTAACCTATCAGACTGCTCTTTTTCATTCTACTTTGCTGAATCCTGATCTAGGTCACTGTCAGTAACCTTAAATGTCCCACAGGGCTCTGTCCTGAACCTTCTTCTCGTCTCCCTCTAAACTTCATTTGATGATCACATTAATTTTCATGTATTTAATTATTACCTCTTTGCTGATTATTTTCTCTACTTATTTTCCCCTAAAATTTAAATTATTCTATCCAGTCTCTCTTTTTTTTATAAATGGAGAGACCAAGGTATAGAGAAGCCAAGTGGATTGCCCCAAATCTCTCTGTTGATCTCTAGTCTTGCACATCCAACTAGCATCTTGAATTGTATACCTGATAGATTTTCTATTTCATTTTTTGATTGATATTTTATTTTTCCATTTACATATTATGAGTTTTTCAACATTCATCCACTTGCATATTTATAAGTTATACAATCCCCCCCTTCAACAGCAAACA
The DNA here is from genome assembly GCF_037893015.1 of Macrotis lagotis. Classification (NCBI taxonomy): domain Eukaryota; kingdom Metazoa; phylum Chordata; class Mammalia; order Peramelemorphia; family Peramelidae; genus Macrotis; species Macrotis lagotis. The sequence continues at coordinate 393,953,963 of NC_133666.1, forward strand.
ATCTAGTGAATGTTGAACATGTACATTTGTTTTTGACATGTTTATGTGTTAATTATTTTATTTTTGGGAATTAGGACCAAGCAAAAAAAAAAGAAAGAAAACCATGGGGTAGGAAAGAAAAACATAATAGAAATTTTTAAAAATGAATATAGTGTTCATACCAATGCTGTGATTTTTTTGGTTTTGTTTTGTTTTGTTTTCATCTGAATGTGGATGGCATTGTCCATAATAGGTCTCCCAGAGTTGTCCTAGCAATCTGAACTACTGAGAGGAGCTGCATCCATCATAGTTTTTTTTAAATAAAGATTTTGTTTATTTTGAGTTTTACAATTTTTCCCCCAATCTTACTTCCCTTCCCCCACCCCCACAGAAAGCAATTTGTCAGTCTTTACATTGTTTCCATGTTGTACATTGATCCAAATTGAGTGTGATGAGAGAGAAATCATATCCTTAAGGAAGAAACATAAAGTATAAGACATAACAAGATCAGACAGTAAGATATCAGGGTTTTTTTTCTAAATTAAAGGAAATAGGGGTGGCTAGGTGGCACAGTGGATAGAGCACCGGCCCTGGCTTCAGGAGTACCTGAGTTCAAATATGACCTCAGACACTTAATAATTACCTAGCTGTGTGGTCTTGGGCAAGCCACTTAACCCATTTGCCTTGCAAAAACCTAAAAAAGAAAGTGAATGTTGAAAATTGTCTTTACATATAATTGGAAAAGTGAACAACTATTTCCAAAAAAAAAATAGGATTTTAATTTAGGGATCATTGATGACTATTCACCTTAATCCCTCATATCTGATTAGTCACTAAGTCAAACATTGAACTTGTTCAGTTCTTCTCACATCTCTTCTCTCTACTACTCAGGCAACCACTCAGATCTAGCCAGTCAGAGAATTACTTATTAAGCCTTTACAAAGTGTTAGGCACTATGCTAAACACTGTCAATTCAAAGAAAGCCAAAAATCTGATCCCTAGATCTTACCCTTAAGAAATTCACATTCTAATAGGGAGATAACAATCCAACAACTATGTACATACAAGATATAAACTAAGTAAAGGGAAGGTAATCTCATCAGGAAGTCACTAGGGTAGAGCCTGGAAAGAAATCCTGTAGAAGGAGGGATTTGAGTTATGTTTTGCTGGGCAGAGGGGATACTTTTTTCTTAAGGAATTAATATATTTTTTTCTCCATGTTCCCTTGTTGGGAAAACAAGAAAAACAAAAGCCTTATAACAAATGTGCATAGTCAAGCAAAACAGATTTTTGAATCAACCCTATCCAGAAATATGTCTCATTCTGCGTCTTGATTCCATCTACTATTTATCAGGAGGTTAGTAGCATGCTTCATTATTGTCCTCTGGAAACATGGCTGGTCATTGTGATGATCAGAATTTGGAAATCTTTCAAAGTTGGTTATCTTAAAACATTGTCTAAAGTGTTTCTGTTCAGCTCACTTCACTTGCTGTATCAATTCATTTAAGTCCAGGCTTTTCCAAAACTGTTTCTTTCCTAATTTTTTATGTCACAGTACTTACTATTCCAATACATTCATATGCTATAATTAGATTGGTCATTCCCCAATTGATGGGCACCCCCTTTGTTTCCTGTTCTTTTCCACTGGAAAAAAAAGAGCTTGCATAAATATTTTTGCACATAAATTTCATTTTTCTCTTTGGGATGAGAGGTGTGTTTTAAAAGTAAGCTTTGGAAATGATAAGCAGGAATGAGAAAGGAGAACAATTCAGGAGTGGGGGGATAGCTAGTGAAAAAGTGTGGTATCATGCCAATCAAATTAAAAGTGAGATACTTTGTGGAACTCAAGATCATAAAAATATTCATTTGAAAAAATATTATCTAGGCTATCAAGAGAAGTAGGGATAAAGGGAGACTAGTACTTCTAAAATATATTAAAGGGGCAGCTAGGTGGCACAGTGAATAGAGCACCAGTCCTGGAGTAAGGAATACCTGAGATCAAATCCAGCCACAGACATTTAATAATTACCTAGCTGTGTGGCCTTGGGCAAGCCACTTAACCCCATTTGCCTTGCAAAACAAACAAAAACAAACAAAATACATTATAAAACAACAGACAACAAAAACATCTGATATTTTTAAAATAGATTAATGAAACAAATTAGACAAAGGAGTATTAGAAAAAATGGAATTCAATAACCCAGTCTTGGATTAATTTGGAAAACAAAGCACTTAGGAAAGAACGCCTTATCTGATAAAAATTGTAAGACAACTGGAAGACAAGCTGGCAGAAATTTGGTTTAGACCAATTCCTTTCACCATATTCCATCATACATTCTAAATGGGTGCATGACCTTATTATTAAAAAATTTCATTAATAAAAAGCTTAGAAGTAGATTATATGCCTTTTTAAGTTTGGCTAGAAGATATATTTGTAGTCAAAGCATAGGGATAGTTGCAGATGACAAAACTGATATCTTTAATTATATGAAACTGAAAATCTCTACAAAATGAATTCACCTAGAATAATAGGGAAGTGGTTGAATATGGAAGAAATCTTGGAATATAATTCCTCTTAGATTTGATATTAAAAATATATGACAATTAGTATATATATATGTATATATATTTGTATTTGCATACATACACACACATTTAACATTGGCCACTGGATTAGGAAAGGTTAGGCTCAAAGATGACTGCGGACAGTAACTGCAGCTCTGAAATTAAAATATGGTTGCTTATTTAGAAGGAAAACTTTGGCAAATCTGGACCACATATTAAAAGTATAGACATCATCTTATCAACAGAGGTCCATAGTCAATAGCTATGGTTTTCCTAGTAGTAATGTATGGCTGAGAATTGAACTAATAAGAAAAGTGGAGTATCATACAATTGACACTTTTGAATTGTGGTTCTGGAGAAGACTTTTCTTGGATGACAAGAATATCAGATCAATCAATAACTTAAAGAAATATTACTCTTGACTATTCATTAGAAGGACAAATATTGAAGCAGAAGCTTAAATTCTTTGACCACCTAATGAGAAGATATAATTCATTGGAAAAATATTCTGATTATGGAAAAGATTAACAACAAAAGGAAAAGGGGACAGCAAGGATAAGATGGATAGATATATGGTATCATGAAAGCAACAAATATGAGCTTGAACAGCCTTGAGCAGATAATGAAGGACAGAAGAGCCTGGAGTGCGATGGTCCATGGGATCATAGAGTTGGACATGACTGAACAACTGAATAACCACAATACATACATATGTATATACATATATATGTATATATATACATATATATGTATATATATATATATGTATATATATACATATATACATATATACATATATACATATATATATATATATAAAATTTTTGGGACCAAAAGCCATTCTTCAATAATGATTAAAGCATAGGAACAGTTCTCAAAAGAAAAATTACAAGCTATTAACCACGTGAAAGAAAGTTCCACTAATAAGAGAAATGTAAATCAAAACAATCCTGAGATTTCATCTCATACCCTGAAAATTTACAAAAATGACAAAAGACAGGAAGAGTCAATAATGGAAGGGTTGTGGGAAGATAGGCAAAATTATGTTTTGTTGGTGGAGATGTGAATTAACATAATCATTTAGGAAAGCAGTTTGGAATTATGTGGGGGGGGGGGGGAAGACTAAACTAAAATGTCCATTTCCTTTGACCCAGAGATTTCACTAGTAGGCTTATACCCTCAGGAGATCATTGATAAGAAGAAAGTCTCTATAAACATCAAAATATAATCATAGCATTTTTTTTGTGATTGCAAAGAACTGGAAATAAAGCAGAGTTCCATCAATTAGGGAACGTCTAAACAAATCATGCGATATTAATGTAGTTAAAAATTATCTTACTATAAGAAATGACAAATGTGATGAATACAGAGAAATATGGACAAATCTACTGATGCAGAGTGAAGTAAGCAGAGCCAAGAAAATAATATACTCAATTTATATAATAATGTAAATAAAAAAAGTAACAAATATACAAAAAAATCAAAAGTAGCTACTGTAAAATTATGAATAAGCATGGTTCAAAAGAAAAGATATGAAAAGTCATTCTAATTCCACTCCTTTATAGAGTTGAGTGGCTCATAAGTGATGTACATTATGCATATTTTCAGACTTCTATGTATTAAAAAAATTTAGCTAATTTTTTTCTGTGGCTTAAAAATACTATTTCTTATATGGAATAACTTTCTGAGAAGGGAAGAGAAAAAACACAAGTTAAGAATAACTTGTACTTGGAGAGCAGAATGGTTAAGACTGAACTATGATGGGTCCCCATCTGCATCCACACTGATGAAATAACAGATTCATTAAGGTACTGAGGAGAAGTAGTTTCTTGACAATTTTGATGACTGAGATGTGTCACTTCTAGAAATAGCTTACTTTTTCAAGTATTCTGGATGAATCATCCCTTGCTTACATCTTTCCAACTTCAGATATGCTAGACTAGGAGTAAGCAACCAAAGCAACTATGCCAATGAGTTTTCTCTTCCTACCATATGAACTTTTACTTCTAACTCATATTAATTTCTTTGTTGGGGTGGAGCAGGTAATGGGGTGGTGAAGGTAGCTATAAGAGAGTTCTCCCACTCCATGAAAGCACATTTGTCCCAGGCTGAGAGGGACCTAAGATAGACTAGGAAGTGGCATTTCCCCCACCTCTATTGGACCATGGACAAGGGAAGAAAACCAGGTTGAAAGTATGATAGACTGCCCTGTGAAGCAAGAGAAGGAATTTCAAAATGGGAGCCCACAAGGAACATGAGTTGTGCTGTCCCAGGAGAATAGAAATATTTTCCAAGACTTCTCAACCATATAGTCTTTAAGACAGGAGCACAAGGTGAGTAAGGGAACTGAGAGTCAACAGCTACTGGAGGGCCATGCTTTTATGAAATGTGTGTGTGTGTGTGTGTGTGTGTGTGTGTATGTATGTGAAGGAAGTAGAAAATAGGAAGGAGAGCTAGAGAATTCAGAGCCACAGTGAATCTGGAGAAATAGAAGGGCTCTCCTACTTGTTTAGCAAATTGTCCTGAGTTATAAGACCAAGAAATGCAGCTCTGAAAGGGCAAATCTCCTAGGAAGGACTAATGATCCCCAATGGGGGGCATAATTCCAAGAGTGCTAAACTAGAAGTAGAAAAATCTGCTTTCTAGGCCCTTATTTGACACCATTTCTGGTTTTGTTAACCACTCTGTAAAATAAAGATAATATCCATTTGGTTGGTTGATTGGTTGGTTCTCATCTTTTGTTATTGAAGAAGAACAAAATGACATCACTATGTTTGAGACAAATTACAGTGTGTCCATCTGTGGCTGACCAGTCTAATATGAGCTCTGAAGGGTGGGCACAAATTGTCTATGTGAACACCTGAAGTGCATACTCTAAACTTATACATGGCACATTTCCTTTGAGCTACTTCAAATCTGTCTTCCTCAAAGAAATGCAACTCAAAGAGTGCAACACCCTCACTGATGAGGGCACACCATGCTGTGCAGTCCTGTGCCAGTGTCTCCCTAGCCGTACAATCAATTCTAAAATTCTTCAATGAGACTTTCAGGGTGGCTAGGTATTGCTTCTTCTGACCCCTTTGTGAGAGCTTGTCCTGTGTGAGTTCTCCATAAAATAGTTTTTTGGCAAGTGTATGTCTGGTATTCTAATAACATGTCCAGCCCATCGTAGCTGCACTCTCTCTGTAGTAATGTTGGAATGCCAGTCAATTTAGCTTGAGAAAGGACCTCAGTGTCTGGTATCTTCTCCTGCCAAGTGAGCTTCAGAATCTTCCTAAGACAATTTAAATGGAAGCAATTCAGTTTCCTGACACGGTGCTTGTAGACTGCCCAGGCTTCACAGGCATATATGAGGTCAGCACAACAGTTCTGTAGACCTTTAGTTTGGTAGTCAGTCTAATACCTCTTCTCTCCCATACTTTCTTTCAGACCCTCCCAAATACTGAGCTTGCTCTGGCAAGTATCAACCTCATTGTCAATGTGTACCTCTTTGGAAAGGACATTGTTAAGGTAAATGATCTTGTACACAGTACTCAAAACTTCTCCATTTGCTGTAATCAATAGTTCCACATTTGGATGGTGTGGTGCTGGCTGATAGCTCACCTGTGTTTTCTTGGTGTTAATTGTTAGCCCAAAATGAACACAAGCAGCAGAGAATTGATCCATACTGTTTTGCATTTCAGTTTCAGAGGCTGCAGTCATCTGCAAACAGAAACCATGCACCAACACTCCCTCCACTTTGATCTTGACTTATAGCCTTTTCAAGTTAAAGAATATTCCACCAATGCAGTAGCTGACCTTGAGGCCACCTTCATCCTCTTTGAAGGCGTTTGATAACATGGTTGAAAAACATCAAGCCAAAAAAGTATGGGAGCAAGGACACCTCCTTGTTTTACTCCATTGGTGACTGGGAAATCTGGAGAGCATCATCCACTATTCAGAACCTGGGCATGCATATCATCATGCAATTGATGTACATTACTGATGAACTTCTCTGGATAACCAAATTTTGACATAATTTTCCATAAAACCTTGCAATTGACAGTATCAAAGGCCTTGGTCATATCTACAAATGTTGTATATAGACCTCTGTTCTATTCCTGGAATTTTTCCTAGAGTTGTCAGGCAGCAAACACCATATAGCCTCCAGTGTCACCAACTGTAGCTCAGTTTTCTCTCCAAGTTAGCAACAAATGGCTCAGAGAGACACTCTAATCTCTTGACATTAATTCTTCTAGTATTCATTTTGCCTTGTAGCTATTGCTTTGGTTGCATATGAATATTTAACTTAGAGAGGATGTGTCTGTGATCAGTCCAGCACTCTGCCCCACACATTGCCTTTGTCATTTTTACATCCTGTCTGTCTCTTTTCTTTTCTTTTTTTTTTAGGTTTTTGCAAGGCAATGGGCTTAAGTGACTTGCCCAAGGTCACACAACTAGGTAATTATTAAGTGTCTGAAGCCAGATTTGAACTCAGGTACTTCTGACTCCAGGGTTAGTGCGCTATCCACTGCATCACCTAGCTGCCCCACAGTCTGTCTCTTTTCCTTACAATCACATAATCTAATAGGTGCCAATATTTGCTATGAGGGTGCGTCTAGGAAATTTTAATGCATTTAGGTAAATGGAATGCAGTGTTTGTGATGAGAAGGTCATGAGATGCACAAGTCTTCAGTAGAAGGTGATCATTGCTGTTGCTGTTTACAACTACATTCCTCCCAAGGACTCCCTGCCATGACTGGTTATCTGAGCCTACTCCAGCATTAAAGTCACCCAGAATTTTAAGCTTGTTCTCTTTTGGTACATTGATGACAAGGGTCTCCAGGTCTTCATAAAATTTTTCTTAACTTCAATAGTGTTCATCATGGTGGGAGCATAGGCACTGATGATGGTGGCATGGCATTTTCCTAGAAGTGTCAATCTCCTTGTCATGAGCCTGTCATTCACTCCTTTTGATAGACATTCAAGAGTATTGACTAGATTAGTTTTGATCCAAAATATACCCCAGCTTCACAGTGTTCCCTTTCACTATGACCACTTCAGTAAAACATGTATCCAGCTCTGACTTCAGTAAGCTGGCCTTCATTTGCCAGCCCTGTTTCACTCAGGCTTCTATTTGTATACCATGCCTGCTGAGTTCTCTGGCAACAGCAGTTGTTTGTCTTTCAGATCTATTGGATCTTGTGTTATCTATGAGTGTGTACACTCACATATGGTGAGTGGAATCTTCTTTGAAGAAATTTTTGTAGTTTTTTTTTTATGACTCCACCATACTGTGGGAATACCTGCCTGCTGCAGTAATTAGGCCAGGATTGAATAAGCAGACAATTGTTAGGGCACCTTTTCTAGCCTCTTCCTTGAGTCAGGTAGTGAGCAGTGTGATCCTTAAAAGGGCTGCTCAGTCACTCAGGGAATGCCAAATCCCACTGCTGCTTTCAGTGGAGAAATGACCCCATGGCCTGGGCCACCTGTGTGCAGGGTTGTGACTACAGCTTCCAGTCACAAACTTAATTTCATCACTTGCCTTTTGTCAAAGGACTTTGAGGAATAGTTATGAGTGATTTAAGTTAGGTACAGCTGCACCAAGTCATCTGCCTCACTTTGTCTTCCAAAGTCATCATGATTCACCATGGCAAGACAGAGTCAAGACAACTGGTGATGGTTTTAGATGCAATGGATGACCTTGGCATCTTCAATGTCTAACCAAGCTCTAAGCACTCCGTAGTACCTGCTTCAGCTGACTTCATGAACATTGAAATATATTGTTCTCATCCACCCATTCCACCTTTGGAAGATTTTGCAACCTTGGGGTAGTTTGAGACAAATATGAAAGATCATCTATATAGCATTTTAAGGTTTATAAAGCACTTTAGAAATATTATCTCATTTGATCCTCACAATGACTCTGTGAAATAGGTGCTATTATCCCCATTTAACAAATGAAGAAACTGAAGCAAACTGAAGTTAACTGACTTTCCTAGGGTCACACAAGTGTAAGTGCCTGAGAATTGAATCTGAACTTGTGTCTTTTTGTCTCCAGGTCTAGCGATTGAGTCTAGATCATATTTAGTGATCTGGATCATATTTAATAGAGAATAGAGCCTTAGACTTATAATCAAATTTGATTTCAAATTCTACCTGAGACACTAACTACCTGTGTGAACCTGGGCAAGTCACTTAATTGCTTTCAGTTTCCTCACCTGCAAAGTAAGGATAATATAGCAATTACCACCCCAGATTGTTGTGAGGGTCAAATGTTATAAAATATGTTGTAGACCTTAAAAGTGCCAGAAAGTACTATTGTTAATGGTTATCACTTTGCTTTTTCATGTATATTAATTTTGTCTCAAAACATTGCAATTCAAGATCAAACAGAATGAGGATTGAGAAAAAAAAATCTTTGAGTTTAGCAATTAAGAGGTCATTGAAAACCTTGAGAGGATATTGCCATTAAATTAAATTGGTGGGATCCTAAACCACATTATACCTGATTGAAGAGTAAATGAGTGATGACTAAGTGAGGAAAACAAATAAAAGGAGTCAAGAGATAGATATTTTTGAGAGGGAGCTCCTAGAGAAGATAGTAGTGAATTTGGATCATGGACCACAGTCAAGGGGTAAATTTAAGAGAGACAAAGATGGGGTGGCTAGGTGGCTCAGTAGATAGAGCACCAGCCCTGGAGTCAGGAGTACCTGAGTTCAATTCTGGCCTCAGACACTAAATAATTACCTAGCTGTGTGGTCTTGAGCAAGCCACTAACCCCATTACCTTGCAAAAAACTAAAAGAAAATAAAAATTAAAAAAAGAGAGATAAATACCATCCCATTTTCTGAAACTAAAGTGAAAGTGATAGAAACATGAAGAATATGAAATATTTTTCATAACTATGAAATAGATCATGAATGTTTTTAGATATAGGGGAAGGGAAACTCAGTATAAGAGGCAAGGTCATCAACTGAGATAAGGAAGAGACCAAGGACACACAAACTTGAAGTTGGCTGGAATAACTATGGAAAGTATTGTTTAGGGAGTTAATCAAGATCAAATAACATGATTTCTATCCAGGATCTGACTTAAGGATAAGAGGTTTATATGATGCAGTAGAAGGAGACCTGAACTTGAGTCCAAAAGTCCTAATTTTGAATATTGCCTCATTTACTATCTATGTGACCCAGGGTAAGATTCTTTACTGTTATTTGTCTGAGGTTTCCTCATTTATAAAATGGAAATAATTATAGCACCTATTTCCCAGACTTGTTATAAAAGTCAAATAAATAATATTTATAAATCACTTTTCAAACCCTAAAGTGCTATAAGGATGCTTGCTATTATTTTTGTTATAGTATTTTCCATACTCTAATAATAGTACTCATGCTAGACAGCTAGATGACTCAGTGGATAGAGCACTAGGTCTGAAATCAGGAAGACCTGAATTTAAATCTGGCCTCAGACACTAGGTCTATGACCCTCGGCAAATTACTTAATCCCCTGGAGAAGCAAGTTGCAAACCACTCCAGCATCTTTACAAGTCTGGTCCATGGGGTCATGAAGAATAGTATGTGACTGAACAACTGAACAACAACAATCCTCACAGTTCAGGATGCTGGGAGTGTATGTATTCTTACAAGGATGTATTAATTAATGTATTGATGTATTAATCTTTAATGAAATATTTTATACATATATATTTGTACATATGATTTTAAATTACAAACTGTCAAAAGTAAGATATTAAATCTGATACAAAAAACAAAAAATTGCATTCAAGTATCATACTGTTATATGTAATCAGAATCCAAGTATATTTCTTGAATAATTAAGTTTAGCCTTAAGTGAGTTACTAGCAATTGTAATATTCACTATTAAATTCAAGAATGCCCTTTCTTCAGTTGATTACATATGGGATAATTCATTAGGTATCACATGACTTCTATGATATAAATATTTGATTTTTCTTTTTCCAAAAATAACTTTAAATTTATTTTTTATTTCATTTTATTGGTTTTTTTTTGCAAGGCAGTGGGGTTAAGTGACTTGCCCAAGGACACACAGGTAGGTAATTATTAAGTGTCTGAAGTCAGATTTGAACTCAGGTCCTCCTGACACCAGGGCCAGTGCTCTATCCCCTGTGCCACCTAGCTGCCCCTTATTATTTATTTTAAGTATTTTTTCTTTTTAAATTTTGGGTTCCAAATTTTCTGTCTTTCTCCAACTTCCTCCCCCTCTCATTGAAAAGGCAAGCAATGTGATATCAGTTATACACATGAAATTATGCAAAACATAATTTCATATTTGCCATATTTCAGAAAGAAGCAAGAAAAATAAAATGAGAAAATTATACTTTAATTTTTATTTAGAGTTCATTGTTCTGGAGATGTATAATAATTTTTCATCATTAGTTCTGGTATTGTCGTGGATCATTTTGTTAATCAGAGTGACCAAGTCTTTCACAGATGCTTATCATTATGACATTGCTTTAACGATATAATGATCTCCCAGTTCTTCTCATTTTATTCTGCATAAGTTTCATAGATGTTACTATGTTTTTCTGAAACCATTCCCCCTTGTTATTTCTCACAGCACAATAGTATTCTATTATAATCATATGTCACAACTTATTCAGCCTTTCCCCAACTGATGAGCATTCCCTCAAATTCCAATTCTTTATCATCATAGAAATAACAGCCATAAATAATTTTGTACAGTTTTCCTTTTTTCTTGGTTCTTTTTTGGTGGTACTGTTGAGTCAAAGGATGTGCACAGATTTGGAGCTCTTCTGATCAACTTCCAAATTGTTGGAATGGTTGGACTATTTCATTACTCTATCAATAATTCATCAGAGTACCTATTTCCCCTTCATTCGCCTCCAACATTTGCCATTTCTGATAGGTGTGAGGCCATACCCCAGAATAGTTTTATTTTGGAGTTCTCTAATCAATAATGATTTAGAGCATTTTTAAATATGACTAACCTTGATTTTTTTCTTCTGAAAATTGCCTGTTTTTGTCCTTTGATCATTTTTAATTAGGGAATGGTTCTTGTTTTAAATTTTATTCAATTCTGTGCTCAGTATATATTTGAGAAAGAAGACTTTTATCAGAGAAGCTTGCTGAAAACATTTTAAATAGTATTTTATTTCTATGGTACTTTTTTTTTAGGTGTTTTTTTTTTTGCTAGGCAAATGGGATTAAGTGGCTTGCCCAAGGCCACACAGCTAGGTAATTATTAAGTGTCTGAGACAGGATTTGAACCCAGGTACTCCTGACTCCAGGGCCGGTGCTTTATCCACTGCACCACCTAGCTGTCCCTCTATGGTACTTTTTAACAAAATGTAGTTTCCCTTATTATTATCCCTTTTAATTAAGACTATATTTGGTTTGGAATTTGTCTGAGATCATTATTGATACTCCTGCCTTTTTATAAAAATTCAACTGAAGCTAAATAGATTCTGCTCCAACCCTTTATTTTAACTCTGTGCATGGCTTTCTGTTTCAAGTGTGTCTCTTGTAAATAATATATTATTGAATTCTTGTTCTAATACATTCTATCCACTTCAGTTTTATGGGAGTTCATCCCATACACATTCTCAGTTATGATTACTGTGTATTTCCCCAAAACCCATTTTCTTCTATTTCTTTTTCTCTCTCTCTTTTTGTCCTGTGCCTCCTCAAAAAGTCTATCCACTGTCTTCTTTTTAACCTGTCCTGCATTTTAATATTCCCTTTGCCCTTTTTCTTTTCCTCTTCTCCTTCTACATTAGATTGTATGTATATATGTATTTTTCCTTCTTTGTACCAAATCTGATGAGAGTGCCACTACCACTTCCATTTCCCCCCTATAAAAGCTCTTTCTTATGTGCATCATTTGTTAAGAATTTTTTAAAGAATTTTGTTGGGGAAGAGGGGCTTGCAAAGCAATGGGGTTAAGTGACTTGCCTAAGATCATACAGCTATGGAAGTATTGAGTGATTGAGGCTAGATTTGAACTCAGATCCTCCCTGACTCCAGGGCTGGTGCTCTATCTACTGTACCACCTACCTGCCCCTTGTGCATATTTTATTTGAGAAAATATTCTCCATCTTACCTCTCCCTTACCCCTTCTCCTTGTGCATCCTTTCATTTTTTTGGAGATTAATCCAATATAACTGACTCATATCTATAACCTCTATATACAAACTCCTTCTTAACTGCTCTAACACTGTTAAAATTCTTAGGAATTGCATGTTTCAGCTTTCCATTTAGGAATGTAAACAGTTTAATTTTACTGAGATGCTTCTGATTACTCTTTCTTGTTTACCTTTATAGGTTTTTCTTGAGTCTTTGAATGTCAGATTTCCAATTCAGCTCTGGTCTTTTTATTAACAATACTTGAAAGTCCCCTATTTCATTAAATATCCATTTTTCCTCCTTAAAGGATTATGCTAAGTTTTGCTAGATAGGTTATTCTTGGTTGTAATCTTAGTTTCTTTATCTTCCAGAAAATCATACTCTAAACCCTTCTCTTTTAAATCTTGTGTGGGGGTTCTGGACCACAGTATTTGAGTTTTTTCTTTCTAGTTGCTTGAAATATTTTCTCATTGACCCAGAATCTGGAATTTAGCTATTATTCTTGGGAATTTTCATTTTGGGATCTTTGTAGGAGCTGATTAGTAGATTCTTTTTTTTACTCTCTAGATCTAAGACCTTGGGCAAGTTTGCCATGATGATTTCTGATGATTTCTTTCTTTTTTTTAATAGATTTTTTGCAAGGCAATGGGGTTAAGTGACTTGACCAAGGTCACACAACTAGGTAATTAGTGTCTGAGGCTGGATTTGAACTCAGGTCCTTCTGACTCCAGGGCTGGTGCTCCATTCACTGTACTTCCTAGCTGCCTCCCATGATGATTTCTTGAAATAAAGTGTCTAGGTTCTTTCTTTGATTATGGCTTTCAAAACTTACAGTAATTCTTAAATTATTTCTCCTTGATCTATTTTCCAGATCATTTGCTTTTTCCAATAAGCCATTTCACATTTTTTCATTCTTTTAACTTTGTTTTGTTTCTTGATATCTCATGGAATGATTACTTCCACTTGCTCAATTCTAAGTTTTAAGGAATTATTTTCTTCAGTGAGCTTTTGTATTTCCTTTTACATGGTGTTTGTGTCTTTTAGCATTGGGTCATTCTTATCTTCAGCATTTTTTTATGCCTCTTTTACAAAATTGTAAATTTTCTTTGCATTATTTCCTTGCATCAGTTTCTTTATTTTACCCAATTTTTCCTCTGCCATTCTTACCACTTTCTTTAATTCTTTTAGGTATTCTTGAATGACTTGGGTCCAATTAGCAGTTTTCTTTGAGACTTTGTTTGGTGGCAACTATTTTCACATAGTTATACACTTCTGAGTTTATGTCCTAATCTTCCCTGCTAATATAATAGCTTGTTTTTAATTGATAAAGTTCTTTTTTTGTTTATTCATTTTGCCAGCCTATTTCTTGACTTTGAACTTTATGATAAAATTTAGTTCTGTTCACATTGGGGTAGGAGGTACTGTTTCAAGCTTTAGGCTTTTCTCTGCTGATCTTTTCAGAGTTAATTCTGGGGTGTATAGGTTAGTGCTTCCAAGGTGATATGATATGTGAGAGATAAGATCACTGCTCTTCTGACCTTCACTCTGATCTTTATGGAGGAAGGATCACTAGTCCCTTGCAATTAAAACGATTAGTATTCACTTTGCCTTGGAACTGCTATCATAGGCTCTGCTCCCTTGTGTCCTATCCCTATCTTTCTTCTCTGCCCTAGAACTACATATGGACAATAGGATTTTCAATTAGTGCCAGCAAATTCCACTGTAATCTCTGTCTGACCAGTTGCCTGATCTCCTTACCTTTTCTGGGCTTTAGAGCTTCCAAAGGTTCTGTTGCTGTTGTTGCTGCAGCTACTATTGAGGCACCTATATTTATGAACTTTAGATAGGCTTCCTAACCCCAATATCACAAATTTTTTCTAAGGACTCCTAAATTTTCTTAGTCCAGAAACATGTCTCTATCTGGCCTTTTGTTGTCTTTATCACTTCAAAATTTTATGGCATTATTTTAAAGTTGTTTGGAGGGGAGTATTGAGAAAATTCATCTAGGTTGCCTCTAATTTGCCATCTTGGCTCCCAGTACACAAATATGTATTCTATACATTTAATTTTGAAATCTTCCTCTCAGAACCTATGCTTTTGCTTTCAGAGACAATGTTATGCTTTAAATTTAATTATTCCTGTAATATAAATATATTATTTGGCTTAGATGTAATTTTCCACATTGCGATTTACTTTTTATTTGTTCAGGTCCAATTTAAGCACAGTTGCATATGATAACATGTATTAGCCCTCAAATATGTAATTTAACTTGGGTGATATTTGTCTTAAATTATATTAAGTTCTTTTATTACCCTACTTATATCATCATGTTTTGTTTAAATAATTTTCTTTTAATGCTATGATTTATATGTCTTCAAATCAATTATTTTAAACATGCACAGTAAAAATCCCCATTAAAACACTGGTTTCAAAGACTTAGGCTAACATCTACCTTAAGATGTGTTTTAATTGAAATTTTATTATATTTTCCCAATTCAATGCAATTGTTTTACACTATTCATCCATTTGCAAATTTATGAGTTCCACATTTTTCTACCACCCTTCCTTTCTTCCCCCTCCCCAAGGTGGCAAACAGTCTGGTAAAAGTTGTACAAATACAATCCTATCTAACTTATTTCCATAATATTCATGTTGTGAAAGAGGAATTAGAACTAAGGGGAAAGAAAAAAAAAACATGAGAAAGGAAGGAAAAACAAAAGAAGTTTTAAAAATGTGAATATAGTATACTTTCAGACTCCATGGTTTTTGCCCTCTGGATATAGATGGCATCATCTATAGCAGGTTTCTCAGGGTTGTCCTTGATCTCTGAATTGCTGAGAGGAGCATCATAGTTGATTATCTCACAATGTTATTGTTAATGTATACAATGTTCTCTTGGTTCTGCTCCTTCAACCAGCATCAGTTCATGTAATTCTTTCCATGCTTCTCTAAAGTCTGACAACTCATGATTTCTTATAGAACAATGATACTCCATAGCATTCATTCATATACCATAACTTGTTCAGTCATTCCCCAGTTGATAGGCATTCCCTCAATTTCCAATTTTTCACCACTACAAAATGAGCTGCTATAAATATTTTTGATCATGTGAGACTTTTCCCATTTTTTTTATGATTTCTTTGGGATATAGACCTAGCATTAGTATTGCTGGGTCAGAGGGTATGATCGGTTTTATTGTTCTTTGTCAGATACCTTAAGATGATAACAATGAAAAAGAGCATTGATCCTAGAGTTAGATGGCTCAACTTCAAATCCTATCTATAAGGCTATATGACTTCACATTCACAGATTAGTAATGAGAGCATACAATCAACACTCCAGTGCATCAGCATCATTGATTTGAAAATTTTTCCTAATGATGCAGATCACAACATATTTTCAATGCTCATCCTGTCCATGTACACTTGTTCATGTCAGTCAGCTAGCATTTACTAGGTACCTGGAACTTTGTTATGTCCTAGGGATACAAAGAGAGGCAAAAACCAAAACAGAACCCCCCCCCCAAAAAAAATCCCCAAATAGCAACATGCTACTTGTGCAACTATGAACCAGTTTAGTCATTCTAAAAAAAACAATTTGGGATTACACTAAAAAAAACTATTAAATTGGGTTTACCTTTGATCCAGGCATATCACTAAAAAATAAAAAAAATCATACCCCCAAAAAAATCAAAGAAAGAGGAAAAGAATCTGTACAAAAATATGTATGGCAGCTCTTTCTTTTGGTGGCAAAGAATTGGAAACTGAGGGAATGTCCATCCATTTGGGATTAGCTAAACTATGGCTTAAGAATGTGATGAATATTATTATACATAAGAAATAAGGAAGAGGATGGTCTCAGAAAAAACTGAGACTTGAATGAACTGATGCAAAGTGAAGTGATCAGAACTGGGAGAACAATTTATACAACAGTTGCCATCTTGTGAAAATAATCAGCTTTTAAAGACTTAGTAAATATGATCAACACTATGACCAACCATAATTTTAAAGAACTCATGATGAACTGTTAAACACTTCCAGAGAGCGAACTGATGGTCATGGAGTACAAATCAAAGCAAATTTTCTTTTCTTCCTTCCTTCTTTCCTTCTTTCCTTCCTTCCTTCCTTCCTTCCTTCCTTCCTTCCTTCCTTCCTTCCTTCCTTCCTTCCCTTCCTTCCTTCCTTCCTTCCTTCCTTCCTTCCTTCCTTACTTCCTTCCTTCCTTCCTTCCTTCCTTCCTTCCTTCCTTCCTTCCTTCCCTTCCTTCCTTTCCTTCTGTCCTCAGCTAATGAAGAAATTTGTTTTGCATTACTATAAGTATTTGGAAAGAATTTTGTTTTTCTTGACTTCTCAGTGAGAAGGGAAGGGGAGGCAGGAATTAAAAGTCAAAAATAAAATTATACAAATTTTAAAATAACTTGTTAGGTGCCATCTTCTACATGAAGCCTTTCCTGATTTTCCTCAAAGTTAAATTATCTTGTGCTTGTTTTGTGTATGTTTTTCATTTGTTTACACATATTTTATGTCTCCCTCAATTGCATTGCAAGCCCTTTAACGAACTGTTTTATTTTTGCCTTTTTATCTCCAGTGTTAAGCACAGTGATTATTATAGAGGGTACTTAATAATTTTTTATTGATTCCCATAGACCTTGTGCAAGTGTCTTTTTTCTGGGCCTCAGTTTTTTGATGTAAAATAATACATGAATCTCACCTCTACATCCTTTATTCCTTCACATTCCTTCAAAATGAAAATCTAGCTTCTAGAAACACCTCCAAAGCAATTCCATTTTCTGTAGTTTTCCAGTTCTTTCCACTCTTCCAGTGATGGAACCCCTCCGAGATTACTTCTGACTTTACTTTGACGTCTACCATCTTTTAGGATTTGTTAAAACAGTTATTGGATAAGGCTGTTTGTTTTTAAAGAATAAATAGAAATGAAAAACAAGTTTCAGTGAATTGATTCTTTTTACTATGTATAAAAATGGACTGTGATGTGTGGCTGGAAGACAGGACACAAAGTAGGGTCTAACAGCCTATTGTGTACTCCAGGCTTTCTTATTTCCTTTACATTGTGTCCTGAACTTGATTGTATAGAATGTAACTCTTTAATCGTCATAGGTGCCATGATCTTAGGCAACCAGGAAATATCAGATGACATGTCAACCATGGGAAACAACTGAGAAAAGAAATTTAAATTGGACAAAACTCTTTCATTATAGCATTTGAGTCAGTCTGTCAGATACATTAAGATGAATTTTGGAATTAGGGCATGGTGAGACTCCTAGGACTGTACCTTGAAGGAGTGTAAACTGAGTAGGAAGTGCAAAGGACTCATTTCTAAAATATATAGAGAACTCAGTCAAATTTATAAGAATACAAGTGAAAGGACCTGAAAGGCGATTTTTCAGATGAAGAAATTAAAGCTACCTATAGTCATATGAAAAAATGCTCCAAATCATTATTGATTAGAGAAATGCAAATAAAAACAACTCTGATATACCACTTTACACTTGTTGGATTTACCAATAAAAAAGATAATGGTCCATGTTGGAGGGGATATGGGAAAACAGGGATACTAATGCATTGTTGGTGGAGTTGTGAACTGATTCAGCCTTTCTGGAGAGCAATTTGGAATTATACCCCAAAGTGCAATAAAATGTGCATATCCTTTGATCCAGCAATACTACTACTTAGGTCAGTATCCCAAAAAGATCAGGAAAAAGAATAAAAACCCCCATGTTCAAAAATATTTATAACAGTTCTTTTTATAGTGGCAAAGAATTGGAAATTAAGGGAATGTCTATCAATTGGGATGACAGAATAAACTGTGGTATATGAATGTGATAGAACTCTATTCTATAAGAAATTGTAAACTCTGAATGCTCTGCCACAAGTGGGGCATAAATGGTCCATGGGAACACCTGGGGTGGGTACTCTAAACTTACATATGTCACATTTCCTTTGAGAAGTTTCATATCTGCTTTCCACATAGAGGAAACATGTCTCCCATGCTATACAATGGATTCTGAAGTTCTTCAATGAGACCTTCAGGGTGTCTCCATATCACTTCTGACTCCCTTGTGAGTCCTTGCCCTGTGTGAGTTCTCCATAAAATAGTTCTTTTTGGCAAGTGTACATCTGGCATTCTAATAACTTGTCCAGCTCATCATAGTTGCACTCTCTGTAGTAATGTTGGAAGGTAGGTTAGGTAGTTTAGCTCAAGAAAAGGCCTCAGTATCTGGTATCTTCTCCTACCAGGTGATCTTCAGAATCTTCCTAAGACAATTTAGATGGAAGTGACTCAGTTTCCTGACATAGTGGTAGACTGCCCAGGTTTCATAGACTTAAAGTAATGATATCAGCACAACAGTTCTGTAGACCTTTAGTTTGGTAGTCAGTCTAATACCTCTTCTCTCCCATACTTTCTTTCAGAGCCTCCCAATTACTGAGTTAGTTCTAGCAATGCGTGTGTCAGCCTCATTGTCAATGTGTACCTCCTTGGGAAGGACACTGCCAAGGTAAGTAAACTTGTCCACAGTACTCAAAATTTCTCATGCACAAGCAGCAGAGAATCGATTCATACTTTGTTGCATCTCAGCTTCAGAGATTACATTGTGTGAACAATCATCTGCAAACAGAAGATCATGCACTAATACTCCCTCAACTTTGGCCTTGGCTTGTAGCCTGTTCAAGCTGAAGACTTTACCATCAGTAGCTGATCTTAAGGTCATGTTCATTCTCAGTGATATTGATAACATGGCTAAAAACATTATGCTAAAAAATATGGGAGCAAAGACACACACATCCTTGTTTCAAACCATTGGTGACTGGAAAATCTCTAGAACATCATCTACTATCCAGAACCTAGAAATGAATGCCATCATGAAATTGACATACAAAACTTATGAACTTCTCTGGGCAACCAAATTTTGACAAAATTTTCCATAAATCCTCACTACTGATAGTATCAAAGGCCTTGATTAGATCTACAAATGTTGTATACAAACCTCTTGGAATTTTTCCTGGAGTTGTCAGGCAGCAAATACCATATCAATGGTTCCTCTGTCTTTTCTAAAACCATACTATCTCTCAGGAAAGTGACCAATTTTTAGGGGAAGGATAAGTCTATTGAGAAGGTCTCTGGCAAGAATCTTACCAGCAATCTCTAAAAGAGAAATACCCCTATGATTGTCACAGGACAATCTATTCCCTTTACTTTTATAGAGATAGACAATGGAGACATGCTTGAATTTAGGGGGAATAACCTCTTCATGCCTTATAAACTGGAAAATTTTAGTCAGTTTTTGGATGACTAATGGACCCCCACTTTGTAGATCTCAACTGGAATAAATCAGCACCAGGGGCTTTGCCACTTGCAAGGAGCCTAATGGTATTCAAAACCTCTTCTTCAGTTGGAACTTAAGCTAGGGTCTGATTGATTTCAACTTGAGTAAATGGTCAATGACTTCTGTATTGATTGATGATGGTCTGTTAAGAATACTATGGAATCACATTCAACTGAGATCAATGAATAACATGGAACTGATGTAAACACTAACAGAATGCCTTGTAAAACTCAAAATAAATAAATTCTTTCTTTAAAAAAAAGAATCCTGTGGAAATGTTCAGTCTATCTCTCTAGGATCGTGTCCTATTGTTAATCAATGTGGATCAGTACTGGGTAGTTGAGATGTACCATATTTTTTTGGCTCAGAAATAAGCATCTGGGCATCATAAAAGCATTTTGGTTTGATACTGTCTGCAAAAAAAACCTGAATTCCATCTGCCTTCTTACTGAACCAAGAGTCCTGCATCTCTCTAAGTCTTGCTTGTACTTTACTTTTTATGGAATTAAATGCTGACTTCTTGTAAATGGATAAACCATCCTGCTGGTGAAGTCTGTGGAGTTCTTCATTTTCATTTAGCAACTTCTGTACTTTTCTATCATTTTCATCAGACCAGTCTTGGTGTTTGCAAGTGGTCTGGTCCAGATGAGCAAATGCAGTGCTGTATACACCAGATATCTGAAAGCTGCCCATTCCTTTTCTGTTCCACTATTGCGAACTGTGTATTGGCTCAGGTTTCCCTCTGAGTTAGCAACAAACTTTTCCCACTCAGAGAGAGACTTTAATCTCTTGATATTAATTTTTCTGGTTTTCCTTTTGCCTTCAGGTCACTGCTTTGGATGAATGTGAATATTTAACTTAGAGAGGATGAGTCTGTGATCAGTCCAACACTCTGCCCCACACCTTGCCTTTGTCACTCTCACATCCTGTCTCTTCTCCTAATAATCAAAAGTCTTTTAGATGCCAATGTTTGCTGCCATAGGAAGTTTAATTGCACTTAGGTAAACAGAAGACAGTGTTTGTGATGAGAAGGTCATGAGATGTGCAAATCTTCAGTAGAAGGTGATCATTGCTGTTGCTGTTTCCAGCTTCATTCCTTCCAAGGACTCCCTGCCAGTCTGTTAATCTGAGTCTATTCTAGCATTAAATTCACCCAGAAATATAAGTTTGTTCTTTTCTTGGTACATTGATGATGAGAGCCTCTTCATGAAATTTTTTATGAAATTTTTCTTCATGAAATTTTTTTAACTTCATCAGTATTTGTCATGGTGGGAGCATAAGTACTAATGATAGTGGCATGATGTTTTCCTAGAAGTGACAATCTCATTGTCATGAACCCCGAGAATGATGACCAGATCAGTTTTGATTGTAAAACCTACTTCAGCTTCATGGTATTCCCTTTCACTGTGGCCACTCCAGGAAAATGTGTATCCAGTTCCGACTTTAGTAAGCTGGCCTTTGTTTGCCAGCCTTGTTTCACTCAGGTTGCTATTTGGATATGATACCTGCTGAGTTCTCTTGCAACAAGAGCTGTTCTATTGGATCTTGCGTTGTCTATGAGTGTGTGCATGTTCTATGCACCAATGATGAGTGGAATCTTCTTTGAATAAGTTTTTATAGATTTTTTTGTGTCTCTTCCACACTGTGGGATCCCTGCCTGCCACAGTAATCAGGCCAGGGTTGCGTAAACAATTATTAGGGCACCTTTTCTAGCCCCTTCCTTGCATCAGGAGGTGAGCTGTACAATCCTTAAAAGGGCTGCTCAGTCACCCAGGGGACTGCCAAATCTCACTGCTGCTTTTGGAGAAACAACCCCATAGCCTGGGCCACCTGAGTGCAGGGTTATAACTACAGCACCTGCTGCTTCATTACTTGCCTTTTGTCACAGGACTTTGAAGAATGGTTATGAGTGATGTATTTTGTTGTGTGCTTAAACTGGATATAAGTGTGGTAGAGCTGCACCAAGTCATCTGCCTCACTCTGTCTTCCAAAGTTGTCATGATCCAGCATGACAAGACAGAGTCAAGACAACTGGTGATGGTACTAGATGCAGTGGATGACGGTGCCTTCAACGTCTAACCAAGCTCTAAGTGCTCCACAGTACCTGCTTCAGCTGGCTTCACAGCCATTAAGGGTGAATTGTTCTCATCTGCTCATTCCACCAGTGGAAGACTTCACATGCTTGGGATAGAAACCCTTCATTACTCACCAATGAGTTACCCTCAACCTGATTAACCCACCTGCTGAAATGGTTTACCATGGTGTGCATGCTAGAACTTCTTGGAGCCACAGGTGAAAGTTAGGTGGCTCAGGTAGACATCAAAGGTAGAAAGCAGCCCTTACACCAAGGTGTCTTTCTTGAACAACCCAAACTGTATACTTATTTAAATGCTTGTTGACTAATTGAAGTTTGAACCATGGTATTTAGTTTTGATTCATTCTTTTATTTAGTATCCTTTTGTTCTTTTTTAAGCATTTTTATTTTTTAAATTTAATATATTATTTTCCCCAATCACATGTAAAAACATTTGTTTTTAAAATTTTTTAACATTCATTTAAAAAAATTTTTGAGCTCCATTTTTTCCCTCCTTCCCTTTTCTCCCCTCATTGAGAAGGCAAGCAAGTTGACATAAGTTTTAAATGTGCAGTCATGCAAAACATTTTTGATGTAGTCATTTTGTGAAAGAAAACAGGAAAAAAACCAAGAAAATTTAAAAAAAGCAAAGAAAAAGTATTCTTCCATCCACATTCAGACTCCATCACTTCTTTCTCTGGAGTTGTATAGCATTTTTCATGATGAGTCCTTCGGAACTGTCTTGTAATATTATATTACTGAGTATCCTTTAGTTTTGATTTTATTCCTTCCAGTGACATTAGAGAAAGGCACCCAGTTACTGTTGTGTTCAAGTCTCACCTTACTCTGACCAAACCACTTACCATCTCATTTAAAGGCAGCTT